>NC_047532.1:53083818-53703506 GCF_012275295.1 Melopsittacus undulatus | reverse complement strand
ATTGAATAAACTGGACACTACAAAGCTATTTGCAAGCAGACGTCTAAGTTACTTGAGGCAAGTATAATTTAGGACAATCCAAGAAGTTCTCAACAGTTAGGTAATTAGCCTGAATGTCATTTAATAAAAGCAGTTACCAAAAGCACAGAAACTGAGGGCGCACTTTTCAAGCAACTTAAGTGAAAAAAGGAATTCTAAACATGTCTGAGAATTCAGAAGCAAACTTATAGAAACAGCTTATTAGGAATAACCCCTTCTGAATCAGTATTAAGCTTTAGCTTATCAATCACATAAGATAACTGTGGGAAAGATACAAGAAAGGTAAAATAGTTAACTACCTGAATGTAGTCGACTGGATTCTTTCCTTCTCCCTCTTCAGAAACTAGTGCTTTGCCTTGCTCTCTCAGGTATGAGCTCATGCACTCACACATTGTCTTCAGACCATTTGGCACACGGCTAAACAACTTGTACATACAAGCAAGGTCTAGAAACAAGGATAATATATTATGCAGGACACCCTCTGTCTGTTATACTTCTGTAACTGACTCATAGAAAACACAGCAATAAAAGTTCAGCCACTTGAGCCACAAAAAGTATCCCAAAACAGCTCAGGCACTAGTATCTTCTTTCCTTCACTCCTGACAACATGCGGACCACAACCAAAGATTGCATTCAATTATTCTAGGTTGTCTGCAGCAAGGAATGTGTTCTTGCTGATACCCAGGCCAGCAGAAGTCAATGCCTGTACTAAAGGATAGCACACTTCAAGGTGCAGTAATATTATGTTTTCCAGTGGTAAGACTGTAGCTTCCAAGACTATCACCCCAAAAGTCAAATACTGTATTAAAAGTTGTCTCAAAAATCTAAGGTCAAGCAAATAGATGCTTGTGTCTGTATTAAAAGCAAAAACTGGTAAAAATTTGAGTTTAATATTTGTCTTCAAGTCAGCCATATAAATTTACACTATTTTGTTTCACCTGTCTAAAATCATGAGAAGCTAGGTTAAACACAACTTTCCAAAAGAGAATCATTTGTGTGCATTTATGTGAAATCTTGTCTTCACAATGCAACAAATATTTTCTCTCAAGTATTTAACTAAATCAAACCAAGGTTATAGAAGTTAAACTAATCCCTCTATCTTAAAAATACCCTTCAATATCCTCGTACCTTTGCCCTGAAGTCTATCTTAACTAGATTTTAAAGAAAAAAAAAGTTAAATATAGTATCATTATTTTCCTTTTCAATATAGTAATTCTTTTCTCTTACAGCCAAGAAATTTGCTCACTCTGTCACTCTATCACTTTGTGAAGCTGCTTTAATGAACAAAGGCCATTAATCTAAGCAGCAAGTCTGTTCCCCATTCTCAGGGCTTTAGTGTGAGCACCAGTTTCTAAATATGGATACTACAATCACTCTCTTCATTATGCTGCTTTAGAAACTTATGCTCTGTTTTTTTTTCCATAGTAACTTTCATTCAGTCATTCTGTCCCACATTAACCTCTATCAGGAAAAGCAAATCAAGCCAAGTCCTTCTTTTTCAACCACTTCAATAAGCTGCTTCATACCCTTTAAAAACAGCAACCTTTTCTCTGTGGCAAAGCCCCTTCCCCAAGAATTGGTCCCACAATACTTCTATTCAGTAAGTCATTTACACTAGTACTTTTTAAATAACTGCCCTTGGGCCAAAAAACTTCCATGCATTTTGACAGCTGTGTACTAGAGGAATGAAAGTAATAAAATGACTCACAGAAAACCGGTAACAAGGACTGTTACCATAAATTTGTATTTTTCTTAAGAGATACCTGGCTTACCAAAAAAGTACCTGTGGCTGGTACTAAATAGAAACAGGTTATACATATGGGCTGTGTTTTAAGAGCCCTCCAAGTCTCTGAAGTAAGATTCTCATATTTGCAAAACAGAGCCACTGAAGTGTTTTTACAGTTACACAGGAACACAACTTTTAAGTTTGACTTATCCTAAGTTTAAAAGCAATAAAAAGTATCATATTTCTGTCTCACACATGATGCAGTCTTACCTTCTGTCTTCCCATTTTTCAGCATATGAACTAGCCCAGAGTTCTCCATTTCCACTATAGTTTTCATATGCTTCGAAATAAGCTCCCTCTCGACAACTTTCACAATTGGTTCTTCTGTTGATTTATCCAGACAGTGCATCACCCGTTCTATTTCTTCATTAATTCTAGCTTCTACTTTCTTTATATATACAGAAGCACTGTTTTCAGCTAAAAATTTCTGACTTTCCATCTGTGATTAACACAAATTAATACTTCAGACTTCTTTTCAAAAGCAGAAAAGGAAATGTACTATTTATTTCAGATCAGCCTTTATAAACAAGTTGAAATCAAACAGCATGCCCAAGAAATGAGATCATCATACCCCCCAAGATTTACATACATGTTTATCACAAAATAAAGGTTCTGTTATGCTGTGTTGCATACACAAGGGGGTACATGCAATATGAACATAGTATTTTTCATAATAAAACAACCTAAGCCAACTTAGTCTCCAGTTATCAACTACAGTTTTAGCTACATGTCCGAAGAAAACAGAAGGATGGGGAGAGGGAAAAGGCAAAAATTCCTTTCAAATACCAGTTTATGGCATATTTATGAGTTGTGAGGATCAACAGTTCTCATTCTGATTAGTGACAATTCTGAGAATATTATTCCATGTCAAACCATTTTTATCCATACTGGTCAGCACAGTCTTTCAGAGGAAAGATAACTTTTTCCAAAGCAGAGCTAAAAAATAAAGCTTAAAAGTAATCATGTTCATTGCAAGGGGGGCTTGGACTAGATGACCTCTGAAGGCCCCTTCCAAACTATTCTATGATTCTCTTCATTTTATGCAGTACCAAAGAAAAACAGAATATAATGACTTCTAAATCATTGTGCAACATATGTTTCTCATTTTTAAATAAATCTGGGGATTGGAGGATATGACAGTAGATCCTGCATAAGAATTGGGAGCCTGACAAATCCTCTTATCTAGATACCTTTTAACATGCTTTTACAATTTCTATCAGTTTCCAACAATAGATGAGCATGATCACATGCAATCACCATTCAACTGGCTTTTTTCTCCAAAACTATCTCACAAAAAATCCTCAAGAATTATTTAAAATGTGTTACTCAGTGGCTGGTCAACAAATGAACAGCCATTTGGATTAATTTAATTCCCCCATTCACTTCATTTTATTACCAAAAAAAAAAAAAAATGAACCCACAAATACAGAAACCATGAAGGAAACAAAGTTTCCTCAAAGGCAGTTTGTCAGGTAGTCTCCCCTATCCATTCCCAGCCTGAAACAGTTTCAACCATTCATGCCACTGGTGTTTCAAAAAGACTGTGGCTGCAATGAAGGGATAAGACTGAGTTGCATGAAATAGCCCAAGGCAGGCACAAGATTGGCATGATAATTACTTTACACGTTATTGGCACATGTAGGTCTGAACTATGTTCAAATTATGGTAATTCTGTAAAATTTGTGTTACTTTTTCCAAAGTTTGTAATTTTTTTTCTCATTTTGCTTAATGGCGATGGACAGCAGCAATTACTTAAAGTACAAATTCTCACAGTTCCAGGAAGTTTTAACAACGTTCCAAACAGTATTACAACATTGCTGTACCTGAAAAAATTCTGCAGACATTTCCAAAAATGGAGCTTCAAAGTCTTCTTCATAGACTGACCTTCCTTCAAGACCTAGAATCATTAACATCTGGCAAGCATTTCTTATTGCGCCTCTGCCAAAAAGTAAGTTGTTAACAACTTGAGAAATCTACATACTTGTAAGACAGAGTACATAGCAGAATAACAACTCAGAATAAAATACAAACTTCAGTCAAATATAATAAGAGAAAAGCCATCCTAAATCTGTCTGGTACATGACAGGATTTCAAGAACATTACAGGAACAAGATAGGCTGGTTTTGTTCTAAACTAAGAAGCTGACAATGTTCATTAACTATTTTAAACACTGGGAAGCAGGTCTCAAGTTTTATTAACTTGGAAAACTATTAAGTATATTTCAACATACAAGAAAATAGCAAAAAAATTACTTCAAAGAAAACTGCACACATAGGTTGGAATTGAGCAATTCAAAACAATTGCACAGATGGAAGGTACTGTGCAAAGTCTGAGAATTTGGGTTGGTTAAAAAAGAAACAACAAACAACCAAATCAAAAAGCCCAAAAACCCAAACCCCACAACACAAAAAAAAAGCTAATCCTAAGCAAGCCACAAAATGAAAATGTATCAGCAAATTAAATATTTGGTTAGGCATAGAAACACATCAATAAAACGTGAAAAGAAAAGAACTTCATCCAGGAAAAAATTCCACTTTCTGGCAGTAGGGGACAATACACAGCTGTTGCCAAGGAGTATTTTTCTCTTCATAAATAGTGTGTTGGGCAATCTCAGTCCCAGAACTGCAGCCAAAGTAGCATGGAGTTTATGTATCTCCACACCCAACAGCTGCTCTGAAACTAGAGAAGCGCAAGAAAACTTGCAAATTCAAAGTTACTCCAGTTGCAGTACCTGCAGTGTATGGCATAAAACTTCACATCTACTAAACTGGCTGGAGAACGCAAGAACAGATTTGAAAGCTCAGAGATGTAAGTGAACTATCAAAACTAGATGGGTCAAAACATGAGTAAGAAATATGAAGACAAAAAAACAAACAAAAAACCAACCAACCAAACAAAAAAAACACCCCCAAAAAAACCCACAACAAAAGTAATACCAACCTCCCCCTCTGCCTAAAACACACAAAAATAACAGGTACAAGAAAATTAAACCATCTCTCAGCACAGAGGAGATGAGGGTAGCAAGAGGCAGAGAACTGTCAAAACTCATTTTTATAACCAAATGCTCTGGCACAAGGCAGTAATGGAGAGATTTAATTAAAGTTTTAATAAAAAACACAATATAAGTATTAAAAAATGTATTCACAAGTTTCTCTATTTACCATTAAGCTAAACCTTAATGTACAAAGAAATACATTATTTTAGATTCCAAAAAAATTTTTACTTACAATCAGGAATTCAGCTTGAAGTAATGATTTGTGTACATTTATGATTAACTTCTTAAAAAAATGGCAGGTATTATTTACAACAAATGACAGTCACTTACAAACATCTTACCTGTCTACAACTTCTCCTTTCCTTTCCCTTGCAATCATATCCAGCAGCGTTTGCCGCAGGTGATCCCTAATGCAGCCATAGCGTACAACTTGATCTCGAAAAATAATCAAGCCCAAATTGTAGACATTCTCCACATTATTTTGTTGCACATACACACGGTCCTACAAAGCAAACATACAGGAATCAAATTAAAAATTCAGTACACCCATGCTATTCAATTGCAAGAGATTGGTCATATTTCCACTGTAGAAAGGACCAAATTAATCTTCTCTCCTTTTGCCATGAAATGATGAATACCCTCAAATTAAAAATCAGTCCCATTTTCCAAAACTTCACTTATACAGAAAGTCTACCTTGCCTAACACTGTACACACGGTATTTATGACTAAAGCACACCAGGACCATCTACAGCCTTGACACTTTTTAGTCTGTGGGCAGGGGAATCTCTAAACACTGACAAAATTCATGGCACTGCCTGAAAGTATCACAGAATCATCTAACGAGAGAACAGATTTGGTTGGAAAGGACCTTAAAGATCATCTAGTTCCAACCCCCTGCCACAAAAGCAGGAACACCTTCCACCAGACCAGGTTTCTCAAAGCCCCATTCAACCTGACCTTGAACTCTGCCAGGGACAGGGCAGACACAACTTCTCTGGGAAGCTTGTGCCAATGCCTCATGACCCTCACAGTAAAAAACTTCTTGCTAATGTCTAATCTAAATCTACCCTCTTTCAGTTTAAAGCCATTCCTTCTTGTCCTGTCACTCCAGGCCCTTACGAAAAGTTTCCCCGCATTTCTTGTAGGCCCCTTTAGGTACTAAAAGGCTACTGTAAGGTCTCCTCAAAGCCTTCTCTTCTCCAGGCTGAACAAGCCCAACTCTCAGCCTGCCTTCATAGAAGAGGTACTCCGGCCCTCTGATCATCCTCATGGCCTCCTCTGGACTTACTCGAGCAGGTCCACGTCCGTCTTGTGTTGGAGACCCCAGAGCTGAACACAGTACTCCAGGTGGAATAGTTTTAGTTATCTACTCAAGAGATTTTACTTTTATTTATTCATTATTTACTTTATTATTTACTTTTACCTACTCAAACAACTTTTATCCACCCCTTTTTGTTCTTTGAGAAAAAATAATTCACTTTCACCATTTCCTGTGCATCTTCCTACTGCTCCTTTTAGGCAGAAAGTTCCCCCTCAATATTCAGGGAAATTTCCTGAAATAGTTTCATTAGACAAGCAAAAGAAAAAGCCAAAATGAGAATAGTTACAGCCAAAATGTTTATAAATTGTTATTGTAAAATTGTACATAAGGACTTCTGCTGCACCCCTCCCCCAAAAAATGCACTTTTTTTTCAACTCGAGCAAGTATCCTGAAACCATCTTGTTTCCTTAAGATCTCACACATACACAGACCCCCTCCCAAAAGAGAGGGGAAGGCAGTGAAGAATGAACAATTTTTGTGTATCTATATGGGTTTAAATTCTATCTCCCTATATAATCTGAGCATATAGAAAAATCAACCTTCTCATCTGCTACCCCTATACTATCTACATTTACAAATTTAGAATGGTCCTCAGAACAGTGCTCAAAGTCTGTATAGCCCAAAAACCATCATCCAGAGTGGACTGAGACACTGCTGAGCAGACACCCTGCGTTTCTTACTGCTACTTGCAGAAGTGTTCCAAGAATTGGTCTCCCCTTCTCTATTCCTCTTCCCCAACTTACCAACTCTCTAGAAAATGAAAATCATTAATAAAGTTAGTAGCAGACAGAAAATCAGTGTATTCACTTAATATCCAGAAGTGCTTTACCAGTTAAGCCTATTTAAAACAACACTAAGAACAGAAATTTTGTTTTACAAACTATTTCTGAGATGAACAATAATTACTTTTTCATTTCTGTCAGGACATAATCCATTCTTCTAATGTAATAGCTTGGGTAATTACTAAAAATACTGCTTCACTACCACTTAAGCCTCAGGATGATGATATCAGAGAAAGTTAACGGGTTTGTACAACTCACAAATCTGTGATAAGGTTTTCTGAATATTTATACAGCTATAAACAAACAACAAAACACAAACGCTATAAAGGATGGAGGTCAATATTCAAAATGAAGTAGAAAGATAATGTCTGAAATAAGAGTATAAAGATTGGTTTCTCCACTAGTTCCATCAGTTCTTAAGTGCTTTACCACACTCAGAATTAAAGTGTAAAGTTACTCAAACACCTAGAGAACAAAACTATTAAAAGAAAAAATATTATGCTCCAGAGTATTAAAAAAATTTACAAATTTTAAGTTTTTATAAATTCTGTAATTAGAAAAAAACCCAAACAACAACCTATAAAGAACTGACAGCACACCCTTACTACTGTAGCAGCTGAATTTACATGGCAAAATTATTCATCTACTAATTATATACCAGATTGCCAGTTGATGACCAAAGGAAAGCAAAACATGGTGTTCATGACTGATTTCCTACTCACTCTTTTCAGACACGCAGCACTTAATTTAAATGAAAAACCAAGATGGGAACAGGTCAGATATGCCTACTCTGTGGCTCATGAAGCAAGCTCAGTTCTGCCTCAAAGCAAAAAGTTTAGTAATTGGCCCAATGAAGTCAGTTTAGTAACACATAGTAGTCTAGACCTCTGGAATACGTTATCTTATTTTTTCTGTTATTTAGAAAGAGAGTTATTTATTTCACTTCCTTATTCACACATTTGCACCAAAAATATGATTCTAAATAAAAACAAGCTTAAAGTATACTTTCAAAGAGATGAAAGACAAAATTAAAAAGTAGTGTCTTATATACTATATAACTTGAGAATATATAAATTATTATCAAAGAATATTCAGGTTTCTGAAGAACAGGCAGCAGGGTATCAAAATGAATCAAAGACAAGGCCCTGACTCATCTGCACAGCTTCTGTTGTGGGGCTCCTGAATGTTGCCACTATGAAATAGTAACTGCACTACCAACTTGTCTTAATGTAACAGCAACACCTCTTTAGAAAGCCAGACCACTCTACAATACCCAAATCACAGTAGCAGCATTAATGTTTCTGATACTGCTGATTTGCTTACCCTTGGTAACAGAGCACTTCTACTGTTTACTGGAAGCTCTCCCAACCTAAAAAAAAAAAGTAGTCTCATGGACAGGAAGCCCTATTTGGGAACAGGTTTGACTAACAAGGTTACATGCTACGGAACAGCAATCACTTCCTGCAGGGAGAAGCAGCAGGTACTTAAAGGTAGGAGTAACTCTCAGGAGACAAGGGTGGAGTTTCAGACAGCAATTATTCACGAGCTACAATGATGCTTACACTGCAGAGTAATTCTCAACTCAAATAAACCAAGTTAGCTACTGTTAAGTATCACCAGCCACATTTTGCCCATCTCTGCATAGAGGCACCTGGATGATGTAGCCTTCAGACACCCTTGTGTGTGTGTATATATATATACAGAGAGAGAGAGAGAGAAAGAGAGAGAGCACAATCCTTTGATTTTAGTTCTCAAAATAAAAACAACACTTCTCCTTACTACCTTGTGCATAAGCCATGAACAATAAGAGTCATATGCCCTAAGGTCAAAACTCACATAGCAGATCTGTCAGTGCCAGCTTAAATCAAGACATTGGCTTTGTGCACTGCACAGCCAAGAAGAGAATGCTCTGCCCTCTGCAAAACACACAGCTGTATTCATAAGAGTAATTGTTCACTTCTGACACTGTTTAACTGGCACTACCCACATGCCTATAATGCAGCCAGGGGTGTGACTGCTGTGCTTGCATACCTGAAACTGCTTTAAATTTAGCAAGTACAAATAGTAAAGAAGAGACACCACGGAATCCAGTTTAGCCCAGTTTCCCCAAGACATTCCAAAAATACTCACACTTATGCAGCTTGAAGAGAAGACCAAACAACTGAACCTCCACTTACTTGCTCCTGTTACATACAGTAGCTAAATAAAAACTACTTTAGGTATGCTTACCTATGCTGCAGCCAAAAGTGAGACTGAATTTCAGATATGCTCAAGTGCAGTACATTACTTCACTACTTCAACATGTCTTAGTACACGGCTTGATTCACTGAAGACGCTACTTAGGACATGACTTCACTGCTTAGGTACCTCACTGCTTGCTACACTGTGCAGTGAATTTACAGAGACTACTACATCTATTTTGGCACCGATTCCTGTAGCCTAAGCATGTAAAATAGAAGGAGGAGAGCTAGTGCATATACCCAACAAAATATAGTGTAACCATGTAAACTTCAAATGCAATTGTGGAAACTGGAATGTCTCAAGAAAGTTGGATTTGGCTTTATTGTGCAATTCAAGGTTGCAAAACCTTACAGTGGACGTACAACAGACCTGAAACCAAGCAGACTTTTACCAGACAGTAACCATGGCACAAGAGAAGATAATATGCTTTAAAAAAGCAGCTATAGGGCAAGCTTTACAAGTGTCTTGCAGAAGATGTTGTGCATGTAAAACAAAATCCTGGCACATAACCCAGACAGCATGTATCATAACAATGCACAAACCCCAGTGTACAAAATATATAACTTTCTAAAAACACATGTATTTGAATTAGTTTTAATTGAGAAGTGGCAAAATAAACAGGGAAGATTAAAGTGAAAAGGTATTTGTTTTGACTTAGATCATGTAGGAACTGATGAGTGAAAATAAACTTGAAAACATACATGGCACTAAACCAGATATAGTTTAAAATGTTTGGGTATTACATTTTTATTGTATTACATATTATCTTACATTCTTCAGCCTAGAGATTGTAAGATCAGAATTCAGGAGGATGCTAAATGTTAAATAATGTCACTGTGATTTGTTGGGTACCAATGGGTATATTCCTGAAACCAATGGGTAAGTAATTAGGACAGCCTACAGGATACAAGAAGGATTGGGTTATCTTTTATTTATAAACATTATATAACTGAATATACTTCTGGTGGAACACAAGCATATCAATTAACAGTGCCTGGTGACTGAGTTTACAGTATTTGGTTTTCTTAAGATAAAACATTTTAAATGTAAATTATATTAGCTGCACTTGAATAAAGAAGTATAAACAACGTCTGACAAGCATATCACTATAAAACTACATCTCATTCAGACTCAAAGTAATAAAAAAGAACGAATTATTCCTTATTTTGTGAAGTTCTTGAAAATTGTTTCTTTGAAGAGCAGTCAGGTCTCATCTTTGACAGATGTTCCTTGCTTCACAATTTTGTGACACGAGCTGCTTTTTCAAGCTTTTTGAATGAACACATACTAAGACTAGACATTTCCTGCTCTTAATCTCTTTCCAATGAGCAGAATCACCTTTGAGACTCAACAGGATATCACAGTGACAAAGCTGAAACTTCCAATTTTTGAGACTGGTCTTGTTTTAAACCATAGCCTATACTTTAATCTGTAAACAAAGCATGTGTTTTCTAATGACAATTTGTATTAAGCACTCCAAGTCAAAGAAAAGAGGGAGTCTGCCCATTTTATCAGTTCCTTGTGTTAGACAGTTATATCTTATAAAGATCCAATTTATAATCATAAAACCCATGTTACATTAACAGACATCAGTGCTCCTAAAGTCTGACAAGTTTATACAAACATTCTGAAATAAAAAACTACTATTTTTTTACTTTTACACTATACATTTTATTGTGGATGCCTCTTTTCCATTTCTTTGGGTCTCATTTTGGTACAAGTCTACAAGAGGTAAATAATGAGTCAAGTGGAAGTCTCAGCTGCACACCCACTTGAAACTAGGAACTGTCAAACAGCACATGAAAGACTATATATTCAAGTTTCTTTGGTTTTTAATCTGTTCTGAATCTAAATTATAAACACAGTGAAGTCCAATTTGCACTTGCACAAATGTTGCAGGTCTCCATCTTCTGGAATTTTAGTGGAAAAAGAGAAGACTGTCCTAACTGCACTCTCAAGTTTCAAACAAAAGTCAAGACATTGCTCTCCTGAGCACAAAAAATACTTAGGAAATAGCTCTCATCTCCCCCCAAAAAGTGCTAACTGAACATGTAACCCTTCCCCAAAAGGAAAGCTTCGTCCTCAATATTCTGGTCAATACACAAACAAACCCAAATAAAACAGGAACAGCTGATAAGACAGCTTTCTCTGACCCTGCCTGAGGGGTCAAAGATTTACTGAATTTAAGAGCAACAGATAATACTGCATTATCCTCTCTGACCACCTACATACCTTGGAGCATCCAGCACTTTCTGTACTAATATGTAGTATATGGCTAAAACATATCAGTTTTATGTATACGGCTAAAACATAATCAGCTACTCCCTTAAAAAGCTCAGAATTCCATGTCCATGTTTCTGAAAATTCACCACTAGCTTTGGTGAACATTATTCTAATTGTTAGCTACTCTTGACTTTGTCCAGATGCACCTAGCAGCAACTGATTTGTATTTGTCCTTTACAGACGTATTAGTGATTCCAGGATTTCTCATAGTGAAAATTGTACATCTTCAAAATAAAACTCTCAATCTTTCTTTTGCCAAGATAAGATATACAGATCATTAACTATCACTGAAGGCATGATGTCCAGTCCTCTATCTTTAGATATGTGGTCTTTTCCCAACTTAAAAAACCCCAAAACTCAACCACCCAAACAATACCCAAACAAAACCACTCCTCCCTCCAAAAAACCCACCAAAAACAAACCACCAAAGCCAAACCCCACAGCACAGTAGAAGTAGAAAAGCCAGTAGAAATCCGTTAACAAAAAAAAAAACTATGTGGCTCCAGCAATAATTCTTTCAAATTCCTCAGCTTTTAGTAGCTTTTTAACCAAGCAGGATTTCACAGCTAATACAAAAAAGTTCAATGTTATAGCATGAGAACTTTTAAGAGCTACAAGACCTTAACATCAACTGTTCAGCAGGTAAGAGTACAATCTCAGATCATCATCTTTTTTTTTTGACAAATATAAAGAAAGCATTACCTGACCTTCACTGTCTAATACTGCGTGAAGTGCTACCTTCAGCATGACACTTCGGAAAGCAAGATTTTACATAAAACCAAACCACAGTATTTCAACACATATTTCTTTTCCTTCCTGAAGGTAAAGCCTTTGGCTAGAAGCTACGCAAAAATACACTCTCCTGCATCCTCCGAACATGCCCACCACTCTGGCAATTTAAATATATACCAACTACCTAAAGCACAACACAATACAGACACAAAAATCTGAGGCAGTCTCTTCAAAAAAGGCCTTTTCTACTACCTGTTAAGCAAGGAATGCTTTTTTCTTTTAGAACTAAAAATTATGTATACTGCTCAATACTGTACCCAAGCTGTAGATGAATAGCAAAGGATTAAATTAAAATTCAACATTCAAGGACACAGACTGTACCTAAGCAAAGGTATCCTTTTCAAACCCTTAAGCTTAAAGAACAACTGTATTGCAAGTTTCAGGACACTTTACACCATACTTGCCACAATAAGAACGTGCCACATGCAAATAGCATCTATAACCTGTCAGAAAGGGTCTGACATTTTTAAAAATAGTGAATTCCAACCACTTTTCAGACGCATTTTTCAAGTGATAATGAGATAACCTGAAAGAAGAATCCAATTATAATTTATCACATACCTGTAATAAGTCTTGCATGCACACAGCAAATTCAAAACAAGGAACAGACAGCAGTCTTGGGAACAAGACCAGTAAGGATGCCTTGTTTTTTTACCCCTGCAGCTCATCTGTTAATTTTTGACAGACAATTTACTGCATGAAGTTAAAGGTGTGAAAAAGCTGAATACCCACCATATACATCAGAATGTCTCTAATCATCACCATTGCTGTTTGATGATCATTCCATGCTTGATTTAGTGTTTGTAGAAAGTTGTTATTCAAGGAGTTTAAAACATCTTCTCGCACCTGAAGTGAAAAAAAAACAAGCAGCACATTGTCATAAACCCAAGTCAGTTTCTCCCGCCCCACCTGTATTTCAACAAGCTTTGCTTAAAAAAGAAAAAAAAATCTTGGAAAAAAAAATATCTTGAATATTCCAAGCAAGTTCTTGCATTTCCTGAAGGCTGACCATCCCTACTTTGTACTGCACTTCTGTGGAAAAATAAGACTTCACACAAGTAAGAAAAAAGAGGCTAGAAACAAGAGCAACAAAATAAACACAGATATTACATTTCAAAGGAATACCTGAAATCTCTAATGTTAAAAATATTTTCTACAACTCCTGAAATGTTTCATTTCCTGTGCTATAGTGTTTCCATTCATGTTAACGTTACTATTACAAGTAACCTCAGATTACTGGGTAGTACTGGTGAATGTTAAAACAGGAGTAAGTACAGGTGGAAAACCAGCCATGATGGCATTTAGAAAGACATGCTGAGACAGCATAAAGTTACAGCAAACAACAGTTCTGAAAGGAAATAATCACTTGGTAAAGAACAGACTCTTACACTAATAGTCCATAATTGCCAACAACAAGCCTCCATACTACAAACTAAAGTAATCATTTTACGAAAGTGTATGTTAGTTGATTCATTTGTCCCATCAATTTCAGGCTTTATTCTTTTTGACACTACTACTCCTCACTCATAAAAATAGAGAGCATTCAGTTCCATATTTTGATTCTCACGCAGTAGGCATATACAACAGTGCTCAAGCTTTAAGCACATGTAAAAGAGAAACCTGAGGGAATGTAAAAAAAAAAAATAAAATCCAGAGTTTAAGTGTCTCAACTGACTTTTGACATAACTTGCAGAATACACCCTGTCTTTTTTGTAACAGAACAGAACATATTTTTACATTTACGGATTTGCATTTATACTTGTGTGATACAGCATAGAGCATTCAAACAGCAAAACAAAACAACAAGCAGCCACAAGCTGCACCAACATCAGACACAACCATCTGACGGACTACATTCTGTCATTTAATTCTTACGGTGTTATTAAGCAAAACCAACAGTCTGCCACACTACTATATATATTCCATAAACTTAGATGAAACAGCATAGCATACCATACAAACACAATGGTCTCCTCTGGAGAAGCTGTGGAAACTTATTGCTGTAATATTCACCTTTTCATTGAATCTAGGTAATACAGATATGTTTGTAGGTCATTCAAAGCTTTGTGAAATCTTCAAACACCTGCTCCCAAGACCTGAGCAAGGCCCCTCCTCCTTACTTTTGGAAAATACAGTATGAAGTTGTAAGGCACCATTCATTATGATAGTGATTATCATTTACCCTTTGTTCTCCCAAAGGTGTGCTCTGTTGTCATCCAATCTACGTAGGTTTTAACTAAAATGTAAACACACATTAAAAACTTCACCAACTGTACTTGCAAAGAGTGCAAAATCTTCCAAAAGAGAAACAAGCATGGAATAGTTGCTTTCACTTCTTTAGTTAATATGGAAAAACACTGGAAACATTAGTTGGTAGATCACCCACACTACTAAAATTTACCAAAACAAAACTAAATGCCTGTGTAGTTTACAAGCACAGGTAACCAGGGTAGGGATTTTTTTTAAACAACACAGAGGCAGCATGCCTTTGTAACACATCTATCACAATAATCCTACTAGACCAGCCAGTGCCAAATCACACACCAAACTGTAGCAAAAGGTAGTTTCTTGCCACCAAGTAGCAATGACTACAAGCTTCTAAATAGACAGAGGAATGCAGAGATCTGTGTCCCCTCTGCTCCATGTATTATACCATGTTGCTCTATAGAAATATATATTAAATCCAGGAATGGGTGCAGTACAACAAAACTTTTCTAAAAGTCTCCTATGAAGCTTCTCAGTGACATTCTCCTACATTTACTTTAAGCTGCAGACAGGTTTGGGAAGCTGTTCTTTCAGTTGCTACAAAAGTCAATCAAATTATTGCTTATAATAGCTGTGTACTTAATGAGCACTGAACACATTCCTTCTATGGACCATGCGTAAAGCAATAGTACAGGAAAACTAGTATAGTGCACAAAACATCTTAGCATGCAAAGGTGCAGTCAAACCCCTCTGGTGGAATAAATGACTTGTAATAAAAACCCCTGGAAATCCACACTCTCCTATAGAGAAGGAAGCCCTTCCTTCAGAAACAGAGCTGCTGCTCTTCCAAAGCCTTAGAAAATTTGAATCTCACAGGATTCTTTATCAGCAAAGCGTTACTTTCAACTATCTGAGCTTGTAGTGATTTCTATGACAATCTTTGCAGCTATGCAGTAAACTGGCAGGGACATACAGCTTAAAAAGGACTGTCCATATACAGTCTCAAAAATAAACAACTTCATAACATACATAAGGTCGTCTTGTATTTGCAAGAATGAAATCTTGTATATAACCTTCAGGCTCAACTCTTCAGGAAATATAGCATCCTCCCCCGCCAATCTCTGAAGAACTGGCATAAGCTTTAAATATCTTTAAATAACTCTCTACTAAATGTACACAAAGCAGACTTACGGCCTTATATTTTTTCTCTTACAGTGCCTAGCCTGACGCAGAAACACGAACAGTTCAAGTATGTAATTTTCACTACTGTAAGGACAGCCAGAACGTCCCGTGTGCAGCAGCAGTATAGAAGAACACTTGCTGAATCAAGGCCTCAAAGTCTCAGAACTTCTATTAATGAAGTTTCCTCATCTTCTGCAAAAGCCCAAGTAGTGCTTAAGACAGTATTCTAAAATCTTACCATCCCAACAGATTAACTTTACCAGAAAAGTCTGTTCACCCCTGCAGCTGTTATCCATTTGCTGAAAAGAAAAAAAACCAACAAACCAACCAACGAACCACAACTGAAGAATATTCATGATTCTGTATTGCATTCACTACCTGAGAATTCCCTCGCATCCTTTTGCCCTCCACAAAACTGCAGACTTGCAGAAGACCATCTTAAAACACCATTAGGGCAAGATAAAGGCAGATAACACTTCATACACATTCATTCAAGCTTACAGTAGACTGTAATGCTCACTGATCAATTTGTCTCCTACACAACTCCTCATGCCATTCCTGTATTTCACAGATATCATTTCAAGCTCTAAAGAGAGCTTGAAATTAATTCTTATCTTCTCTCTCCCCTTCCTTCTGCAACAACACTGTAGCAAATATTAAAGTTTGCCAAGGATTCTAGACATAATTTTGTAAGCCCCAGAGTAGAAACACTTTCTTCACCCTAAATCTTCTGCACCAATACAATTCCTTCTACACTTAACACAATGACTGGCTCCTTACTGAAGGAGTTTCTTGCATGCCTGCATTCACTACTACTCTGAAACTGCATGCACTGTTGCTACTAAACTCTAACAGCTGCAAGAGTAATGACCACCATGTTGTAATGCATTCTGGTCATGTCAGCCACAGAAAGTAATACAAATGTTCAGTACGATCAAGAAGTCTTACAGGGCATGAGAACATCCCAAGCACCTTTGCCTGTTCAGTAATGCTCTAGTACCTCCTCAAAGCAGCACATTTCAGTTCATTTAAGTTTAGAAGAGTCTCCTATACCTCAATCTGACACATACACTGCACAGAAAAAAAACAACCAAATTGTACTGGGCCTGGCAAACAAAATCAATTCCTTTGTCTCACACACACAGTGTGCATGGTATGTTGCATGTCACAGGTTTGGATTTCACTAGACTATGAAATGTTTGTAAAAACTAAGGGAACTTTAAAAATATTATCCTGCAAACTTTTTAACTTAAAGTTTCTTTTATTCCAACACAAGTGATGATGTTTATCATCAAGTGGTTTAGAAAGCTGCAAACTCAGCTTTGTGTGTTTATTTTTTTAAAACACTTTTACAATATTTGAGTGAAAAAGTAACAGACTAGGCTTGAGAAACATGAAGGAAGAGTGTCCACATCAAGCTACAGGACTGCTAAAGGACAAGAAGGGGAGGAATCAATGAAGCACCAAATGCACAAGAATTAAATGTCTAAATTAAGATGAAAGGTTTCAGCACTTATTATTCCACACTATTTTAAAATTCAATTCTAAATGTACTATAATAATTATGTAAATACAAAGGCAAAGACAAGTTTTAGCTTGTCCTTACCCTGTAGTAAAGCCAAGGTATTTCAAGACCGCTGATTCCTGTCAATGATGTGCAGCAAGCTACTTGGCTTATTACTACCTTCATCAAGCAGCCACAACCTGGTGATTGCAACTACAAGCTATTAGGGTCTGCATGTTCAAAACCAAACATACTTTCTAGTAACTTGCTTGTGTGCTTGTATCTTGATCATGCTGGCACCTATCGTTTTATATTAAACAGGCTGTAAAGACAATACACAGTATTATGTTTTCTTGTTCAGAAGTTAAATAATTTTCTTCTTCAAAGTGTTTGGTTTCTTTCTAATAAAGATGGTGAGCAAGCACAACTTTCAACTAGCAACTAAATAAGCATAAATACAGCTTTTAACTGTTCCACACCAAAAATAATATTTTTTCTTTCCAAGTCTGAAAACTGTTTGTAAAAATATATGAACAAATACATTGCCTCTATGTAGTCTTTTACATTACATTTAATTAACCAGCATGACTGAAATACTACAGGCATGTAACTTTTTTTTGTAGGAAGATAACCAGCAGCTGTGGACAGCAAATTACAATTATGTTTCAAGGATTCTAGCAATTCAAAATTTGGGTTTGGCTCCTCAGATATACTTTCTGAACTGAATGTAGCCCTTTCCTAAAATCTATTCATGCTGCACATTTTCATTTTGATAAAAAAGTTAAGAGATTTCATGAACAACACTTCAGTTGGCAAAATCCCCCTCTTCTAAACTCTAGCATCCACCCTCAATTGAAGATTACAAAGACTTGTGATGAGTGCATTTATTATTAATTAGCTACTTAACATTTAACAGAGAACTGCTTTTGCAAAGGCACTGAAACTTCAAGATTCCTCTAAAACTGCTGTTACCTAAGTGTGAGGTTAAACAAACATTTTTCTCTTACAAGTACTAATGGCACAATCATAAGATGCCACTATAGAACTGATCCTATTTCTTAATAAATAATGCACTATTTTTCCCATACCTCCATCTGTAACTGCCTCAATTTTCTTAAGCTAACCACCAAAAGGAGTAGCTTTGAACCTACAAAAGTTATCTATTTTTCAAGAGCTTTTTGACAGAGGTCAATTTTTATTTTGGTTTAATCTATTCCTGGAATTATTTAATTTATAGGTTGGCATCATCAGACATCTGGATAAATTAACTGTTTAAGCTTTACAGCATTTTACTACTAAAATTCAGTAGTTAGCATTTTTATTTAGAAAATAAAAAAAAACCAACCTTATGATCATCTATTTTATGTTACCTGGACACACAGATATAATTTGATTAATCAAAGAATAGAAAAGTAGATGACTACAGAAGATGCTTTGGATTTTTTTAAGCATCAGATACAATAGCATTAAATTGTCATTTTTTTCTATGCTGGTATCTGTGCAACCCTCTCAGCCAGTGCAGTGACACAACAAACTGAAAGGACCTTCTGCTCTTTTGTCAGCTTGCCCCATCAGCCCTTCAGAATAACTAATTTTGCACATGGGTAGTTTTCTACATGTAGAATACCTAAGAACAAAGATAAGCTCTCCTCTAATTAAACTAGGATAAACTTAAAGCCTAGGAAGAACAAAAGGTTAGTGTCATGATTAAGTATAGACTTTAAACATGGCCATATACAAGAACAAGGCACAAAAGCCTCAGCCATTTCAGTTTATATGAATAGCACAGATTATA
The DNA here is from genome assembly GCF_012275295.1 of Melopsittacus undulatus. Taxonomy (NCBI): domain Eukaryota; kingdom Metazoa; phylum Chordata; class Aves; order Psittaciformes; family Psittaculidae; genus Melopsittacus; species Melopsittacus undulatus. The sequence continues at coordinate 53,684,580 of NC_047532.1, read as the reverse complement.
AATGCATAGATGATGAAAACAGAAGTGTTCGAGAGCCACAGATGTGCTACAAGTATAGAGGACAGCCATAAATTATTTAGCTACTTCATACAGGATGTCACATCTCGTGCAAACAATTAAAAAGCCCCACATGCAAAGCAATTTAGACTATACTTGTCTGGACCACACTTCTAAAAACTAAGATTTTAGAAGAAATCTTCTGTGCCACAGCAGTAACTCCAGTTAGAACAAGAAACTCCCCATTATTTAGACATTAACCTCCCAATCACCTTCTGTGTATCAGCCAGCAGTGATCATTCAACACACATGACTTTCCTTTCCAAATACTGTAATAACAGAATAGATACTCGATCTGGACCCATAGCCAGCGTATGGGATCATAGAATCATAGAATAGTTAGGATTGGAAACGACCTTAAGATCATCTAGTTCCAACCCCCCTGCCATGAGCAGGGACACCTCACACTAAACCATATCACCCAAGGCTTCATCCAACCTGGTCTTGAACACTGCCAGGGATGGAGCATTCACTACCTCCCTGGGCAACCCATTCCAGTACCTCACCACCAGAACAGTAAAGAATTTCTTCTTTATATCCAGTCTAAACCCCTGCTGTTTTAGGATCAAAGAGAGGACATTCATCTCTTTTCAGAGACAGGCAGCTATAGATGTTACCACATAAAGTAAGGCATCTTCTCTACACTTAGGATCCTCTTACCACAAAATATTATCTTAGAGTCCTAAAAAACAAGTTTTAAACTTTTTTCAGTGACATACTATTAGTCAACCCTAACCATTCCTTACAAAGACTGATTCAAGACAAGACGTATCATCTCAGAAAAGAGCCCTTCACATCTTCAGAATCAAGAAATTTCTGCGTACCATTTTGACTGAATTACATGGTTTTGAAAAGGCTAAAATGATAGCATGCAGACTATTCAGGACTTTTTGTTGTTGCCACACTGATGTTTTTGTACATTGCCTACCCTCTCTTCAAACTGTGTAATCCTGGCACAACTCTCATTAACTTATGAGTTAGTTCATTAGCCCATAACAAACATGTTCTTACACTGGTATTTATTTTGCTCCAGATTGAAAAAAATCCTAAAAATAAAAAACAAACAAAACAAATGACTAGAAAACAAAACAAAATTTGTTCTGAGAAAGTCACAAAATGCCACAATCCTTTTCTTAAAAATCCTCAGCTTTCAAGAGTTATGCCTCAGCTTAGGTTGTTTCCTCCTATACACTTTCAAATACATGCTATGGTCTGACCTCCATCAGTAATTTACAGCAAAAAGTATCTAGAATATGAAGTCATTTAAGCTTGATGTTAGCTCTAAGCTACCATTTTCGAGGATGGCATTACTATTTCAACACAAGGCAATAATAAAATAATAAATCACAGAATTGTAGAATTAAGTTCTGTTTTTGTCATTTAAGTACCTACTTAGAATTCTTTTGCATAAGACACTTCAATTTTAATTCATAAAATTACATACCTTGTTTATTAGATGCTCAGTGACCACTTCTCTTAGTCCAGTGTAGAGCTTTTCTCCATGTTTATGCAACACCATTGTATATGCATTCCTATACAGCTCCTCAAAACTGAGACCACTATTGTTCTTACGCTGGATTTCTTGGATTGCATTTTTTAGAAGATCCCAAATACTGTTCACATATTTCTCATCCATAGTCATCTGTAGAAACAGAACAATACATTATCATTTAGACTCAAGAAAGATCACTACAGAAAGTTGTCTCTGGAAACTGTAACTCCAGGAGCAGTGTTTCTGCCACATTTTGTTGATTCCATTATCACAGGGTTTCTCAAAATTTATCAGAAGAAAAACTATTTGTGAAACTCATGAGGATTTCAAGAAATAGTTATCAAAATCATAGTTTGCAAAAGTTTAATGCTTTTCTACTTCAGAGCTGCAAACCCACAGAGCCCAACTCCAGAGCCTGTACAGGTGGGAAGGCAAGTAATCACAGACATGAATTTCTTCCCTACACTTTCTCTGCAATGTTGACAATGACTGTCCTCATAGTTTTGTCCCATACTAACATGCTACTTGGCAGCTAAAATCATAATGCAACACCGCTCTGCTTAACCAGATCCCAAATCAACCTGTACAATAGAAGATAATAATCTCTGACAGAGTTAGCAAACTTACTTAGTCATCTGTTTGAGCTAACTACGTATTCTTTATTTACAGCAATGTACTAATGGCCAAAGAATTACATGCCTACAATATTGTGCCCTATAATTTAAGTACTTAGAGGTGTTGAAATACCCCACAAATGTCCAAAATTAACAACTGTATTGAACATATTTCCATTGCACAGATGTGGTTAAATAACTTGCTATAAGATATGCATCAAGTGGTTAGGAGAATATGCATCTGCTTGGTCTGTTATTCAGACACTATATTCTTCAGTAAATATTTCACATAAAGCTACAGCAATAAAGAAGAAATCAGAGAATGAGAAACTCTTACAAGAAATAGTTTCAATATAACAGCAAAACATCTTTTGAAATTTACTATCTAGCACTTAGCATGAATCAGTTTACAACTGTGTTTTACCAATGCAAGGTGCTTCAAAATATGAGGCTTTATAGATAAAGCAGCATCTGGGATAGCAACCAAGAGTAGCAACAAGATATCAGATGTCAATATTACTTAAAGTCTGCAATTGAGCCCACTGAAAAAAAAAAAAACCAACAAACCAATAACCCCCCCCCCAACCCCATCAAAAACCAAACGCATTTTAATTGAACCGAATTTAAAATGCAGTGTTTAAAGTTAAGCTTGGTTTACTTTATACAAAAAAGAACTGATCTAGCATTTTACATCTAATGAAAAAGGCTCAAGAAAAAAAAAACACTATTCCTGGTATTACTGTGAAGAAAGAAAACATCCTTGAGTCTACAGATATTGTCAAAGCAGCCTTGAAAACAGAAGCTGTAAGTAGTAAAAGAGTAAAGGTATGACATAATAGAAGAAAATCATGACCACTCCTGGTATACTTCTCCCCCACCTTCTACCTAAGACCCACTAAGTGAGTAGAGGAAGGACACAGAAGAGTGGATTTGCCAGCATTTGTAATAAAACATAATGATTGGCAGAACTTCTTTTCAGTAAAAGTACATTGTTACATGCTATGTCAAAACATCAATTTTTCTAGGCATTAGAAACAAAAGTACAGCTCATAGTAAGGATAAGCCATTTACTGCACTGGGAGGGAACGGGCTGCTGAACAAAATCAAAACAAGCTGCATCCTCCTCCTTTTTTTGTTTTGTTTTTTTTTTTTTTTTTTTGAGTTTTGGTTAAATACAAATATTTTAATAATAAAAATAATCCTACTGCTACTTTTCCCACTCTCCTGATACCAGAACTACTAGCCTGTATGTAACCAAACTGAACCAAGTATGTAACTTAAGAGGTATGTCACTATAAACCTAAACCAACCAAATAAATCACAAACCCACTGAAAAAAAAACTTAGCTCCCTATCTTCAAAAACCAAAACCTCAAAGTAACAAAGAAACTGGGGGATGTCATCCTCCCTGCTTTTTGCTTATCTTGCTATGTGTAATACTGAAAGGTCAGTTATTTCCTTTTTAATTTACATTTGCTACATTGGTGCCTCTTCAGGGAAATTATTTTCTAAAGCCTTCCTGAACAAGCAATTTTACAAGACCTGATACCAAAGACAACCATTTAGAATTGCAGATAGCAATGTAAGTGGAAAGCTTTAAAGTTTCCTTTTCAAAAAAAAAAAAAAAGGTTTGATTTTAAACAAAGCATGGACTTAAATCAACACTTCCCAATGCCATTTTCTCCCTTTAGGAATCAAAAATCTCCCAGCCAACATGACAACCTTTTAATCTCGACTGCAATTTAACTCCCCACTGTATGAAAAAAAAAAAAAAAGTATGACGTGTATAAAGCAAGCAAATCACCAGACACTAGTCTGAAGAGGTATTTGCAGCATTAATTTGTTTACTGGGCTGGTCAGGCAGTAAACATTTCTGTACATTACAGAGAAACATGTCTAATTACTGAGATCTGGTTCACGATCTTTAACATCTGTGATCTTTAACATCTAATAATTGGGATCTGTTCAAGAAAAATCTAAACAAGTGAACTGTTCAATCCTTCTACTTTTAATCCAAATGCTATCTTAAAAAATAAATTAAAAAATCAAGGAATGATTGTAACATTATTTGCTCCAAACTGACTGAACATAAATGCAAACCCAGAGCTTCCTGCCCCTTAACAATTAATACACCATGAACTGCTTTGGAAATGCAAAACAGATCCATAAAAGGTAATTTTAAAAGGGCACACATGTCCATGGGATAAATATACAGAAATGTCTGAAATAGTATTATAAACTTATCTCACTACCTTTTAAGAGTAAGCATGAAGGACTCTGCTTCTCCATGCAGCTTCCTATTCTGCTCCTGACTTCAGATTAATATCTGTGAAGCTTTGTGGGAACAGGTTTGCTAAAGTTCTAAGATACTAAGTTAGAAGAGCACTATCTTCCAAAAAAGACCTAGCATAGCTGGCTTGTTTGCAGGAGTGTTTTCTAACAAAGCAAGGACTCCTAATGCTTTAAATAACTCAGTTATATTGGACAGTAAGTCACTGCAGTAAAACTTTAGCAAAAGTTTACTATTTCCTCTCCACTGCTGAAGAGTTGTTTAGCTTTTGAACAGAAGAGGCCTTCCTGTATCATTTACCCTCAAAGCTATGTAAGAATCAGTTATTAAATCTACCCTTGGAGTATTTGACTCACAGATTCATGTTTCTTCACTCCCATTCCTTAAGTCAGGCTTGTATGCAGATGAAAAAAAAAAAAAACAAAAACTAAAAAGGGAACCAAAAGCCAAACACAAAACCCCCACAAACAACTGAGCAATAAATAGGTTTGTGATGCTATTAGAACAATTTGGTATCTTTCAGAATTCTGTACAAAAGCATCTCTAAAATCACTGTTAGAGAACTGTGACTCTAATCTCTCACTCTGACCCAGGAGTGAAGATTTATGCAACTCTCTAGTTCCCTATCAACAACAAAGCCTGTAAGTGATCCACAAATATGAATACAGGATCAGAATCCAGATGTTTTTCCATGCTCATTCCCAGATTTTTTCCAATGGTTATATTTTAAAAATGAACTCCACGGTTGTTGTACTTGTAATGCCTTGCTTGTGCCTTTCAATCTTGCAGATTTAAGCAAAAACTAGATTACTGCTTCTGCTGGTGCTTTGGGAAGAAAACTATAAAAAAAAACAAACAAAATCAACAAACTCCCAGGCTGTGAAAATCTTTCAGAAGAAAAGTCGCAGTAATTTCAGTAGTGGTTACTCTTGGATTCACCAAGATAGTAAGAAACCAGTGTCCAAAGAGAGGAAATAGATAAATGTACTCCAGTTTATCTGAACATTACCTTTCTTGGGGAATGGGAGAGAGATCAAGTCTGTTATTGGCAGGAGACAGAGATGTTTATAAGAAGCCGCTAGTTGGAAAACTTCCACAAACCGCTGCCCAAATGCTAATGATTCAAAGATGCAACTTTAACACACAAACAACTGAGCTCAAAGTGTAGCAGAAGTACATCTTGAGGAAATTAAGACTAAAATATCATTGTACATGAAAGTGCAATCATTCCACCCAAAAAAAAAAAACGGTCAGCAAAAGACTCAAAAGATCCTTTATGCCACAGTACTGCTGTATTGCAGGATCAGACATATGCAAGCCCTTTCTTCAACAATGTTTGTCTATCCTATTGAAGTCTCCAAGAACAATCACTGTCAGCAGTCTACTGCCACCTGAGAAGCATGACACCAGCAGGTAAAGCTAGTAAGTGAATATATTTCTCCATCTCTCCCTCCTAGAAGCTAAAAGTAGTCACTAGCTCTTCCAAATAACTTTGTCATTGCTTAAATCAAAAGGGTCAAGCAGCTTTATTCAAGTAGCTTTGGTACTAACATAAAACTTCATCCAAAATATCATCTCCCTCCTAGTCATGCAGTTTAAAGGGAAATGCAACATCCTGTCCCTGGGAGGAACAACCCCATGATGCATTAATACATGGTGGAACCAACTGGCTGGAAAGCAGTGTAGCAGAAAAGAACCTGGTGCTGTTGGACATCAAGCTGACAATGAACCAATAGGCTCTTGAGGCAAAAAAAGTTAAATGGTACCATGAGGTGCATCTGGAAGGACTGTTGCCAGCAGGTTCAGGGCTCTGCTCATCACTGGTAAGATGCATGTGGACTACTGTGTCTAGATCTGGGCTCCTCTGTACAAGACATGCACAGATATACTGGAGAAAGCGCAGTAAAAGGCCACTAAGATAACTCACCAGGAGAACCTTTCATATGAGGAAAGGCTGAGAGAGTCAGGTCTGTTTAGCTTAGAGAAGCTTTGCAGGGATGAAATCAATGTATAAAAATACCTAAAGGGAGGGTGTACAGAAGAGGGAGCCAAGCTCTCTCTGGTTGTCCCCAGTGACAGGACCAGAGGCGATGAACACAAACTGAAACATAGGAAATTCCCTCTGACCATCAGGAAAACTTTTTTTACTATGAGAGTGACCAAGCACTGGCACAGGCTGCCCAGAGAGGTTGTGGAGTCCCCATATTTAATGAAATTCAAAAACCGTGTGGGTACAGTCCTGAGCAACTGGCTCTAGGTGACCCTGCTTGAGCAGGGTGGTGTGACAAGATGACCTCCAGAGATGCCTTCCAACCTCAACTATTCCGTGATTTGGTGATACATATTACAGCTGTATACTGAGGAAGCCAGAAAAACCAGGCTTACAAGTTAAATGCAACCTTTAAAAAGTGCCAGCACCTGTCTTCCAAAAGAAATGCACTGCTGGATAACAAAGGTGAACAACAAAATGCTTTTCACCAGAAGAACTAGGCATTTGTTCCCTACCTTTTACTAACTGCTGTCAAAGAACAACACTAAACCTCCCAGATTCACGCAGAGCAAACGGATTTACTGCTGGAGATCCAGATTACTTTGCATAGAAATAAATGCTTTGGGGTGTATAGAATGGAAATTACAATTTAGCTTTTACAACACTGTTTTCTTTGAATGCAACTTAATTTCATGTTGTCAGTTGGTCGTTTTGCCCTTAACACTACAGAACTTGCTCCTCTTATAGGAGTTCCTTAAAGATTAATTGTAAGGAAAGGCAGTTTACAGCAGTAAACAGTTAAGAACCTGTTGAATTCTTGACGGTTTACACCAGCTTCTTTTTACCAGAAGTAGCTACTTAGCCTTCTTAAAAAAGAGGTGATTAAGAAGGAAGAGAGGAAGAAGCAATAGCTGACCTACAGAATTTCAGCAGGAGTATCCAGCAGGAATTACCAACCAGCAAAACCACGAGACACTTGAACTAGTACTCACAGTACTAGAGACTAGACATAGCTTGCCATCCTTACAAAAGAAGTTTCTTGACAAGTTCTGTAAAGTTCTCAGGCCAAATAGGGCATTATTAATTCTCAGACGTTTTAAACAGACTGCAAACACACTTGAAGAACAGGCCACAAACACCACTACTCAATTTTTCAACAGACCAGCTGCAGAGCACTTATCATAATTCTGTACACTACCAGGTGAAACAGATCAATTTGGAAATGATTACTGCAGTGCAGTATTAGTCAAAGTTTTCAGAACACATAAGTATGATCTGCCTCGTTCCTTTTCATGACCTCCTTTAAGTCTAATGCACCAGAGCACTGGAGTGAGAACCCACTGAAAGTACAGAATTCAAGTGTTTATGCTCTCTACCTAGATGGAAGTGAGTGGATACCAACATAGTTAGCAGCTCTGGGAGTAAACATTTGCACTTAGTAATTGCAGCCTGTTGTCACTTCCTCATTTCCTACCCCTCAGCAGACAAATGAGCAGGAGCTGACAGCTGCCACCAGAAACTGCCACTACAGGGGTCCTGACCTACAGTCCAAAAGGCAAGGGATGCTGAAAAAACTAAGTCTTTACTTCCATTTCAAGACAGGACATTCACCAACATAATATTAAATAATCTGTTACACAATAACTCAGCATCCTTACACAGGATCCTTCCCTCTGAATGAAGCTTGGCTGAGGTTATCCAGAAAAGGTCAAGAGCAACACATTTTCTGCCTCAGAACCTAACCACTACTTGAAATTCTATAAACCCTTCCAATATTGTTAAATTTAAGATACAAGTATTGGAAATGACAGACCACTACCTAGTGTTTGCTCCAAGAACACCTCAAAATAGCGTATTAGGATATGGAACTACACATTCTTCAACTACAGAGCAGATAAAATGCACCCCTATTAATGATAAATGGAGAGCTCAACATTAATACTTCTCCAAATTTTGAGGTTTTCATCACTGTACAGCAATGAGCATATCTGGAATAGAATATACTGGCTACACCTCATTGCCTAAGAAACATCAGTACTAAAGATAAGAACAATTCTGTAACACACACTCACAAATAAAAACAACTAATCTCTGAACTACCAAAACAACCAGGCATAAAATCCTTCCATAGTATTATCTGAATAGGTTGACAGTTATACACCAAAAAAACATGACTGGAAGCTAAGAGAGGGAGCATGAAGAAAGTAAGGGGCACCCTAACCTACTGCTGTTCTCCTGCATCTAGCCCACTTTGGCCATCCAATGAAAGAGTGATGGGGAAGTCATAGCAATGTGCCACCAAAACTGACCCTAATAACTAGGCTTTTGCTCAAAGGTGACTTATAACAAAAACTGGAGATGACGATCCAGTATTATCCACATCTCCTAGGAGTGACAGGAAATGCCTACTACACTATTATACTCCCTCAGAGGTGTGTGTGTGGTGGTGGGAATCTATGCCTGTAGCTTGCTTATGGCATATGGCAGTTATCATTTACAATATTAAGTATTGATGTATGTTTTTAATATATGTGTTTTGCTCTTCGCTCATTCCTTAAGATACAAGCCTTATCCTTGTGCAATCTCTACACTAAACTTCTTCAGATTCCTCCTGCAAGAAATATTCATGGCCTGTACCATGCTCCATTCTGGACTCAGAAGATGAGCTGAGTAACCAGTGCTGACAGTAATCCCACAAAGATCAAGAGAAAAAACATCTCTAGTCTGACCCCAAAAAAGGCTTGAACCTCTGTAGAACAGGCAGGGCTCCATGACAATAGTCAGTAGCAGAAATGCAGGAATCACAATATCCACCTCTCCTTCCCAGCTCTGTCAGGCTTTACGCAGCAGAAGCAAGTAAAACACACAACTAAGTCAAAAAAGGGAATCCTCTATGTCAACTGAAACACCCAAGAGATGCAGCAAAATCCTTTCCTTCCTCACTTTGCTTAAAATGGTTCTGCAGCAATTAAAAACTATTCTGCTAGCAAGGAGCAAAAGAGGCAACTAGATTAAAATGTGATTGCTCCTTAAAAGATGGAGTTGTACCTCCTGTGTAGTGCCTGACAGATTTGGTTTACCTCCAAGGCATTGTCTAGGAGTACTACTGGTCTCATCACAAAACAAGTGCTGCTTCAGGGTAGTAGCATGAAGAGGAAGGGGTTTGGTTGATTGGTTTTGATAAGCCTTACAGCAAACTATAATGTCCTCCAAGAACTTCCTTTTCTAGTAAATCTAAAGCCCAGGGAAAAAAGATTTGTTCATCCTCTCAAAAGATAACGTTTGGCAGCACTATAGGTAGACCTGACAAGAGCTTCACCACACAATAGCGATTTAACAGCCTATATGAAAAGTTTAAAAGTCCTTAATAGAAAATGTCATACTGCAGCAACAATTTTGACATGTTGAGGAGACTGAAAAAATTTAAAGAAACATCAGACTAACTTCTCTTTCACATTTTAGGAACTGATTAAGAAACTAACCCTAAACTGCCAACATACTTCACTTATTCTAAATTTTGACTTTTATTTAATACAATTTATTCTTTTTTCCCCCAAATGCTCTTTCTCAACTTTAGTCTTGCAAATCTGTGGAGCATTATATCCTGGAGGAAAGGGGAGGGGGAAAATGAGAACACCAACTCCTCCCAGCTACCTGCTTCATCTGAACTGTGACCGTGAACTAAGTAAATTTGAGCAGTTACTGAATAAACACAAAGCAAAAGATACTCTAAAACTTCTTGTTTCATTTCTTTAAACAATACATAAACAATGGAGACAACCTGGAGAGGCAAACAAATAAGCATAAACTGAAACACAAAATTACACAGTGCTGATTCTGTGAATGAACATCTCATTTACAGACCTTCCCACCACTAACTCATGTTTTGTGTTATGTCTATAACTACTAACAATCAACTGTAAGAATGCATGGCATACATAAAGACCAAGGTCAACAGCCTTTCAGAAGACAGTTTCACATCATCTCTCAACTGCAGAACACAACATATTTAGTCAGCAGTAAATTTCAGAAGCATATTATTTAACAGCACCTATTTAATCCAAAACAAGGTCCATGAGTATTCACTACTCTAAGACACTTCAGACTCTCCAATTTAGCAATTCTTTCAATTTTTCCATTACAGATTCAGACTCTTGCACAACACATGCAGGTTCATGGACAAACTTGCCTACTTTTTTCCTCTCCTAGAGGTCCATTAAGGACAATCTACAATAGTCTAAAAATCAACTTACAGGTTCAATTTGCAATTCATAATGCTCAATTTACAAAACACACCCTCCAACAGTGACTCTCACTAACACAAACAGAACTCTCATTCATACAGAATATTACTCATCTGAGTGGGTAAATGAAAAATGAATGATAGCTCATCAGCCTCATTTTTCATTCACTTATTGGTATATATGGAGTCATACAAACCAGTCTTTAAGGTATTGTAAAAAAACTGCATCAGTAAGTTAAGTAACATCATAGGATAATCAAAGTTAGTAAATGTGGTATTTACAGTCTCCTAGACAAATCTTAACTGTCTCTTACACATTCATCTGTCTTACTATTTATTTTCCACAAGACCCAAACCCCTTGAAATACACATATGTGTTTATTTCATATCTATGATTCTATATGCTTTAGTCAGGAAGGCCTGAAGGATGTTGTCCTCCAGAAGGATTGGATACTGTGGAAAAACAATATTAACTTCTTTTTGACATAAATTTTCAAAGATGCTACTGATTACACCAGGGACTTTATTCTAGAACTGCATGCTTTGCCTAAAGAGGATAGCAGAATAATATTTAATTAAAAATACAGAAATACCAGTTTTTAAGTTACCTCCCTGCTCCCAGCACCTGCAGACAAATATAAATGCCTTTGAAAAAGCATCATCTGTAAATTAGTAAATCTCCCCTTACCATGGTACAAGCTCCTGCACACCTGCCATCACATTATGAAACTTGTTTTAAGAGTTGTATTTAGAAAGGTAACAACTGCTTTTGTGCAAGCTTCTAGAAGAACTGAACTGGTAAGAGCCTGAATATGGGAAGTTCTAGTTCATAATATAGTTGACACTGCTATAGAATGGAAGTGCTTATATAGCCAAAGTAGTGACATTGCCTGAACTGTTAACCAAAGTTCTTTTTAACACATTCAGTAACATTTCTACAGTGTTCATTACTATAGTACCTGAAAATAAAGGAGGATTATAAACCCCTACAATGAAACTACTTATTTCCTAAGAACACTTCAACCTAACAGTAGTATAGGACAACTGTCTATACTCCTATACTGATTTGGAAAACATCAGAGCTGAAGTTTAGATCTAAGCTTACACTTCAGAAAGTCTGATCTTTCACATTTAACTTTGCAAAGTAAGAAAAGCATTTTCAGACAAAATTAGGGTTTTGTCTTATATCAGTAGTTGTATTGATTATTTAAGGTTCAAATAACATGCATGGGGAAAAAAGAAGTCAGGTCAGGACTGACTTTTAAGGATTAACAAAAAAAAAAAACAACAACCAAACAAAACCATTCTGAATAAAACAGAAGAAAAATACAAAGATTTCACACCAAAGTTATGCCTACTTCCTCTCTCCTGACCAAAAGAATAAAAATGAATATTGATATTCTGAAGACTAATGAGAAATTGAGAGCCATCTTGACCCACTTTAGAAGCAGCAATCCTAAAACAGCTCCACTCAAAGTTATGGTGGGGGGGGGAAGTCTGAAAGGCTTGTGTAACAGCAGGAAATACGTTCCTGAAAGACAATAGCTTTAAGTTTTCGATTCTAAGCAAAGTCAGTGTTAAAAGAAAATATTTGAACATAATGAGAACAGCAGAAATGGAATGAAGAAGAGCTGAATTTCTGGGAATGAATCATCACCCTCATATGTTAGCAGGATCCTGGAGGTCTAGAAAGCACAGGGAGAAACAGGTAGATCTGCACTTCAAGAGCTCAGCTGCATGCTAATAGCTGTCAAACATGCTCCTGGTCAAAGGTGAAATGACAGACAACGGAAACAGTGGCATAAAATTTTACAAAATATTGGGCATGCCTTTCCTCATCTACAAACAAGGGACAGAGTCTAAAAATTTCATTCAAGTCATTTGCATCACACTGCAATAAAATCTTAGAACAGCCAAGGACATCCTTTTCAAAACCCAAGAACTATGTGACTATGAGTGAGCTACCACAAAGGATGTTCAACTTGCAAATATCCCAAGTAAGCTGCTTTGAGGACAACTGCCCATGTGCAGACTCTTACCCTGCAGCATATGGAAGGTGGCTCTTCTACTAGAATTACTTCCAACTCACAAAAGTCTTAAGTAAACAAGCATCTTTCCTTTCTTACAACTTAACAAGACTTACTAGCAAAGATTAAAAATAGCTGGAACTCTGAAATTTCAATTGGATTTAGGTCCCTGACACTCCATCTCCTTTTAAAACCCAAGCATGGGACTGCAGCATCCCAGGTAAAATGCAGTAGCCATAACAGACAACAGGTCACTGAACACAGAAGCAGCATTATCAGACCCCAGCCTATTACTCATATCACTCTTAACCCACAGAAATATTTCCTCTATTTTTGACAAAACACCAAACCAAACCTAAGTTTAAAACTGATTCAGTATGTGATCACATCATTCCAACACTACAAAGCAGAAATCCACAGCATTAATCTAGTAAGAGGCAAACTCATAGTGGGTTTTTTGGCAAATCTTTTCTATCGATGATTTGTATATTAACATTTTAATGACTTTAAAGAGTAATGGGGATGCTGCATGCCTCAATCCCAGTTAAGAACTGCCAGTGGAAAGAGCAATGCTGTTCTGCACACCTGTACCTTCTGTGGAAGGCACAGTCTCCTCAGGGATACCATGTCTCCTTGCAAAAAATAAATCCATTAGTTCATTAACTTTCCACCCTCGATGATCTGGGTTCAGAAAGCTTCCTTGAACCACAAATAGCCCATTCCTCGCCCACTGAACTTCAGTGCAAATCCCACAAGAATCATTTCTGGTTTGTTTCTTGGTTTGGGGGATTTTTTGTGTTTTTTTTGCTTTGTTTTGCAAGGGGGTGGGTGCTTTTTTTTTAATAAACCTACAAGTAGTTCAATATTTTACAACTGTTCACAAATTAACACTATTTAAAGAGAAAATATGTGAAATATACACCAATTTATACAGACTGTAGGCACATTTCTTGAAGCTATTTCAAAACAAGGAACACAATGAATGATTTGGGGGGGAATAAAGGATGAAAGGGTGAGGGAGGGGCATGAGGGCTTTTAGAGACCTTGAGGGCTTGATGACAACTCCTCCTCCATAATGCTATCAGCATAACAATACAAGGATTTGTATAGTAAATAAGATAAAATTTTATGATAGAAAGAGGCCAGAGGACTTTTTTGCTTACTTCAGGAGGGGAAGGATGATACACTTAATAATTCACTTACACATTTACAGATAATCAATACCACTGCATGCTGACAATAACCTTTCTCTGGGGGATTTGTGCACCATATAGTGCATACACCATGACTGGATGCACAAATCAGCAGTACCTGAAAGAGCAAGACTTACACTGGAATGAGTGTAATGGGGGAAAAAAAATAAACTAAAACCCCAAAAATATCAGTTATCAAAAAATTGGTCTGCTCAGATGCTATCAACGCTTTAAAAGCAGAAGGAGCATGGAAGTAAAAAGAATTTATTTCAATAAAGATTCTTCCATGCAAAATGTAAGAGACACACACAGCCTGTACTCAGACTATATGTAGTACAAGAAATGAATGTTGTGAATTTTATTATATAAGCTAGCCGACTTAATATTCACATGCATAATTTATTATTGTTTTTAATGTTTATGCTCATTAGTACTAAAGCAAAAATTGGCTTTTCCACAAATGCACCTCATCCATAATCATAAACAAATAAAGCAAGTTACTGCGTACATTTTTCCGAACTATTATACCTTGTTTAAACTTCAAGCAAGACAGTTTCAGCCCTCAAACACTAATTTTGCGTACAACTACTTGAAGAATCCCAGCAACTCCACAGCATGCACCACCCAAACGTGTTTATCACAGTTTTGTCCTCCTTCCTGTACTTGGGTATAAAAGACGCTTTTCTCCTTCCCCAAAATGCGTATGTTAAAAACATCAATGAGGAAGTTCTTTTAAGACATCCAACAGTAGGTACTTCTGCTGATACGCCAGTACTTTCTTTCACCCTCATGAAAGAACCATTAGTGACTTAAAAATTCTACTGACTTTAACTGAACTTCAGAAAAATAACAGATAAGTATGCTTGGCCATGCTATGGTTTTCTGCTACAGCAATTTCCTACTCCTTGTTTCTGCAAAAACCAACTCAGAATGAGAAACACAGGCTCATTTCTTAAGAGTTGCTATTCCATATGTATAGCTACTAAAAACCAAATATAACCTCCAATGATCATATGCACAAGGTCAAGAACCTATTTTGGACTGTAACAGAACAACCATGCATTTTATGAGAGGACTTGAACAATCTTAAGAAGATCTGTCCCAGTCTATCACAAAATGTTTTCATCACATACAGAGAGATTATCAGACACTGCAGATCAGTTGAGATGATGAAAATTTAAAAGCACCTGTATCACTAATTAATTGCCCTATAGAACAAAGCCAAAGACTTCAGAATACTTTTGAAACTGAGAAAGGCTGCCACTTAAACTGTGTACACCTGGGCACAACAGGTTAAGAAAAAGAAACATTTTGAAACAATGTAACTTTTTTCCTAAGGGTAAACTCACTTAAAATTTTTATGTTCCTTACTATTATTATAACTTCATGAAGAATACCAAAAACTCCTGATCAGTTTTACAGCAACTCTCATAAAGCTCTTTTACCTACCACTACCAGGGAAAAAACACTAACTCCTGTTTAATAATGCATTACTAACACAAGAATGAGTGAGCGGAGAGACCTACACCAAGCCACCTTTTCCCTTTGAATAAGATAAACAGTGTTTCAGTTTTTTTGGTTTAATTCTAGGCTTTAAACCTACTATAGTTGTGAACATTAACTTTTTACTACTGTATAAACTATATGATCTAATAGCTTAGATGCTCTTATATATATATATTTGAGAATATAAAGCAATCAGTATTCACAAAGCCAATCCTGTAAAATATTAAGTTAACCAAAAGATCTTGCTGCACTGAGTGGGCTTACATTATTTTAATCAGAACTGAAAAAGCCTGCAGTAAACCATCTCCAATTCTCACCTCATCCCATCCTCCATGACTGTCTCTCCACTCACTGGTATAGCACGCATGCTGTATTGATTATAGGCCAAAGCAGAAATACAAGCATTGCTTACATAATCTGAACACATAAAAACTTAATCACAGTTCAGCACATTTTCTATGGTTTACCTGCTATAAAATGCGCACAGAAGACACAAATTTAGATCAACCTCTTGAATGGGTAGATCTACACATTTTAGGTTGAAGAGTAAATTTAACACGCCTCATCTCAATTTGCACCAGTCTCCCAAAATTCAGAACAAAACACAGAAGCCATCAGCATTCCCCAAGGAAAAAAAATATGTCTTCTGCCTACACAAAGCCTGAAACAAGTGACTTAGATCTGATGAGAATGGTACAGTGGCAATGAAAAGATGAGTCTTAATACTTTCTGATGTAACAGTTGAAGCCATTTACTTCTAAGTTTACAGAACTTTGAGGAAGAAGCAACATCAATTGATAAATGGGTCTGAAAGAAACAAAAGGCTGTCTGGCTTTTCGCACAAGACCAGATGAAATGAGAGTTTTCTCTGGTACAGGCATTTCAAACAAAATGAATCAGCGAAGTTTTTATATATATATTCATATATATACGCATACTTGAAAAACTTATTCTATTGCAAGTACATATGCAGGATACCTCTAAATACTTTTCAGAATTCATAATTTAACCATGCAATACTGATCCACTGGAACAGTTCTGAGAACTGGCAAAACACTACTTTGTAGCATTGCTCTAGAGAAGACAGCTCTGCAGGAAATGAAAATGATTAAAAGCACTCAACAAAACCCTGACTATAAAGATCATACCCACTAACCTACACCAGGTCATGCTGGTTTTCAGACAGATCTGTCCAAACTATTTTATGGTGACAACTGAGACACTGCACTGAGAGAAGGATATGTTCTTGCAAAAACATTCACTCAGCACAGCTCAACATTATTTCTGTGATTTTTGCAAATAAATTCCCAAAATGCTTTCCAAATTCTCCTCGTTTACTTCTGTAAGAAGTGCATTTTTTACTTTGTACAATTTTTCCATCAAAAACACATTTAAGGCTACTGTTTTCCACTAGCTAAACAGTCACAGCAACACAGCTCAAATACACTTATAGGACACATAATTTATACATGCTATATCTCTGGTACAGACATCACATCTTTCCAGAAGTTTTATGTGAAAATTTAACATTCTTTGGCACCGCTTTTCACGTATCAACTGCATCATCCACAAACTGGGTTTGCTGCAAGCTTGTTTGAGAGCTTTTAAAGTATTCTTTTAGCCAGCAGTAATGGGCTCACTGACAGTTAAACAAAGAAAGCCAATCTGAGACCCTGAGAATATTATATACTAAACTACAGAAGAAAACAACTCCCAACACTTCTCAAAATAGGTGCACTTAATTCATGTTTTGTAAAAGTACCAAACCTGCAATTTTGCATAATGTACATACTGTGCATACAGCAAGAATACTACTGCACTCCAAATCATTAAAAAAAACAAACAAACCAAAACTCTAAAAACTTACAAACTATACACAACTTTCATCACTGACAATTACTTGACATTTCAGAACCCAGTTTTCTAGAGGCAGGTGTCCCTGCCCATGGCAGAGGGCTGGAACAAGATGATCTTTAAGGTCCCTTCAAAGCCAATCATTCTGTTTCGTCACTTTCAGTGTCCAACCTCAACAAAATCCTATTTGTTACAATGTGTATGAATTTGAAACAAGAAAGTTTAAAGACTGCTTAAGAAATAAAATAACCTACACTCGCTCAAAAGCACTCTTACTCTCTTTCATGTCTTGCTTTAACTCTGCTCTGAATGCTATCTGGATAGGCCTTATACAAATACAGAACAGCTATATATGATGAAGCTGTTAAAAGTATCATAAGCAGTTACTGAAAGTAACACAATCAAAGTCTTCTACAGTGGTACATACAGTTATTTGACTACACAAACAAACTCACCAGTTCGTTCTACTGAGCATACAGTACCTCCATTAAAATATTTCATTATTCTTTCCAGATTGTTTTTGAAAATGCCCAAGTCTGAAGTCTCAAGATAGAATGCATCCTCAACTGGATTACTTCTGATGCAAAGTTTATCACTAAGTCAAGACCACTAGAAGAAGACAAGAAACTTCTTTTTATTAAGTTAGTTTTTAGATAAATATATTTTTTTTCTATTGTGAACAGAAAATGTGGTTAAATATATAGAAAACTATTTTCCTCAAGCACTTCTGATTACTCTACAACCTGCTTCAAAACAGTAAGCCATGTAATTGCCCTTGAGGTAAGAAAAAGCACAGAGCACATACCAGGAGCTAGCAAACAGTAATGGACACTTGGGTGACAGATAATCTGCAACCAATTACAAAAAATAATAAAGAAGGACTCTGGAATAGAACTAATTCCAGAACATCATAACCTGGTAGCTTTCAAACGTTTTGCTCAATTTCTACTTAGTTTCTAGTAAGACAGAAAAGGAAAACTTTGGTGCAGTAACATATTGCAAATGACTATTTCTCCTTTCCTCTTGCTACTGTAGAATACATCAATACCAAAACCACAAAAAATTATGAAAAACATATTAAAGAGCCTACATGGAGGTAGTTGCCTCCTGTTCCGTTTGGCTACTTCTAATTTAATGCAATAGTAAACAGCTACCTCCACGCAAGAAGCAAACTAATTCACAACAGACAGACCTGCTGAAGAAAGATGATCAATAAGACGGCAAATTGAAGCAGCCCATGAAGTCACCTCTGGAAGCATTTTTTAATTGAGAACTGAAGTGCAGAACTACCAAATTTGAAATAAAAGATTGAAAATCAGTAGCTGAAGTACAAATAGTACACTTTCTAAATATAGGCTCTATCCCCCACATATATGCAACCTTATTGACAGGAATAACCCCACTGCAGTCAGTGGCACTATTTACAGGACCAAAGCCATACAGTTCCTTAGGCCTCCACAAAATTTATATTAAAATTTTTGCACAAACTGCAGCTATTCCCTTCTGCAATTATGAAACGGAAAACCCTCCAAATCTCTCAACCAAGTACATGCTTCTTTTCTGTAAACACTTCATCAACAGACTCGTCAATGAAACGTCTTAAAAAAGAAAATCCATTGAAGGGGACACCTGTAAAAATGCTGTCAACAGATGTCAACATTTAAGATCTGTAGGTATTGATGCCTACTGACTTACTGAATTACTTTAGGGAGAGGATGACTTTTTAAAAAACTTCCAATCTAGACATTCCTGAAGCAACTGAAAAGCCAGACAATGCTAGCAAAAACAGTTTCAGAAGAAAAAAAACATTGATGACCACATTTAACTTTACGCAAGAGCAATTCTCTACACAAGCATTCTTCACCCCCCAAACTAAATGCAGATGCTCATTTACAATACTGGTGAAAAAAGTAAAACACAAAATAAAGTTCATCCTATTGCTAAATCTGCCTTTGTTGGCTGACCCATACTCACGGTTGGAATAAATGAATCAGTTTATAAAGTTAAAATATGGCCATATTCTTAGTATAGTTTCTAATAAGATATACATACTGGTTTTGTCATGGTTTATTTTTTACAGGTTTTCGTGCTACTTGTGTGCTAGCGTGTTGCAGTAAGTCTTTTTCTTTATTTCTATAATCCAACACTTCTTTGAAAAGGGTGTTTATAGAAGTAAATATAATTTGGAGATCAAAACCTTTCATCAGCTGAAATTCATAATTTTATAGGTCATTTTTTCTTAACTTTCACCATTAAATAGAACTGTCAATGATTAAAAGTAGAGGAAAGTGTAGGAGATGCATAAATCAGGTTGCTACGACTAAGCTAGCTGCTGAGAATATAAGGAATTCCCCAATTTCATCAGCAAAAGTTTTGATGAAAAGAATACATTGATATGTTCCTTGCAGAAGGTAAACAGGTATGTCCAGTTTCTCTATAAAGGCAAGCCACATTAGTTCTACACTACTGCCTGCTGGGATCAGATGTAGCATCAAAAACTTAACACTAAATCTTGAAAGCCAGTGACTCAACCAAGTACCTTCTTTTTAACATATACAGCGACAAACACATATACACACACTTCCTGGCCATCCTCTGGCAGACTGAAACTTTTCTATTTCTCTCATTTCCCAATACCATTAATAGCACTGTAGTTGTTAATACTGTTGTAAGCTTTAATTGAACCAACTGTCAAAACACAGCAAGCAGTTTAATCATCTGGCTCATTCCCCTCCGTAACTCAAAGCGATGGCATGCTCATGGCTCTACCGAACATGCATGAAAGTTACCTACACCTAGATGTTTACAGTAACATCTTCTGAATAGCTGGCATTGTGCCACCTAAATCTTATAATCATAAGACTTAGAGCTTCTTTTACAGAGCAGGGAGTGCGATAAATTCACCAAGAGGAAACTCTCCAGAAGACGTAAATAAATACACACCCACCCACCCCCTTTCGGGGCTAACTAATTTTGTTGATGTAGGCGTATAATCTCCGACTTCTTTGAGGCTTTTTCCCTGAAAACAAAGAAGAGAACCCCCCACTCCCCAACGCCGTATGTGGATTTTCGTAATTGATCTGACTGATAAGGGAAACGATAATCGCGGGGACCAGTTCCTCCACCTCCCACTCGCCGTGCGGCAGACACCACTGCTCCCCGGAATGCAGGTCCCGCACGTCCTCCCGAGCCCCCCGCAGCTGGCACGGGAGTGCCCGAGGCCACCGGCCGGCTGACAGCTCACCCGGCACCGCTCGCACCCACGGCCCCCTCTCAAGCCGCCTCTGCTCGTGGCCGGCCCAGCCCGCCTGTCCCGCGGCCCCCGGCACACGGCGCAACTGACAGGGCGGCGAGGCCGCGGGGCCTGCGAGCAGGCGGAGGCCGGGGCCTGGCGCGGCCGCTCAGCCCGGCCTAGGCCCAGTACTCACAGGGAAGGCTCGGATCCGCATCTTGGTGTCCTTCCGGCTGCCCGTCCCCTTGCTCAGGTTCGACATCTTCGGGCCCAGCGGCTGCGGCGCCTCCCGTTCGGAGGGGCGCCGGGAAACGCGCGGCGGGGCGGCAGACCCCGGGAGCGGTGCCGGGGGCCGGGCGCCGGGCGGGGGAGGCCGCTGGCGACCTTCACTCCGTGCTGCGGCCCCCGGTGCTGCGCGGAGAGCCGGGCCCAGCCGAGGCGGGGGGAGCGGCGGGGGAGGCGGCGGCGAGGGGCGAGGCGGCGGCGCAGGCCCCTCACTCCGGCGGCGGCGCTTCCTTCACCCTCCTCCTCCGCCGCGATGGCGGACAAACATCGCTCAGTGCGCAGGGCCAAGCGCCCCCCCTTCCTCTGCTTTCCTTCCCACCGCCCAGCCAGCAGCCAGCGAGACACAGATCCGGCCGCGGGGGCGGCGGCGGCGGGAGGGCCGTGGGGCGGAGCGCCGCCTGCGGGGAGCGGGGAGGGGGGAGGGAGGAGGGACGGGAGGCAGGAACCTCGCAGCTCTCGTGAGGCTCCGCCGCTCTCGCGAGAGGACCGGTTGCGCTCCTTCGGCGGGCGGAGCCAAGCGGCTCCGAGCTGTCACCATCGCGGAGGGCAAGGGGAGGTGCTCGGGAGGAGAGGGCGCTTCTGATTGGCGGAGAGGGACGTGGTGGGGCGGGGCCAAGTGTGGGGGGCGGGCCTGGGCTGGGACAAGGCCTCCCGATACGGCGGCTGATGCTGGGTGCGATGGGGTCATTGTGCTTTGCGTTGGGCGGCGATTCGCGCTCTGTCAATGTCTTGCTTCTTGTGCTTGTGGTGGGTGCTTTATTAGGGCTAAAGTGCAGGTGTAGGCATCCACACGGGAGCGTGAGCGCTGCTTGTGGAAAGCGGGCTTTGGCCCCATGCAGACAGTACGTACCCCGTGATTTGGCTATCTGGTATGAACCTTGCAATGCAAAGCTAAAAAGAGAGGCGGGTTTGTTCCTGTTTCTTGCCCTTTGAAGTCTCCCGGATGTCAGTTGTGCCCCTCTGAATCATGTCACCGGTAGGCGTATCCCTCCGCGGAGGCTCACAGGATGGCATGATGCAAGGCGGGTTTATTTATTTATGTTTTGTGCTTTTGTCGCAATGCATGCCTGAGAGATGAGGGTGCCAGCTGAGGCAGCTCTTACATGAGCCCGGAGTTAAATATAGGTCATTCAGGGAAGGACGGTGGCTGTGAAGGGGAAGCGTGTTTTGGAAATGTCAGATTCTGTAGGTTAGCAGCAGTGTGGTACCTCTGAAAGCTAGGCTGGTCAGCCGGGAAAATCTGGGTACCGGTCACCAGGGGACTATCTGAAAAGTTAGTGGATGAAACTGAAATCTGGGTCAAAACATGCCTTGCTCAAGATCCCCCAGAGGAAGTACGTGGCATAGCCAGGAAAAGAATTTCTTTTAGGTGACTCTCGAACTGGACTCTGAATACCAGGGCGTCTTGTAATGTACGTTTTGCACCCAGCTTCACTTAGCTCTATCATTACTGTTTTCCTGCAGGTGCCTCTACACAGCAAGTGCCCTCAGGGCACTGAAGCGATGTACCTGCTCTGAGCTAGCATACCTTCTGTAAAGAGTAATTTCACCGTTTTTGTCTCTCTGAGTTTCTTACAACCACTTCCCTATACATTTTCATACACGACGTGGTTTTTAATCTCCCAATCAGAATTAAGTATATACGCCTAGAAAAGATGTTATATAACAGCAACACAATAAACAACGATTGCACCATGACTATGCAATACGAACCAGTCCTTTACAAAATTACAGTGTAGTCAAAATGCAGATGAAACAAATATGACAAGGGAAAGATTGCCATTTGTTAATATGAGGAACACAGCTTCCACACTGCTTCAATATCATTTCAACCTTATTTCCCCTCCTAAGTACTTCCTTCAGCAGATGAGGACAACCTTTTATGTTAAGATGGGGTTTTTTCTCCATTCCATGACAGTTAAGATTGAGTCATTTGAAAAGGTTTAGTTTTGATTCGTGTAAAAAGAGTTAGAAAAACAAAAGTGGGAAGTAAATTTGTACTGAAACCCAGAGTTTTCAAATTGAAAATGTTACAAGAGTACTTTTCAACAAATTTAGTGCCATTTTCAAAACCCAAAATTTTCCCCACAGTTTTTGAGAAACTGGCATTTCTTCTTTCAAGAAAGAAGAAAAAGATCAACTTTTACTGTATCCACTACTGCAGATTGTCCTAGATTAACTTGCCTAATTGTTGCTTTTGTGCTTCCTCTTGCTGGCCTTAAGCTTATAGCAGCCCAGGAACACCAGTGTCTTGCCTTTGTCAACGGTTCAATGTCTGGCTGGAGATCAGTAACGAGTGGTGTCCCTCAGGGATCGGTGTTAGGACCGGTCTTGTTCAATATCTTTGTTGCTGACATGGACAATGGAATTGAGTGTGCCCTCAGCAAGTTTGCCGATGACACCAAGCTGTGTGGTTCTGTTGATACGCTAGAGGGAAGGAATGCCATTCAGAGGGACCTTGACACACTTGTGAGGTGGGCTGATGCCAACCTCATGAAGTTTAACCATGCCAAGTGCAAGGTCCTACACCTGGGTGGGAGCAATCCCAGGCACAGCTACAGGTTGGGCAAGAAGGAAATTCATTATAGTCCTGTGGAGAAGGACTTGGGGGTGTTAGTCAATGAGAAAATGAACATGAGCCGGCTGCAGTGTGCACTCACAGCCCAGAAAGCCAACCGTATCCTGGGCTGCATCAAAAGGAGCGTGACCAGCAGGTCAAAGGAGGTGATCCTGCCCCTCTACTCTGCTCTTGTGAGACCTCCCTTGGAGTATTGTGTTCAGTTCTGGTGTCCTCAACATAAAAAGGACATGGTACTGTTAGAACAAGTCCAGAGGAGGGCCACGAGGATGATCAGGGGACTGGAGCACCTCCCATATGAAGACAGGCTGAGAAAGTTGGGTCTGTTCAGCCTGGAGAAGAGAAGGCTGCGTGGAGACCTCCTAGCAGCCTTCCAGTATCTGAAGGGGGCCTACAGGGATGCTGGGGAGGGACTATTTGTTAGGGACTGTAGTGATAGGACAAGGGGTAATGGGTTGAAACTTAAACAGCAGAGGTTTAGACTGGATATAAGGAAGAAATTCTTTCCTGTTAGGGTGGTGAGGTACTGGAATGGGTTGCCCAGGGAGGTAGTGAATGCTCTATCCCTGGCAGTGTTCAAGACCAGGTTGGATGAAGCCTTGGGTGATATGGTTTAGTGTGAGGTGTCCCTGCCCATGGCAGGCTGCTGGAACTAGATGATCTTAAGGTCCTTTCCAACCCTAACTATTCTATGATTCTATGATCTAAGTTGCTACTAATGCACATTTTTATCTGAAAGTTGGAAAAGTGCTGACTCATGCTTAGACACTGTTCAGTCTGTCACAGTACGCTCAACAGAAACCAAAATTACTCTCCCACCAAGTGATCTCAATTCTCATGTCAAATAGTTTTATTTTACACTGTGAGCTTATACCTACAACATACTAGCTTATGATTCTGTCTGAGTTCTGTTCTGTGACTGCCCAAGGTGGAGACAATAACTAGTTTTCTAGTGCAAATTTTCTATTTCCATGCATAACGTACAAAATGAAGCTTCACTAAAAATTTGCCTTTGAGCTTACACAAAGAGCTAATTTAGAGGTTCGTTAAGTGCATGTAATAGTAATTCTAGGCAGGTCAAAGCCAGAAGGAAGACCGGCAGGTGGAGGAGGATAGATTAGCATAGGAAGAGCTAGCCACCCAATTGTCTAACTGGGTCACCTCTGCTATCTCACATGCATATCTTATGTATCTTGTGTTAGCGTGGCAATGAAGTAACGGTTCTTGTGTGAAATGGTCACCACTGCTGGGAATTTCGTATCTGTTACAGCAGCCTTAAGCGACTTTTACACCAATCACAACATGCAAAGGTATGAAAGCCTCCAAAATAACTTAAGCTGCGCAGAAAAGAGCTCAGCATTATTCACAACGGTCATTTACTTGTTTGAGTTTCTTTCTGAGATCCTATCAGTCCTCTGATTTTACATATTGATGAATAACAGTGGAAGTTTCTCTGGTGCCTGCTAATCCATACAGAATATTTTCACCAGAATGAAGTCACCATGCAGACGGATGTTTTTCATGGACACGTGTATCTTGAAAGCAGCAACAAATTTTAATTATTTAAACACTGTTTTTATAGTCTGAGCTAGCACTTACCTTAATCATGTAAAGGGTGACAGAAATTTTAGAAGAGTGTGAAGAGTACCTTACATTAGAATCAATCCAAATTTACATTTTTATAATCAGGCCTTTAAAAGCAAAACATGGCTTTTTTTTTAACTTACAGGAAAAAGAAAAATCAAGCCTTACCATGTCAAAAGTCACCATATGAAATAAAGAAATCATACTCTCATAGCTTAATTATCCTCCACCAAAGCCAGGAACTTAGATTTATTTATTTATTTATTTAAAGTATCCATCACCTCCATGGAATTATACATACATATTCTCAGGTCTTCCTTACATACTCCCTCACTGCTGCAACCATCAGTGGTGTGTGACTGCTGAAATATACAAGCACTTCTATCACAGCAGGAAATAGAATGACCACATCCTGATGAGCAGAGCACTCAGGTGCCTGACTGCAAACACAGGTATGAGCATTTCAGGGCTTGACCTGTCTTTAAGGACCTGCTGCAGAATAAAACCCAGAAACAGTACATTGTGGTAGGAAAAACTGTGACTTCTTTCCTTTTAAAGCCCAGAATCAGGAGGAGAGCTTATTCTCCTCTCTCCCCTACCCATCCTTCTGTGTTCAACCCCCCCCTTTTTTTTCTTCCTGTAAGTGCTTGCATCACTTTGCATGTGATGGTCCCATTCAGATTTGCATGAATGATGACACAGTAATCAATGTGTAAGACAGTTCTCTCACTTTCCCATGATACTATTTTGGGAGATACAGTAACAAATTAATTTTCTACAATTTATATAACCTGAGGGGAAAAAAGTATATTTTTTGTAACAACACAGAGATACGCACCAGCAAAACAAGCATCCAATGAATGAACCACAGGTGTTTTTTAGTAGATTGTATTAAGGATTTTACCACAAGAATCTTATTCCAAATCACTGAAAGAACAACAAAGCTCAGTACAACCGGATAAATATATGTTTTTAGTGCTTTAATCCTTCCCCTGCAAATCACAACAGTAACTGACTGATCTGTGTACAAGGTTGATAGATTACAACAGGTAACAGGACAATAGGTTCCTGTAAAAAGATGTTAAATTTTCAGAAATATGATTTATATGATTCTCTTCAAAGAAACAGAATTATTACAAAACATACTGTTTCACATAATTTCTATCCACTTTGAGACTTCTTTCCTGCATGTCCTGGATGAAGAAAAAGCTTGTTTTTATCTTCCTCCATCACTGCTTCAGAGGACTTTAGGGAGAAATATAATTCAACATAATAAAACTAGATATGTAATATTGGAGAATATGAGATATTTTTCACTTTGCTTCTTTCCTTCTACAAAAATAATGTAAATAATATTTTATTTTCTTGAAAAAGGAGTACAGTTAAGTTTTATTGGTTTTTTTTTTTTTACATGCTGGAGGCAGTGGGTTTGGCTGAGAAGCATGGGGGTGCAATGAAAGGCTGTGGAGAGGCAAGAAACAAAACTGGCAGCATAAAGTTATTTGCTTGTTCCCTCATGGAAACTTGTTGCTTAAAACGTTGGCTGGGCTGTGCTTAAATTTAATTTCTGATGCATTTAAATACCACCACAAATAGAGTAAATGCTGAAAGACAACAGTCTAAGCAGCTCAACAGTTTCCAAATTAACACAGGCTAATGTACTTTCAAATGCTCTTCAAGCAGGAAGAAAAAGAGATGCTGGTACTATCTCAACCCTCTTTTCTCATTACTGACCTGAATTCAGCTGTGCCCATCAGGAAGGGGTTTTGCCTGTTAGCCCATGCTCTCCCTCAGAGCTCTGTGTATTGCTTTCCATCTCATCAGCCAACCCAACAGCAGACTCCATCACCACTTGTTGCACAAGACCTGCCCCTAGCACCGGCAGACTTGGAGTGGACTGTTTACAGGACTGGCAGCAGAGATGATGAGGTTGCTGTAATGAGCCCATCATGTAGTGGCACATTTTAAAAACAGGTCTAACCAGACAATGCTCATAATAACCAAAATTAATGCTGTCCAACCAGCACTGGCTTCCCTTTCAGTACCTGACCCACTTCAAGATTGTTGGAATAATACATGGAATAATAATGAAGTGCTTAACAGACTAAGTCAAGTCAGTTCAAGTAAAAATTCAATTCTGTAATGCATGCCTTTGACAGTCATCTTGCACAGTATGACTGCAAAATACACCAGCAAAATGATGACCTGTAATTCACCAGCACTGCAGCTTCTCTTATCCTGTAACTACTGCACCATCAGCTTCTTTCACACATACCTTAGTCTCTGTCAAACAAGGACTAGAGCAGCACAATGTAACAGGGTAAATGCCTGTGTCAGCTCTACATTGCTACTGCTGGAACAGGAGATGCTACCACATTGAGAAAAGACACTCTTATGTTACAGACCCATTTTCTAGCTGTGAGACCACTGCCTCACTGTCAAGTGGAGAGTTTTTACAGGCTTTTAGTAGTATGACAGGAGATTTGGTGGGAGCAAATCTTTTGTGCAACACTCACATTACAAAAGAAAATCATGCTACAGCAATTGCAACCAGCAGTGAAAGCTGCAGTGATGTGGTGAGACACATGGTTGAGGTTCAGAAA
Source organism: Melopsittacus undulatus (assembly GCF_012275295.1). Classification (NCBI taxonomy): domain Eukaryota; kingdom Metazoa; phylum Chordata; class Aves; order Psittaciformes; family Psittaculidae; genus Melopsittacus; species Melopsittacus undulatus. Next base: position 53,657,033 of record NC_047532.1, on the reverse strand, counting down.
TTTGTGTCAGAAGGTGGCCAGAAAGAGCCATGCTGCAAAACACTCAAGGCAACTTTTCAGGAAAATAAAAAAGTTTCTGTTAAAAATCATGGCAGAAAATACTGTGCACAAATCCAAGTGAAAACTGAAAGGTTGCACTGCACCATCTTACTACACAAACACCTACTAAAGGGTTAGGGGTGACCTGATCTTGGTATATATAACGTCCATGTGGGAAAGTGATTTCTGAGTGTACTGTCATTTAAATCAAGTAGGAAAAAACAGCTCAACAAAACAGTTGGAAAGTGAGCAAGATTAAAAACGATGCAACACCAAAGGTAATTATTCCCTAAAACTATTTACCTACAGATGAGATGCATCCTTCACCATCCAACCTGTCAAATGAAGCTCTGTAACCTACTAAATATCAAGTCAGAGTCCTAGCAAGGTGAATTTTGTCAGGACTAGCTAATTGCCACTTTCTTCCCAAACAGAAGCTCTGGAATTACTGAGGCACTCACTTCAGCAGTAATACCGTCAACAGCTCTTGGCACCATATGCAGATGCAGGTGGGTACTGTAGCTATTTGGTAGCATTCACCCACTGTGTTGCTGTGGCACACAGGATGCTGGTAGAGAATATGTGCTCCACAACAGTTGACAGATTTTATTCTTATGAGATCTAGTTTCTTAACACCCATTCCATTTCTTTGGGACTGGAGGAAGTTGCTTTGAAAGTTGAGGGAGAAACACATGTCAGAGTTTTCACAGTTACATTCACCAGAGATTATTTTGTTTGTGGCTGTTACTGACTTTCACACCTCAGCTATTTTGATGTTTCCTGTTTGCTGAGTGATAGCGAATTTGTCCCCTGGCATATTTAAAATGCCTATACGTTTATGGCCTTTTCACAATCAGGTAAGAATTCTAGGTTTCCCACATGGGAATTTCCTCCTCCTGAAATATATGACTTGCTTTAAAAGCAACTTCTGCAGAGGATAAATCTCTAAGCTAGTTGTACTTTGCATACTTTCCAGATACTTTACACTGCAGTAGAAAGCCTTGAGAAGCAGAGTGACTAATCTTCAATGCTGGGTCAGATATTCACTGGAGAAGCAGCTGTGTCAGTTTAAGATGCGACTGACATCCAGGTGTTTGTCATCGCTCTGCAGCAGCTGTACAGTCAGCCCTATTGCTTAGTGTAGAAGAATTGTATAAAAGAACCAGTGTTTAAATTCCAGAGGAAAGTCAGGTAGGTGAACTGACATCACTCTTACCAGCACTTACTAACCTGCTGCCTTTGCACTGAAACACATGCCCAGATGATTTATTCTGACATTTGAGCTGTACCAGGAAGAGAGTAATTTCCAGTTTATGGGTGGGAATGAATGTCTTTAAGTGCCACAAAGCCATTTCTACAATGACCACATGACTGTAGCCTCACAAAACAGTCATTATTTTGGAGGCTGATGGTAAACATCCTCTTCCAGACCTGGCTCTGCAGGCTAAAGATGCCAGGCATCTAGAACAGATATTCGCAGAAATCAGGGCCCTTCCTGCAGCTCCATAAATTGGAATTCAGCTGCTCTTTTCCTAATCTGCCTGAGATAAACTGCATTGGTTAGTGGAAGCCTGCCTTTGTCAGCTGTTTGAACTAACCCAGCAGAACTTGCCTGAAGCAGAGTGATGTGCATCTGTTAACCTGGATACACCTTTTTGTCAGACTTGGGCTAGTGGTAACTCCTGGCTATGGTGAAAATGCAAAACTGGAGCAAGACCTTCAGCAGTCAAAGGTGTTTGCAAAATGGCAGTGTCACACAACCACCAAAGAGTTAAGTACATTGCAAAGTACAACTGTTCACTTTTTTAGTTCTGTATAAAAAATGTGAGATCCATGTAAAACATGACAGTCCTTTGGCTGCTAAACAGCTCTCAACACACAAGGTTGAGTTCAATGCAAAAAAGTGACCTTTTAACAAATTTTATTTCATGACAATAAATTCAGACAAGATGCCTCTTTAAACTGTAAGATTATTGCTACTATCCTTACTACACTGTTATCTAAGGGCCAAACCCCAGCACTTTTATAGCACTTTATACATTTCTAGACAAACACAAAAAAAATAGTCTTCTACAAAAAAGCTCACAAATGATGTAGATAAGGCAGGTTATGGGGAAGGTGTGGCAGGAAGGAAGGTGTGTGTGTGTGTGTGTGTGTGTGTGTGTGTGTGTGTTCAGGAATGGCATTATGGTTCCTGGACTTTCAGTCTGAAGGAAGCCCTAAAGTAAAGGAGAGAAAAAATATCCCATACTAGATACCTTGAAACTGCTATGAACATGCCCAAGCTCACCTATGTATGCGTATATCTCTCTTATGCAGAGAGTATAGCAGGCTTGGTAAATCAGGTCCATGTGTGCTGATGCTGTCTTTTTGAGTAGTCATGACAGATGCAAGGTAAGGATAAGCTTTTGATGCCAAAAGGTTTTGTTTTACCTTCAGGAACTGCCTAAATAAATAATTCCCTCGTACGTTAATACTTGGTAGCACAACTCCCATGAAATGGCTATAGTTTCTCAAGACATTAAAAGACAAAGTACAGTAAAACCCCAAGTTCATGATGGATGAAAAGCTACATACACTGGAATGAAAATGTATATGCAAGACCATTTTCCCAGGATGGGTGCATCAGATGTTTGTCAAAATCTTCATAGTATAAATGCAGTGTATGTTAACAAAAGCTCATTGTTACTGATGTATTTTATACAACACTCTGTGCTGATAAAAAAACCCAAAGATATTGTACTAAATGGTAACAGCTTTTCCAGGTGATACTCATGTTGGCAATCACGTTTCTTAGTGTGTCTTTCTGATCCAAACTCTTCCTAGGGTTTGAAATCAGTTGTGGCCTTATCGCAAGGCTTATTTGGCTCTAGCTACCTGGCTAGGGGATGTTATATTCTTGTCATTACTAAAATCACTATTTTGATTTAAAATGCTGTTAGAGTGTGTGCAGAATCTGCCCGTATAGCATAAGCCAAGCAATGATCCTCAGATGAGCTACCTTGCACATAGCACTCCTTATTGCACATATCTATGATATCCCTAAATTTGAGCAAACAGCAAGTTTGATATCACTTTAAATAAAATCTGAATCTGTAAAACACTTCTCTTTCAGTATATAGAGAGAATACTAGTTGTAAATTTAAGACAGGCGATAAGAATTATTTCTGGAATATAATATTCGTCTTCTCAGCTCAATGGGGTCCTACCTGGGAGTGCAGAAATAAAACAACAAAATCCTGCAAATTGCTTGACTATAATCTCCCTTGCCTTCTTTCCTGGTTCTTCTAGTTGAGAAGTTATAGCAACTAGGAAGAGGCATGTGCTATCGTCAGAAACCTTTTTCAACCAGTAATACAGATTTAGTTATATGCTTCATTGCTTTGTATGTGTTTTAGGACTACAGTATAAAAAAATGGAAAGGAGATGAAAATACAAACCAATCACAATATGCTGGCATTTTCAAATTTATACAGTTTCATTTTTTTGATCAATATTACATTTCCTTCAATTTGACTTTAAAGGCCATTGTAAGGGTTATTTCTAATGTCTGCAATGTACAGGGTAACTGTATGTATATACATATATTGAAAACACTTCCCATTCATTTGCCTGTGAAAAAACAGTGTTTATGGCTGGCTAAGGCTCCAGCCCCTGTTCCCTGTGTCACTGAGCAAATATTTCCTCCAAGTTCAGGAGGTACAGCAGCAGGGCCAGTCCTGACCCAGGAGGGCTGTCAGGCATAGCTGGATGGCAGCACCCGTGGTCACTGACCAGCCAGGAGGCAGTGGGGCTTCCTCTCCTGACACCCCTCTTCCTCTGGACTCCTCCTGGTAGAGAGCAAGGGGGGCTGTCAACCCTGGGCAGAGGGGCCTCTTAGCAGCAGGTTAGCTAAGGAAGGGCTACATCCACCTTTCCACAGTCCCATGCACCCACCAGCAGCAGCCACTTGTGGGAAGTGGCCAAGCTATGCCAGTGCTTTGCTCTGCCTGTCGCTGCCTCTGCTCTCTTAGAGGGTCCAACCAAGACTAAGCTGACCTACAAGCTAGGTCTCAGACCTGAGCACTTTACAGCATGTCCAGTGCCAGACCGAGGTACTGAGTGCTTTTCAGGTATACAGAGGTACTGAGCAAGGTTTTTTTCTTTCCCTTTCATTTCCCAGAACATAATCTTTGATCTAGGCATGAAGAGCTCCCCCAAAACAGGCCATTGTTCTTTTGTGACCTTACCATCAATCTGCTTGCCTTTAAGAAGGCTCTTAATTAACTTGAAAGGGCTTGAGTTCACCTTAGTTAAAGACCTTCAAGAATTCTCCTCCTCAAAGATTTCCAAATTTATTTTAGTTTTTAAATCAAGTATTCATCTTAGCAGAACAAGAACTGAACAAACGTGTATTGATGAAATACAAGTGGGATGAATGTTAACTGCAAACCTTGTCCCCAGTACTGGCTTCTGAAGGAAAATAAAAGCAAGTAAATTCTAGGGTGTTTTAGGAATAATAGAAGTGATATTTGTGCTGTTTTAGCCAATTCATTTCCAAAATGCTATAACAGTTTAGCAACCCCCAGACCTCAGACAACAGTTCAGCAAGCCTCGCTTAGTTTGCAGATTTCTTAAAACCAGGAATGCCAAAGATTTTTCTTCTGCCAAATTAGGCCAAGTCAGCCAAATGGAAAGGTGTAAATCCTGTCCTCTTGTGTAGTCAGTGCCTCTAGCTGTTCTCAGGACCTGGCAGAGATTGAAGTTGCCTGCTATTAGCAACTAGAAAAAGCAGGAAGGAGAATGCTGGCTTCTAAATTAAACAAACAAAAATCCTTTTCTTGTTAACTTTTAAAGACATGTATATTTCTTTCACACCTAGCACTCAGTACATGGTCTTATTTATGTGAGTGTCTGGAAACAAGCCAAAGACTTATACATACTTGCATTGCTGAAAGAGACTGGACCAGCTGGACTATTAGGAGATGGAAAGATTTTGGATCAGAGTGGAAGGTTTTAAAGATGATTTCACAAACCCCATCAACCAGCCTAATGCTGGCCCAGTTGCCGTAGCAGAAACATGTCTAAAGAGTTTTTCAGTTAGTTAAAAGAGTGATTAATTTCATTGTAGATTTTCACTCTGGGAGAGTGTCATGGGTTTGTTGTTGGTGGTTTTTTAATTTCTTATTTAATGCTGCTTTCACATTCCAGAACTGCTCTAACTTCAAGGAATTATCCCAATGAACAATAAGACATCAAAATAACCCTGTTATTCAAATATATCTTTTACCCTTAATAGCATATTCCAAACACTGCTTCAGCATGGGTAAGAGAACACATATATAAATGCATTTCTGAGAATGGGATAAATGATTAAAAGTGACTTCTTTATTGGAGTTTGGTGTAATGTATAGCTGATACATCATATACTGGAGCTGTGGTGTTACCACATGCACTAGGGTTCCAGTAAATACAGTACTGGGCTGTTGAAACAGTGACATATGGTGCTTACTAACAAGAAAACTAAAAGATACCTATGAGAAGAAATGTTAGGACATTCCAGAGTTGTTTTTCAGTATGCACGCAGAAAGAAGAGAGGAAGATCAAAGTCTGGCTCTGCATACCTTCTGCCAAACTCCTAAAAAGACAGCATAGTCTGAAGAGGGCTGAATAGCTGAAAAAAAATAGATGCAATTCTTTCCATAGGGAAAATATAATTTTCTAGTCATTGCTGTCAGAACCCAAACCATTAATACTCTCTGTCTCTCTCTTTATGTCCCTCTCCACTTCTCCTCTCTTTCCTAGATATTTGCCACCAAATCCAGAAAACATCCAAGCCAGCCTTCCCTGCATAGAAATCTACACCATACCAAGCAATCCTTTACATAACTCTGCCAAGCTCTTTCCATGTGTGTTAGCATTAGCTTATGACATTATTGTTAGGATTTTCCCTTCTGATCTTTGTACCAACATCTGTGGCTTACTCCCCCTGTACACAGCTGCCCCAGCCATCAAGGTCTTTGAAACTGCCACACCAACCAGAGCAAAGCAGGAGGCTCTCATTGCTGCAAGACATTGCTTCTGACAGATGTCTTTCTTTAAAAATACACATACACATATATATACACGCACATATGTACACATGTATATAGATGTATTTTTATTCTCAGTAGAGAGTTTTAGTTTGCTTACCAGCAATACATAGCTTAAGACCTACCTCCTCGTTCATTCTAGCATACCTATTACTGGCACATATCTTAAGGAGCCCTTAAAAACTTGAAACTTAAACATTTATTTAAAAATTAATGTGGCTTTCAGGCCTACTTGCACATGAAATCCATTGGAGCCCAGCTGCTGCATCTGGGGAGGCAGTGTTCAAGCTGGCAGTCAGATGCACACAGTGCTTAATCACTTATTGCTGACAGGAGCTTCATCCAAGGGCTCATTTCTGCAGCCATAAGAAAAAAAGTTATCTACTTAGGTTGGCAGGAGTTTAACCATTAGAGAAGGCTTTTTACTCACAGTGTTTTCTCCTTGGTATTATGTGATAGGTGGAATGCAGAGGATTTTACTCTGTGTTTTAATGAAGACTTGTGGCAATGGCAGAAATCGTCATTCAAGGATTTCCCAGGCCTACAAGAATGACTTAGCTTGAAGGATTGTGCATCCAAACACACAGATTACACAATAAAATCTTTTACTTTTCTCATGCTTATAAATCCTAGTCCTATGAATCAAGAAGTCCGTTGGGTAATCCTGCATCTTAATTATATTTGGGTGGCATGTGAAAGATTCTTCATGATTACCTTAAGCATTAAGTGCTCTGGTGCTGGATGTTCAAACAGCTCTGGCTCATTTTCCCTTTGCTTAAGCATTGTGCAAGGAAATATTTTCAATGCACAAGAAGATGCAGGGGTCATAGGAACAATCCTGAATATGGGACAGATTTTCAGACAGTTATGCCATAAGCAGTACTCATCAGACAAGCCCAGTACTCTGGTAGTCTGCATGACAGCAGCAACCTTGCTGCTCAGGACCAGGTGCAGCTTTGTCATCAGGATATTGCATTGCTGTTTCTACCTCTTTTCCCCAAAGCATGGGAACCAAAGCATATAGCTAAGGGTGTCAGTCTAAGTTAGAAAAACAGCTTCAAAAGGTAGCCTAATATTTCCTACTCAATTAACAATTCTCTCACTTTAGGTGTGGAAGCAGGCAATGATGTCTTCTCTTTAATGCCCATGCCTACAGGTGCAGCAAGGGAAGACATGTTGCCCTAGAAACCTCAGCAAATTCCACACATAAAACTGCATTACAATTTTTGGTAACTGGATGTTGCCACAGGGCAAAATGAGGAATGAAGCTGAGGGCTTAGGGGCAGCAAGCAGCAGTCTGGTAAGCAGTGGAAGCCAGTGTAACTTAAGAGTCTGTTGTCTCAATGGCCAATCCTTTGAAAGACTTGTTGCCATAGGTTCGGGTTGGCTTTACCTGTAAAATTCTTTCCTACATCTCTGCTTTTAGCTGTAGTAACTAGCCTACACATGTTACTGGACAGCAGGATTACTGCTGTTTTTAATATATTACACCATCAGGTGAACTGTTGGGACAGAACAGCTGGACAAGTTGGAACTAGCCTCCTCCCAGTTAGCTGCTTGGTGGTTCTGCTTCTCAGTTAGAAACTCCCATCTCTCCAGTTTTACATTTGTACTGGTTTACTTCAGCTAACAAAAGAAGATCCAGACTACAGATCTGTTGGCCAGAAGCTCTAGAGTTATATAATGAATCATCTCCCCTATACCCCACTGCATGTTGCACAGCTTTACTGTTTCCCCTTAGGAAAATGTGGACATCACCATTCACCTGCATTACAAATACCACTTGTACAAGGGTTTGAAGAGGTGGTATAGCATACTCTGATAACTGATGTTTACTTTATACAGTGTACATGCCTATCAAATAAAAATAAATTAACATTTTAAAACTAGTTCACTAATTAGTTTAAACCTACTTCCTGTTGGCAAAGGACTGTGAGGATGCATGGTCCTCTGGGCTCCTCACCAGCATGGCAGTCTTTTCTAGCAGCTAACTGCACCCTGGGACGGCTATGCTGTGTGGCACAGATTTTCCCAGTCAAGGTTCATTTGAACCTGGTTTGCTTGCATTGCAGTGCTTCAGAAATACTCAGCTTTCCCAGAAAGCTATTCTGTCAGAGTAGGAGAAAGAAGAGAGAAGAAAAAGGGGGAAACTAGCCAAGCAGAAACAAAGTAGGCAAGCAAAGCCACAGCAGACTTGAGGGGCTGCAGTAACTGCTGTGCACGCAGTAGAGAGGACAAATTACTCCAACAGCAGTGTGGTCCTGCACACTTTGAAATAGTTACATGCACACAAACAAATCACAGTGTGCTTGCTGACCGCACAAACGAAATACAGTGTGTTTGCTGTCTCCATATTATCCCATGCAACCAAAGTTATCATTACACCTCTGAGCTGTAATTTGCATTGCGGTAGAGCTCCTGTTTTACATGTGCATATACACACCATCTCACTTCACTAATTCCACAACAATGTCCCATCCTAGCTCTTGCCCCACCCTGCCCTCCATGAAAGACCAGGGCACAGATTTCCCTTGCTGTCAGCAGTGAATGCAGCAGCCCTAGTCAGGAGAAAAAGGAGCAAAGCTGCACACACACAGAGGAGTAAGGAGTTAGCTGCAGTTGTGAACTATGTTTTAAAAAGCTGATGACATGTCCAGATCTGGGCAGCTTTCTGCTACTTCCACCATGAGGACAATGCCATTTTCTACATGTATGACAAGTCTATACTGGAACATGGGACACATGTACTCTAACTGACCAATTCTGATCCCACTAGCAGCCTAGAGTTGAGCTCAAGCTATTTATCCTGCTCCTTGGACAGCTTTTACAGCCTTCATCTTTGTCAAGTTTGTAGCTACAGCTAAAGTACTTCATCCAGCTGGGGCAGAAATACTACAAGCAAACAAGAGAGGGGCACAGATACACATTCTTATTCTAAATGAAACAGACTGTCAACAAAATAATTAATCTTAAAATAAAAGAGAGATATTTACTCCCTATCCTCACTCAAAGACACTCTATATAGAACCAGTTTTGATGAAACCAGGATGATCCAAGTCAAGAACGGAAAACACTGGGTTTGGCAAGACCAATTATCAGAGGAAAAAATCGATCTCAAGGGGAATTGCTGGAGATCTCATATATGTGTAGGTCCGTGTTTAATATTAAAACCTTGAAAAGTCAATTGTATTGTATCTTGTATTCCTATCAGTACAAAACCAGGCACAAATCCCAAATCAAAACAAAGACTTCTGTTGTACCTGAACTAACCAATATGATCTGTTGAGTAACCACAGTACATTATAAACAGACCAAAAAGATGCAGTGCATTTTCAGTAGCTAGCCTGGGCTAGTAAGATTTTTCTTTTTGCTACTACTGCTGGTTTACAGGAAGGTACTTTTTGTTCCTAAGGATTAGTGTGATCAGCCACAGCAGGAGTCAGGCCAACAATTTAAACTTTGGGGGAATCTTTTTCAACATCTAATGCTAGCTGGTTTAGCTATATTCTGATTTGTGGGGGGAGGACCTTATAGAGCACTCCAGGATGGTTTGAGTTGGAAGGGACCTTCAAGACCGTTTAATTCTAGCCCCCCTGCCATAGGCAGGGACATGTTCCACTAGATCAGGTTGCTCAAAGCCACATCCAGCCTGTGCTGACTCTCCTTCATTACAATAAACTCATTGTATAGAGATACACAGGGAGGACAGAATACACAATAAACATCAGAAAGTGTATCAGAGGGATTGTTCTTTGTGTTTTCTTGGTAGTGTGGAGCTTAGATGTTCTCTGCTCTGCACATCTGTGCCTTTCAAGTTTGTTCATCATGAATTGGAGGTGGTTTAAGGTCAAAAGGAAAATTATGGAGACTTTTGGATAATCCTTCAAAGGGACTTGCCAGGGTGACAGCCACTCCCATCACACCATACAGCTGCCCTCATACCTACCCAGCACTCCAAGGACAAATGGGTGGCAAGTCAGGTGCTGGTTAGGTCATCACCAACACCTACAGTTTCGAAAGGAGAGATCAAAATGGAGATTACAGTTGTAGGTGGAGACGCAGAAAACACAAGGCTACCTTCAACTATCTCTTACCACTTGCTATCAGCTAGTCTGTATCTAAGTTTCTTATCCCACCAACTTACCCTGCTGCAGACAGGGAGGTCACTTTTAAATCTCCCCTTAAGCCTTTGCCCCTTGTAAAGTCCATTACAAAAACTGAAGCTGCTCTAACAACCAACCAGCACCTATCACTTCCTCACTCCTGATCACAGCATTTGTCCTGGTGCAGGAAAAACAGGAGCCTTCATCCCACTGTGCCTGTAAAGACCCGTGGGCCCACACAGGGCATGGAGGCAAGCACTTAATTGTTTCAGTCTTCCTTTTTCTTCCACTTCACTAGAATCTAAGCTTTTTCCTTAAAACTTACGTTTCTGTAACTTGTTAGTCATCCTTACTTGGACATTTAAACAATCCTGGTTTCACTACTTGAAATCTACAGAGTTTCCTCAGAGCTCCTTAGCCATCTCTCTCAGTTGGACCTCTCTCAGTTTACCATCACACAAATTTCCACCTGCATTTCCCAGGAGAGTTTACTACTCACTATTTAACACTCCCTAGTTATGTACAAACTTCTCTTGCTTAAGCAAGGGAAATTTGTTTTATACCTCCTTATTTTCCCAGTGTGCATCACTGTGAAAGCTCAGGTCCAATTCTTTGTGGGGATCATGGGAGCTGTAGTCCTTTGAAAACTGAGACTGTGCTGGACTTTTTCTCTTCCTTAAGCTGTAGAACGGTTTGCCTCCATTGACAAAAAAGGATGTTAAACTTCACTTTTGTACAGAATATATCCAGGTATTTTTTGGTCAAAGGTAACACATGCAATATAGCTCACAAAGAGGGGCTTTCAAATGAGGAAAGCTAGAGTAAACATGTGTGGAGACAGTGTTCTCACAGGAGAATGCATATTTGGTACATGAGCTCTGAATAACTCTGAGGGATACAGCAAGGCCGTGGGAGGCCCGAGGAAGCCTAAGAAAGCAAGATAAGAAGAAGCTGGGATTCACTGAGTTATGAGACTGTGGACTGTTGGCAAGCATTCGAGGTCAAGTTCTCACACCTGTGCTTAACCAATTATGTGTTAGTCACTAAGGGTCCTCAAGACAAGTATCCAATCATGATATGCCAAATTGCTGTAGGTGTGTGTAAGCAATAGTATATAAGGAGTTAATGCTTTGCAATAAATGGCGCCCAAACAGGGACCCTCTATAAGTTCACATTGAAATGGAAAAGGGTGTGAATCGCTGGGCCGTGAAGAAATCGGCTGGAATCGATCTGGCTGGACCAAGATCGGGAGGCAGAAGCCTCAGAGGAGGGAATCCTCAGATCAGAACCTTGTGAGCCCAGAAGACACTGCGCAGTGCAAATAAGGTGAGCAGCCGGACGGTTGGAAGGGAGCTTAAGGATGGGAAAACAGTTAAGTAAGGAAGAAGTAATACTTAAGCTCTTCCAACATATCCTCTCTGTGAGAGGGACAGACTATGATGAAGCTATGCTAAAAAGATTGTTGCTCTGGAGTAAGGAGAAGGAGTTAACTGTGGGAGTCTGTGAAGCTTTTAATCTTGAGACTTGGGAGAAAATTACTAAGGAAGAAGCCTCTGATTTATGGATGTTTTCAGTCCTTCTTAAGGTGAATGGAGCAAGCTTTAAAGAGACAGACTTAAAGTTAATGTTGAAATGGTTGAAGACACATTACCCAGAGATTGATGAGTCTACTGGACTTGAGATCTCTTTGTGGAATGGGGCAGGAGTTAAGCTGTGGAATGCAGCTACAAAAGTCAATGATGCTGTGAAAAGTTTGTTAGTCATTTGGAGAACTGTTTTAGAGATGTTAAAGTCAAAAAATGAGATCATGGAGACCAGCGCGCCCCCCTCCGCCCTCCCCCCCGAACCTCCGCTGGTTGCTGCCATGGCTGCGAAGACTGAAGATGAGGATGAAGACAATGCTTTCAATGCAGGCCCTATTGACCCCGAGAAGGAGCCTGCGCACGTTCATCAGTTTGCTGTTGCTGCTCCTGAGATTCTGATGCCTGATAATGCCGATGCTGACCTGGATGGTGCTTTTGACCTGGAGCCTATTCATCCGGAAAAGAAGCCTGATTTATATCCCCCAGATCCTCCTGATAAATGGGCAGCTGTAAAGGGAGAAGTGAGATGGGTGGAGGATGCAGATGTATTGCACAGTTTCCCGTGGTGTGTGTGCTTCCCACCCGAGATGGGAAGGTCTCTTGTATGTTCTTATCAGGGGTATCAGGCAGAATGTGTCAGACCATGGAGTTGGGACCCCAGATACAACTCCTTTGATACAGTCTCTCTGTGATACTCACGTACTAGAAGTTGGTAAATATAAGTATGTCAATGTTTCTATCAACCCTTGGAAACCAGATATTGCTGGCAACTTCTTCCAACATAGGCTGGCCACCTGTGTCGGAATGAGTGTGCATTTTGGTCAGTATAAAAGCCCAAGCCTCATGCAATGTGAGGGAGGCAGAGCCTCTGTGGGGACACCCACTAAGGTTGAGCCTGCCACCTTGCACTATGATGATGCTTCTCGGAACTGGTTTCCTGATAGTCTTCACAAGGTCCTTGTGCCGTGCTCTGCATGTGGGACCGTGTAGTGGGAGCAATGATTGTCTGGATTTTGTGTTTCAAATATTGTAGTTGTGTGGAGTGTGCTTGTGGGATCCCATATGTGTGTGTGTGTGTCTGTGTGTGTGTGTGATGAGGGCAGACAGTGTTCTGTATATTTTTTGTTGTCAGGTTCATGTAAAAGTTCTAACAGGTAGCAGTTCAACATTTTGGGCAAGAAAGGGTTAATGCAAAAGTGCGGCAGGTATTTATGGTTGCTGCTGCTGAGAAGGCTGGTGCTGATAGGCCGGTGGTTTCAGCTGTGCAAAGCATGGTGAGCGACTTTGAAAAAAAGAAAAAAAAAGGGTAATGATAACTCACTCTAGCTGTTATTAGTGACTGTAGTTTTGTTGTGTGTTGCTTCAAGCTTGTTTTCCAGCCAGTGTACTATCAACAGCACGTAAGGGATTTGATTCAGTGACACTGTCAGTGTGGGTTCCTGAATAGGTTAGTCGAATCACCCTCCAATACAGTGGGCTGTTCAGTATGGTTCCCACAATGGGATGCAGACAGGCTGGTCGGAAACAAGGGTCTTGTCTTTCCTGGGACACTGACAGGCTGATCAAATATAAAGGGTTCAAGGAAATCCCCCTTATAATGTTACAGTGTGGTCTGAGCCATAGGGGTTAGGAAGTATTGCTTTTGATTCTGCTTGTGCAACAAAAAAAAAAAAAGGGAGTGTAATGATGGAGCAAACTCCTTGACTGTTAAAAATGTGCAGTTTACTTCTGCAGCTGCTTCACATTCCGTTTGCATCAGAATGCTTCTGCTTTAAGGAATCACTTTAACCTGTCTACTTCTCAAGAACTGACAACCTGGGAGAGGGGGTATATTTGTGTCCTCCTGCCTACAGGTCTCTGGCGGCTCTCTGCAAATTTTGTCAAGCCTTGCCATGAATGGGACAGATGAGTGGAAGAACTCGATGCCTCAGCTACAGGAGCTGACCATGAAAACCCCAAGCAGAATGAGATAGAGAGAAACATCACTTGGGGGCAACTGAAAAGTAACAGCTTGAATATGTGTGCCTGTAAAGTAGCTATTATTAGAGGTTGTGATTTTGTGTATAAAACCACCTGTATTTACTAGCCAGTTGCTAACAAGAAACAATACCTTGCATTGTATGGATTTGTCACTTGTAAAAGAGGTGTTAAAGAATGCAAATTTGCAACAGCTGCTAGAAAATGCTAAGGCAAAAGCTAGAAAGATTTTAATATAATGGTACTGTTACAAAGCAGGTAATGAAACAAATTAAGAGGGTGGGAGAACTCCACTGGTAAGAAGTTTCTTTGGTTAGTCCCTTGCTGTCATCAGCATCTTCAACATGCTGATGCACTCTGTGATAGTTACTCTGCTAATGTAAATCTGTGTGTGCTTTGCTGTAGTAGTGACTTGTTACTGGGTGAAGCAGGTGAAACTCTGCACTGACAACAAGGTGCAAGGACTGAGATTGCTTACCACAGTCAAGGGCAAGACTGGGTTGGCCTCTGTGTCTGCCACCAAGAAGAACCTTTAGCGCTGCTGCTGGCTGCAACCCAGCAGGTGTAGAGCGGTGGAGGCACATGCTATGCCAGACCTTGATGTGAGGGATTGCCTCTGCTGTTATCAGAGAGCCATCCAGGAGAAAAAGGTTAGGCCCAGCTGTGTACAGCTATCAACAGAACCATACTGACTGCCAGAGAAATACACAAATCCCCAGAACTCAACAACATAAAGAAACAGCAATGACAGAAATCTTTGAAATATCTGTTCTATCATGTGTGACCGTGGGTAATGGACAAGTATACTGAGCACATCTGTTAAATCCCCATTATTCCAACCTGTTACATGGTGTGTATGATTCACTGGTATGCCACATGTTATAAAGGTTCAAGTGACTTCAAATCAGACTAATCTTACTGAAATAATGCTGCCTAGAGTAGTGGGTTGTTATGTTACACAAGTGATAGAGCAGACACAACAAATTGTAAAAAACTTTTAGTAAAACTAAAAAGGGGGAGATGTGGAGACAGTGTTCTCACAGGAGAGTGGTATATGAGCTCTGAATAACTCTGAGGGATACAGCAAGGCCGTGGGAGGCCCGAGGAAGCCTAAGAAAGCAAGATAAGAAGAAGCTGGGATTCACTGACTTATGAGAACTGTGGACTGTTGGCAAGCATTCGAGGTCAAGTTCTCACACCTGTGCTTAACCAATTATGTGTTAGTCACTAAGGGTCTTCAAGACAAGTATCCAATCATGATATGCCAAATTGCTGTAGGTGTGTGTAAGCAATAGTATATAAGGAGTTAATGCTTTGCAATAAATGGCTTTTTTTCTGATCATATTGATCTCTGACTGAGTCCTTTCCGTGGCAAACATGTATTTGTTAATAATGGTATGATGTATCTAAGCACACTGTATAATAAATACTTTTGCAAAATATTGCTCGGAGGAGTAAAAGCAGCAAGGAAGAGGAATGTTACATTTAAAATGCCAAGAGAGCATCTATGGTAGGTGGTTTGGTGGGAAAAGGTAGCCAAGGAGAAAGCTTACTAAAAGAAAGAGCTGGATACAATGGAGGCTGGGACAGAATGCAGCCAAGAGGAAAGTAAAAGCATCAGTATATTCAATAAGATATGTAATTTAACAGTTACAGTAAACCTGAGTCTACCTCTTAAGAACAAACCGCCAGATATTTACTATGTCACAATGGAGGATAGCTGGATTATCAATTCCAAAAGTAATGCATCAATTTCTCACAATATTAAAGCCAAATAAAGCTAGTGCCAGCAATTGCTTGTTACTGGTTTGACATTATTAGGGATGTGCTGCTAAACTGCTTTGGGTTCTTGAACTGAACTTTTTGAGTTCACCTATTGGATGATAGGTGACACAAATAGTACCTGAAAGGCCCCCTTTTCAAAGCACAGGGAAGGGACACTGGTGGGATGGAAGAGAAATATACCACAGACCCCTCAGGTACAACCTTGTTTAACAGCACAGCCTGCACGAGCTGGTACTGCACTATTTCTTTGTTTGACACAAGCACCTTGAAGTCTGTAGTTACTTTTCCAGAGGAACAAGACACCAGAAAGTGACCAAACAGCTCCATATGCTAGTATGTTTGAGCTATGTGCTCAGAGAACAATGCAGAGGTAATAGCATGCACCAAAGATTGATGAGACTTGGCTTTTACCCATTTTTTGCGTCACTCTTGACTGCATTCTTCCTGTCTCCTGGATAACTGTGCTGTCTGGGAGCTGCAGCAGGAGCAAGCCTGACCCAGGCAGTTGAGACAAATGATTCTTTGTGGCTTGTTGCAGTGATGTTAAAGCTGGAACAAATTTCATTAAATGGCTATCAGGGGCAAAAATACAAGTAATGAGCTATTTTCTATGTAGCAAGCAAAGATATTAGATGATAGATTTTGAATGTAAGTAGTGATACAAGAGGCAAGCTAAAGAAAATACCCAGAGGAACATGCACAAAGACTTTAACCAGAAAGTTGCACACAGCAAGTGTACCCACAGGGCCTGTTTCGCCTTCTTCATGACACATACTTTCATGGATGCAGCTGTAACTTCCCCAGCTGAGAGAAGATGAGTGCCAGGACAGGTCATGCACAGGGAGAAAGAAATTCCATGGCAGCACACGTGGAAAGCTAGAGGAGAAAGAAGGACGCCAAAGGCCAACCAGCTCTTAGAGCAAATCATTCTTCAATTCCCTCCCATCAGTGTGCAAAGGGCACTTGTGAATAGGTTTTTGACCTGAGCCAATAACTTTTCCCAGCAGTTTTGCAAAGCCAATTTAAATACTATTGACCCAGCCTCCCATCACCAGCTCAGCTTAACAGATAACCAGAACTGGGTTTCTGAAAGCTTTCTTGAGGATAAAACCTGCACTAGTACAATTTCAGTGCTGTTGAGTTCATCTACATTAACATTTAAATTTTGCCCAGGGTCTTTAATAGAAATTGAAATATAACTGTTGGGGTTTTTAAATATATAGTTCAAAAATTGGAGCCATCTGAACTATGCAGGGCAGCACATCTTCTGTGTTTATTTTTATTCCTAATCTAGACTTGACATCAGCTGTCCTTGTGGTTTGATAGTGTGAAGTACTGGAAGCCTACCAATACATACATATATAAAACTTCCTTTTTGGTTCCTGTTGGTAGAAGGACGGATTCTTTTTCTCTTTGAGTCACTACAGAGTCACTGTTCAGGCTAATTCAAGACAAATGTGAACACATGATATCTGAATAACGGATGTGAGGCTGCGTTTGAAGGAAGTATGCAGAAAAGGACTGTGTCCTAGGGGTCTGCAGTAGGAGAGAGTGCTGGCAACCACTTGGAGAAAGGATTCTGTTACTGCTGTGGTATTTGGGGCTCCAGACGGCAATGTTTAGAATGTGCTCTGCTCAGACAGTTGTGAGAGGAGCCCCTCCACCATGGCGACTAACATATGGCTTTGCACTGTTGCTAATAATCACACAACAGAAAGAAAAAGAAGTAAAAAGTAGGACATCCTTGCATACGCAGACGATGAAAGTCTATGGCTGCATTTTCCAAGGCTGTAACCAGAAGTTATAAATTGCTGTATTGCATATTTTTGCTTCTCATCTAATTGAAAAAACCAGCAATTTTTTTTTGCAGCTAGCCTATTTATTTTGCTGAACTACCTAGAGCTCAAGGGTGCTGTTTAGTACTAGGTGGGTACAAGCACAACAAAAGGCCAAGGGAAATTGACTTCTGGTATAGTTATTTTTTTAGGTATGGATGAGTATCTTTTTTGCAAGGCCACAGCACTCCCTTTCCGAATTAATGGATCTTCTGCTGCAAAGGTAAAAGAAATACAAGACAAGTTTTCTCACACAGTGCTGGGAAGGCTGCAGGACTTTGTGGAGTTAGCAGTACAGTGCTTAGACTGCTGTTTGTCTCCTAGACATGTCACTCTTAGCAATTTATAAGGGACCAATGCACTTGCTGAGTAGTTGACCCCATCCTCAGCACTAGACACTGAGCTGGCTACGAGAAGAAGGATAGGCTGTGCACATGTGAAGCCCACAGCTTTTCAGATATACTTCAGCTGAAGGTATCCTGTGCCCTTAAGAAACAAAGCTCAGCCTCACAGGATAGAGACCAGAATACCGTGTGCATTTCTGTCTGAGCTTATCCCCACCCACCCCATATGTTCTGGAGAGCAAGAAGCCCTCTGAAACTAAGGGCATCCTGCTCCAACCTCTCTTTTACTCCCGCAAATACAACTGCTCTGGTGCAGTTTGTGTCAATGTCAGGCCACTGTGGCGGGGCCCAGTAAAGACTGGGAGACCTGAACACACTGCACCAAGAGAGACCATAATCACTGTCACTGGAGCACAGCAACAGATTGGGAAGGGGAGTATTGTTGTCTTCATTTCATACAGGGTGGTCTGAGATACAGAAAAAAGTAGGGTGTTTTGTCTTTGATTAAAGACTGGTGATTATACACATAAATAACTGCTGGTCTCAAAATTCTAGAAAGTACCAATTATATTTTGCCAAAGGAATAAAGCCAATTTTAACAAAGTCATACCATGAGTAGTGTTAATTTTCCCCTCATTTTCTGTTATCTTACTTGGAAGGCTTCTGTTATTCAGCTGGAGATGACAGAGGTGGCCAAGGGCACATCATGGGCCATGAACTGCAAAGGGCAAGTAGCCCAGTGATTTGCACACAAACAATCCTGACTTGCAGAGTCTTCATGCAATTTTCTCTCGTAATAACAGACCTGAAAAAACAGTAGGATTAATTCTCTAACCAAAGAAGGGCTAAGGGAATAACAACAAATTTCATTCCAGTATGAGCTACTTTGGGAAATACAGATTTAACATACAGGTATTAATGTGAATTTTGGTTCATTTATCTGAATTGCATCCCCAAACTTTTTAGGTAGTAGCTAATCTTTGTTACTAAAAATCATTGGATTGTATGTTTAGGTGTCATGCATACAATAAGAAAAAGTAAAGACAGTAAAGTACTAGGAGAGAATAAGCTAAAGTACTTACTTTACTTGAAAAATCCATCCAGTGATTCAAGTTTTATAAACCTGAAAATTAGTTTTATTTATGTATAATAGAAAATGATTTATAAATTTTTCATTTCCTTCAGAGTTATCATCCTGATTTGTCATTTCTAATCTCAAATTATTTGCACTCATAGCAGCAGCAGATTTATGTGGGCAAAATCTGCACACAAAAAAATCAGTAACCTCGTAGTGCCTTACGTTAGTACCGATGGCGCTGACAGTCATGAGCTCCTAACCCGGTTTGGTTTCAGTTACTTTGCAGGCTGCCATGGAGCAGCCGGCCCGGCTGCGGTGTTGGCACACTACGTTTAAGGTAACAGAAACGAGGGTGTCTTCATCCTTCCTGCAGACAGAGCCGTACCGAAAGCAGCTCTTCCGCTAACAGCGGGTCCGGATTGGGGCGCCGGCTCCGGCGGGGAGAGGCCCCCCCCTAGGGGCCACCGGGCAGGATGCAGCGGGGATGGGGTCTGGAGGACCGGAGCTGCCTCTTGCCCGGCAGCGGGCAAGGGTGCTCCTTACAGGGGTGCAGCACAGAGAGCAAACCAAGAGAGAGGTCACCTGCTGCCTCTCTGTCCTCTCAGGTGTGTGTTCCATGAATATTTGGTGCTGTCCAGGAAATACAGCGGGGTTTGCGATTATGTTCCTATGCTTAGCAAGCCCTCTAAACCCAGCTGTGGGAATACAGCAGGGACATGGAATTTCCTTAGTTCTCTTTTCCTGAGCCTGGCTCCGACCTCACAGCTCTTAAGAAGAAACTCAGGCTGTGGAAGAGTCACCAGTGTTTTCGGGATAGAAGGGCTGGGGGAGGACAGGAACAGCAGGGCTGGTGGGGGGAGGGGCTGTTATTGAGAAAGCAGCACCAATGCCCACCTGAGGGCTACCACACGGGTTTTGATGTGCATGCTGAACACGTACATCACTTGTAAAGGCTGAGCAACTGGAGACAGAACGACGAGTACCTCTCAGAATCACCATAGCACGAGCAAAACCCTCCCTGCCAGGCTGGCACACGAGCTCAGTACATGGTCTCACAATCCAGCACCAACCACCAGCAGCCTGTATGAATTTGGCTGACAGAGGACAGGAACTCATCTTTATCCCAGGGGAGAGTGTGTTCCCCAAAACAATTCTCCATCATTTCTTCTCAGGGTTCATTCTCCGAAGTGACCTACGAATAATCCCCCTCCAAAAAAAAAACCCTCCCAATTTAGGGATGAGATAACTAGGGATAAGAGCCAAGCACTAAACTCCATTAACTCATTGCATCTAAACCCAATCACTGTATTCCTGTTAATGTCTCTGCTGCTGTCCTTCCCTCTCAGGTGGGTTGAGTGGCTGCAAACACAGCCTAGATGATGTGAGCTATGGGCAAGTGGCTTCATCTCCTGCTTCTTCTCAGGTCTGTGGCTGCAATACATGTTTCAGCATCACCCACCGGCCAACTGGAAGACACTGATTCTCCCTACAAACCTATCCTGGGGCACATGTGGTTGTTGACTCCACCAGTGCTGTTCCTGCTCTGCCAAGACTGGTTTTAAGAAAGCCTTGTTAAAAGTCACCCTCCTCTGGTCACCCTCTAGGCTGCTGGCCCAGCCGGGGCTTCAAGAGATGGGGCCCAGTGTCCCGCCGCGCTGGGCAGCTCCCCGTCGGGTCTACCCGCACCATGTCCCTCCTGGCTGTTCCAAGGGCTCCAGCAACGGAGAACCAGTAGGATCGGGAAAACTCCGGTCGTGACAGCGATGCCATTTCACCGAGATGCTCTTCGGCGTCCCCCGGAATTCCTGCAACACCGGCAACTACGGGAAACCCACGTTTTCTGCTGCAAAGCCAGGCGGGCAGGCGGAGGGAGCCTCGGCAGCGCGTTCCTGCCTGCGGCCACCGGCTGTCACCGCGGGCGAGAGCGGCGGGGCCGGGCCTGGCCGTGCGGCCGCCCCCCGGACAAGCAGCTGGGCGGACGCCACCGGCGGCGCAGCGGGAGGCGACAGGAGCCCGCGGGAAGCGGCGGCGGCAGGATGGTGAGCGGCGGGCGGGCTGCGGGGATTCCTCGAGCCGGGCTGCGGGGACCCGCTGGAGCGGGGGGGCAGCTCGGCCCCGCTGCCAGCCCCGGACCACGCCGGGCTGTCTCGGGGGAGGACAGCGGGAGGAGATGGGGGGGAGGAATCGGGACACACGGCTCTTGGGGACAGACACCTCCTACCTGAGAGAGCAGCCGGGGGCAGGAGGCTAACCCGCGTTCCTTGGGGGGATGTGAACCACACCATCCTTAGGCTGTTGCTGCTGTGATAGTGCTACTTAGGGTTATTCTTCCTACGTCTCCCCACCCCCATCTCGAGTGTGCCGTTTGTCATTACTAACGCAAAAAATAACAGTCACGGCAAAGCCAAACTTACCTACGCTGCTGCAGCGGTGCGTGGCTGCGGTTCAGCCACCGCCGGGAACGTGCTCCAGGCTGCATGATCCCGGATCCGGTGGCTCTGGGCCTTTCTCAGCACAACAAAACTGAGTGCGTTTGCTCTGTTTTTCTGAATGCTTGTGAAATGCTGAGGTAAAGGCTGTGATGTTCACTGGAAGGCATAACTGCTGTCAAACGTTATTACTTCCCTTTGCCACATAAATCTTAATGAAAAAGATGGCATGTTTGGGCTGCATTTTGAAAATAAAGTATGGCTTTTCCATGTTCATGTGTTTGCTTTTACAGTATGGATTTATAAATACATGCCTGAAGTCTTTGGTGGTTGAAAAGTATGGTGAAGAAACATGGGAAAAATTAAGGTAACGTGTACCCAATAAATATAGTGTATTGAAAGAAAATGCTCAAGAATTCAGGAGCAGAGGATTATGATTTCTCACTGGTAAAGAGCAGCTGATGTGTATCTCAAGTAATTATAAGAAGTAACTAGCAGGGCAAAAGCAAGAGTTTCTTACCTTCACACTCTACTGATTTGTCCAAATTAATTTGTCATATCAGATAATTAAGGATGACATTTAGTCTTGCAGACAGTTGTGAAACAGATTTGCTGGCTTACTGGGACAATATCGAGAAGTAATTACACTGAAAAGATGTTATTCTTGATAGAAAGTCAGTTTAATTCCAGCACTTTCAGGAAAGCAGCTGAATGTATCATCTTCTCCAGTTTTGCCTTTGCTTTATAAGCTCTGTGGTATTTTCCAAGATATAAAGATATATAAATGATACTTACATACATACACACAACAGCCATTGAAGCCAATATAAAAAAATAAGGTTTTGGTCAAGTCTGTGGAGAACCAAGGGCTTGATATTTTTGCACATGGAACAATGACCCAGTAGACCAGAAGACAAATTAAGACTCCTCTTGCATTAGCACCCCACAGAATGATGCTAGAGAGAGTTTACCATAATACCACAGCATGAAACAGCAGAAATTGAGAGGCAGATGCCACCATTCAACCATGCTAAAGCAACACCCTTAAATCATTAGGGGAAGTAGTGAGTTCCAGTGTAACGCCTGAAGGAGAAGTCTGAGATGTGTTTTAACAGCAAACAGTGCTTAAATGAGTGCCAGTTGGGTCACTCAAGCATGTTACATTTACAGCACAGCTAGGACCAGAATATTGTCTTCTCTGTTGCAGACTGCAGGCTGGAGTCCAGGATTCTTTCTTGACTTTTGAGGTTTACAAAGATGAGATCACAATGCAGCTCGTTGACAAAGCCTGCAAAATATTAGGTAAGTGTCACTGTGCCTCAAAAATGAACCATCCTGGGTCAAGCCTGAGACTGCAGCCCAGGTTTTAGTCTCCTGTGCTCTTTGAAATGCTCTCCCTATATGGCAGGTTTTCTGCATTCACTCTTAATCCACCTGACGGCATTCCAAGAGCTTCCATTCCTTTCTTATTCCTCAAGGTACCTTTATTTTGCCAGGTGTTCCTGCTGACATGGTTCTGAGAGAGTTTGGAGAGTATTTCTTTGAATTCTGCAAACGCTCAGGCTATGACCACATGCTGAGGACACTGGGTGGAAATCTCTATGAGTTCATAGAGAACCTGGATGCATTGCACAGCTACCTGTCTCTTTCTTACCAGGCAAGTTCGAGTGGTAATTACTGAGCAGGTATGGGTAGACTCTGCCAGAGGTCACAGTCCAAGGAACAGAATCTCATAAGTGTGAATATACAAAAATATATATACATAAATAATAAAGGCTGTAACAGGCTCTCCTATGAAATTAATAACCCCAAAGTGATAGGGCTATTTTAATATTATTTTTTTTCTGAGTAGTCCTCAGCATTAGATATTATTTAGATCATTGGCTCTAATGCACAGTAGATTTTCCTTCACAGATAAGCATATTTAATTTTCTGGTATTCAGCTTATTCACATGACTGCTTATTTTACTAAGACATGGGATACTTTTGTACAAGTGGAATTCACCCGTTTTCTTCCTCAAAAAAAAGATACTGAAGAGGTTTTTGTTTTTCCTCAGGAGATGAACGCGCCATCTTTTAGAGTAGAAAAGAACGAAGATGGGTCAATGCATTTACATTACTATTCAGACAGAAGAGGTCTGTGCCATATTGTGCCAGGTAATCAGATAGAATGCAGAGTACAGATCAGCTGGTAATGCAATATATATGCCGAGTAATCATATGGTTGTAGTTACACTTTGCTCAGATTTCAGAATCTTTTTTCAGCTGAGGACTGGCCATGGAATTGAAGCCTGGTAAAATTTAGTCACCAGATACCTGCCCTTGGTATTTTCCTACTGCCTGATCACTCCTAGCTCCCAGGAGCTTCTATCAAGACTTATGATACGAAAACCCAGGCCATAAGGGTCCATTCCTGCTATAGAAAGCCTATAGAATTGCCTTCCTGGAAGAAAAAATAAAGTTCATGGTGGGTATTTTATCCAACTGTTGATCCTTTCTCAGAGACTCCTGCTCCTTAAATTACAGTGAAATAGAAGTTATAGTTGAAGACATCCACTCATTCATCCTGTAATAAATGGCCCTCCAGTACATGCAATCTGTAAAACTACTATTGAACCCTGTTCTAAACTGAATCTTTTACCAGCATTTTTAGGAATCTCCATAGTTGTATTTCTGCAAGGGCTAAATAACTGTAAGTCTGTTAGAGATGATCGTTTTCATTTATTTCATAGATACTGCTGAATTTAGAAGCTTATCAAAACTTACCCCTTTGTCAAAACTCATTTCATATTCCTACTGAAGCACAGAACTATTTGGAATTTCAGACAAAGCCTTTCATGTAATTGTCCAGTATTTTGCCTAATAGCTAAGCAGAAATGAGAGGACTGATGTTACATCTTCATGAAAGATAATTCCTTCCTTTCAAAATAAAATGGTCTGCAACAACAGAAATGGATTGTTACAGCTCTTTAGAATCCCTACACTTTTTGAGTTAATGGGAATTAATATTGTTGGTATGTATGACTATTTGGACACATTCTTCTAATATCCTGCTGAGCTGCTTCTACTGAAAATAAGTATTTGGCATCAGATAAGGCAAAAGAAACAGTAACTTTAAAATTTATCTCTTATGCACATATCCTTATCACAACAACAACAGTAGGAATGACATAGGTTGCTTTCTACTTCCAGAGTCTTTTGGAAAAATGATTTTGGGAACAGTGAAATTCCACTGTGGGCCTTCTAAAAGGGGAAATGGAAAGGGTTTGTTCTTTGCAATACTTTGTCTTTTGTTTCTCCTTCAGGAATCATTGGTGCAGCAGCCCTGGATTTTTTTAACATTGAGCTTTCAATGGAAATAGTCAATCAAACAGAAGAAGAAGAAAGAACTGGGAAAAAAGAACATATTGTTTTTCTTGTTACTCAAAACCCTGTATTTTCATACAAGGAAAGAAATGAATTTTCTTCCTCACCTCAATATGTTGCTGACTCTGCAAAACAAATTGAGAACCAACAGAATAAAGAGGTATTGTAATAGTAATTATCACTGTATTATTAAAATACGATTAAAATAAAAACACCCTTGAATTTCCCCCTGGATTTATTTCAACAGGACCTTGAAAAAAGCAAGAATGCAGTTAGAGACAGAGGAAGCTCTGTTTGTCCTGTCAAGAAAAGTCACTGGAAAACAATAAGAGGAATAATCACACTAGGAAGAGGTGAGAGATCATTCAAAGGGAGCTTGTCACCATTTCTGAGTCTTCAGTAAGACAGTCAGTAAGCCTCCCCTTCTCCACCCACCA
Source organism: Melopsittacus undulatus (assembly GCF_012275295.1). Taxonomy (NCBI): domain Eukaryota; kingdom Metazoa; phylum Chordata; class Aves; order Psittaciformes; family Psittaculidae; genus Melopsittacus; species Melopsittacus undulatus. The sequence continues at coordinate 53,631,986 of NC_047532.1, read as the reverse complement.
ACCATTTTGAAGTTACAATTCATATTTCGCTGCCTCTTTTCAAAATGTTTCTGGTTATGTTTCTTTTGGTTAGACACTGGTTATCAAAGAAGAATTGCAGATAATAAGCATGCTTAGTAATGACAGACATTTAAACGGAATATGACCTGTCACTTCTGTCTATTAAACAGGATTTTCATCTGAAATGTATTCTTCTATAAAATGACATTGTGTGGTACATTTGGTATTTTCTTCTCCTGTCACCAGACATCATCTAGCCTGATGATGAATTTAAGAGTGTTTAGCTTAGTAGCTGCTATCCTTTCCAAAGTTACCAACTATAGTAAATTCTGAAAGCCAAATTACACCTACTGCTACCAAAAATCTACTGCCAATCTAGTAATCTCTGTTTATACCTTCATATGTGATATGTTTGTATATCTTTACAAAACAGAAAGATTTTTCTTTTCAGTTAGGATCCTTTAACTCCCCAAGAGGAATGAGAATCCAGCTCAGTATCGCCAAAATGTCTGTATTCTGTGTGGAGTGAAAAGCTGAACCTGGTACCATCTGGTGCAATGTCACATGCATTACAAGGGAAGATATATCGAGTAGTGAATTAACATACGTTCAAAACAACATTTTAGAGTAACATTATTACTTAAAACCAAAATAAAATTCTTCAACAGTAAGCACAAGGGTTATCAAGAGCCAGACTTTGAAAAATGAAAAACCCACGCTGACTTACCCTGAAGCAGTAAGAGATCTAAAAGCTAGGGCCTGTATTTGTGATCTTTTTCACCAGTCTCCTAAATGACTTGAGCATTTGTTATCAAACAGACTTTACTGCAGTAACTGTTGTAGTCACCTTCTGGGGGATAGGGATCACTTGAACTAATCATCCTTTTGATCATCGTGGGTTGCTGGATAATCCAGTTTATACTGTGAAGATCAAAGGCTTTGGGTGCTTTAGTTAGATGAGCCGTTTTTGTTTTACTCATTCATTTTAGAGAAATATCTGTCTGCTATCTGTACATAGCTCCTCTGTAGACCTCTCACCATTTTGTAAAAAAACTCTAGGTAAATAGAATAGAAACCAAACAGGAATTTGATCTTTGTGCTATGGACTACAGTTCTTATTATAGGAGACTGAAATGAAGGCCATGCTGGATTTTTTATCTGTAAGTGGTCCTTAGTAGCTAGCAAAATATATTAAATGTACTTCTGTGTACATTTTTTGTGTAATACAGCTATGTTATATTGCCATGATATCTGCAAATTCATAGACCAGTAATGTCTATAATTGTTCATCTAGTCTTGCTGTTTGTTTCCACATAACTTCAGGTACCTAATGCTCTGTGCTTTCTGTGTGGTTAGATTTTCAACTCTCAGCCTACTCAGATCAGTTGCTAATCAGCTGTGAATTAAACTGCAGAGCATTTAGCACAGATGTATGCACTTTTCTGGACCCACACAGTTTACTTTGTCTTTGCTCATTATGATATAGGGTCCTGTCTCAGTGCTAAAAGGTAATGCTGACTGGTTTGATGAGGTGCGACCTGATTAAAAGCTACACATTTATCTTGCCACAGGTAAGCTCCTGAGAGGATTTGATCCTGTTTATCCCAAGAGTCTTTGGATTGACACAAAAACATTTTGCAATGGACTTCCTTTTCATATGGTTTTTGACAAAGAGGTAGGACAAGCATGTGCTAAGGGCCTTTAATTTGCACAAACCGTATAGTAACTTTTTTCTGTTTTGACTGTCCTGCGGTTCACTGCTGTGTGTGCTCTGTATACAGCACACACTCATCTGTAGGATTTGCAGAAGTGCTCCATACAGTGACACGTGATAGGAAGTCACTCATGAAAGTTGGATCTGGATCATCTCAGAGAGAAATCTCCTTTGAATTTATTGAGATCACCACGCCTGAAACAGCTGCAGATACGCCAACAAGGTTTATTGCAGCAGTCTATTCGTTACCAAACACTGAACAGAATTTTGAGGTTCCTGGCCACCTTCCTGTACTTGGATGTGCCAGAGACATGACCCATCTTTTAAACTGGCTTTGTATTTTTGTACTTGTAGCTAGTCATCCTCTCTTCCCAGTTACTAATCTATCCAAAGGCTTTTGTAAGGCTTTGCTGTCAACTGAGGCTCTACATGTTCCTGCTGGGAAAAGCCAGCTATCTACTATATCTGGCAGCATGTAACCTCATCTAGTAGGAACTAGACCCAAAAATCTCTGTATCTTGCAGGGAAGAATTGAGTCTCCTCTCCCGTGCACACATACTCTGCAGCAATGGAATTGCCCTTGTCTTGGCAGGGACTGTGCTGAGTCTTGTTTCCAACCAGCCTGAGTTCCCACCAAGCTACAGTTCCTCTTGCTCACAGTTATGTACATAGAATTTTATCTTAAGACAGGAGCAAACAAAGGAGAAGCTGAGAATAGAACAGCAGAAAAAAAGCTGAATGCAGACACTCCGGGCACATGATTTGGCATCACATGGATAGAGATTCCAGAGAGAACATAATCCAGAGTGCATAGTCAGCTTTTTGCCACTGTCCACATTAGGCAAAGTTCAGAGTTTTAAACCTTTCAATACATCCAGTCTGCATAATTTGATAAAATTACTAGGGTGGAGAGAGGGCAAGTCCTGCACATTGGTAGCTAAGTCAGAGCTTCAGTAACTCTGATAACAAGCAGTGAAGGCAGGGTGGACATTTCTGCAGGAGTTAAACGCTCATGTATGGTCAGCAGGGTAAAAGAGAATAACTAAACCTCTACACAGCAATGGTTAAGAGCAGGTAACCCATGGCATCCATTAGAAAATTAATATTTGGCAAGACATTTTATGCCACAGTTGTTTTCTTTCTGGAATGCAAGGGACACTGATATTACTAATTTTCACTTGCAGCCATCTGTAAAGCTATCTGTTAGGTCTGCACAAATGTAAACAGATGACTTCTTTTCTTTTTAACTACTGAAAGGAAAGAGCATTTGGATAATAACATTCCTTTCTGGGGACTTTGTCTGGCTGTGAAGGACACTCATTCAGAGCTTTGTGGTAAAACACTAATAAAATAGAAACTTTGCTTAGAAATAAGCTATGTAGTCTAGCAAACCAAAGTGCATGGAAGTGTATAAACAATGATAGCTTGGTCTGAACCTAAAGAGAATATGAATTATAACACATTGTCCATATTTTCTTTTTAAGCTTAGAGTGAAGCAAGCTGGTGTGAGCATTCAAAAGATTGTACCTGGCCTTCGGACCATGGGCATCTGCTTGGATCACTATTTCAGCATTGTTCACCCAGAAGTACCCTTCACCATCTCCAGCATTCAGAAATTCATCAACAGCCAATTTGTTTTCCAGACTAGAAGAGAGATGATGCCAGAGTCATGGAAACAACGGCCAATGCTAGAGCTGAGAGGTACTTCACTGTTTTCAAGTAGCTTAAGTGTTCATATTAAATCAGGAATTATGCTGGAGTTGAACTACTGCCTTTCTGTAGACTCCTGGTTTCACATAAATCCTAAATGGCTTTGTGGTTGTGTAGTGAGGAGATTACATGGTTCTCTTTAGAGACAGTACTAAAAGATACTTGTAGACAAATTCAGCTATTACCTCAGCAGATTTTGGAGGCTTTCAGTTAGAAGTAACACCTGTGTTTCCATTTGAAAGGCTTAGAAAGACACTGTTTTCCCTAATGCAGCAAAATAATCTTCGCAGGTTTCCTGAGTTACAGAGGCAAGGTCAAAGGAGGAATAGATTGTTTTCTGAAGCACCTCTAATCTCAGTTATTCAGAGGTGCAGAATTTACTCAACTCCAGTTGAGTCTGGAAGGGACCTCTGGAGATTGTCTAGTCCATCCCAACTCAAAGCAGAATCAACTAGAGCAGGTTACTTAGGCCCATGTCTTGTTGGGTTTTGAGTATGTTCAAGGATGGAGACTCCACAACTTCCCTGTTTGACCCATTCCAGTGTTTAACCACCCTCACAGTTAAAAGGTTTTTTCTTATGCTTAAACAGAATTCCTGCATTTCAATTAGTGTCTATTGCATTTTGTCATTTCATTGGATAACACTAAGAAAATTTTTTACTCCTTTCTATGAGGTTATTTATAAATACTGATTAGCTCCCTCTTGAGGCTTGTCTTCTGTAGGTCAAACAACCCCAGCTCTCAATAGGTTCTCTTTATGTGACGTATGGTCCAAGCCTTCTGAGGTCTTCCATTCTTTACTTCCTGAAAATAGGAGTGACATTTCCTTTCTTCCAGTCCTCAGGAACATCCCCCAGTCAGCGTGACTTTCAAAAGTAATTGCAAGTGGCCTCACAATGACACTGGACAGCTCCCTCAGCACTCCTGGATGTATCGCATCAGTTCTTGTGGACTTCTGTATATGAAATCTGTTTAAATGTTTACTAACCTGAGCCTCCTGTGCTGATAGCTGGTCTTCATCACTCCAGACTTTTCCTATTGGTCTCAGGGCCCTCATATTCCTGAAGAGTGATTCTTACCAACAAAGACTGAAGCAAAGAAGACAATGAGTACCTTAAACTTTTCCATATACTTCCTCAGCAGACCCTTTGCCCCATTCAGCAGCAGGACCACATTTTCACTAGTCTTTCTTTTGCTACTCATATATCTGTAGAAGCCATTCTTGTTCCTCAAAAGATGCAATTCCAGGTGGGTTTTGTCTTTCTCAGTCCTGTCTTTTCCTCCAGGGTGACCTGATCCAGATTTCACCTCTTGTATTCTTTCTTTTTTATATTTGAGTTTCGCCAGGAGCTAAACTCAGAAACCTCAGGAATTGCTTGTGCCCTGCTGTGTCCAGTAGATATCAAAGTAGCTAAAGTCCACCATGAAGCTTCCTGCACCTGTCTTAGTAAAGACTCATCTACTTGTTCTTCCTGAGCAGCACATCTGTAGCAGACACCTCTAATCTGTATCTAGAGTCTCTCAGCTGGCTCTTCATCAAGCCCTAGGCAGAGCCCCGTGCATTTCCCTTGCTCTTTCACATAAAAAGTAGCTTCCTCTCCTTGCCAGCCTGTCCTTTCTAAAGAGTCTGCATTCATACTTTGCAGTACTCCAGGTGTGTGAACTACCCACCAAGCCTCTATCACCCCCTGAAACACACAGACCTCTAGTTCCTCCTGTTTTTTCCCCATGCTGTGTGTACAGGCACCTCAGAGAGTCATGCCCATTCCTAGGAAAGGTTTCTCCCATAGTGCTGTCCCATGTTTTTCTTTGCAGAGGTTAGAAGCAAATATATAATGTTAGGCATTACTCTGGGGTGATTCCTGCAACATGGTTGTATTGTTACTCTTGGGCTTAGTTGGGATTCAATGTCAGTTGCCCTGTGAACCTTCCCAGCCCCCAGCCACAGACTTCTATTTCACTGGGGACCTGTGGAAGGAACACAATGCCAGTCTTCAGAGTCAGGTCTGCTTGTGGAGCCACCAGGCTCAGCATGGAGATGCACTGAGCTGTGTGAAAGTAACTGTCCAGGTCTTACCTCCTCATAGCTCTACACATCAGCCCATGCACCTGACACAGAATTATTTTGCACTTCTAAGAATTTTCGTTGCCGCAGGAATTACTACTTTGCACACGGAACATCTTAAACCCAGCCACCCAGCACAGTCAATGCCAGTTCACAGTATTGGGTTGCATCTTTGGCACATACAGACAATAATGAAACATGGGGTGAGCATTCCCATGATAACACAATGCAAGCATCATTCCTGCCAGTGCCCTATTCCTGTCTGCTGGGCAAGGAGGGGCAGGGGACAAGGGAAGTGCTTAAAGACAAAGTCCTGATAACATTGCTACAGCTGGAGGAAAGAAATGGCTTCCCCCATGCCTCCATGCATTTTGATTTCTAAAATGTGAATACATGATTCATTCTTAATTTATGCCTTTGAGGGGCGTTATGTGCTATTGGCTGGGTTTCAAGTGTGTATAAAAATAGATTACTTAGCTGTGCTTTTAGTTATTGTAGTCACATTTTCAGATCCCGATTTCTGTCTTCACACCCTGCCCCCTCCACCCCCCAATGTTACATAAGAATTTACAAATTGGAATTATTTTATTTGCTTGATTTTTCTGAGAGGAACGAGTTTGGAACAATTTTCTGCTGTGTGCAAGTAACTGTAATGGCATTTGGTTTAAGTGTTCTGTGACCTCAATTTTGCTCCTCTGAACTATGTAACATGGCCTAATTTTCCCTCCTCTCCTTTCACCTTTACATAATGAGTGCCAAATCTGGTATTCCTGAGATTCGGTAAAAAGCAGAGATAAGGGAGACCTTGAAAAAAAATAGTGCTACCAAAACAAGGAACTTTGGTCACAGGTACAATTTTACTTCCTCTTATGCTGTCAGGGTTAATTCACATGGTATATCTACTGATCCAATCTGCTGCTCATCCAGTTGCCCTGGGGATGGGGTGAGAGAAGAAGAAATAAATTCTAGGAATTCCTAGATTGTTGTTCAGAAACCAAAGATACTTATGAAGCAAATAAAGAATAATAACAATAATAAAATATTTAAAAAACAAGAACATAACCAAACCTCAATTGAGAAAACAACAATTCACCCCCCCACCAAAAATCCATTCTACTTTTAAGGCATTTTTGTACCTGCTTATTTAGGTGATCATAGTGACTGAAAGCTCCAGCTCCCAGGAAGGAAGGCTCTGCTGATTTTATTTGGCCTACATATTATCCACTATGAAATTAAACTTTGAATGTTTCACTTAACCTTTGTGAGTCTCAGTTCCCCTGTGCATGATGCTCACTGACTGGATTCAGAAACAGCTCAAGAACTAGCAGCATAGATGCTGTGAGCACTGGGGTGAAAAGGAGGGACCTGAAGCATGGTTGGGATCTGCCTAGCAGTTGCAATGAGTGAGTGACTGCTTCTGGGTCCTAATTATCTTTTTATTTGCCTCATGCACCTCCTCTAAACAAGTCCAGCTCTAACTCCCTGAAACAGAGTAATTACTATGTGATCCAGATCCTATCAAAAGCCACTGTCCTTAGAACTCGCCCTCTGAAACTGAGATCAGTAATACTGAGCATCACATGGAAGTCCAAGCTGCTGAAAACTCTTACCAGTACTTGTTTCAAACAGGCCAGATGATCTGGATGGAGTCTCTGCAGTGCATGCTCTATCTCTGCTCACCTTTGCTTCGCACTTTGCATGAACTGGAAGAGCGGCAGATGCATATTGCAGACATTGCACCTCACGACGTGACCAGGGATCTGATTCTTCTCAATCAGCAGCGACTGGCAGAGATGGAGCTCTCTAACCAGCTGGAGAGGAAGAAGGAAGAACTGAGGATACTGTCGAAGCACCTGGAGGAAGAGAAGAAAAAGACTGAAGCTCTGCTCTATGCCATGCTTCCTCAGCATGTGGCCAACCAGCTGAAAGAGGGGAAGCGAGTTGAGGCAGGTGAATGAACAGGATGCATTCATGCACCAGGTGATGGTGATAGAGGGATGGGGGTGCTGGCACAGCCCTTTGCCACTATCATGTAGTACATTTTCAACATGGTGACATTCATGGGTAGGAGGATCACAGACTCTTAATCTCTCTGGTAATAAAGATTAGACTACTCTTTTAAACAAAGCTTTGGAAGCTGTTTGCAAAATAGTTTCCTAGGAGGTGAAAGGTGGTAGCAGCTGACCATTCAGGGAACAAAATTCAGTGTTTCAACAGTAAACTGAGACTTTGTTTTTAACATGGTCATAAAAGGAAATGGGGTCTCAAAAATGAAAGGAATAAAGAAATTGCTTTTTGCTGGAAAACTCTCACAGTTCATCTTTGCTATCTATAAAGCTAGCATCATCATGGTTCCCATTTTTATTAAGGATAGCAAGTAAGAATATGCTTTAATTTCCTTTAGTAAGCACGCATATGAAGTTAGGAATAAAGAGCTGAGTATATCCTGAATATGGATGCACAAAGGGATTTATTCAGATGCCTGTTTGAGATGTGCAATGATTCTTATATTTGATATACTCTTATATCAACATCTCTCTTTCACACCAGCATCTGTATATGAGTATTACAATTGATGGGTCACATGTCCTAGAAAAATGATGAGAAAGTAATCTTTGCAAACAGGTCTCAAACAGATGGTGTGATTATCCATCTATTACAAGTACTTACTACTGGTCTTTCTGCTCACAGGAGAGTTCAAGGAGTGCACTATATTGTTCAGTGATGTTGTGACCTTTACCAACATTTGTGCCCAATGTGAGCCTATTCAGATCGTTCTCATGTTAAATTCAATGTACCTGCGATTTGACAGACTGACCACTGTGCATGATGTGTACAAGGTATGTACTGATCGACAAAGGCTGTAGAAATCATCTGGGAAAAGATTTTGCTGTTATCGGGTTGTTTTGTTTGTTTTGCTTTTAAATGCACTTAAATCCTCTTCCCTCCAGCATGATTTTAGGTAAACTATAAAATATTGCTTATTTGTAGTGGCCACACAGAGAAACTGAAAAACAGGCAGAGGTGTGATTAAATAAGTTTAAAGTTTTCTGACATATCTGTCATGGGTTAGTTGCTTTCCACAGCATTGCACCAGAATGCTGTTCTTTCATACATCTCTCTTTCAAATGCCTACCAACACAATGGGATATCCTAGTTTATGGACCAGTTTGAATATTTTTCCTGGTTCTTTTATTCCAACCTGCTGTAAATAGGTCACTATATCCCCTTTAGTGGAAATAACATTATAAACTATACCCATATAATACTTCAACTTTGTTTTGCTTCATGGAGGTCTCCAGCAATGGTATAGATCTCCTGTTGACCCCAGAGAGTATTGAATAGATCTAGACTGTAATGTATGTCATGTCTCCAAACTCTGCTGGAAGGATCAGAGCCCTGGTTGACATATTGATTGATTGATTGATGGCTTGGCTTCATGAGCAAAGATTTGGGAAGGGCTTTAATCATGCTTACTACAAGCACGATGACCAAGGGCACGTGGGATATGCAAATCTGGTTGGAAAAAGGTGCTTGGGCAATCAGGAAGTGTCCGACCAGGACTGTCATCTCCTGAGAAATCTCAAGCTATCCATGTTCTGGTCCGCTATTAACATCTGCAGAGCTACCCAGATTTGATGAGCTGAAGAGCAAGTTCTAAGTTTCTGTCTGTCCCCACCATGTTAATTATTTAAGAAGGCAGAAATAGTAAAGGGTGAAATCCAAGTCTCATTCGTTCCTTGGTCAGGCAAGGCATGCAGTTCATCCTGCAATAAACTGTACTAGAAAATTAGAAGCATTTCTGACTTGGCAAGGAAACTGTGTTCAATAATTGAAGCATTCAGGATATGGCCCACAGATTTTAGGATAAATTAGCATTATATTCTAAATCATCCATCATGAGTAAATTATCTGTCACTATAATAATCTCCTTTTGATGCCTGTATATAACTCCCATTAATACTGAAGGAGGTAACTAGGGTACAGGAGTGAGGGTGAGATTACAATTTCAGGGAATTAAGAAAGAAATAAAACACTAAAATTGATTAAAGACACTTGGCCCAAGCTTATAAACATTTGAAGGTAGGAATAAAAATCTTGTTAAATTAAATCTCCTGCCATGACTGAAAAATAATTAGGGTATCTATTTGCATTAGTAGCTTTTTACAGTTGTTTTTAATTTGCTACAGAAAATTACTGCATTACTATAGGGTTGGCTATCTGACAGAGGGTATGTACAAGAACGCATTTTTCAAGACTAACACGCTAAACAGTTTTAAGTCATTATTTTAATGAACAAACCCAAAGATGAAATTATGTTCCTGCTCTCCTATTGGTGCTCATTTTTAGGAAATGAAATTAATCTGATTTAAACTAAGCTATTACTTATTGATTGCAAATTTAACAGTGAAGTCTCGTAAGACTTAATGTGTAACAGTTTTTACAGTGAATTTTAGACATTTGAGAATTCTCTGTTGCAAACAGGCCTATTCTATTCCCAGGGACAAAGTCCAAACTATTTCTCAGGTGCCTCATGCACTTCAAGGGGACTGGATGCCTGAAGGAGGACAAACCCTTCACCATTTGTTTTGTATTCTGCAGCTTGTTGTGGGAAAACAGCTGGTTGTAAGGAAGGATGCTCCTGAACTGCTTAGTTAACACTTTGCTTTCTCTGACATACTGGAGATTGGAGCTTTCTTAATTGCATGTGAACCCCTTAATAATAATAATAGTAATCAGCAGTGAGTAGGCTCCCTTGCTTTATTGTGGCTTTAAGAAAAAGAAATGTCTTCTGAAAAAGAAACATGCTTTTAACACCATCGGTGAATTAGAACTAATTAAGAGGATTCAACTGGCAGATAACCTTCTGGCTCAGGAGTCTGTGCCTGGAGATAGCTCTTTGCATATAGGTCTGCCCTGGGTGAGAGGAAGACAAAAAGTCTGACACTTTCACAGCATCTCTTTCTCCTTAGCGTCTGTGATGCTGATATCTAAAATGTGTCAAGTAAGCAGGGACAGAATGCATTGATATTTTCAGTATGAAGTCAAGAAAGATCCCCATCTCAAGGAAAGTCACATGTGCTAGAGCTCTTTTGTGATAGGAAATATCTTTTAGAAGAAAGGGGGAGTTGGTGCAGATAAGAGAAGCCCCAGATGGCAAAGCACTAACCTGAGCAAGAAATATAGCATGCTGACGTACTTGTTCCTCTCAATTAAAGGTGGAGACAATTGGAGATGCCTATATGGTAGTAGGTGGGGTCCCTGTGCCTGTATCCACTCATGCTGAGCGAGTTGCTAACTTTGCCTTGGGGATGATAATAGCAGCTAAAGATGTGCAGAATCCAGTTTCTGGAAACCCTATCCAAGTAAGTTGTTAACACAAAGATAAATGTGTGTCTGTCTGCTTCTTGGGTTGGTCTTCTGGTTAATGTACTGCAGTAGGATATCAAAGAGCTTCTTCTGACTCCTCTGTGACTTTGGGAAAGGCCCACCTGGGTACATTTTTCATGAAGAGCATCTCACTTTGGATATTTGATATTTCACTGATGTCCATTTTTGTGTTAGGATAAATTTTTGGGTGGCTGGATAGCATTAAGAAAGATGTTAAATAATAAGTGACATTTTTTGGGGGTGTTTTATGTCTTTGTAAAGATTAGAGTTGGGATCCATACAGGTCCTGTTTTGGCTGGAGTTGTTGGAGAGAAGATGCCTCGTTACTGCTTGTTTGGAGACACGGTGAACATAGCTTCCCGGATGGAGAGTCATGGTGTCCCAAGTAAAATTCATCTAAGCTCCAGTGCCTATCAGTGAGTAACTATGATAGACACTTTCCCTGTTAAAAGCTGGGCTAAAACCAATTGCCTCGGTAACTGCAGCTTTCAGTCTTTCATGTAGATGGTGCTGTGTTTAGTCACGGATTTATGCAACTTATTTATAAAGAAAAGTCATGGCTTGCAAAGAGTTTTCTTCATTCTGACTATTTCAAATGCTTTTGTATGTGGAGCCAGAGGTTTAAGTTTTGATCCTAAAAAAAAACAAACTATGGGGAAAAAAAATAATTGTGATAGCTTATTTAGAAGTACGGAAAGAATGATGTGGATGCTAGAAAGGCACTTAGAACATTTGATATCCTGCATATTTCTCTGAGCACAACAGCTTGTGATAAAGAATTAACTGCTCAAACCACTGTCCTATTCACGCAGTGAATAATTTACTTTCCTGAACCTCATGTCACTAAAATCAAATACTGTATTTCAAGGATTTTATGTATGCCAGAAGTGGAAGACAAGCTCAAAGGAGTACAAAAACATTGTCTGGGCATATAGGAATGATTTTAGGAAAGCTAGAGCTCAACTAGTATTGAAATGTCCAAGGAAGGTTTGAAGGCAGTAAAAGGAGCTTCTGCTGTGATAGCGGAAAAGTATAAATGGAAATGTGGACCTGCTGTGGCAGGTGATTAGTGACAGTGCCCTGAATAAAGGCTGAGTTACTCAAGGCCTCTCTTGCCTCTGTCTTCACTGACAAAGTCTTCAATGTCCTTGCACCTAGAGTCAGGGTTCAAGGAGTAGGCAAAGTACCAGTACTAGAAGAGGATCAGATCTGGGGTCTTTCAAGAAATCTTAATCTACTGAAGTGCATGGGATCAGATGGGATGTCTCCAAAGGTAATGGGAGTGCTGGGTGATGGCATTACAGTGCTGCTGTCATCTTTGGAAGGTCATGAAGACTAGCAGTGTAGCAACTCAAGAAAGCCAGATGTTACACCTATATAGAAAAATGGCAAGGAGACACTGGTGAACTGTAGGCTGGTCAGCCTCATGTCAGTCACATGACATGTCAGCCGGGGAAAATCAAGTTGTCTTGGAAGACATTTTTGACACATGAAGAAGGCAATTGGGAATAGCCACTCTGGATTTGCCAGGAGTAAATCATGACTGATGAACTGATTGAATCATCATTGCCTTCTCTGATGAAATAAATAGAGATAGTTTTTTCAAACTGATATTGGCTGCCTCAGTTCTTAATTTGTATTCACCAATCAGTAAGAACCCTCCACCATACTAGAGTATTTGACAGTGTGATCCATTGAATTTTGATCAGGCTGTACATGGAAAGCTGTAAAAGCACAGCAGCCTTGAATAGACAGTTGAAACAAACTCTGTTTTTCGCCGATCAATACTGTTTTTCCCAGACTGTTGTGATTAGATTGCTTAGATTACAATAGCTTATCTAAAGCATTGGTGTCAGTTTTGCTAATCTTGAATTTTCATGTGTCATTTTGCTTCTGATACTTTAGATGCCTAAAATACAAGAATTTTGAGATGACTGAAAGAGGAGAAATAGAAGTAAAAGGCAAAGGGAAAATGCACACTTACTTCCTCATTAGAAATAAAACTGCAACTGAGAATGAGATTATGGGAAGGCCAATGAAAGATTTAGATTCTGGCCATGAATCTGCTCAGTCCATTCAAGAAGGCAGGATGGAAACAACACCAGGTAGAGTGAACATGACATGGCTTTCCCTCCTTGAACAAATGAATGTTAATACAACTCAATTAAGTATCTTCTTCTGTTCTTCTTTCAGCTATGCAGACTCAGACAGAGAAGGACCAGACTCCAGCCATTGCAATGAAATACACCGATGGCCCCACAGATGAACAGAACAGCCTCAAAAGAAGAAATCAAGCAAAAATTGCAGATTTAACAGGTAGTTATTTAGTTACTATCTATAGTTACTATCTAACAAAGACAACAGAACTAGGAAGTAACTGAGGCTTAATCTTGCAGCATCATTATAGTCCTCTTCTGAATAACCATGGTTTTACTCAAGCTAGAAATTCATGCCAACATGTCATGCTGGTGAAACTAACCACTCTGCACACTGTTTAGGGCCAAACAAATACAGTTGAGAGCAATTCCAGGTGTTAATTGTGCACTAGGGAGAAAGAATCTGACATAGCTGTCAAACCCCAGAGTCCTTCTGGCAGTGCAGAGCAGAACGGCTAAACGCTAAACTGCTCTTCCCATGAACAGTCCCGTTTGTTCACATACACATTTTTTTTTCCCTAGAAAAGCTGTCATTATTTGTAGTTATGGGGAAGCCCTTATTGACTCCAGCTTGAGAAAGAGACACATCATTGGCTATGCACCTGGCAGTCCTCCAGGCAGTTTCCTGCAGGAGTCAGAAGGATTTATTGCTATGCCCAAAGTTCATTCTCTTTTGAAGTAGCTGATACTGAATTTGATCAAATTTGGTACCAATAGTCTAAGCTAATGCATTTGATTTACATTGCACGATTTGATATGCATTTGATGCCATAATAGTCTAATCTAATGCAATTCTACTGATGTGTTTTGTGGATTTTATACAGACAAAATATGTTGTTGCTGATTACGAGGAAATGTTTTACTCCCTTTCCTCCCACGTGCTTAGATGTGGTGGTTAATCCAGTATATGGTGCTGACAAACACAAACCTACAGTCATTAAAAACTCACGCTGAAGGAGTATTTCCTTTCAGGCAAAACTTGCGATTCCAAAAGTGATGGAAGTCGCCATGGCAACCAGCACACAGATGATGGTTCTTGTCCTCCAAACCAGGGAAGAGTCAAACCTGCTACTGAAGAGCCACGGAATAGAAACATTCGTTCTAATTTTTGCACTTTACTCTGAGTTTTTTACTGTCTACATTAAAACAAAGCAACTTTATTATGATTTTGTGCAGTTTGCTGTTGTGCTGATTTGTATATTGAGTACCACATGATTTTTTTTTTTTAAAACCCACAAAACCAAGCAAAAAGAAAAAAAGACATCACAGTTTTCAGCAAAAAGAAAACAATGGAGGATTATTTTTTTTTTACTCAATCTATATGTGCCATATAATACTCCCACTGGAGAAGGAAACCACAGAAAGATGCTTCAAAGATGTATTTTTTCAGCCTCTGCCATGTCTTTGAGCATCCCTATGTAAAAATCACTTTTTGTTATCTGATGCAGCAACTGAGAAAGAGGTGACTCATCCTGCTAGAAATATTCCTACTCAAACGAGCACTTGCCGTAAAAGAAACATTCCCTGAAGTGACCATCTGTCTTGACTTGACACAGCCAACATCTTCCCTGTGTAAGGTCAGCAGAATTTGATCTACATTCTCACTGTGATGACAGATTAATCTGTTAACAAGTCCTTTGTTGGGTAAAGGCACTGTGCAGTAGACATGCAGAACAGATCTACTACAAACCATATTTTTCCTTCCTGAAGAGAAAATATTGTGTACTTTATAGCACCCAAGAGCAAAACAAGATCTGTGACATCTGAACCATGCTGTGCTTAGATAATTGTAGAAGGATATGCACGTAATGGAGTTATGTAGCATTGAATTCATCACAACACTGAAGGACTGTTCAAGGCCTATGAACTACTTGAGACCTTCAAATAAGTTGCAAGGTAATTTCTCAACTAAACAAAACTGAAGTTTCAGGTCTACAGAGGGAGCCTGTCAGTGCTAGAATTAATGTCGTCAGTGTCATTGAAAATAACAGCATGAAAGATCAACATTACTTACCTTGTGTCAGAGGCTCTTCAGCTGAACTAATTCCATGCTGATACATCCTTAGGTTATGCCTGAGAAAAACTGAAGTTCAGCTGTCAGGGATTTAAGACACAGGAGCAAAACTACAACAGATATAAAGGTTGTGGGCAATTTTGGCACACATAAATTAAGCTCTCACTCCTAAATAAATGGAGCTTGGAGTAGGTGGAATGTGCTTGCACAGGGCGATTTGGACAGAAGATGTGTCCCACATAATACCCACTTTGGATGTGGATTCGTTGTCTAAGGATGCACACCATTTGAACTTTAAGCAAGAACTCACTGGAGAAGATGATAATATTACTCCTCTGTTACAGCCTGGAGCATCACATTTCCACCTCTGTGTCTGCAGCAAGAGTGAAGCTCTTTAAACACCAGGCAGAGAGGTAAGACTGATGAAAGGCATTTCCTCCTCTCTATAGTACAACAAGATGAAATTTCACCTGGTTAGATTTTATTTTTAAATCTGTGAGACAGCAGCTCCCCTGTCTGGGTGCTCTACAGCTCTGTCTACATTAGCAAATAGGTCAGACCAGCAGAGGAGAATGTGTCAAGTGAACAACAGTGCTGTTGTCCGCACTACAGGTATTTCAGAGGGCTTGCTACTGTGCTCCCATGCACTAAATACCTGTTAGCTTTTGGAGCACCTTATAAGCACATCCTCTGACTTAGTTTCAACCATAAGAGATCCATTCAGGTGCTTTGAGACCACTCTACAATTTGAAATGAAGCACAGGGTTTGACCAGCAAATTCCCTCAGGAGGGTACTCCTGACTCTGGCTGAAACACTGACATAGATACACCCTTTAACATTAGCACTTTCCACGGTACAGCTGAGCAGCACCATTCTGGGAG
The DNA here is from genome assembly GCF_012275295.1 of Melopsittacus undulatus. NCBI lineage: Eukaryota > Metazoa > Chordata > Aves > Psittaciformes > Psittaculidae > Melopsittacus > Melopsittacus undulatus. The sequence goes on along the minus strand of NC_047532.1, from coordinate 53,616,054 downwards.
GGTGCAGTTTTACAAATGGCAGGATTACTTTATTTATTTATTTATAAGGATTTTTCTATCTAGGCACTGTTCATTGTCTTGACAAGGGTGAGATCTACTGTAGGTTGAAGATGCATCTCAGGATTATTAAAGTTGAGTATCAAGATTTCAAACATTTGACTGTGTGCTACCCTCAGACACAGCATCTGAATTTCACCACCATTCTTAGTAACTCCTCCACATCGGTCCAGTACTCATGGCTTTGCACTTCTGCATTATGACCATAGCTTTAAAAAGACTTTCCTAAAGAAAGAGAATACCCAATTTCTCTCTCACTTACTATGCTGTAAATGTGAACTAACAGTTAAAGTATCACTATCCCACTGATTTGAGAATCAACTCTAACAAAACTTCTTTGTCTCCAACCTAAAGACATGTCTCACTACTCTTGAGTAGCTGTGCTGATGGAACAGAGAACACATCATTTAACGAATGGGAGTGGTGGACTCTATCTTTATTGGCATTTGCTACAGAGATACAAAGCCACTTAGGCCCAAGCACAAGTGTGACACAGGAGTGTATGTCTCTCAATGGCCACTGCTAATGCAGGAGGGAACTTCTTGCTGTCTCAGCTGCTCTTGCAGTCCCATACCTGCATAGCTGAATACCACTGACCACCTCTCTGAAATGAAGAATTTCCAGTTAGGAATTGTTAAACAAGACTGGCCATCAATTATCAGGGTCTAGTATATATTCTGGGCTTAATATACATATATCCCAATGTGGTTTTAGGTAGAAGTACAGAGTTCCTCTAAATATGTATGGATCCTCTCGGGAAGAAGAAAAAGACCATGGCTTAATTGCTACCTGCATTTCTCTGTCCAAATTTTAACATCTGCTTTGCTTATACTTGCTCTTTCTGCACTGAACAATCTATGAATGTTTTATATTGGAATGTTTTAATAGGCATTAAGTGCTCCATGGTAGTTGACTTCATGCTGTACTGTGGTAAAACTGATGTGCTCAGTGGTTTCTCTGTCACCTCTGCTACAAACTGGTTCTTCTGGAGGTACAGAGCTAGGTCAAATCTGCACACTGCTTTTAAAAATTAATGTACCTGTGCATCATCTTGTCTTCTTAAATCTGTGGCCACTGCTAAAGACTGCAAAAATATCATTAAACAATAAATCTTCCCATTAATATGTTGACTAACATTTGTCTATGACTACTTGATTCCTTTCCCTCTTTTACCTTCCACTTTTTCTGTTCTTTTCCCCTATAAGTATACAAAAGTTCAAGACCATTATACCTCTAATGCATGTCCAGCGAGCTTAATTTCTGGACCATATACAAAGTTTTATGTATTTGTGTGACACCGGAATCAGCAGCCCACTACATAAGCTTATCAATATGCAATCTTACTGTCAGTGATCTATCTACACTGAATTGATACAAAAAGGGTGGAAGAAGAGAATTCCCACTGCTGCTTCATGGAACTGTGGCTTAGAAAAGTTAAAAGTTGAGACTTCTGAAAGCTGTCCAAAGCATATGGATTCCCAAATCCTGTTAAATTTGGTGTTCAAACATGAATATTCAAGAACCCAGGTACTTTAAACGTGTAGGGGACAGATTTTCAAAGATGTTTATTATTACTTTGCTAAGTGAAATCGACTGGATTTAGGTATTTAACTGAACACACATCCAATGTCTAGCTTCTGACAATGAAGCTTTCTTTAAAACATTTAAAGAGTTGATTCTTGTAAATGCCTTTTAAAATGAGTTGTTCAGTAAGTTTTGCTGAACAAATGGTAACCTCCTTTGCTAGCAGTCTGATTCATTACTTCTGACATTACAATGCAGCCCTGTGTGGACCCAAGCTGAACATAAAAATCCACAAATAAAGTATCAGTAAAATTGGAATTATTACTTCAGTGGTGAGAATATATTGAATTTGTATCTGAATATATAAAGCATGGTGAATTGCAAAAGGAAGTAAATATCACAGAGCTGTATACAAGTATGCAACATCATGGAAAATCCAGAAGGGACTTTTTACCACCAGGTCTCTACTTTCACTTTTGAAAGTTCAAGAGCTGAAGTAGATAATGGGGTGAAAGTCTTCCTTAAAGTTATTGGTGCAAACATCCACTGTTCATGCATCCTCTGTACAATATTCAATCACCATGCTGCCTGTGCATTAAGAAATAGAAATGTGCAGTATTTTGGTTCCATAAATACTAGTGATAAAAATAAACATGTGGGACACCGTTTTTACTCATATGAACAGAGCTAACAAGAAATCCCAATTTTTTACAAGCTGTTTGTAGTCCTCTCTCGCGTTTACTTTGCCCCTATTTACTGATTTCCTGCTAACGATTTTAGATCCAAGCTGTGCTGAGAGAAGACATTCCTGAAAAATTCTGACATTCACAGTTCTCCATATTTTGACTTTGTGTTCAGACCTGAGCCTTTAGTGTCTGTCTGGATGAACACACTAGAAACAGATTTGTAGTCATCTTTTTATACTGATCAGTACTTGCTCTCTCCTGCACTCCCTTAGAGGTGAAACCTAAATGGACATAAACAGTCATTACCAAGCTTTGCAGAAATTCAGAGTAACATTAGCTGACTCTCAAATGCCTTCTTTGTTGCATTAGTACCGTGAAATTTTATGTAGACAGAAAACCTCACAGGCTCTTTAATAGCTCTTATTTATTAGCCATTTGCATCAAAATACCTTTCTGGCAAGGGTATCAGCAAACACCAGTGGCAACATTTTTGTGACAAATACATCAAAACCAGCTTCAACACACTATTTACAACAGTCCTAAGGTAAGGGGTCCTCGATACATGTTGTGAAGCAGCTCTGTGGATGTACCTTTACTATTGTATGGCTTCATCATGGTGTATGGGCTTCCAGACGGCTTTGTCGTGGCTTCCATTTTCATGCTAAACATCCGGCCAGTGACCCGAAACACAAGCTGGGTGATTCTCTGCAGGCATCCTGCCAAGCGTTTTGCAAGAGAGGAACCTGACACACAGCTATCATTTAAGGCCAATTTATCTTGAGAATCAATGGGCTTTAAAAATTCACCAGCTTACATATCCTTTTCAGCGATGGTGGTTAACTGTTTCGTGTTCTGATTTTGTGGGCTTTTGAGGGCATCTTGCTTTTCAGCATATGATGACATATCCATTGGTAAGAGGAAAGTAACAGCCTTGATTTTTCCTCTAGAGAAAAATGAGAAAGCATTATGAGGATGACAAATGTATAAAATGTGCAAAGAAAGTGAAAAAGTACAAAACAAAAAATACAAACAGAACCCAAGCACAACAGCAAGAAGGTGGTAAATGTTTTCAGCACTTACATGCTGCATGGAGGCAGGATTTCATGCTGCTCACATGGTCTTCCCAAGGGACCAAGCACAGTGTTGTCTGCCTATCTGTCCATCTGCTGGAAGCATCTGCCTTTTACCACTGAGCCTCACATCAGCGTCCAACTTGTATGTACAAAGTTACCTGCATACAGACGCCTCAGAGTGCACAAGCACCCAGATGGACCCAGAAAATCCTTCAGTGGCCTTATAGAATCATAGAATCAACTAGCTTGGATTCTATAATTCTACAATAAAGCCACTGAAGATGTTTATATGCATTAGTACATACATACCGCAAAAGGTTTTCAAGCAGTGAGAGCCGACATGGTAAATTACTTCAGCTGTGAAAGCATGCTCCTTTGCGCGTTCCAAAACTGCTTGGTTTGGCAAGTTAATGGGCTGGGTTTTGAAGAGCTTTGGTTTTCATTCTGACACCTTCTGCAATTGCTGTCAGCTCACACAGGCCCTCGAGGAGCATGAGAAAGGAAAATCATGAAACTATTTATTGATGGTTACTGGGAGGTGTTCTGCGGGGCAGAGGAGCTCCGAGGTTTCCTTACCCCTTCTCACCTGCCGATTAGACCTGTTCCACTGGAAGATGAAACCATCAAGCCTGAGCACCCAAAGTTTGTACCAAAGATGCCTTGTACCTTTTGTAATTTTACTAAAATAGCCCTGAAGACTATTCTCAGCCTCCCTTATTCCACCCAATGTATTGAGATATTTAGACTCTCTGGTTTTTTTAATTTACCAAAGAAGTGAGAATTGTATGGTATAAATAATCCTTTAGCATGAATGAAAATGCTGCAGACATGCAAATCAGTGATGATTTGTTAAGCAGTGCTGTTATTTTATTACTTAGATGCAACTCCACTCTAAATAAATCCAAGATGATACTTCTACAGAGTTAATTTTAAAGCAAAAATATTGGGATTATAGCTTTGGAGCAGAATGTGAGTAAGCTGCAATAAGCAAGGAATACAAAAAAATGATATGCACCAGCATGCTGGGAAGCATAAATGTCATTACTAAAAAAACAGGCTTAATTAGCTCGCTGAACTCATTGCTACAAATTATCCTACTAGTTAAAAGCTTACTAAGATCGCTGTCTGTGTTTGACCTTTGTGTATATAATAGAAGCATTCACCATTATGAGTGGAAAATATATTGAACTCTCTTTGATATAAGAAACACAAAGCTTCATGCTTCGGGGTATCACCCAGTCTGCTGAGAGGGTTAGGTAAGAAGCTCTTTCCATAGCTATTCTTCTCCTAAAGCAGCCAACACTGAGTGGGCATGAGTCAGAGTACCACACTCACTGCTGTTCAGAGCTAACAAGCCAGCTCTACAGATAGTGATAAAATAATCAGCACCATTCCTGTCGCTGCTGGGTAACTAGTGCTTTTAAACCTGTAGGTCCCAAGGCATTAGTAGCAATAGATCCATGTTGTTATTTTGAAAGCTCTTTGCCCTAATGAGAAAGCAGCAACATGCTGACCCTGTGTTTCCTGACACACGCTTTACAAGTGAGCTAGCTTTAGGGCAAACCTCTCAGAAACGTTTATGTGCACTGGGAGTCTCAAGTTTCCCTGAGCCCAGTGGAGCATATGCTGAAATCCAGAGTTACAGGGTCATGGTGCTTTTCAAAACGATATGAGTTCCCTACCAGGGACTCAGTTTGGGTGTTTAAATGCTGTAAAACATCTCCCCCTCAAACATGCTTACAAGAAAACCTAGGTGACTGTGAAAACTTGACCTCATTGTTCTATCTAGCCTCTCACTAAGGAGCTGGGCTCCTAATTGTGAGTAAGAGAAGCTGTGCACTGGTCTGCTCTGAGGACACATTGCTGTGTGAGGGTGCTACAGAATAAAACCTGACATGATGTGCCATGTGGATGGGTATGTCAGCGCAGGCAGCACAACCTGCCACAGCCATGCAGCCCCGAGGAGAGGCCACTGGAGCCCTGCCCTGGGACATGCATGGGGCAGGCAGACCCTCTTCAAACACACACTTTTGTGTTGGATTCTTTTTCTTCTGAGCACAGCATGATTAGCACTAAAACCAGCAATCGATGCAGATCCCAGGGTGTGTCTGTCAGCACCAGGAAGCGACCGGGACTATCATGTGTCACAGTCTCATTAATAGCGTTTCTACCTTTTATTGTTGCCCTGTGCTGGAAAGCTTCTCATCAGTGAGCAGAGACACTCAGGGCTTGTCCAGCAGCCATTTCACTTAATTTAGAAGCTGTCCTGAGAATATATATCTCAAGGCTGAATGCATTAACTTGCAATGCTTCAATTACAGTGGAAATATGATACGGTACGTCTAAATCCATGAACCACATTAATCACACTTTCAAAAGCGTAGTTCAGAGTTCCCTGATATGTCCACACTTTTTGTTTGAAGTTGAAAAATTCCTTTCCAGCTTAGCTTGTCAGAATCACACATCGATCTGCAAAGCTCTTCCTGGCTTTAATGGAGAGAAGATTTCAAACCCCTACTCTCCCCCCTCAGCTTCTCCTTTCCATAGTAAATTTACACTGCTAAACCTGGCAATCTTCATGCATTGCAAGGAAAAGCAGGACAACTTACCCAAAAGGTGTCTCCCATCTGTCCCATACCCATGTACATTTGAACAAAGATTTCATTGACAACGAACTAAACCCCAAAGTGACAGCCATATGTTATTAGGTGGAACCTGCAACCAGCCCAGGCAAACTGAACTTACCTGCACTTATAGATGTGCTCCTGACACAGCTTCATTTTGCTGGAATGACTGTAGGAGAGACAGTTTGCTGCTGTCTTTTCAAGCCCTTTCTCCTCTCCCCTGGAGAGCTGTGCTGCAGCAGGAGGGGCTGGTGGCACATCCGAGAGACCACTGTTTGGAGGTGTCTTGCTGACCCAGTGAGACCTTGTGCTGGCAGGAGCAGGTGCTAGTGGGGCAGCAGAGTAGCGCCGCACGGTCATGGTGGTATCTGAGTAGTAGAGACAAAAACATTGTTAGGAACAATAATAACTATTAAAACTCAGATATCTTCAATGTATTTTTAATCACCTTCTTTTGGCTCAAATAAGTTTTTGTATGTGGGGTGGCTGAAATGCAGAAGAGGCCAAGCAGCCCCTTTGGATCCCACCCTTGCCCCTAAAAGTCAGCTGGAGAGGAAAAGCCACGAGGTTGGAAAGCACTGTGCACATCTTTCATGTGTGATGGAAGACCAGTCAACTCTTCCCAAGCTGAGACATCCACAGTCAACAGCAGCCCCAGTTTAAGAGGCTCAGGGTTAGTAAGCTGAGCACTGGGCTCAGTGGGCTCGTCAGTGGGCATTACTTGCTTGCAGCACTCATCTAGCTGTACCGTTCAGACTCTCATCTCATTCATTTTCAGGGACTTGTCTCTGTCAAAATTTGTGGGAGCTTTTCTCCAAGGCCCGGACCTCTCTAGGAGATTGGTTCAGGGCTCAGGCTAGGTCACCCTCCAGACCTATGGAGCGCATGGTCTGTAACAGCAGCTGCAACTCATAACACGCACCACAGTAAAGCCAAGAAGATGTGTTAGTGAAGCAGCTTTTCCACTGCACTGGACAAGACAGACACCAGACAAGGAGGCAACAGCCTGAAGCTGCCAATAACCACATCCAATTCTAGATAACTACTTCTCACACCAAATAACATTTTGTTTCAATTCCTGCTTCATTAAATCCTCCCAAGTCCCAAACAGACTTCTGTAACTGAGGAATATTTCCATTTTTTCCCTCTGATAAAACTGTGAAGTGAGTGTATTCCTGTATCTTGGCTCTCCTTCAGCCAAAACCAGCTGCATTATCTGCAAAAACAAACTGCACATCTGGCATGATGTATGCCGTTGGTGTCTGTTGCTGTTTGTAGAGTTTTTATCATCTTTTGCTAAGGCAAGAAGGGTTACAGCATGATTACAAGTGCTGGTCCTTTTCTGTCTGAACAGACAGGGGATACGCATAGGAAAGATAGTCCATGCCCATGAAAACTCAAAGCAATAAGTTAAATTCTGCTTAACAAAGACAAAATGAATTCCTTTGCTGAACTCTGAGCAGTCACAAAACACTCCACTAAGCTCAGCTTGGGAGATGCAGGTACCCCACTAAACAGATCACAGAATAAGACACCTGGTTAAAGTGATTTTGAGTATGGGCACTGAGCAAGTCCTATGTTCTTCCATTAAGTTAACTAGACATACAACTAGTGGCTGTTTCCCATTCCCTGCAGACATGTAAAGGCTGGGCTGGGGCATACTGCATAGGCAGCACATAGGTGTGCCATGGACAGCCCTGGCTTTTCAGTACCTCTCTGCTCCTTTGGTGCTGGAGCAGGACCAGCCACGACGTTTTCATGCAGGGATGCTGGAGAGCCACCTGGTCCTTCCCCATCATCATCGGTGAGACTCCTCACGTTGCCGTTCCCACCTCCTCCTGCTGCCTCTGTCTCCGGTGCCACAGCTCTCTGCCCACAGACCTGCAGCTCTCCCCTCAGGGCCCTGTTTTCCCTCTCCAGCTTGTTGATTTGGGAACGCATCTTGCAGATGACCTGCAGGAGGTGTGCATTTCCCTCCATGGTCCCACTCTACAGAGCAAGGCTTCCCACAGAGAAGCTCCTAAGCTAGAGGCAGGTGGATCCTGCCCTTAAAAGCCTCCTGACAATGTGAGTCCCTCCCTGCAAGCAGGGCTCCAGCCAGCTCCCACCACCAGGAGGGCTGCACTGAGTTGTCAAGTTACTAAGAGATGGCCCATGGTTTATTCATTCAGGGTCTCATTTTTCAGAGCAGGGCTGGCTCTTACACACTGCACAAATCACTGTCAGCACAATATCACTGCTTCACCCTGGCCCCTTGTTTACCTGCAGCTCTGGTTCTCTCTGAAAGGTCCAAGGAGGACAGAACCCGTTTCCTTTGGCTTACCTGTAAAGGTCAGCGATCACCTCTGTGGCACAGAGGGAGCGGTTGCCCTTTGCTGGGCAGCAATTAATCTGTCCCTTAACACCTGGTGTACTACTCATTTTCAATCTGCTCATCTGGAAAAGGATTAGCAGTTTCTCAGAGGGAAACTACATTTCCAGATGAAAGCTGATATGGTGCAAGAGGCCTGCTATTAATGAAGTATGTCAACAGCTCCCGTAGACATGCAGGTAAAACAAAGTGTCCTGAAAGGCTACAGCAGAGCCCACTGCTCCTTGCCTGGTGCCTGGAGAAGCTTGCTGGAATGGCATGCCTGCACTCCATTGTGTAAGGAGAGACAGATCAGGCATGAATCTTGCATTAGAAGGGGAAACACAATCCCCTGTGCTGCTTTCAATGCTTAGCCCTAAAGCGAGCTTTCTGCTGGCAGTAAAATGCAAACCTCTATGGAACATCATAGACTCATAGAATGGTTAAGGTTGGAAAGGACCTTAAGATCATCTAGTTCTAAGCACCCTGCCCTCCTTCCCACTCCCTTCCCAACTTACTTCAAAATCCAAAACTGAGAATGCCAGAAAACAGGAGGAAAATAACTTTAATAGATTTTTGCTTTGAGACCATTCACTCTCCTGTAGCTGAACAGTGACTCAGGAACACCTGGGGAAAAGAAGACCTTTTGCTGTGTGCTTTGCTGCTGGAAGCTGCAGGAAGAAGGGAAGTTGGTGCAAGATGTTCAGAATGAGTGATGACTCAGGTTTGTTTTTTCCAGAGGGTGTCAGAGGTGGGTTAGATGTGAGGAAACCATCCGGTCTGCAAGGAGGTGCTGCCACCCAGCAGCTGTTGTGAAGTTGGGCAGAAACTGCTGGAAATGAGAGAAAAACAGGAATGCACAGGCAAGAGCCTTTACCCTCATGCATGTTCCTGTGTGGATGGTGCTGCCTTCTCAGGAGCAGCATCCTCAAAAAGCTCCTCATAAAGGTGAAGTTGTTCCTTGTAGTTCCTACTGCGCTCACTCCCCCCTCTTACATAGGAGCAACATGCCATGCCTAGCAAGGGCAGGTAGGACTTCCTGTGAGACCTGCAGGAAAATGCAGCTATGCTGATTTTTCCATTGACAAAGGCAGAAGGCAGGGGACCAGAAGCCATGGGAGTCACAGGTAGACCTGTTGTCACCTCCCAGAAACCTCTCCAGAGGCCTCTGTGCAATTCAGGCTGCATACAGAAAGGTGAAATGGATTTGAGTTTTCAAGCTGCAAACAAAGCCCAGCATCCATCATCTCTTGTAAATCACAGTGAGGGGAAAAGCACAGAAGCTCCTGCTGTATTCCCCTGCAGGCTTCAGGGCTGGTGGCAATCTGGGCTTGATGTGCTGGCATTCATCTTGGCAAAGCTCCTGGCAGGTCCTGTCTGTCCTCCCTCCAGCCCATCCAGGTTGCATCAAAAAGAAGCATCAGCTTATGCTGAATTTCCCCTTCCACTCCAGAGGTGCATGTTGCTGAGGATATAACAACAAACAAATGGGAAGGAGTGGGCACTCCTGCTCTGGAGTCATCCAAGGACTGCAAACATAGCAGCAACCCTGCAGAGCTGGTTTCAGATTTATGCTTCTGATTCTCCAACAAGTGGATCAGGTATTGGAGCAGTGACAGCACTCACATGTAATTACAATATTGCTGCTGATCCTGCAGCTGGCAGGTTTGGATGGGCAGTAGACATTTGCCAGCTCAGCAATTAAGAGTACCCTGGCTGCAACTGAAGACATCTGCTCCTCTGATCCTACGTCCACTGTTCCACTGGAACCAGGCAGGAGCAGGCATAGACTTTGTGTTGTACCAGAGACTTCCGAGGAAATGACATTTATCTTGTAACCTCATACGGCTGCTTCTGCTGCGATTCCTGGCCAGGACTGATGGGCAGAGGGCAGACAAGGCAGTGGTTTTGGATGATGAAAACCTGACAAAGCTACATTCACCACTGGGCTGGTCAGCAAGTTCCCTGTAAGCAGACAGAGCCCCATGCACACAATGCTGTATTTGTAAATTCAGCATGGTCCAAGACACGTGCCAAGACAGACCCATGGTGCCACCAGCCTGGGGTAGGGCTGGGTAGCTCACAGGTGCTGCTGCTCCGTGTGTCATGAGTGGGAAACACAGTTTCTCTGCTGCCTGCTCCTTCCTGCACATATTACCAACACCTATTGCTGTGCGGGTTTTGCTGTGAAACACTTTAACTTATAGTTGTTTAAGAGAAAGGGCAGAGATTCTCACACCTGAACTGCCTCAGCACGTTGTGCTCGGTGGGACATGGACCTGGGTAAATTGTATTCCCTTTCAGCCACATCCAAACCTTACCAGAAGTAAAAATAACCCAAAAGAGAGGTGGAATTTCTGGCAGCTGCTGGCTCACCCAGTCCCACAGCAGCACCTGTATGTGACTGCTGGAGCATGTGCTGTGTCTCAGTGAGCTGTATGAACTGCATACCAAGTAGTGTTGCAACAGAGAACCAGTGAACAAAACACAGAATCTGTGCAGAGCAGCTTCATCTGAAATCAGGAGGCACTTAGCTCTGAATTCTGCCACTACCTGATATTCTGCAGCTCCCTGCCCGGCACAATGACATGAGCTGCTCATTTGCGTATGCAGCTGCTGCATGGGGTCCCTGGGGAAGGGTTGAATGGAGAAGGTACATGGTGAAACTGGCTGTCAGCAGAAAATGGCACCTGCACTGCTAGCGTGGCTACTGAAACAGTTTCTGGCTCTTTCGCTGGCCAAACCTGCTCTCCTGCTTCCTTGAATGTTAGAGAGATAAAACCCCCAAAGGACTCACTGCTACTCCAGTAAAACAAAACCATTAGAGTGTTTTTTGATCACAACATTTTGTCCTTGAAAACTAAGCGTGTGGATGCTTTCTATGACACACTGCAGTGGGAGCCGTCATGCCTCCCAGTGGCACAAGAGCCCCTGTGCACACATGTGCTGCACATCCTCTCTGGAGTTAAACTCAATTTGCAGAGCACAAGTACCGGGCTCCAGCTTGCCACAGACATGCACACACACAGTGCGGTAACATCTACACCCTGCACTAGCACAGCAGGGGCTGCAACCCCGAGCTGAGCATCCCACTTCCCACCAGATGTGCTGGTCAGAGTGGGGCTGGGCTGCCACAGGTTTCATGAGGAAATAGAAGCAGAGGATCGAGACTGAAAGACTCTTTCTATTGCTACTTAGCAATAAAACAAATACCCATCCTTTGTGCCTGGCATCATATTCCTCCTAAGCCATAGGCTTTCATCCCTATGAAGCTCTGCTCCCCTCTGATGTATCTCCTCTGCAGCACCTTCACCCCTACCTGCCATGAGGCACAGCATCACCCCGGTGCCGTGACACACTGGTGACATCATTGTGCAAGACCATCACTGTGCCCTGAGTCCTTGCTTGATTTCTGATTTTGACGTATGTTTTATGCTTCATTGTGGAGCAATAATTCTTTTCTGTATCTGTCTGTACAGCTTAAAGGGATAAAAAGAATATTTCAGTGGATTTAAAAATGAATAATGCACACTTTTGATCATTCTGCTCCTGTACATCCAGAAGGGCTGAATAGATTTAATGCCAAAATTTGATTCCAGGTTGGTATTCTCCATGTTTAATTCTCAGTACCTGCCCTATTTTAATCAAGAAGTAAATCTGTATTTTTCAGCATTTTCCATTTTTATATCTCCACTTACACTCTTCTCAACATTTAGACCTTTAGACAGGTAATTATCCCTATGCTTTACTTGGGCAGTCCTATGCTTGAGGCTCAGCAGAAGGTTTGAGACCGATGCTCTACTCGAATGCATTTTCTTCCAAGCACTTGAACAGCAGTTTGGATGTGGTGGGACACATGCAACACGGTCTACACGGCCCTTGCTCGCTTGAGTCTGGCATTTCAACAGCCAGGCTAAAGCGACATCAGTGTCCCAGAGGTGCTGCTCTGCCAGGCCAGCTTGCAACTTGCTTTGAATGAATTTCATCTGCAAACATTCAGCCATGCAAAGAAATGCATCCTGCTTGCAATGGATATGACAGAGAAGATTTTGCAGCACAAATAAAAGATGTTCTAATAACCAGACAAAAGAGCACAGCCTCTGAAGTTTGCTGATTTCTTCTATTAAACACATTCAGTACCATTTCCTAACATGGCCTAGCCATGTACTCCCTCAGGAAAGTGCTGCTCTCAGTCCCCTCTCCCCAGCCTGCATGCCCACACCTGAAAGATACATCCCCATAAGGCCATCACTCCTTCCTTAGGTCAGCCTGGGCTCTGCACCAGAGCCGAGCTTCCACAGAGAGGACAGGTACCAATCTCTGCAGCCTCAGGCCATCACTGCAGCAATCAGCTAATTAGTACCAGCGAAATTCATTGTGGGGCTGCGGAGTGCCCCCAGTTTTAGCTCCCCCTCCTCTCACCAGACCGTGAACAGCAACTGGCACGTGTCACTTCTGCACACAGCTGTCTGTCTGAGTAACAGCAGCTTCCCACCAGAATGAAGATTACCCGGTGGGCTGGCAGGGTGAACTGAGAACGTGACTGCAAGTCTGCACCACTGCTCGCCCCTTGACACTGAAGAGGGGAGAAGTGCAGCAGCAAACCAAGTGGGACACACATGGGGACACAGGCATGGCCAGCAGTGTCTGCAGGGGAAGAGCGGAGCAGACCCCGTGGAAATGTTCACCAGCCTCATGTGTAGCTGGGTGTGAGGGAGTATAAAGCCAACTGATGTTTAAGCTTGGATGAAATCTTGCCTTACACTCATGACTAATTAAATGCTCCCTTTTAACCGCACCAGAGCAGTGACTTCTGCTTACACTGGGTGTAGAGAAAGTTGTGGGGAGAGAGCTCCACAACCTCCCACAAAGAAAACAAGATGGCAAAAATCAGTTAATGCTTAAAGCATTCTCAGGTTTCATAACCTAATTAGGTAATGCTGATACAAAGAGAGTTATTTGATCAGTATATTTAACTCTACTATTTAACTTGTTAGCATCCGTTAAGCATCCTTTTCCTTTTGTAAGGACCATTTGCCTGACTGTACCTTAACTCTGCACATGTACACAGAAAATTCCACAAAAGCCTTATTAAAAGAAATCCCCATGAGCACCCTGCTTACTTCAGTGGCTGCAGGGAGTCGGATACCTGTGCAGCATGCTGAACCTCCAGCTTGGTGTGCACAGCCAAGCCACCTTATTACAGCAGCTTTGATTTTGAGTATTTGAGGTTTCTGAAAGGGTCTGAATTCCAGCAGGGGATGCTCAACACTTTCAAACCCACAGGCTTAACCTGAACACATGAAACGGAAACACCAAGATTCATGACTTGCATCTGAAAACCTTGGCTACTGTTTTGAACTGGGCTGGCAGTGAAGCAAGGCTATAGAAACATCTCAGACTTTTCAGGGAGCACTTCGGGCCTCTATGCTGCATTTCCAAGCCTCTGGGGTTCTCTCCCTTTAAATATATCCTCAAATTAGTCTGGAATAATCAAAATTAATCTGTTTGATGCCAGCTCCCTGCAAGCACAACAGATGCTACAGAGTACTAAACCATGCCTCATGCAGGAAAATCTACATGCTTAGCTGGAGATTTTACTAACTAGGAGCATGCCACTGGGCCCACAGTTACCTGCACAGAGGCTTGTGATAGCTTTCAAATTAAAACAAGCCATCACTCGTGGCAAGTAGTCTCATGATTGCGGAGGAGCTCCAAGCAGAATATTCATCCTAAAATTCAAAATAATAGTAATTTCTTAGTCAAGTTTTCTTTTCTTAAACAAAACATACCATATAAAATGTGTATGAGGCTATTTGTATCTATGTAGCTATGCAATCTGTGTAAATACATCTAAAACATGACTCAGAGCTATAGAGAAAACCAAATGGCATTTGCAGGTCAGGAAAACATATCGCAGGTCAAGTAACACCCTCACAGCTGTTCTCCAACAACAATGAATGGTTATAGCTAACTGAAGCAGCAGTTGGGGAGCAGCATATGGGGAACACAGCTTAAAAAGCACACAGAAAACATCTATTAAGCTGGGGATAACTAATTGGGAGAAAGGGAAATGTGCATTTTTTTGCTAGTGTTCAAGATATTTGCTTTTAGTGAATAAGTAAGAACCGCAACAATTTAGGCAGAAAAGTCAGTAATTATGATTGCAGTTTTGCATTGCTGAGAATGTGCCAAAATTACCTGTACATTGTCAACTTAATGGAATGTCACAAGCAACCACACATGTATCCAATCTGAATTATGCCTCCTGGCCTATAGGACACCCATCACTCCTAAATCCTACCTCACTGTGCCCCAGGGATGCTCCTGAGGGCATGGGTGACTGCCCAGGATGCATTCCAAACCTCTGTTAGGCACAACTTCCCTGCAGGGCAGCAGCTCCTCCTGCAGTGGAGTGAGTCAGAGCTACTTGGGTGCCAATGATTTTGCATCTTGAGGCTGTATGTGTAAGAGAATCAGAGGGCCCACTAATGAGGAGACTGCAACAAATGAGCTTTTTACCATTCAGCTCATACTCCTTTGGCCTGATAATGTAGACACTGTGACAACTTTCCCCTAACCCTGCTGGTTTCACCATATGTCTCATTTTTTTCCCATCTCCAAATACTCCGACATGTGCCTGAGAGGTAGGGAAGTTACTTTATGTCTTCCATAGCTAATATTTCACCAAGGAACCGTGCTGGACTCCTCTTGAAAAGAATAATAATGTTCTCATTTCCTGCCCAAGGCACTCTGTGAGCTGATGGCAACCTGTGCCAGCACCTCAGCACCCTCACCTTAACTCTTGCTTTTTCTACAGGTTTGGATGCTTGTCTCAAAATCCCATTTCTCTGCTCTCATTCAATATTTGATTTTAACTGTCTGGGTTCAAAATTATCTTCATGGCTTCAATTTGTTTGTTGTGAATGCGTAACACTCATTAGTTTTGTAACAATCTAGAGATGAGAGCAATCTTCTGCATGCATTTCAGACCTGTTAAAAATGCATTCAAATGCATAGCAGATTCCTTTACAATATCCTTGATAGCTCATCTGTCTTGAATCTTTATCCTCCCGTATTCATCACAGCTGAGATACTGAGTTAGGTCAGAGTTACTGTTTTTAAAACTGTTCAAAACTACAGTAAAAGGTACATTCAGACGGATGCTTCTCGGCACATTTCTCACACTGAGATCCAGAAATCCATTTAAAGCTACACAGGAATGTAATTTCACTTTTCCCCAGATCCAGGCCTGTGGCTGGGCAGCAGAAGGGTGATGTATCTGGAGTATGTATGAATGGTACAGATCATCCTTCTTTTTCCTCATTTGGATATTACATCCCCCACAAAAGAAAACCAAAACACCCCCGCCCCCCCCAATTCATCCATGTTCAGATCAACACCACGTTGCCAACGTGACATCTCTCCAATGAATGTTAAGATATAATTACCCTGTAATGAATGATTCCTATTAAACATTTAATACATCTCCCTCTAATTGAAATTTAAGCCTTTGGTTGTGGTTGGGTGTCACTAAAGATGTGATTAAACATAAAATATGTATAACACATAACTCCTTTTGGGGTGTTGGGATAGCTTCCACTAAGTAACAAACATGAATAATTTCTCTTGCACTCTCAAGAGTTTGTACTCTAAAGGGGGATGAGAGCATTCTTGAGCTCAGCTTTGTCCTCAGCCCTTTTGCCGCTTGCATCCCTCACAGGGCCTGGTGCTGCCCCACACCTGCCTCTCCCCCAGCTCCACCTGCCTCACAATATTTCTCCTCTGTGTTATAGCTTCTCAGGCTGCACTTAGAACTGTTTGCCATGAGGGTAAAATGGAGAAAAATGTCTATTTTCCACTTACACAAGTAATCTGAATGTGAGACAGTTGAATATGCTGAGCGTCAGCAAGGATAGCAACAACAGTCCTAAATCAAGACACTTAGACCTATGCATTATTTATTTACCTGTTATTAATAATCTTGCTCATAGGCTAAAAACCAGTCCTTATCAAAGTTTCATCTGTAAACACCTACATAATTCCACAGTTAAGTGGAGAAAGCCTCAGTTCTGACAACAGCTGAACCATGTTTGTGCTGCTGCCTTACACAAAAGGAGTCTCAAAGTGGAGTTTTTGGCAAAAAAAAATATATATAGACCTCATATAATCCTAAGAGTTAGAAAAGCAGCCACTGTATGAAAACAGACTTTTCTTGCAGTGCCTGCTCTGTGGCATGCGATACCACACCATTCAGACCTGTGAGGGTTTCATAGAAAGCAGATGGGGGTGGATGCGGGATCCAGCACCAACATATCTAACTTCTGTGGTTTTGGTCACTGAATTTTATGGTGGTAAAGGCCCAAACCCCATCTTTGTAATAATCCCACAGCCTCCTGTGCCTTTCATCATTTCCCCTCAAATGCTGGGACAATACATTCTTTACTGTTTTGGTTTCTCTCCTTGTTGCCAACCTGGTTCAAAGCTAATGTTTGCTAATTGCTTTCACAGGACTATGTTGAAAGTGTTTCAACCCAGTAGGAGAGGAAGAGCCATCTGGAATAATGACCCAGCTACATCTCCAACACTAGCAACAAGGTAGCAGCAAAAGGGCTGGATTTTCAAAAACCCTGGGAAGGTGCTGAGCTGGTGGCTTAAAACCAACCAAACCCCACAACCCTTACACTTACATATGAAATTTACTTGGTGTACAAGCTATTGAGAAAATAATCCAGGGTTCTCATCAGCTCTGCTTTTCAGAGCACAGCTTGGCTTCAAACGTGCCTAGTGACAGCTTGCACTATTCCCCCAGTGCAAACCAGGCTTTTGCAATGTAGTTATTCCCAAAGATGCCAAGCAGATTCAGTTGCTCAATTCTCATGAACATTAATTAGAAACATTCTGTTTCTAAATCACCTTCATGGCTTCTGAAGTACCCATCCATAAGTACAGATCATAGTAAATGCAAAATGAGTCCAGTGAGACCAACAAACCAAGGGACAAGAGGGCTTGACGCTCAGACTTACCTCCTTTGTACCATGATTCCTTCTGTTGCCACTGATGACTGGTTCCTCCATATATACAAATGAGAAGCAGGTAATTCAGGTAACTTCATCTACGGCTACACGTACAGTATAAAGTAGGTTAAAATTTGGGTCAGAAACTGTTCCTTTCAGCAGACTATTAGTGTTAAACAATGCAGTATCTGATGAGCAGAGCTGGGCTTTTCAAGGCAAGGATGAGGAAGGTGTTTGGCTCCTGTCCAGCCGCATGGTCAATGCTGGTGTGCGGTGCACTGTAGAGAGCATGTGCTGTTACCAAATCACAGACGTGGGCTTACACTGCTGCTGGACTAACGCTGGAGTGGGGCCCCTCCCCTTCCACCACCAGGACAGAACTACATGTGGGTTTCAACCCTCAGCAAAGATGCCTTCTGAAAGACCCCAGATCCGCTGACAGTGAGACACAGCTACAAGCACTGACAGCAAGTACAGCACTGGCAAACAGCCAGAGACTGGATGATGGCACTTTTGCCTTGCACATATACATGGGGTGAATTTAGAGGCCACCCTTATCTCCTGCCTATAGGGCCAAGTTTGAGTGGAGATCCACCAGCTGTGACCTGAGGGTGTAATGGGAAGAGATATAGGGAAAGGAGACAGTAGGGCAGAATGAGGCAACACACTGGAAAAACCTTCATGGTATCCCCACACAGCACTGGCCTCTGCTCTGCTCTCTCATGAACCTGTGGAGGTCTCAGGGGAATCACCAGGGTTTCTCCAGGAAAAATGAGTCACAGCTTATCCCAATTGTGTCCGCATGCATAGAGGAGAGGGATCCTAACATACCTGCACAATGAGCAAGGACCCCTGAAAGCAGGGATTTTCTACGGACAAAGGAATGAACATACACTAGTGTGGGAATGCCAAGGATAAAGAGAATTTTTAAAGAGTTGGCAGAACTGCTCCACCTCATCCCAGCATGATGAGGAAACTAAAACAAACATCACACTAAAGGCACATGGCTTCCCTATAGACCTGGGACCACAAACTTCAAAGAGCAGAGCTTCTTTGGCCTCAAACAGGTGCAGTACACTGAGACCCTGCTTCCCAGGGTGGCCTTAGTCTGGGGACGGAGAGAATCTGAACCCATGTTCTGCGGACAGCCATAAACATCCCTATCAGCAACCACAACACAGCTGGGGTGCAGGAGGTGTCCTCATCTCCACAGCTCTGGCACTGTCGTAGTTTAAGCCCAGCTGGTAACTTAGAACCACGCAGCTGCTCGCTCTCTCCCCCACCTTCCTGCCCTCACTCCCAGAGGGATGGGGAGGAGAATTGAAAGAACGTAGCTCCCACGGGTTGAGATAAGAACAGTCCAGTAACTAAGGTATAACACAAATCACTGCTGCTACCACCAATAATAATGATAAGGGAAATAACAAGGGAAGAGAATAAAACCGCTCACCACCAGCCGACCGATACCTAGCCCAACCCAAGCAGCAATCTGGGCCTTCCGGCTAACTGCCCCCAGTTTATATACTGTGCATGACATGCTGTGGTATGGAATATGCCTTTGCCTAGTTTGGGTCAGGTATCCTGTCTCTGCTTCCTCCTGGCTTCCCCTCCTGCCTGGCAGAGCATGAGACTCACAAAGTCCTTGGTCAGAGTAAACATTACTGAGCAGTAACTAAAAACATCGGTGTTATCAGCTCTGTTCCCAGGCTTAAAGTCAAAACCACAGCGCTGCGCCAGCTACTAAGAAGGAGAAAAATGACTGCTACTGCTGAACCCAGGACAGGCACACATGGTTTACTGGCAATGAACCAATGCACAGACCTCCAAAGAGAAGAGTTTATGGACGCTTTTATATACATACACAAATATTTTAATATAATGGTAACTGAAATGTTATCCATATTCTTAGTACTGTCATAATTAACTAAAAAGATATTTTTTAAATTTTGTAAAAATGACATATTTTACACATCTTCTATTTACAATTGCAATATACTTAAATGTTATAAAACATCCACTCTGACCTTTAAAATATATGTATACTAGGACTTAGTATTAGATATAATTTATAGCAAACCAGGGTTTACTGTGTAGCTATCTATTCAATGGGAATCTCATTATCAGCCTGGCTTAATAAAGGCTGCTCAAAACCAAAAATTGACAACAACAACAACAACAAAAAGACAAGGAATGTGCAAATATTGGGGCAGGAAAAAAAAAATACAAAAAATCAAAATCAAGCTTGCAGTTTTAAAAAGAACATTGTGAAGATTTCCAATAAATTAAAATCATGACCCACAAATCCTTTTCCTGGCATTGTCCGTGATCAAATTAATTTTCAGTACTATTAATCTAAAAGGAAAAAAGCCAACCCAAGGGGAAAACCCAGCCCAGTCACCCCAGATCTTCCCAGGGTCATCTGTTCCCCACACTGCAGTCAAGCATCAGGATTTGCTGGGATGGTTGTTGCTGGCACAGATGAGCTGGCTCTATTGATGACCCGTGAATAAGTGCGCTCCATTCCGTGCTGTTTTGCTGAGTCCTCCTTGTACGCAATCTTTTGATAAAAAAGAAAAAAAATATGTGCAACAGTGAGAGAGATCTGAAGTTTGATGTCTGAAGTCTGTTTGGTTCTTTATTTGTTACACTATGATGCTAAAGATCTGACAGCAGAAAATGACCTTTGCCCAGGTACGCAGAGGTGACTGGAGGCTGCAGTGAGCGGGAGGATGTCCTCTGAGCTGGGGGAATAAATGGGGCTGGGCTGGGGTCACCGGCTTCTGCCAAGAGGTGCTTCATGGTGTTCCCTGAACTCTGTTTCTCTAACAACAATCATACAAACACAACTGATAAGTCACCTGCATTTTAGGTGCAGTGGCACCTATTGATTGTGGTACAGACCAGCCCCAGGCTCTGCCCACACACTCATTGAAGGCATGCAGCATCCCCACCAACCTTCACACACATGGCAATGGAAAAGTATGTCTGTTAGCAGGGTCTGGACAAATTCCCAGGCTGAGGCTGCAAGCAAAGCTGTGCTATTAGGGAAGAGCAGTGGCAGAAGCTTGCTCTTCCCCGTCCTAAAATAGGCTTTAGCAAGAAGGATCCTGCCCCCTCCCCCCCAAGTTGTTTTTAGCCTTGGTAATAGGCTATAAAGCCTATTCTATAAATACAGACTGAAAACCTGCCTTCTTCCATGAGGCACTGTGCTGAAGCATCCACAGCAGGGACTTGGGCCATCCCCACTGACCATGCAGCTGTCAATAGTGGAAGAGAAAGCCTTTCCCCTTCACAAGGCTCCAGGCACAATTTTACGACCCCCAGTTATCCCTGGTCAGGGCTGCAGGTCAATCACACCACATTTATTACTTGGGCAGACATGACCATGCTGCCCCCATGTACACCCTTAGTGCCTGAGCCAGCAATTCTGACAGTTCTGAAAAGAAACTGTACCCACACTATGTACATCTTGTCCCTTCTTTTTCATATGTCTCTGAGCAAGGGAGTCATAGACATGAAACTAAACAAACACACCAAGTAGAAAACCAGCAAGTGAGGAAAGTACATGACATTAAAAGAAAAAATAGATGTAAGAAAAATGAACATACCACTTTTGGCTATAGTATTGAGGGAAATGTTAGACAGGGAAGAAGAGAAGCTGTATAAGCAAGGACCATGACAGAGCTGTCAGAAAAGAAAAACAAAACAAAACAAAAGAGAGAAAAACACATGGTGATGAGTCACTGTCAGTGGGTGAGCAAGCAAAACCCTCTTGAACACAACAAAGGGAAAGATGGCAAATCTTACTGGGGTGAAGCACACAGCACAGACACCCTCAAGCTTTCCAACTGTGAGAAAATATATTTCAGCCACAGTTTACAGAACACGACTTCTCTGAGGCAACACTCTGGTCAGAAGGAGGCAGTTCATCCCTTCACTTCAGGAGGAGCAGAGTTACCACAAAAAGCCGTGCTGCCTGGAAAACTGGGTTGTTGCTCATAATGCTGCCCCACAAGGCTGCAAGTGGGAGACTGGTTTTCAGTGTGGGCTTTCAAATTCCAGTGATCACAAACAGTGATAAATATTAGTTACTATAAAATTAGTGAAATGCTTGAGGTTCACAAATACGTAAACACCTGAATGGGCAGGGAGCACAACTCACAGAACAGCAATGATCACTGAGCTTGACCCCCACCTGACATACACCAAGCCTTCAAAGCAGTTACACTGCTCTACACCCTGAGAAAAACCAGCTCATTCCATAGGATCAATGAGCCAAAAAATGCCTGTAAATCTTATTCTCCTCACATGTCAAGATGAATATTACAGCATGGTCTATGGACTGCCAATTAGACACTTCTGCGAGATGCTATCTCTGGTAACAATGGTTGAACAAAGTAACTCTACATAAGTAGTGCTTATGTATGCTATAGGCACTTGGAAATGCAACTGATAGAAACTAAGTTCTTCACAGATGCAATTAAGGTGGCCTACACACAAGCACACAGAGAAACAGCTAAGCGTGATTTAATTCACATTTTAGTATGCAGAAACACTCAATATTTAAATTAAAACAAAAAAAAAACCCAATAAAATATTTGCATAGACACAGCAATAGAATAGCTGCAAGTGTGCACTGAAGCCCAGTTCAGTATTCTGGGATGTATTTCATAGAATGCAATTATGCATGCTCATCCATCTGAAGCTGCTAACAGCTGAAATACATGGCATGTATTTTGACAGTGTACTTAAATGTATATATAAAAAACCCCCAGTAGTAACTCTTGCTCTGAAAGCTGAATACAAATAGGAACTATAAAGATATCTCCTCCAGTTTCAAGCTAGGCATTAAATGCAATTTACTGCTTTAATTAAATATATCACAGCTGTAGGCTAAAGCAGGCAAAGCATAAAACACCAGTTTTACTGATTATCTTCCTTTGCCTCTAGACCTCAGTCTGCATTTAGCTTCACGAACATTCAACTTTTCAATATGTAATAAGACAAGCAGAGGACAGATCTTTGTTGAACAATCAGATTCATTATATACAATACATCTGGATTTAAAATGAAGAGAGGAAAAAAAAAAGGAGTAAACTATGTTTTCTCAATGATTGCTGCACTACCAGGTTTTACTTTAAATTTGCTCTACAGCTTCATTTGTCACTAGAAGATACAATTAGCCACTCTCATTCAGTCCAACCAGCAACAAAATAGATGATCTAACCTGTTCATTCATAACTGCAGAGAGCTCGCTGAGCATGTCCTTGTAATGAGACTTCATCTCTCCCTGATACTCAAACTGGTCCTCCTTAATAAGGCGCTCGTTGACATCAAGAGCATGTCCACATGCTTCTGCAAATTGCCTACAAGCACAAAACCACAAAGAACAAGCATGCAAATTCTATAGTAATGGAAAAATAAAATCTATCTATATACACACACTCTACCTCTACTCCCCCTTTCAAATTACACCTTCTTGGAAGTGATAGTCAGAGCTCATCCTCAGATCAAGAGGAATGCAGGCTATTAGAACAGCCCAAAACTTCAGTAAATGTTTTCCTGGGAATGACTTGTAAGAAAGGTTAAATGCAGATCTAAACTAACCTGGTTCAATTCAGCCTGATTTCATGTCACACCTACTCAAGCTATTTAATACTATGCAGAGGGTTGAAAGTCTGAACAATGTTTACCTGAAGATTTCCTTCAGAAGCTTAACTTGATTATCAGGATATCTCTTAGCATTTGTCTCTTCAAGAAAAGCTCTAGCATAGGCCATTGGTCCAGCATTTACCTGGGGGAAAAATATACAGTTTAGGTACAGAGAGCAAGCAGCTTATTGCCATTTTCTCTTGTGTTCCAAGGACTGGGGACCTGCCTCAGGCAACCAAACCTGTGCAAAGAACATCACCTCATTTGTTTCGTTACCTGGATGAGACCTGAAGAGTTTTACTATAGAAAAGGGAGCTGGCTGGCCTTGCACAAAGTGCATACCTTTGTTGGCCTTTGAAAGCCCTCACTTAGTTAACCATCCAGAAAGCTGTATGTTTGAGAACATTTTAATGAGGATACAATAAATAAATGCAACTCTCACCATTCCCAACTTTTCTAAAAAGGAAATGACAAAACCAATCCTAACAAAACTCCCTTTAAAGTATCTGCATGCTTGGCTATGTGACAGGCTGCATTCTCAAGTGATGTGTGATGGTCTTGTTGCAAAGGTCTTAACATGTATTTAGAGAAGATTTGACTAAAGTAGTTATATTTGCACATAAACCCAGCAGGCATCAACATCAACAGAAAATTTTCTGTTCTCTTACATTTTTAGAGTGGGCTTCAAAAGCAGTGGAATACAAGATATGAGCAGAAGTAGGAAACAGAGAAAATACATCTGGAATGTTGAAAATCAGAACAAAATTTTAGGTAGATGCATTGAAAAGAGAAAGAATAAATTAAAAAAGGCAAATTGTTATTACCTTGACACTGACACTTCCTTGGAGTTTGAGCTGCAGTCGGATCATGTCCACTTCTTCCATTGTGCAAAGCTGATTGAGCTCTGAGACTTTTTTGGACATCTCATCAATCGCTACTTCGATAGGGTTAAGCTCTGTGCTGGTTTGGCTTATGACTTGAATACGTTTCTTCACGTAGGGAAACAAGTGACTGGCTACTCAAAAGCAAGAAACATATCAAAGAAACTCACCCAACAAAACATTGTATAAGAAAGCAAAACAATTAAGTCAAAGTTTAACTTTTAACTCTGTTAATCTCTTCATCAATCCAAATAAAGTTTAAACTGCTAAATGATTTGAAATGACATAGCAGGTCCAAAATGGATTTTCATGTTCCTGGCACTGGATGAGCATTTTTATTTTTGACTTCACCATTGCTTACTCTAAGCTCTGCAACATTCACGTGGCAAAAAGCTCCCACCACTTGGATTTTAGAATCCACAAATTTGTTGAGTTAAAGCACTAAACAATGAGCCTGTACTGAATTTCAAATAGCTCAAAACATTCTATCAAGCATTTCAAATTAGAGGCAGGAGCTTCTAGCTTAGTTGAATTGGGTATCACTCAGCTGCAGATGAACTACTATTACGACATCATCCTTAAAGATGAAAGGAGCTACTGTAACATTCAGCCTAAAAACTGCTATGGGAGTGGACAGGAATTATCTATCATCAAAACCCCTTCCTTTCAGTCAAAGCCTTTTTATGGATCTCAGGGAGTTTGGCAAAGGTACTGTTGTGGCACCTTAAGCTAACAATCTTTTCTCAATTACCCTACACACTTGGAAGCTCTCCCAAACTCCTTCCTCTGATAAGCATCTGCTGACAGTCAGCTCAGGCCTACATAAGCTCCAGCTCACACAGTGGCTGTCCCCTTGGAGAGCAGGAAACCCACAACTTCCAGAGCTGGAAAAACAAGTCACAACCAGGCACAGCAGAGAGCCAGTGATTCACAGACCACAGCCTCTTGCACAGAGGACAAGTGCAACCTGGTGCAACACAGGCAGCAGGCCCTGGAGCATGGAGAGACTTAGCAGGTACCATTCTAGCCACCCAGTACCCCTGTGCAAGTTCCACACTCTTCCAGTGATACTGATAAGCCTTGCCATTTTCTCAGACTGAAAGCACTTCTTTTTTTACACAGCAAGCAAATGAAAATATATGACTTTATTGAAGGCCAGGGATGGAGGGGACTGGGGTTAATATGTTTCCTTTACAGAAAAGCACTGCCAGAGGGAAAAGCAGGGGAGAAGAGAAGGACCTAAGACTGAAGACGGAACCAGGCTGAGAGCAGTGGGAGTTGATGACAGCGTGTAATAACCTAGGGAAAACATTCTGCTGGAAGAAAAACCATCTCTGTTTTCACCAGACATACCATAACAGACGCACTTTCAAGTCACTGAAACTACCTGCTTCAGTATAGGTCTCAGAACACTTACTGCTGCTCAAGCACTTAAAACCCCCATATATAATCCACTCCTCCTTTTTTTTCTTCTTACAAGCAAAACTGTGTCATGTAACAAGATGCACTCAGACATCAGTGCCTCTTTCCTGACTTGCCAGAACAAAACTTTTAGGTGACTATGCCTGTACTGTAAGCAGCTTTCTTCACTTTGCCCTTTGGGTGAAACTGTGAAGTCCATGGGGAACAGTATTTTCTGTCACTCACAGGGGCCTTTGATGTGAATATCAGCTGCTCTGCTCATGGCTGCCCATGGGAGCAATGTCTCCATCTCAGATAGTTTCTCATATTCCCAGCCAAAATATAGACAGGTCATGTTTCAGTAGTAGTTTCACAAAGGATGCCTCTTTAAAAAGTGATTTCTGTCATGATAAGGAGCTAAACATTTTCTGTTTAATATGATTCAGTAAGAACAGACATATCTAGCGCTCCTGACATTCCTGTCTTCAAACACTGTGCCCCAGTGAGATGAAATCTTACCTCCACTTAAAAAAAAATAAAGCTATATGATGTATCTCGCTCTGATTTTGAATAAAAAAATCCTATCTGCCAAGTTTTATTCTTCTTAGAATAGGCACCCTACTTTTCTTCTTTGACTTGTTTATTATTTAAAAGAACAATGGCTCTGAGTGCTGAACTGCCTCCAGCATAACCACTCCCAAATTACATCACTGCAAGAGCAGTTAAAATGTCAATAATATGAGAAAATAAGACCGACAATGACTCCACAAATGAAGATAACTTTTCCCCAGACAGTCGGCAGAGTTGTAAGAGAGCATGTACTTTGCCAATGGACACATTGAAGAGATTACTTATCAGTTTGCACAGCATGCTCTGCCCACTGACTGCAGAAAACCTGGCACAATAAATGCACTGCTGGGCTTAACTGGCAAAGGTGGATGGCAGCAAGGAAACATCCTGAGGACACGTACTTGTTAGGATTGTGCGCCTCTTGCACTGCTCTTCTACCCCTCCGTGCTTTTTTCCTGAGAGTGTGAAGGGTGTCTCAAACACAAAGCGGTTGATATTATGATGCATTTCAAAGTCAGTCTTTCTGTCTTCGGCTTCCTTCTCTTCAAAGAAAGGTGTGACATACGTCACCTGGATATACGCGTATTTTGGATCCAGGTCTTTGGGGTTGACCTGTGTAACAGTGGCAAACATAAAACTCTGTTAATAAGCTTCCAAGGCATCTGTTATATTTCTGATGCTTTTATAGCGATACTGATTAAAACAGACTTCCTATTTTAATATTAAGACCACAGATTAATAAAAAGGTATTTAACCAAGGGGACCGTAAGAACAGTGGGACTTTTGAATGTAGTCATTGGCAGAAGTATATGAAAACTGAATGAGAGAGAAAACAACCTGCTTCCGCATTACAGTAAATATCTGCATGCAGGCATATGCTGGAATATGCTCTTTTCCCACTGACTGTGATGTCCTGCTATAACATTGTCATTCCCATGCAGCACCTGCCACACTATAAGGTGAGGATCTTTTTTCGATTGTAAAAGTAGGTCACAGAAGTTAATACACATACTCAGTTCATATTCATTGAAAACGCAGCTCCCAGAACATGCACCATGAGCTCAGTTCTCTCCCCTTTGCAAAACCAGCATGTCTTTTGTACCTTGTTGGAATCCTGAATGATCTTCACGTTATCTATTCCAAACTTGTCTGCATACAGTTTCATTAGCCTTTGAGAGATCTCAGACAAGCCGGTTAATTTGGGTTCTTTATAGATATACTCTTTACCTTCCTCTTCTTCAAAAAAACCCTGTTTGGATGAAATGGAAGGATACAGTGAACATCACAGGCAGGGCAAAGCCTAAAAAAGGTGCTTTTATCAGGAATCAAGGTTGTCTGTATAGCCTCCAGAGCATCCAATACATAATTTCCAACACCTAAATCAAAAACTTACCTTTCTCCACTGTAGCAAAAACGTAGAGGTCTGGTACCTCCGAAGTTACCCCATTATTTTGATGTACCTGGGTACATCATACACATTTAATAACTCATACACATTTATTCATATAAGAGCTAGCTGTTTTACAGATTTAAAGCACTTTCTTGAGAATGCTGATGTGTGCATGATGAAAAAACCACAAATGAATTGAAAACCGGACATTAAAAATCCTTTAAATTTTAACCATTTGTTTAAAAATTAACTATTTTGGAAGCACTGTGCTAACAGAACATGAGCGTAACAGCTCTTTGCTGGATGCCTAGCCCAGCATGACACCTCCAGAGCATCCTGTCTGGGAGCCAGGTGTGCAGGCAAAGGCTGGGCACTGCTGCCTGTGGTGATGTTTGGGACACTCCTGCTCACAGCAATACACAGGACCATGGCATTGAGAGCACCTGTGGACTGATTTGCATCTGTTCAGGACAGCTGAAGAGGAACTCTGATGGCATCCTGAAAGGCTATATGGAATCGCACCATTTTCAGAGACAATCATGTCTGTTAGATTTATGTAGAAAAACCAAACAAACCAAAAAACCCACACACAGACTGTGCTCCTTTGCAAAGAAAGCTCAATCTTGTTAAAGTCATTTACTTATTACACTGGAAGGACTTGGCAGAGCTTTAAGAAAAGCCTCCATTGAAGAGCTGAACAAGAACCACTCAGGCTTCAGAAGAAATGCCAACCTCAGAAAATTAACAGCATTGCATCATGTGCAGGTCAGACACTCAACCTATACATGACGAACATGTACCTCAAAGCTACAGCAGGAAGTAGCAGGTGCCCCAGTAACAAGGAATACATTTATCCCAGTGCCATCACAAGGACTATACCAATGCAGCGCCAGACTTCCTCCTAGGATTTCACATGGTGCTGATGAAATCTGGCAGTGTTAACCATGGCAGCTGCACCCAAAGCCTCCTCCTTTCACCTGAATGCAAAGTGACCCAGAGAAAAATACCTGAAGCTGCAGGGATCAAGGGGAAAGGCAGACGACATTAATGATGTCAGACCCAAGACCCTTTAACCTTAACACGATGCGGCTTGAACAGCTAATTCTACCTTATGTTTAGGCAAACTCCCATCTGTTGAAAAACAGAGAAGCACAAATGAATGAAGTCAAGAAACACCTCCAAATCTCTTTGGAAGGTACTCATGGAAAATCCAGCCTTTTCACACTGAAGCATATTTCAACTCTGGCCACTACAATTATTGACTAGGCAGATCTTCATTAAAAAAAAAAAGAATGAAAACAAATTATAGCTGTAAATGTCAATGTTTGTTTACAAAAAAATCACCAAACTTGATCTCGATAGGGGCTAACAAATGCATGCATCTGTGTTCTCCTTTAGTGAGGACAAGGGGCAATAAAATTATCTTTCAATTTGGCAAGTGCCAAGAGCACTGTGGGCTTTACTGGAAACTGATGACTAATAGCAGCAGCTTGTCTGACAGTATCTTAATCAGTCTCAGAGTGACCTTCTAACACTGCACAGTTTTAAACAATATTATCAATTAAACTCCATAGGCATATGAAGAACTTCACAAGTAATTGGAGAACAAAGCTAGACCTCAAAAGTTGACACCCTGTAAGCATTTACTGATCTAAGAAGGTAATTGACTCTTTTATTGATTTCACTGAGGGAAGAAGATGTGCAGAATCATAAACTAGTTTCTGATCTTGTTTCTACTGAAGTAAAACTGCTTTTATGTGAGAAAACCTAATTAATTTCATGCAACCATACTTAAACACCCTACTCAGAATTCTGTCAAAAATCAGCTGTTTTCTGCTACTATTCCATATTTTCAACATAACCCCTTCATGTTCTCCAAATCAATCACATAACAAGTTAGAATATTGTCAATGCTCTTAACCACTAATTCTGTGTATGTTTGCACGCTGCAACACAGTGTTTATATATGAGTACCAAATCTTTGTGCTAATGCTACATGGCACACTAAGTTGGTATCTATGTTAATGGTTTTGCTTAAAAAAAACCCCAAACCTTAACACAAACAACTAACAGACTTTGTCTTGTCTCTGATGCTACAGACTCCATTTAAGTACGTATTCCCTACAGTATTTCAGCTGATAAGTGACAAGCAGAAGTTAACTGTGAGCTATAAATAATCATGTCTGCCATATGCTATATGTCTGGCAAAGACTATTGAAACTAAGATTAAATATTTCCAGAAGCTACATATCCTTCGATTTCAGGATTTTACCACATTAAGCAGCCAAGGCTACATTATCAATGCATATCCCTGGATTATCTTCAACTGACTCATTTTGCCCTGCAAGGACAACACAGCCTTACAGATGAAAATTATGACATGGAGCAGCCAAACGTAATGGAAGGGAGACAATCTCCTGGGCAGTAAGTTATAGGTTTCCACTGAGCTCTGATGTGTCGAGAGTCAAGTTGTGACCTAACCTAGGACTGTCACTGTGGGAGTGCTGAAAAGGCATCATATGCCGTCAGACACAGCCCTTGGAGCTCACAGTACATCAAACACTTCCCTGCCCATTACTGAAGGAATACACACCATTCTTCCAGCCTATGTGCCAAGGTGAAGCCTTCTGCTTTACCTGCCAAAATTATCATCTAATGGATCCTTCCTTCTCTGCATCAAGTGAGCATCTCCTCCTATGGAAGTGAGAATGTTTTATTCTTTGGTAAGGAAGCTACAGCTGTTTTATCACATTTGGAAAAGATGACACATATTCTACTCTTCAGACATAAACCCACAGTTAGCTTACCACTACGAAAATCTGGCCTCCAACTTCCACAGCTTCTTTCACAGATAGGAAAACAAAACTACAGCTCTACTTTTACCTACCACTGCTCTGAAAACAAATCTTGAATGTCTTTGTTTATCAGCACAATATGAGTTTTCAGCTATTCAATATATTTAACAGCTTCTTTTTGGTTTTAATTCAAGAAAGATATGTCACTTGGAGTATTGTGTGCAGTTCTGGAGTCCTCAACATAAAAAGGACATGGAACTGTTAGAACAAGTCCAGAGGAGGCCACGAGGATGATCAGAGGACTGGAGCACCTCCCATATGAAGACAGGCTGAGAAAGTTGGGGCTGTTCAGCCTGAAGAAGAGAAGGCTGCATGGAGACCTCAGAGCAGCCTTCCAGTATCTGAAGGAGGCCTACAGGGATGCTGGGGAGGGACTATTCATTAGGGACTGTAGTGATAGGACAAGGGGTAACGGGTTGAAACTTAAACAGCAGAGGTTTAGATTGGATATAAGGAAGAAATTCTTTCCTGTTAGGGTGGTGAGGTACTGGAATGGGTTGCCCAGGGAGGTTGTGAATACTCCATCTCTGGCAGTGTTCAAGACCAGGTTGGATGAAGCCTTGGGTGATATGGTTTAGTGTGAGGTGTCCCTGCCCATGGCAGGGGGGTTGGAACTAGATGATCTTAAGGTCCTTTCCAATCCTAACTATTCTATGATTCTATGACTTCTCAAAACACTCATCTGTGAATAAAATCATAAGCACTGGCTAATGTGGCCACTTGGTGGTGCAATGAGATGCTGTCACCAAAGACACTTAACAGAATTTGCTGTCTAAAACAGCAGCTGCCATGAAATCTGGCTCTCTGAACAGGCAAATAAAGCTCTCTGACAAAAGCTACTGACTACATCCTTCCTAAGGCCTACAGTCATTCAAACCATCCTTCCAGAGGATCCCTGCAGCAATACAGTAACCAAATACCGTCTCCCCTTTCAACATGAAGGACAACGGTTTTCAGGTGCAGCTGCAGATTTTCTTGTTCTACTAAGAACCCTCAAAATTCTTCCTGCAAACAGTATTTGCATTGTTCTTTTGTCCTTTAATCTGCTTTCTCTGCAGGTTTGTTTTTTTTTTCAGTTAAGGAACAGCAGTGTTCCATTTTTAAGAAAAAGATATATGTATATATTTATTATTGATATAATTGATAAAAATATTTAATTAATAAATGCATAGCTGTAATAATACATTTTTATATGTGTGTATCAGCTCACAGGTGTTTTATAGAACAGTGTATGTGCAAGACTGAAAGGAATCCCATACCTGCATACTGAACATCCCATACCTGCATACCAGGTTTCCTTCAGTGGCATTGCCTCTGTATAGTGGCCTAAGCAGAACGGTTCATATCGCTTTACTGGTGTAATACTAGTAAATAATACTAGTGTAATACTACTAGTAAATACTAGTAAAACCTGCAACTGTTGGCTTTTGGGAGGAAGTGTGCAAAGTCTGCCAGAAGCACTAAAAAAGGGAAATGCTTTTAATGTTTTAAATGGATGGGGTATTAATATTGCTTTCAGCATGGAAACCTGCAATACTCTTGGTAACTGAAGGACCAGAAGGCCCCATACCTTCCCGTCTGCACAGCCAAAATGGAAGCAAGTGGCCCATGAGAAAAAGGGACTGAGAGAAACACAGAGAAGGCACAGTTGGTACATGGGAACAGACTGCTCTCTGTCTCTCCTTTCATGCCAAGCTTCATCTGTAGCTCCCATACCTGCCATGGTCCTTTGTGTACTGGTAAGCCCTCCTTAATCAGTTCTGCACACCACTCCTATTTTCCTTGGTACTTGAGGCACAAGTGACACTCATAGGAATGATCTACCTTTAATTATTTGCACTTTGTCATGTACTTTTGTCACTAGGCCTCTGCAAGGAGCAATAAAGAGAAGTCTCACCTTCTACCACATAACACCTCTCCTGCAGAAGGAAAGGAGGATGTTGTACTTGTTTGCATTTAGAGCTCAGTGTCCAGGGGCACCAGGGAATGGACCGGACTGAGCAATACACAACTATGAAAAAGTCATATGCTTTAGAGCATGAAAGCTGTTTAAATGAGGTTGCCCTCGTGGCACTGGCAGCTGAAAAGTCATTGCACTGTAACAGAGATTTTAACCCAGTTCAGCAGAGCTGCTGCAGCTAAATTACCCACTTACAAGTAGCTATCTCTGGAAGAGCTCTGGCAAGAAGCTGCAAGTAGAAGAGTCCTGTTTCCCACACTGCTGTCCCTATTTTGAGGAAGGTCAGGCGTACGGAAAACTCTATGCTTCCTCAGTGCAGCTTGCTTTCTCCTTGAATTTGGTAAGTTCAGCTTTGTTAATCTGTATGAAGAGCCAGGACTTGCCGTTTGCCTTCAGCTCCCAATTTGCTTGTTCCTACAAGGGAATACCCTGCCCAGAGTGCTGCAGTTACCATTGCTATAGATCATACTGACACAACTGCCTTTCTCTTTGGAGCTGCTGCACAGGCCAGGAAAGCAGGTTTGCATTCAAACAGCATTAATGCTACACTGATTTTTTCAACAGAGAATGAAGGGGTCCAATCCTGCTCCCAGTGAAGCTGAGAGAAAAACTTCCACTGGGATGAAATGACGCAGCATTGGGCCCCATGGTGCACACATAACATGGCAGCAGACACAGCTTTGTAATTCAGGTAACTGAACAAACAAAAATTAGTTTGCAGGATGAAACAACGGATGTAACAATGTTATTTCATCTGCCACAAACCAAAGAATTGAGAGCACAGGAAAGTTAATGTTAAGTAACAGTACAGGGAGGGATGGAAGATGTGTGAGGAGAGAATTAAACAAAACATGCAAAAGAGCTAGACTTACCACAGCCTTGAATAAGTTCAAAAGAAGAAAAGAGTAAATTTCTGCATTAAAATCTAATTAGCAAGCAGAGTGATTCACATCAATTTGTTTTTTACACACCTTATTATTTATCTATTTTTTTAAAAGGTAAAGGAAATAGTATGCTTGCCAAAACCAGGTCTTAAAGGAACATGCTGGGTTGCTACACTGGTCTGTAGCAGGAGAGAGCACAAAATAATGCTTTGAGGATGCTGAAGCACAGCAAAGGGAATAAAACTACTCTACAGTACACTGCACAGAATCAGAGGTGGCCTGAAAGCTGAAGTCAGAGTCAGCAAGAAACACAACAAAACATCTATTGCATTCTGCTCTGCTTAAGCTCTGTTATAGAAGGGAACCACAGATCAAAGATGTCTTACCTGGTCTTATATAAATTTTACTCAGAAAAAACTCTGCCCTGCCTCAGTCTCAGTTTTGCTTGATGAAGTCAAGAACTAAAGCTGACGTACAAGGCTGTTCTCCAATACACCAGTAAATTCATAGCAGCAGTTTACACATATGCAACTGAGTGCTCTTTTTTTCTGAGTAAAATCCTGCTTGGAGTCTGACCCATGAGGCACTTTCTACCCCATGATTCACTGTCAAGCGTTTCCCTGGTTTAGCCTCTTGAAAATACATCAGGATTACAAGAACAGGCTGAAATCTGGGAATGTGTGGAGACAAAAGAACACAATTTGACTTACCTGCCCATAAAATGCAACACGGTAATATCGCCCAAAGAGACGCTTCTCAGAGTTCACTACTTCTGCAACCTTCAGGTATGAGCGGTGGATGTCATAGTACAAATCAGACAGCCTCTACATTAGGAAACAGTGAGGAGTGGGGGGAAGTGAGAGCATGCGAATACTTTTGGAAACACTACTGTAGTTCTGTACAAGCATGGCTTGCCTTAATTGGATTCCCAAACCTTTGCAAAGATGGCTATACATGCTCAAGGAATAGTTTAACCTTGCTAGCAGCCATTTCAAGGTTTCTTTCATCTTCTGAGTAGTTTTGTGGCAGTGGGTGTCTTTGTGTATAGGGCCACACAGGAAGACAAGCATCCCACCACCAGACAGTGGTAGAGACCTACTAAGAGAGAATCCGAGTATCCTATGTGCAGGTGAGAGCAGGGTGCCAACAGTTCCAGTCAACTCCTAACTCCTCGCAAAGACACACTATCCACAATTACTAAAGAGCACTTTTTCAGGATAGTGAATCAAAATTTCAATGACGTGTGCTGGTTTTGGCTAAGGTAAATTTTCTTCAAGACCTGCTTCCTAAGCATACAGCTTATTGCTACCTACCTCTTTGCTTTTACTATGATTTAAAACCAGAAAATCAGTAAATGAGATTATTGTCACGTTATTCATTATATATTGAGATCGCCAAGTAACTAAAAGAAAAAACGCTGGAACTGTGAAGAGATCACACAATTTATCAGCATTTTCTAAAACTAAATACAATGGAAATGTGCTTTTGGTTTAAAAACACATGCAAAAATTCACATCCACTGGATAATACAAGAGGCTTGTTTGAAAATTTTTTGTCTATTAACCACTGTATTGATGCTGAAAAGAGGGAAGTAAGATACCAGCGGGTTATTTTTATTTACTCACAGCACAGAGCATTAAAAGGAGAAATTACAGACATGAAGAAAAAAGATGCCTTTTAAAGAAAACACTTTTTCCTCCCCCTAAAAATTATCTTCACTGCTCTCTTAAGAGAATTAAAAAATATTAATATATAAACCAACTTACTTTAAAGTCCCTCTGCTTTTCAAAAACAGCAATGATAGGCTTGTTAACCTCAGCAATAAGCTCATATCTCTCAGACTTCCACAGGTATTCAACACACAACTCCAGCTGCTCCACAAGAATATTCTGCAATTCCACAAATATAAATAGATCACTTGACAGCTGGTGGCATTTAATTAATAGCAATGCAGCAAAAGCACACACCCACTATTCCTTTTTATTCCGTGTCTTCTATGTTAAGGTTTGTTTTAGTAACACAACGTTTAATCAGGTATTGGCGACCTAGCTCTTCTTTAGATAAAAACCCTGAAATAACAGTAACATGAAAGTACTTGAACACTTGACACTCATTCAGAAGAACAGGTTTGGGCTTCATGGACTCCCTAACTTCCTGCTCTGGTACTTCATGTTTTTATGTTAGCAAAACAGCTATTAGCAAAACAGCTATTTTAGCAAAACAGCTATTTTAGCAAAACAGCTATTCCTGCTGTGTAGTACAACAGCTACATTTCACTCAAAAGCTGTGTGCCTTTTAATACTGACTGAAGTACACCCTCACTGTAACTTGTTGTAACATGCACAGTCTTCCATTAAAAATGACACTTCCTGTTGACATAGAACAAGTATATAAACGTTAATGCTGTTGACCTCATTATAAGGAGTATCTTGCATCCCGGAGTCTTCTTTCATAGCGCCTTCTTCTTTAATGTTGGGGGTAATGCTCAGAAAAGCAGGCCATCCCATGGAAAATAAGCCTTGAAGTGCAAGTCGTAACAATGTCAATTAATGCGTGAATAACCAGATCATTAAAAAAAGCTACTGAATGTAATTAAAACTGATCTGATTTTATTTGACTGGGTTAGTTACTTTTTTCACAGCCCAAGTGAGGAGAAGCACAAATGGAACTGACTGAATTTATGAGACTATTACACATTTTCACTGTGACATAAATCCACTTGTCCAGGCAAAGGGTAACCATAACATTTTCCTGATGCAATCTTTTGCTCTCTTTGGCATTTTGGTTCATTAGTTGTACAGTGCTGGCAGCCCTTGCAAAACTACATGTGCAATGCTCATCTATACTGGAATTAATAGGCAGGCTGAGGTGAGATAATTCATACTCATAAATCCAGTGCTGTAACTCCTGGCCTGACCCACAGGCACTTAATGCTACATACTGGGATCTGCACTTGTCCCCCTGTCTGATTTCCTAAAGGAGAGTGGCACAGTTGCCCAGGGTTTGCTGCATCCGATAGAGAGATGCCTGCTCTGGAGCACAGTGTGCCTTAACCAGGTTCGAGGATACTATGGCAGTGAAGTGAGCACAACCCTAAGTGAAAAACTCTCTTGCAGAAAGCTCAGGGTGGTGGCAGAAGCAATTGATGGGAAAGATCACAAGGATTAAAACTGAATTTACATCTGGTATTTGCTAAGCTGGGTCTTTAGTGCAACAGCTGCAGAAGGAACAACTTGCACAGGCATTGCACATTACAGATCAGGTAGCGTTTGACCCACGAAGATTTTACTACCACTCTTGAACAGAGAAGGTAAATATGCTAGAGGAGGTGATAAATTCCTAACATAACTTGTGTTCAATTTAAAGGTTAGCTTAAAAAACTAACCTTTACACACAGAGAGAGGGGCTCCATCCTCTCTGTCAACTTTTGAAGATCTTTTAAATATGGATTTAAAAAAAGATTCTTTGCTCCACCTCCTGTGATCTGTTACTCATGCAAAATATTTTACCACTAGTGAACCATGTCTGATGTTCTCCACAGAAAGCTTCCTTCTAAAAGGAGGCATTTTTTCATCTCACCCACAGACACTTCCAGGTGTAGTGGGGAACTATGGTTTCTTCAAAACTAAATTTTCTCTTCCCCACATATTTGCCCTTGCCCCCAGAAGTTGCTCTTTGTGAAAACTGCTAAAATATCTCACGCTAATAACCACTTCTAAATACAGACTTCATAAGCTAGATAACCATTGGCATAGATGCATTTAAAAATAAAAGACTGCACTTTTTTACTCTAATAAGCAAAGAAAAAAAATCTCTATCTGTACTAAGTTACATATGGATAACCAGATATTAGTTCCACTCCCCTGCCCTCCCAGCTTTGGAATTGGACATGGATTTTCATGCTAAACACCAATTGACCTGAGAGGGATTTCTGTTGCCAATGAAGAGCAGGCTGCCTTCTTGCTGAAAAAGCCCTTACCAGAGACATTCTGAGCAACTCATCAAACCAGCCAAAGAGAACCAGGAAAGTAACATAATGTTTCCAACATTACTTGCTTGCTGTTACAGCCATCAACATGCACTATAAATGTTTTTGCTTTGGTAGATATTTTTCCAGATCAATTGGAGAACAGTAATTTGATTCCCTAATTATGTTATTTGACCCATAAACAGGCACGGTTAGAGCACTCACTTCCTCCATTGTGAGTTGTTAGTAACACATTACTATCAGAGACTTGACCATCTTCCAGGAGCATACGTGAGGTACAAATCTTTTCCATTTTCCAGTAACCTATGATAGTGTAAGATGGTATTAGTATACTGCTACTGGTATGTGTTAATACATGCATATTTAATAACGACAGACTAACAAGTGAAGCATTCTCTTTTAGCACTAGCTCACTAAACATTTAAGTTACACTCTTAACACAAAACATACACTTTCACTGTTCTGGAGCTAAGAATAGCATTTATGATATATTCTAAAAATAAAGTATTTGGGAAAAATTCAAGCAGCTTTAAGACTACTTTATCCATAAGGCAAGCAGGATAGCCAAAAATTATTTTCATCAACAATGTTTATAAAGACATAGTTGGTTTTGAAAATGTTGGTCTTACCCTTTCTTTTCAGGTACTCTGCAATGAGAGCGGCAATGTGAATGTAGCACATAGCAGCCTGTAATGAGAGACCAAAGTACATGTATGTATTGAAGTACACTGTATGACTTACAGCATACATGTGATAAGCAGCACACACTTTCATCACTGTCAAGTCATGCTGCAGAAAAGGGAAGGCAAAATTAACAGAATCATGTAAGAAAATAAAGGGTTAAGTGATGAAATCCTTGAGTGTTAATTTCACTAAGTGTCTTAGGTAAAAGCACAGATTTTTTCAAGAAAGACTACTGAGTAAATAAGATATTCCTGGGTTATGCACTGGAGTTTTGCATCAAATATTCATGTTTTAATGAAAAGGACAACACCACCTCTCTAGGTGTTTTTCAAAAAACCTGTCTCCCTCCACTTTCAAGTATATGAAAGACACTGTATGATTCCAGTAAATCACTACTACTGTATGTTTTTCAGAGCCTTTTTTATCAGAACATCTCAGCCTAAAGACAAATGGATTTCCTATTCATTCATTTACACTACCTCTGATAAATCTCCATTTCTTGCATGAATCTTGGCCATGCTTTCAAGCCATGTCCTCCGTAATTCTGGTGTGCTGGCATATGAATTTGCCAGGCTGTACTGCAGATCCACAAGCATCTCAGGGTCCTTCTCATGCTCCTTCATCTGAGCTGTGGCCATCAAAACTGTTCTGATGCGTTTGGTCAGATCCTTCACCTCTGCTGGGAAATTAACGTTCTTTGGGAAAGATAAGCAAGACATCACTAAAACCATCTGAAGAGCCACATGCAGCACCCCTGAATAAGCTGAAGTCCTGCTTACGGAAGACCTTCTTTCCCTTCCCTAATTCAGCAGGCTTTGAAACAGAGACACAGTTCCACATTACACACACAGTGCACAAAAATACTTGACTTTTTTTACTGATGTGTCATGTCATGGGACCTACAGCATATCCCAGTCAGTCAGCTGTCCCAGTCTGTAAGCAACAACTCTGCTGAAGTCAGCAAACTGAAACATTTGTTTCTTGATTGCCTACTGGATGAAGACTGGATTCCTGTGCACATTTAGCTGATGAACAGCAGCAGGCGCTATAGATAGTTCTGCTTAACTCACAGCATATTTCATCGCAGGGAATAAAATACTATGGTCTGGCTCTTGGCCTTCTCACACTGAGCAAAGTAAGTCCTTGTATTACTCATATTGGTTGTTCACAACATATTTAACTCAGCCCCGCAGTTTCTCTTTTTTCAAATGAGCAATTAAATATATTTCTAATTTCCGACTTTTTCCCCTCATTCCCTTTGTTTAAAAGTAAAAAGAGCCAGAAAAATTATATGAAATAAAACGTTCCCTCCCTACAACACACAGAGTTGAGCATGTTACAGAAGCAGCGTGACTGACTGCACTGCTGGGAAATCAAAGCTGGACTTTGAAAATAAAAACAATTGTAACTGCACCTTATTAAGTAAAACATCAAATTACTTATGTCAATTACTTACCAATTTGCTTACACTATTATTAACCTCAGTGGAGATACCCTATAGTCACCTTCAGGGAATGAAAAACACCTCCAAAGTATAAGATTCAAAATGCATGTTGACAAATGTTTGCACAGGAATTTTAAAAATTAAAGAGTGGAATCCTTTTTAACACCTTTACTACAGACGACAAATATAATAGCAATGGTAACTAATCTAAGAGCTAAATGCCTTTTTCAGGGGATTAGGAAGCTGTTACAAAACCCAAATGTCATGCATGTTTTTGCTACACATTTACTAATTAGACTGAAAAATAAGGGACAGTTTGTAGACTAAAAAAACTGTCAGCTGCAATTGTGTCATGGTCACAATGCATGATACCTTCTCTGACACCAGGCAAATAAACAAAATAAGCAAGTGAATAACAAATAATATGATTTTTACACAAAAAAATCCTTTTTTTGTTTTAAATATTACTTTCAGTTATGAAGCTTCTGAGTCACAAGCATTTTCGTGAATTTCAGGCTGCCTGAAAAAGGCACACCATGAATGCATGCATCACTAATAAAAGCCAGCAAATTTATTCACTGAAACACTTGCTCCTCTGAAACTGTTGACCTTTTGCAAGAGGTAGTGATAGACAACAAAAATGTTTCTTACTTTCATCTGCTTGTCTCCATTAGCAAAGTTATTTATAATTGCAAGTGAATGTTGAAAACGAGATCCGCCAATCCCTGCATCTGCTATCAGCTGGCTCACTGCTTTGATGAGCTGCATGGGGAGAGCAAACACAGGCTAGAGTTAGCAAACAAAAATGTTTCTGAATAGTTTTTAATCCCTATTTTAATATGTCTTGATGTATAAGGCTAGCAGAGATTTACGTTTATACCTGTCTTAAGAAGGTAACATATACAAACATAAGGACTATGAGTAATCTTTACAATGTTTGTAATTGTTCATTTTGCAGTGTAAGCACATTGATACTGGACTTTCTATTTCTGTAACTATACTGTCATATTCCGTTTAATTCCTTCATCAGCTATGTTCTTACTACTATAAGCAGTACATGTGAATCAAGAATAACCATTTATCTGGCTATGTGGCTACATTCACAGTTGCTGTCTCTCTCTGGAACAGAGCTGAAAAGCCCAAGAACAGCAGAGAATCCAGCCCAATGTCTTCAGACTTGACAGGAAAACCAAACTGCCAAAGAGACTTGCCTGAGGACTCCAAAAGAATTACTTTGCTACGATGCATAAAAATAATAATGACACAAACCAATGCAGCAAACCAGTATCAGCTAAACACTGATGATCACACACTTCACTTACCTGTAGATGCGATCTGACTATTGATTTCTGCTTGTTAAATTCAAAGTTCTTTCTCATGAAAAAATAAAGAAGAGCAGATGCCTCTGTCTGAGTCGAACGTGACCTATGGTTACAACACTTCAGGATTTCATAACAGAGAGAACCGCAGAGATCTGCTTGTCCTTGGAAGAATGCTGATGGGAACTGTTGAAGAAAAAGTGTGTTTAGCACTACTCTAATGCCTTTGTACAGTTACTCTGAGTCAATACTTTGTTAAGCCATCAGTAAAAACAGCCCTGTGTCCCATACTAATTCACACTCGGGTTTACTGAAAAAATTAGCTGCTAGCTAAACATAATCCCATGTGCAAATTAAGATTAAGTAAAAACCACACACAGGTGTTCATACAAACACCATATGCAATGTAACAAACTGGCCTAGAGGAAATCCAGACAGCAGCTGGCACACAGCAAGCATAAAAGCAGAGCAGCCTATCTGCAAGGAATGCAGAATAGCTAACCAGGAAAAGTGTGTGTGGCATTATGCACTACTATAAAAGCTGTTCAGGAGAAAGAAAATGCTTTCACAGTAGCAAAGTCAGCAAATTTCCAATGGTCAAGGGTTTGAACAGCAGGCAACAACAGAGAATGAAGGATGGCTTTCCAAACTGTACCTGCTATTTATCAGCAGGGTGAATGTAACAGAAGGCAAGACTGAGTAGAGGTGGAAGATACACGTCTTGGCTACAGATCTCAAGCACTGCTCGAGAGGTTCTGCTGCAGGAGCCCCACTTGATCCCTGCTCCCATAGAACTCTGAAGAGAGAATCCAGTCCTGAGAGATACAGGCTGAATGAAATGGGCAATCCTGGATATTTACTCATCCTCCTCTTCTGTTCCCGTCTAGTATGTAATTTAAAGCAGTCCGTGGTTGGTTTACTTTGTGTTTCCCCCACAAAGCTATGTTACTGGGAGAAACATGACTTCCACTCCTTTCCCCTGAGGTAACAACCAGAATGAGGCCTCATGGTTTAAACCGATCTACACTGTTGCATTTGATAGAAACATCTGGGAGATCAGGCCAGCTGCTCTGGTTACCAGTGTGCTACATTCTGGTTAGTTTTAAGAGGATCTCATCTATGACTTGCAGTTGTGCAGCCCTTGTGGTTGACATAAAGTGTGTAATCGCCTGTGATCAATGACCTATGATGTGATGCAATCAAATAAACAGTTTGACCCAAAACCATGTTTCTGTCTAAAACTCTTCTATGTTGAAAACAAAGTATTATGAAACTTTGCTAGTTTGGATGAGCTTTTGGTGATGTGTATGGAATACTCCCTAGCTAGGCCTGCTTCAGACAGCTTAATCATTCACCGTTAGCTAGATTTTGCAATCCATATATCTGCTATGAAGACCATGGGTTTTCAAGCTTTCTTCCATGGGTGGTGAAAGCAAGAAAGCCATTTCCATTTTCTGAGTAAATTTTGCATTTTTCAAAACAGAAATTTTCAGATAGTGTGAACTTCTGACTTTTAATCAACAACAAATCAGAAGATATTTTTGTCAGAATGAGCAATAATACAGTGAAGATTAGAACTCTTTCAAAGTACCTATATGTACTCAAGCTATACTTGCTATAACATAGGCCAGACTAACAGAATAAAACCAGAGTTACCTTGCCTACAAACAGCCTCAGGGCAGCAAAGACGTGCTTGAGAGCAGCTGCTGACTGGTTGATTTGCAAAAAGAGCATGTGTGTGTCAAAGACTTTCTTCATCAACGCATTCTGGCAATCGGATTGCTGGAGCTGCCTCTGGAAAGTTCACAGACAGGACAGGACATTCTGGTCATTAAAGTGAACAAACAGAAGGATCTGCAGGACTTTACATCAGTGTTCCTAGGAAGGTAGCTTTTCGGTATAAAATTTCTGCAGATGAGGCATTCCCAGCTTGCTGCAGACTCTTCTTACTTGTAGTTTTTTCAAGGACAGCAGTTTCCTATGCCTGTACTCCTATTTGTGAATGTCACAGAGTAGATCTAATGGCTCAGGTGGCATAAAGTAGACACTAAATCCAAAAGGAGCTGCCTGCTGTATTGTAGCTGTGAGACTTTCAGCAAGTCATTTGGGCCAGTATTTGTAGAGCAATTTTTAAAGAGGCAGAGGATCCACTTGCTGACTATACAGATAGTAAGTAGTTCTGAAATCTTTAGTCTAACATCTCTGAAACCTACTGGGATAAACATGGTTCAGATGCATGACAGTTAGGTGTACATTAGTAGATGTATGACAGTTCCATGCAGAGTAAGGCCATACACGGCCTTGGATGGGTTGGATTGCCTTCAACTACATCCTTCTACTCAGCTTGGTTAGTACAAAGTCAGTTCCTTCATAAAATACCTTTACTGAGCACTGACACACTGTATTTCCCTATCCTGCCATTTCAGGCATTTCAAGTTTTCTGTGTGTCTGCTCCCCCAGGCTTTCTTCGCACCCCATATCTCACACATCATCAGTTCAAGCAGAAAATGAAACAGCAAAACATACCTGGTGATTCAGAGTGTAAAGACATAATAGGTCAAGGATTGTGAGGGAAACTTCTGTAGCAATGTTTGCCTCTGTGTCTACATACTGCACAATGTCTGTTTCATTGGAGCTGCCTATGACATATAAAAGGCAAGATGACAAACAATCTTCTGAGTGGAGTTAAAGATGCTGTAATTCTAGTATCTAATCATTAAGGGGAAAGAATTTGAGTCAGCTTTCACCAGCTGAATCAGAGATGCTAACATATTCTTCCTTTGGTTCTGTTTGTCCTCAAAGGAGGAAAGAAAGCTAATTGGAAAATGAGATACAAGACTTGAATCTCATCATTTAAAGAGCCTTTGGCCATGAAAAGTTCACTTTCATTCCTAGATCTAAGAAATGTAACATTTCAGCCAGTAAATTTTTGCTTGTACAGCAAGGTACATAACCACAGATGCAAGAGATGCTGGGAAGGCTGTTTAAATATGTCAGGTTATTGTAATTAATTTTGTTTCTAAATGAATTTTGATGAAGTTAAAGTTCAGATTTCTTAGTCACCAAAAAAAAATAGGCAGAATCAGCACCTCTGTTTATGTTTAGGCTCCGCTTCAGGCTGTCTTTCATTGGCACTCAGGACAACAGGTTCAGTTGTATAGAGCCTGATCCAAACCCCCATAAAACTCCAGAAGGAAGTAAATATTTATTTTGTACTTACATGCAGTGCTGCTGTCT
Organism: Melopsittacus undulatus; assembly: GCF_012275295.1. Taxonomy (NCBI): domain Eukaryota; kingdom Metazoa; phylum Chordata; class Aves; order Psittaciformes; family Psittaculidae; genus Melopsittacus; species Melopsittacus undulatus. The sequence continues at coordinate 53,572,458 of NC_047532.1, read as the reverse complement.
ATCATCTGCAAGAGTTTAGGGTTAGAAAGTGCATTTTTGCCACGGATTATCGGTAATGTTTGAGATCTGTGATGCTTGTGGCCATCGTGACTAGAAGTAGAATGCACCCTGAAATTCAAAGATACTATTAAAAAACAGAAACAAAGAATAAACTATCATGCCTATACAGATTTTCCCCATGTCAGTCAGAATTTTCTCTAGTATTTTTCAAAGGCTAAGTTAAACAAATTCAAATATTTTCAGACAAACAAAGATGAAGAAGAAAGTCAATGAGGTAGACAAAACAAACAGATGTGCTGTGATTTCTTCAGATCACAAGAGACAAGTACTTAATCGGCATGGAAAAAAAGTATCAGCTTAAATAGCTGTCTGATGTTTAGAAAAACTACCTTTGGGTGAAGAGAAACTGAGATGAGTTCTTTCAACTCAGAATACAAGAAAAATATATCCTGCTCAAGCAAGAACTAATACAGCTTCTATGAGGGGGAAAAAAATGATGACAAACTGACAGGGAAAGTAGAAATATGAGCGTGCCTATGCATGTGATCTCTTAACCCTGTTTGATGCTGGCAAACACATCATTAAAATATAATGAGAAGCTTAGAAATAAAGTACCAGTACTTATCATACTTTTTGAAAGAATTTTTCACCACTATAGAATTTAGTAAGATTGAGCATCTCTCATAATTCAGGTCACTTATTAAAGTGCAGTTGTATTTAATAAAAAAGAAATAAAATTTGTTGCTTCTTAACTTTGCATAATTCAAAAACATTTCAAGACAGAATTACTTCCTGTACCTAGGTAAACTCTCTTTTATGTTGGTTATTTTTACAGAAATCATTTCTGACATATCCTGGCAAATGAATAAACTAATGGAGTTTGAACCTGTGGAAATTTGATCCCAAGGTGTTTTTTTTTTTGTGGTGGTGGTGTTTGTTTTTTATTTGTTTTGGTTTGTTATTTTTTTTTTTGTAGGGGGATGGAAAGTCTGGTTTCATATGAACATTTCAGAAAACTGAAATACAAAAATACAAGTGGAAGTTAGAGGTGATCACTGGCAGCAACTCTCAATTCATGATCAAAAAAATGCTCTGTATTACAACAGGACAAACAAATAGTCATTTGGACCACCAATGGTGATCTGTGAGAAGGTAAAGTGTGAAGGCCCTGGAGACAGCAGAAATGTGACTCTATTTTCTGTATCGTCATCATGTTAGTTCATCTGCAGACGTGCAACAAAACAACCGTCTCCTAAAGGCTGTATGCCAGTTCCAGCTGGGGTAATGAAATCAGTGCCGCTTCTTGAAAACTGCTCAGTAGAGGAACAAAGGAAGAACTATGGCAGAGAAAGCATCATTTTCCCCCCTTGTTCCATTCCAAGATAACATTCTTATAATGGTGAGCATATTCCAGCTATATATAAAAGATCCAAGCTCATGAGGGAAGGCAACTTTCTCACCATGCTCTCAGATACAACCACAAGCTGGACAGCATCAAAAGTTTGCTTTCTCTCTAGAGTTCTGCATTATTAATGTGAAAAGGATCCCGCTTTCCCCTGAGAAGGCCAAAAATGTTATTAAAACGTGCTGCACCTGCAGCTTATTAACACACAGTCCATGAAAATTATCAGCCTTATGTTACTGGGGAGGAACAAATTGCTCAATACCATAAGTGTATCCATAGATATTTATCCCTAAAGCAGTAAGATTCCATGAAAGCATAACATTGCAGAAATATGAACTCCATCAGGCTGGAGAAAACTGTGGATTATCTTTCAAATAGGAATCCAAGCTGAAACCATCAGTACTGTTTCTGCCATACTTCACAACATTGACAGTAAGTAAAGATTTTTCTGAACATAACACTTAAACAACAGCTTACAAGTCACATTGAAGTTAAAAGGGCTTAATTCTTTTATGGGTTTTATGGCTTTGGGGTTTTGAAATATGTTACATATTTCATCACCCTCTTTTCAGTCAACACTGTGACAGTATACAAGGGCTGGAGGATGACAACATTGTTGTTTGTGGTTTTATAGGAGTTAATAATACATGTCATTACCATTGTGAGAGCAGACCCAATGCCTGGCCAGAGGAATTCGAACCTTTAAGGGTTCCATTATTCTGGGTGGCCTGAACAAACTTAAAAGCAGCAGCAATTTTCCTGTTAAGAGAAATAACCGTTAATCTGTTAGGGAACGTGACATTCATTTGACAAGCCTCTGAAGAATAAACACAGGCCTGACAAAACCTGCAATGGAGCATGAACCGGTTGAGCCGGTGACCTTTCGCTTTTCCACAGTATGACATATAGACAAGTTCATGGTGGTAACATTACATTAAGAATGAAACATCAACTGAGACAAAAGTGTGCATTTCACATGTCACAGCTGGAACATGATCTCACACTTCTTCAGAGAGTCGGTAAAGACAGAAGGTTTTTTTTTTGTAATTACTGTGGAACATTTATCTAGGCCTATTAAAACTGTACTGCCATTATATGGATAGAAAATACAGCATTCAAATCCTTTTCTTTGACATATGCATAGAAATATGGTTGAAATATGGTACTTTGGGTTATAAATGCAGTAGTGATTATCATACCACCACATGCAATTAATTTTTTACACCACACATGTACTCAGATGTCCAGAACATCATGATAACATCGTTTGCAAAAAAAGCAAAGGTAAAGCATACATTGTCTTCAGACTGATGCTTTCAGGAGAAAACTGATAGATACACTCTTAACCTCATTTAAGCCTAATGCAATGCAGTAACATTTAAACACTGTAACATACTATCTATAACCAGAGGATTACCTTACAATATTGCGTTTTCCTAGATACCTGAAATTTTGCAGACAAACCCTGAAAGATAAAACAACACATTTTATCTCTATTAATGACTTCCTAATTACAAAAATAAGCTGAATTTTAGTGCCTTGAAGAGACCCGTGGCATATGCATCTCTTAGTAAACAAACAGAACGGAACGCAGCAGTTCACAGCCTAGGGCTGCACAAGATGTGGCACCACTTCCCACACCTTTGTTCCCTTTCTCCCTTGATGGTTGAAGATTCCTGCTTGGTGAGGAGGCAAAGGCAAAGCCTTGGCTGCAAAGCATTGCTTCTTCACCACCTGGAGTTAAATAACTTGCGTTTAACTTACAAAATGGTGAGGAAATTCTGAAAACAGCTACGTGCATGGATTCTGCAGACATGCATCGATTGTATTGAGCAAATCACCCTGGAGATGTGAAAAGCAGGGAAGCCTACATTGCACAGCTTTTCTGATAGTTTGCAAGTTTTGGAGAGCCAAAATACTTTTCTCAAGAGAATAAAATCTCAACTCCAAATGGGAAAGCCACTATGAAAATCTCTTTTAGGAGGAACACCCAGAGCATTATGCTCTCTGCTCATGGAAATGACCAACATACTGAAGGATAATGTTTCAATATGACTTCAGAAGATAATAAGATACAAGACCTATCTCAACCTATTCCAATGTAGGTGGATAAACCTAAAAGACATATTATTTGCAGCAGTCATTTAGAACACTAATTTAACATAAAATCCACAAAGTGAACTTACTCTAAAATGCTGAAAAAGTCTGTTATTTCCGAGAACGGTGCTCGCAACCAGTAGGAAATCAGTGCATCTAAAAAAAGATATTAAAATACATTATTTTTCTGTTACAGGGAACTAAACTTGAACTGAAGCATGTAAAGTACACTCATGATTATTCTGGTTTTGTATTTGTTTGGCTTCAGCATTCACAATACCTTACAACAAAGTAAATTAGGTAGTGAGTGCATATTTTCTTACCTTCTGAAATGGTTTTCATAATGTGAAGGAAACACATAAGAAGGCTTCTAGTTTCAGCTTGATCTAACTTGTCAAAACGAAGAGTTGATCCAATCAAAGACAAGGGTCTCATGATCTGTTGAATTGACAACAAAAGGCCTTGTTAAGAATAGTGATAGGTTTTTACCTCTAGTAACCGTTTTCAACATTTGCACATGTACCTTTTCACACGTGTCAGTTCTCTCACTGTTTTTTTCATTGGTACTTGGGTTAGATTCAAGACTTGCTAAGGAAGCTCTGGAGTCAGCATGGTTTGCTGCAGAGATAGCTATTGATGAAAAGGCTGTAAATGAAAGTCATAGCAAACATGCTAAACTAAAACATCTATGGATACAAAAAAAATAATAAGACAAATGGAAAACTTAAAATGTGTCACATGCTGGATTCATACCGGTGCTTTGAACTTCCAACAGCAAAGCTATTGATGAGTTGTTTAGTACTGAAAACATGAAACGAGTTGAAGTAAAATGATCCAATTTGCTGTTATTCATGGCATTAAAATGGTCTGCTGCATTCTGTAAGGCCTGACCTAAAGCCACAAAAATCAGTGGGAAGATGCCCATGCACTTCCGTGAATTTTGAAATGGGTGTGGAGGAAGTGAACAAAGTTGTATTTCTACCCTTCCATTAAGCCTGGAAAAACTAAGTTTTCAGGAGAAACCTTGGAACTATTCTTATGTCAGGCAGAGGCTACAAGGATGAACTCAGGCACAGATATTTGTGAGAGCCTGAATACTGGCATCATTCCAAACCAGGAGAGTAAGTGAAGCAGTGCAAGAGCAGCAGCTTTACTAGAGAAATAAAAATCAGTCCAAAAATACCCGAAGGGAAGAGAAACATCGCATACCATGTTTCCCTGAATATTGTATAAAATGGGTTAATGATATCCTCCATGAATACCAAGCAGAAAGCACGATGGATTGAGATACACAGAAATCTACCTGTGTGCGTGTTCAATCTGTCATTAATACCTGCTATAGAGTTCAGAACATCTTTGGAAAAGGACGTGTCTACAGAGTTTGCATGTTTCATTGCTGTCTGGCTCTGAAATCCTCCTGCTGTGCTCAAGTCATCCCTAGATCCCTGTATTTTGAAGGAAACAGAAGAAATTCCAGTAAATGACCACTCATAACTTTCTCAATGACAGCACACCCAACAGGCTTTTCTTAGACACTGAGCTTGAAAACCTACTTTCAGTTTTTTTGACATGGCAACCTTAAAAGAGAAAAGCTTGCCATAATACGCCAAATATTTACCTGTAATATGAAACCCTCTCATAACTGAAGTTGTAAAGGACAGATTGAGTCTAACTGTGTTTGCTTCTTAAACACTAGCACAGCCTTGGGAAAGGACCATTAACTGCCATTAGCAACGAAACAGGCTCATTTGCTGGAAGGATTGAAAGACAACACCCTGGCAGAAATCTGTTTCTAATTTTTAAAGCAGGGCTATGATTATAACACATTTGATGTATTAAGAAATAAACAAACATGCTCCTCCACATGTGCAGTTTATACAGACATTTTCTTTGGTGGTAAAGGTAAAGCTACTTGTATGCACTCCTTCTGCTTCCTGATATAGTTCATGGTCCCTCTGTTACACAAGTAAAACTGCTTGTGGGTTCATGATGTAACCCTGCAAAGACAGGGTCCTCAGCCTGCAGCACCAAGGCAGACCTACTAGACAGACAGGCTGGGGCTGCAAACCTCTAACTTTTAGTTTCTAGCCCCAGGACAGCCAGTACGCCACGTCTGTTCCAGACTCACAGCCTGTACACCCTACAGTAGAGACTCTCAGGGCCCTGCAGGTGCTCTGCAAATTGAGACCTTCCAAATTAAACACTGTAGGTGCAAACAAGTCAGCATTTTCAGAAATGCATTTTGTTAGCTAATTTGTGACCAGCATGAACTTGGACTTTTTCCCACCTGACTGAGTCAGACCTCAGTTTGATTGTTTCTGTGTTCTGAAAAATCACATGAATTACCTGATTGGAAGTATTGATATTGAAAAGAAACATATCCTTCATGTAAATCCTTGGCATATTATCCAGAAGCATTCCATAGAGTGGCATGTACAGGTTTGCTATTTGTGCTTGTTTCGCCTAAAAAATTAAAGATACAACATAATCCTGAAGAAATTAATTAGTGTATACTAGTGGCTAAGGAAGTTTCATATATGTTTAGTGACTGTATGAACAAGCAAATGAAAAGGAATAACAGTTTCTTTACCGGTTCTGCATATCGATCATCAAACGAATGCTTTGCCATTAAGTTTTTAAGCACAGCCAAAGCTAAGTGCCTAATATCCTGGTCTTCTTGCAAGGCAAAACCAACCTCCCGCAGCAGGACTCCGATTAGAAAATGCTTACGGCAAAATTCATTGGTCAGTGTGTACTCTGGAATATCTTGGGACAGAATGGACAAGAATGCTTGAATTATTATGTAGGTTACATACCCCCTCACTCAATTTTCCAATTACTACTGATTTAATCCACTGTTAAGCCTTGATTTTCTGATTAGATTGCCTCATTCTACTCTTTCACTTGCTAGTATTTCTCAGAATTATGCATTTTTTACACTTAATATAAAAAGATAATTTATATACATCATTATATTTATATATAAATATATATAGTTATATTTATACACACATTCCTATAAATCTCACGTTTTGCATGTAGTAAGACTATTCACTTCTATGAGGCATGTCTAAATTGTTATTCCCATATACTAGCTAGAAGAGCTCTATACCACAGAGCCCTAAACTAATTCATTCCACTTCGGAAAACGACAACTACTTTTTGCCTGAATTTGCCACAGTTCAGTGGCAGCAGCCCAAGTAAACCTTAAAGCTCTTGACGCACAATTCTGTTTGCTGACAGCAGTCATTTTGCTCATACCTGATGTTCGATATTCCTGTGTTGATTCTGAAGGTGTCACAGGGTCTTCATTTTTCATAAAAATGAAATAAAAATAGACAAAAATCATGCATACTTATTAAGAGTAAAAATAGATGTGCTATATAATCTTTATTTTTTTTAAATTTGACTCAAATTGAACAGCTTGAATCAAACTATGAGCATCAAACTGAACTCTGTTTTTGATGATGAAAACCGAAACAAAAAGGAGACAAGGGCCCATAGTCTGAGAGATTATTCTGCCTTCCACTGGAAGATATCTTCCATTCTCAGTGGCTTAAAGGACCATATCCCAACTCCCCAGAGTCCATGGAAAACTGTCAGAACTGGGAATGGTGCCCAGGGCTGAAATCCCAGTGCCTTTGAAAACTTTCCACTTGTCATAAATTAATGTTTGAAATCACAGATTTCAGTGCAAAAGATGGAATGCACAGTGGCTGCTAGCTTTGGGGCACAGGCAAGATGGATTCACTACTGTGGTAGAGCACAGACAAAACCTGTTCATGCAAAATGTGTGTTACACACAGTATTCCGTGCCTTGAGAGACAGCTCATTTTTAACTGTCCAGATTCTGAAATGGGCCTCTCTTGCCTCACTGTTTGTGTTAAAATACCACATGTGGTAAGCACATAGAGTTCATGCTTGCCAGAGGCCATGAAAGTAAATGCAGTTGGAGGAAAAGGTCTGTTGCATGGGACCTGTCTGCTAGGCTAAGATACTCTGGAGGAAAAAGATCTTTAAGGTCCCTTCCAACTCTAACCATTCTAAGATTTCTAAAATAAGAAGTACCCAAGGCTGACTGTCTGAGAGATGGATGTTTCCAACCATGCTGCATGTCCAGTTCAGATCTTCCCCAGGAAGGAAGGGCTGTTACATGGACACATCCCAACAGCAGTAGGAAAGCCTGTTCTTAAATAGTAAAGTTTCATAATGCCCTTATCACTACTTCACCTTCTTTGCATTCCTGTTGTACCTGTTCAATCCCTTCCCTAGCTCACCACCTACTGCAGCTTTAGTAATCAGTCCTCACAAATCATCCAGCTCATTCATCTAAAGTATTCCAGCAAAAGGCACCTCCCCTCACCTAAATGGGCTGTGAGGGGTTGTATTTATTTACAGGCATACTGAAATGATGTTAGTTTTACCACACTGATTAAGTGTCACACCTGAAAACCCATATAGGGCTTCTGTGCCTGATGTGCAGGCACAATGCTTGAGAGAATCTCCTGATAATTCACCACTGTACAAAACCGTTTTCAGGATGGCACCTTACCAGGAATGTTTGAAGACCGTATGGGCAGGCACAGAGGAATAAAGTGCTCGTGGTGACAGACTTCCTGGAGAAAGTCGAACTTGAACTGATGTACAGTCTGAAAATCACAACAGGCAATGGCTCAGTTCACATTACCACAGGGAAAACGGTAAGACAGAACTGCACTACTTATCTCTACCTAAAAATTCATCCTCACACCCAATAATGAAAATCTATGGCTTGTTATGTCAAGCTGCATGAATAATGAACATCTGGGTTTCATCTCTGCTGTCAAACAAACTTGTCACAGTCAAACAAGCTTTATGGATTCCTTAAAAACATTTTTCATTGAAGAGGTACTGATAAATATAGGCCTGATCCAAATTAAATATATAAGGTATATTTAAAGCTACACTGGGTCTTTTGATGGTATATACTATAGTACATTATCATAGCAAAATATCTTCTCCGGTTTACATAAATTTTAGTCCAACATAATTATTGTGCCTTTCTTCCCCAAAATCCCTTCTTTCTTTTTTCTTCTTTGTTTTATTTTGATCAACATACAAAGCTTCAGCCACACAGACCAGACCCAAAACTTACTGACAGTGGTGAAAATTTCCTCTAATTGATGCCAGTGAGTTCCAACTCAGAGGGATTTGGGTATCACATAGTTTTGGTATCATTTTCTTGATATCTCCCTCTTGTAGAGCCTTGCAGCTACCTCAGGAATTTATTATTTCCACTATAATGATGTGCCACTGAGATATACAAATAATATACGACATCCCGTAATAAATTTTTATTACCGCCTTTTCAGCTCACTGTTTTCAGTGGCAGAAAGCAGTCATTCAGGACAATCAATATGATGCTGCATCAATGTAAGTCAAACATTTGCCCTAGCATTAGAAAGTTCTTGTAATGGTCTCTTATTTGCCCTGTGTTTAAGTCTGTCAGCCCCTAAAGTTCAACTGCAGCATTTCTGTTGCCACCATCAGGCCAGGATACCTGGAACATGCACCTCTCAGAGTCTACTGAGTGGTGGATGGTGGGGAATTTTTCCCTGAAATGTTTTATTGCACTGCAGGAATACAACTGGACATGCAATTCAGAGTCTAATGGCGAATAAAGAAATGAAGCACCTGAAATATGTTTCCAAGAGGAACTGTGACATTTTGCAGGAACACAACAATGAACGGAATTCTAATGAGGTATTCCAACTTTTGAATAAATATTCTCAAAACAATGTTTAAATGTCAAAATACAGAATATTGTGAGGGGTATTACTCTGACAGAGAAATTATAGTGTTCACTCACAATTATAATAAATTCAAACTGAAATGTTATAGACTGGTATACCCGTAAACTAGGGGCAATATTCACTTAAATTTTCTGGAGAGGGGTCAGACTGCATCGTCTTTTTGATACATAAACAATCCAACTAAAGAAGCAAAAGACACACAGAAAGAAATCCTGCAGCACATTGCACTGAAATGACTGACTTGCCTAGGAGTTTGACTGAAAATGAAAGCAATGCAAGGCCTCTCTCTCCTTGAAGTCAGAAATGTCTGATTCTATTTTGTGGCTGTTGTTTTCAAGTGCAGCGAAGCCTGTTCCAGTGGTACATTTGTCTCAGCTCTGCAGTGATTCCACTTCTACACATGCTGGCAGGTGGCTCTGGAGGGATGCTGGGTGGCTGGCAATGCTCAGGCACTTACTGCCAAAGGGGTGCTTAGTTCTGCTCTGCACACTGACCAGTCTCAGGTTTTTCCACTGGCCATTAATTGGCTTTTTTTAATTTCATATCTGTTTCTATGGTTGATTTATTTAGGGACATTTGAAATGTGGAAACATTTTTCAGATTGCATAAAATTATTTACAGAATAATAGACTTCAGGCTATGACATTGACACTCAAAGATTCCAATTCTACATCTGTTCCAGAGATTAAGACCTGAGTACAGCATGAAGCTTGTTTTAGTAAAAAGCAAAACAGACCTGAAGCAACTGCACTCATGGCCTGCAAATGCTGATATCGCCACTGAATAAGTATAAAAAGTTAATGGACAAAAGTTTGTAAGCTTTTTGGCGAAAGATGAGTCATACAAAGTGTACATCTTGAATAAATTCTGTTAGCTATCTTCTTATATGCTCAGAAATCCAGTCATAGAAGAGAAAAAGCCTGTGACTTATCCTGATGGATGGAAAGTAGAGAAGTAAAGCTGAATAATCTGGGGACCTCTTGCAGTTTAAAATTTATTGCTCAAACTGTATCACTAATTATTATAGGTATCATAGAAGAAATCTGGGCTACAGGGAATTTTCCTCATAGGAAGCGTAAACTAATTTGGAGCAGATTGGTTTTCTTGCATCATCAATAAGATAAAAGCATACCATACATTCAAAGCAACTGAGATACTACATTCTCACTTGAATTTACACAATGGTAACTTGTTCATATGCTCTCACTTTAATCTCCTCAAACAAAGTGACTAACAATTGCTGCTGATACTTATAGACCAAACTGCAAGTTTACAAAGAATCAAAGCTTAAATCCAGCCTTTTGCATGCTTTGGTCTGAGCAGTCTTCACAGAGTTTGTTCTCCCAGGACTCAGTGAGTAGTTGTTTGGACACAAATATTTACACCCAGAGAATGGGATAGATGGCTGAAACCCAGCTTTAGCATGTATTTATGGTGAATGTTTTCACTGACTTTGAGTTCTGAGCACGGTGAAGCCATGGAATAGATCATAAATAGTTTCAATATAAAAATATTCTGCTAGCAAGTCACATCGGGAAAAAAACCTCCCAAAATCAACAAAACCAAACAAATCAGAACAATACCTTGCTGTCTCCTGTTCCAAACATGCTTATATAATTGTTGACCATCTTGAACACAAATCCACGATCCATAAACGTAAAGCAGCGCTAAGGGGGGGGAAAAAGAATGATTATTTTATAGCCAGAATAGCAGTATGTAGCCTCACTCACCTGGCTGCTTGTCTTGTGTCACTTGCAAATGTGAATCATTTCCACAGGTGAAGCTAGTCTTATAACAAAGCAAGGAATACCTGAAAATCTGGTGTATCTGGCTCGATTTTTAAATTTATTTTCAGTAACAATAAATTGGTCAAAATTTTCATTTTCACTGTGTCTACAGTCTAAAATAACTGTCACAGCATATAGTGCACTAGGAGAAAGCTTACCTACTGAAAATTATCCATGTACACAACACTCAATCACTAGAGGTGGCATGTGGCAGCTGACCCAAGTATCACCTTCAGTGACAGAGCTGTGACTCTTGAATCAATCCAGCTGCAATACTTTCTGCCTATGAGTTACATTATCTCTCCAGGAGCAAATAGGCCACTAGTTTACTTCATGATGAGAACACTGCTCTTGCTGACTGATGGAGCTAAATAGCCAGAAGTTGTAAACATTTTTGAGAGCCTTGGAGCTACAGTTACTGATATTTTTTCCTTGCAGTTAGCCCACCAGATAGGGAAAGCAATCTTGAATCCCCCCCCTTTGCTCATGTTCCTGAACTCTGCAAAATTAGAGGAGTCCTGAGCCTTCTGCCATACAGCATTCAAACAAGGCTGCTGCAATTCCAGCCTGGAGAAAGCCATATAATCTCTAACCTATCCAATTCTTTCTGGCAGGCTAGTCAAAAAGAAATTAAAACACAGCCATAAGCCATGACATATGATGCATCATTAATGTTGTTCTCAGTTTAGCTGAGTAACACACAAAGAGAGCATGCAAATCTGCAACAGCCCCACACGTGTAACACCACATGACTAATGACTAAGCCCATTCATCTATGTTCCTGCCTCAAACTCGCATCATCTTCCACATGATGTAACACTACGGATAGATACAGTTTAATATCAGTATGCCAACAGCAACTAGGGCTTCCATATGGTATCAGTAACAGTGGACAGCAGGCTTATAATTTATTTCATCTATGTACGAAGGAGAAAAATCCACTTTCATTTTGTGGTTGTCTTCTTTTATAACCTCACAGAACCATTTTATTGCTGGAATTCTGCTCTCTCCTAACGCTGTGCTTCAATTTATTATAAAAGATTCATGCCTGAGTTTCAGTGTGTAGTATATACAACGTTATGTACATCAGTAATGTACGTGTTTCCATCAATGGAAAAGAATGCGTGTGTGTGTGTGTGTGTGTTTGTGTGTGTGTTCAGTATAAATCTAGATTAAGCATCTGGCCACACAACTTACTGAATGGCAATCTTCCCACACTCCACAGCTAAATCAATGCTTGGAAAATAAAATCAATTGAGAAACACTAGGACAGAACCACAAAATGCAACTCCTTTTAGTGACTTCTATAAAGCACGCATGTATTTTGCCATCTTTGGTATATGAAAGGGCATTACAGAATTAGAAAGGTAGGTTACAGTATATCACATAATACTTGCAATTTGTTTATTCTGGTTTGTAAGAGCTGCCCGCTCTGGTAGTGATTAGTAAGTATTAATCCACTCAGTCATTCAGAGCTCTAAGTATATAAAGAAAAAACAGTAGCACAACTGTAACTACAGTTTTTTTCCTTATCAAAATTTTACCCATCTGAAAGCAATGTAAGAATGTGCAAAATTTGAAAACCTGGACTCTGTCAGAGAACAGATAAAAATCAGAATTGCTTTAAAGCAGACTTGTATGAAGCTTTTGCATTCTCAATGCATGTTAAAACTGAACTATGGGTCAACAGTAAATTTGCAAATTGAACCATCATTACCTCAGAATTGTGTTTATTCCCTTTGACTAGACTAGAACAGTCTTAAGTTTGCACTAAGTATGGGGAAACAAGTGCCTACGCTGTAATGACAGAACATCTCACCTTGAGAAATTTGGCAGTGCTGTAGTTTGCATTCCTGGTTTCTTCAAGAGCATCTTTGTACTTCCAAACCACATGGTCTGCTAAGATCATCACAAGTATATCCAGCTCAGTTTGAAATGATTCTGGAAACCTCTGAGTTCGAGAAACCTAAGCAGGGAATAGATCATCACTTGAGAGTGTACAATATTGCATATTAAACCTGAAAATACATTCAGGCCAGGAATAAATACAATAAAACATGGGTCATTCAAGAAGTATATTCCTAGATTTCCCTGGATCTGTTCCAGGTTTGAACCCCAAAAGACAGAAAGTGGTAAATCTTCAAATTCCAGCACAAGTACACCAAGAGCATCTTTGATAATCAGGCAGAAAGGTCAAAGCATTGATCTCCAGCTAGGTAAGGTCTGCTGAAGCAAAGTAGAGTTTCTAGATCATTTATTTGCTGTCTGGCATAATCACCTGTTGGGTAACCAGTGGAAATAAGAGAACTCTTATTCCATTTCCCACCCATTACAAAGCTGATGCAACTGTATTTTTGGCCCACCAGTTCTGTACAAGCAAGAACAGATTTGAGCCTAGCAGGGAATATAATGTTTCTGTGTTTAAAAGAAGTATTTCACAAAGTATAACAGCATTTATTTTATTGACAAAGAAATGTCACACTATGTGTATTTCCCAGGATACCATATTTTATATTTTCCCTAAGAGACTGATTGCCTACTTAATCGAGATCATGTACATACTTACCTTTGTTTTCTTTGTATCAACTAAGTGTTGGGCCATTGATTTTAAGATAACTGCAAAGAAGAACCAGGAATGCTTTCAAAAGAAAGAAAAAAACAAGATTAGGAAAAATTATTATCTGATAAATACTTAGATAAATAGATGGACTGCATTTCTCAGTAATGAATGATAAACTCTACGTGACAAATAAAGAGACTAAGTGCCATGTATTTGAGTGACATCAGATCCTGTCCTTGGAATGGAAGCCATCTCAGGCACTTTGTCATTGTTGCTCTGTGCAATAAGAAGCCCATAAACACCACATCTACAATCCTTCCATTCCTGCTGAGCACTGTGTTCATTGTTTGCAGGTAACTGGCAGAAATGTATGACACAGAACCTCTGAGAACAGAAGCTGAGAATAAACTGCCTTGTCAGTTTCAGCAGATTGCTAATTTGGCCCAGAGTAGGATGTTACTTGTTTAAAAAATAAACAGAATGGTTCTTCAAATACCATTTGTAATAGCTAACAGGTAGGATACAGATAAATATTTGTATCATCACATAATTTGGGAAATATGTGAAACAAATACCATCAAAAAGCTTACAAATTGCAAAAAAGCTAGAACAAAATCAACCACAAGTACTTTTGCATGGCCCAGGTTTCCTGTAAGCTACCTTTTCTGCTTTTTTTCAGGCTATTTTTTCTATTCCAGTGGCTCAGCACAGGAAACTGAAATTGGTTCACCCTAAACAGTTGAACACATTTTTGCCACTGGGAACTCCTGATCTGGACTCTCTTGTATCATAATAGGCAGGCTCAGTGATGGGGCTCGCACATGTATGAACTTTGTAGACCTGGTTTGTTATGAGAAACCTCAGGAAACCTCATTCTCATTTTGGTCACTGTCAATCAAAGGCAGCAACTGAAATAAGATATAACTGCCTTACTTACAGATGAATATTCTTCCTGCATCTTCCAAAAATGAAACAAAATATCCTAAAAGTAACTGCCTACATCATATTGTGTAAGAAGTTTCCAACTCAGGCTGAGCTATAACAGAAAGGAGAAATTTTTCATCATGCAGCCCATGGCATTCTAAGAAGTATGTTATGCTGAGAAACTGTGGCAAGTATGGTAAGTCTGTCTGTTGAATCACTGCAGGATATGATTTGTGCAAGTTCATTCAGGGAAAGAGAGGATAAAGAGATGTAACAAGTAAGTTTCATGGAGAAAACCAGTAGCAGAACTACAGATGTGCCAGTTCAAGCTACCACTCACCTTTAAAACCTGCTTCACTGTTACTTGGTCATTTATCTTCAGAAGACCACTCATATTCTTGGCCAGCTCCTCATGAACAGTCCTTTGCTCAAATGATTTGGTCCTGAACACATACTGAAGAAAAAAGGAGAAATAAAGATATCAAAATGTACACTAAAACAAATATAAATTAAACTCAATAGGTGAAGATAAATTATTTATACACCACTAACTGCTGACAATCTTTGCCACAAAAATACCTTGATGGAACAATAAACACACAGAGTTTAATTCATTTAGCAGTCACAGAACAACACTGCTCCTTACAAAATCCCAGTTTTAAACACAACTTCCTGTTGATTTCAGCAACATGTGAATCATGAGGAATTTCTGCTCAAAATCAGTGCTACGATTTACTTTTTCAATAGGGTATATGATCCTGACACCTCTTAAACTGTCTTTCAAGCCATTTCACCAGAAAAAAAAAGAATGAGCAAGCAGAGGAAGCACGGAGGGGTTTTCACCCACCTAATCAGGGCTACCTTCACTTGCTCCTTCCAGTGGCAACAGCTAGTCAGAGCTAGTAACAACTCTTCATCCTGAAAGGCGTAGAGCACTCACTGGAGCTGACAGAAGGGGAAAACTATACCCCCTTTTCGAAATCAATCCCTCAAGACAGGAATTTATCCACCAGAGTGCTTAGAAAGCATTAATCCAGTATGAGTTCTATTCAACAATTGAAAGTAAGAATTTGGTACTGGGATCCATTGCTCCTTCCCTAAAGCAAGAGCTCTGCCAGTGAAGCAGTTGGGATGAAATACCTTTTAAATCCAACCAGGTAGGTAAAAGAAAGTAATATCACTTGAAAATACCTTATGAATAATCACCCTTGTTTCCAGAGCAGGTGCCATAAGCTTCTCACTATGCAGTTTGGGTCCAGTAATTTAAGTCAGTGTAATTTTTCATTATTACTGCATCTAAGTGACTCAGAACTCTCAACTTATTTCTCCAAACAGCATTTCTAAAGTAGGTACTCACTTCCTTACAGATGGATGAAAGCAATTAACAATTACTGGCTTTTGACTGTTGATGGAAATGGGAAAACAGGCTAAACGAACTCTTGGTATAGCCTAATAATCACCTGTTACTTCAAAGATATTTAGCTGCAACAGGTGTCTATGGCAATTTTGAAAAGTAGAAGAGGTGTGAATACCCATTTTAATTAACTACATTTAAATGTTACATAGGTTATTTAACTTGGATATATACCGATGATGAGATACTTGCTGGCCAACAGCATTATCCATACTCATTTAATGGATATTCAACTGGTACAGAGAACAGGGAGTTTATCTTTAAAGAGCCCACTCCTTTGTTTTTTTAATTAATGGCACAGCTTGCCTGGAACCAAATTCCACACACAGAACATATCTATATATATTCTCTAGATATCCCCTTCTTCAAAACAATAATAGATTAAAAAAAGCTGAGTAAACAGGAAACAGTTGCAAGAATCTGAACTCCACAGATGAGAAAGGAATTTATGTATGATAGCACATACAAAGACACAGGATCTTGAAACTAAAATGACTTAAGATAATAATCAAAAGCTCAGTTAAAAAGCTGTAGCTTCCTAAGAAACATGCTGTCACCTTGCAACCATAAAGGGCACCCAGAAGTACCTCTTACATAAAAACTACCACTTATGGATCCTTTTCAACTACATTGAGAACAACTCTATACATGTATAATACAGATGGCCATACATTTTAAAATGATAAATCTCATCACAGTCAAGAGGAATGTTGCAAACTGTGAGCAAGTTCGCTCTCTAAAACTGCCTGAGGATGGAGGGAGGAGGTGGCTGGTCTCTTCTGTAAAGTAACAAGGGATAGGGCAAGAGGAAACAGCCCCAAGCTGCACCAGGAGAGGTTTAGATCGGATATTAGGAAAAATTTCTTCACTGAAAGGGTGCTCAAGCATTGGAACAGGCTGCTCAGGGAAAAGGTGGAATCACCATCCCTGGAAGTGTTCAAAAAAAGGTGCAGATGAGGCCCTTAGTGACACGGTTTAGTGGTAGACTTGGCAGTCCTGGGGTAAAGGCTGGACTTGATGATTTTAAATGTCTTCTCCAACCTAGCTGATTTTATGATTCAAATTACAGTGAATGTCTCCCACTGGTATTTATCTAGCTGAGGTTTCATGTTCTTTCATGTATTCATTTCCCCTTTCCTTCTCTCAGCCTCTGCAGGGTGGGAAATTCTTAATTCCATTCCACAAAGACTGATGCTACACCTATGCTCCTCAAAGCTCAGCTGAAGCACATTTGCGCTAGGTCTTGCTTATAAACTGCAAGCTCTAGGCATTAGCTGACTATTGGGAATTGTTCCTCCATACATTTCAGTACCCTTTAGGAATGCACTGCAACTTTCTCCTCCTATGCTTGCCCAATTTGCTATCCTATGAAAACAAAGCTGCACTATAACAAAGGAAACATGAGCAGCCCTTTGTCCTTCTCAACAAACTAAGGTTGCAAGCCAGGATGCAGCTGAATTTGATGGGAAGGACACTCCATGGCATGTCCCTGCTCTACAAGCCACCCTTAGAGCAGAGAGGCAGTGTAATTTGCTCAAAGTGACACAGTTCTCTGTCAAGAAGAAGTGACTCAGCCTCTTCCAAATCTTACCTTTGTTTCCTAACCAGAGTCACCCTGCCTGGCAGAAAGCTATGGTGCAAATGCAGAGAAAGCTACAAACAAGTACGAATAAGAGTAAACAGGAACCCCCCCAAAAAAAAACCCCAAACACCCATATAAAATAGTTAATAATATAACAACAATCATACCGTCACATAAGAATTGATGCAGTTATCTAGTTGTTCTTCATGGCACTTGGCAACAATGTTAGTAAGAACCCTGCAAGATAAAAAACGGAAAAAAAAGGTAAAAATCAAGTCCATTTATGTCATAAGGCAGAGAAAGCCTGTCTGATACATCACTGTACTGCTATTGTAACCTCATTTAGACAGTCTATGGGGGATGTGATCTACATGATGAATAGCATTTGCAGAAACCGCCCTACTGGGAAAATCCAGTCACTCCTTGGGCCCTCCACTTGCATGGACTATGTTGTTATATATGCATTCATCTAACAAAATGCATCCAGTTTTAACTATTATAGCCGAACTGACATTTCAGCAAAAGAAAACTACTAGTTAACTAAAGCTTATACAGACCATGGGCGATTTGGAATAAGAAAAATTAGAGTATGTTAATGAAACACTGAGGCAAAAGCCTCTTTCTCTGGGAGTGTTACTTGGCAGGTCATCTCAGATATTGGTAATTCTGTAAAGCACTGATACTTTGCTTATTATAGCACTGTTAATCAAAGACACTGTTAATCAAAGACAAACACAAGCCTAGGCTGAAGCTCAAGCATACCCCCTCTCCTGCACTGTTTGCCCAAAAGTCTGAGCACAGCACCCTCTCATTACTGCTCAACAGGTAGAGGGCTGGGCATTTTGTGCAACCACAGATCATTTGAGCTTCTGCAGATCAGCTTGGTGATCAGTAATATGGAAGAAGTGGAGTCATGCTGGCCCCAATCTCACAACCTGAGCTTCCACTAACAGCAGAGATGGCGCTACTTGAGATCAAGTGTTTTGGCAAAGTTTTCAGTTCAATCTGTTTCTGGGTCATCTTTCTTTGAGAGCATCCTGTTCCAGAAAATACAAGTCTGAACAAGCAGTCTTCTTCAACTTAACCATAAGATTTCCTCTTGATTATTGGGATCTCATTTTTTCAGGATATTTAATACAGAAAAGATTCTGCAATTTTATAATCTTATTTTATATTGAAAAAAATGGGGAGGAAGGTTCATGACTCTCAAATGTCAAAAATTACTGAACTGTATCTCAAATTCAGGGTTATGCTTAGTAACAGTATGACAGAAAGTGATTATTAATATGCCTGACTGTGGTCCACATGTAAGTAGTCATTTTGACTAGCTTGATTTATGTATTTACTGCTAAGTCTTATTACTGAATTCAAAAGCTTGATTTTAAAATTTATTTTCAATAACAAAAATTGATCAAAATTTTCATTTCACTGTGTCTACAGTCTAAAATAACTGTCACAGTGTACAGTGCACTAGGAGAAAGTTTACCTACTGAAAGTTATCCATGTACTATAAACACTCAATCACTAGAGGTGGCATGGGGCAGCTGACCCAAGTATCTCCTCCAGTGACAGAGCTGTGACTCTTGAATCAATCCAGCATTTTTCATAGATCACATAGAGAAGTAAAACTTGTAGTAAAATACAAAACCTACAACAAAATTAGCTGTGCCCCTTCTGGTCCTTCAGCCTTTACTATGATTTGAAATTGAAACAAGTTTTGGCAAAGATGAGACAGAAATGATGACATGACTGGGACCCCAGACAAGTAAATAACCATGAGAGAGTATAAAAGGAATAATGTTTCTTCCAAACACGTAAGCCAATCTATGCTCTCATTCTGCTGTTGTTGTTTTTAATATGTTCAACACAAGCCGCTTCAAGCTATTCAGAACAAATTACAATGTGTGTATATATAGGACACATCAATGAATGGCACACACAGCAGACACGCATATCCCTATTGACATCAACCCTACTAGCACAAAAGCTAACACACAGAGAAGAAAAACACTGAGATGAGACTCCTACTTTTGTTGGTTTTTTTTGCCAGGTGGGTGTATAGTCAAAATCTGAGCATGAAAAGGTAACATCCTCCCATTTCTCCACCTAACCATTAACGTTACTTTTTAAACAGCTGCTTCTGCTATAGTACTTCTTTTCCAGTCAGTTAACCAGTGCTGAAATTCTTCATTTTCTCTATCTAGCCTTAACATCAGTTGATTTGTTGGTGATAAGGGAAACCTGAAAAGGTCTGACTGCCTCTCTCCCTTTGGAAACAGTATGCAATGATGAAATCACACATGTTCACAAGGAAAGGTTCTTCAAATCCTACTGCCTAGGTGCAGTAAAACTGGACTTTGCCCTGCAAAGTGCCATGGTCCTTTGATAAAGGACCTTGAAAGTCTGGCTTTCCATGGCTAAGAGGAGTAATTCTGCCTCCTTGCTTCTTTAAGTTTTCCTAATTAAACTTTATTCAGGAGCTAATTCTGAAGAACAATCTGTGGAAAGAAAGAAAATACACTGACAGGAGATTGGTCTAACAGGGTTGCTCAGAAAAGTTGTCATTTTTTCCCACTAGTTGTATTGTCATCCTCATGTTTAGTTTCTGGCAGAAGTACAACAAAAACACCACTATGTCCAAAAGAAAATGCAATGAAACCTTCTGCCTCCTGCAGAGACCAATAATAATCTCTACAGTATTTTTTTTTCCTGCTGCCCTTACTAACAGCATCAATAAAGACAATTTGATTATGTGAGGGGTCAGCGACTTAGCAGATCATTCCAGCTGTTTGTCTGCTCACTGGAAAATGCTTCCATTGCTTTTCAGTTATTGCTGATATACTCTAATTGAAATTCCCCAAAACAGTGCAACCTGGTTGTTCAACTCTGCATTGGATACGGCAAGCTGCTACGCTATTCCTATGCTGAACAACACATCCTCAGACCCAAACATAAACCAAAACTGATACTCAGCTTTGTTAGAAAGCACTTAGCTCCTTAAGAACCAGGCCTCTACCTATAATCGCCTTAGGGTACACAGACATGTCCCCCGTGGTAAATAGTGCCCTGGTTCGTATCTGTCAGCCACATGATACTGTGCTCTTCCATTCATTATTTGCAGAGACCTGTGTTAAGGGAGAAGCAGGCATTCTCACCTACTAAGTCTAAATGTCATAGTGAGCCTTTGTAAGAGCAGCTATAATTGTACTAACATATACGCTTGCACTCTAGAGAGAATTCTTTTCCTCATACAGAAAATATTCAGATACCTGGTTACAGCTGTTGTAACTTCATCATCACTGTTTTGCACCAAAACCCAGAAGAGTTGATTAAGGACTACAGGAAGAAAATTCATAATTACATGGATTTTCTCAATCCTCAGCAAATTCTGTAACAGAAGTAAGAAAGAAAATGAGAGATTTCTAATACGAGCAATGAAGGCTCATTACTAGCTTTCCTGCTTCAGCAGGTAAAATACAGTGCAGCCACTGGTGTAATACTAGGAAAACAGGACAACTAAAGAGAGGACTGGTTCTCCATGAAATTTGTTCTAAACACAGCCATCAACACATCTGCAGGTATTGTCCAAATCTCCAAATTCCACTATTTTGCTCTACCCTGACTTAAGGGAGGAGAGAAAGACAGGGAGAAACGTAAACCAATTCTAGTATTTCACTAAGGATGCATATGTAAGTGCAACAGAGCAACACTAAACCATCTTTTAACAGGATCTGAGGCTTGGCACAGGTTGAATTAACAAAGTTGATGGGTAGATGCAGCCATGCTCTAAATGAGATAGGATGGGAGACAGCTCTGTGACCAGTAACGCATCTGTTACATCAACTAACTCTAACTGGAGTTGCCATGGACCCCATTGCCTCCTAGTAAGTCTATGTCATGTTTAGAATTGTGCAGTGATTGATCAGTAGAGAGAAAGCCCTAAATATAATTTTATAGCATAGTTTGTGTTGTCAGTTACTTTACCTTACAAGAATGGATAAAGTTTGAGGTAGGAGGCTGGGATAGATCCTTTTCCCTTTCCTGGCACTGATGGAAAAAGTTATTCAGGTATGGATCCTAAAATGATAACCATTCACATTAATGTGTATTATGGAACAGATTAGAATTCAGCTCCATGAATTAGTTACAGCAATCACCTGTAATACTGATGAAAACATGTCGTCCCCACCACCTTAAATGTAAGACATAGAAAGATCAACATACTCAGCCCAAGAAACTGACCAGCACAGTTTGCTATATACAACTTATTTCTAGGTGCTTTGGCCACTCTTTTTCAGTGTTGTGAGCAATTCATTTGTTGGCTCACAATCAAAAGGATTTCAATGGTCAGATTATTTTCTTCTTGGTGCTCACGGTTTATTTTCTTGCTGGTTACACCAATATTCCACATTTTTTTCTGTTGGTATGATCTTAATTAAGTTATATTTTTCCTTAAAGTGTGTATTCTATCACTGTCATCTTGCCCTTCTACTCAAATCACCTTTAAATGTTAGAGAAATAAATTCATGCAAGATTATAAAATATCTTTCAGACATCCCTTGACACTTTTTGTTCGTATGCAGGTAACAGAGCTAATAGGGAATTTGGCTTACCTGAGTATTTACTGTTGATACAACAAAAGTAGAGACTTTGAAAAGTGGTTTCCCACTATCTACCCATTTCACATCACAGCCAATCTGCTATCAAAACAAAACCAAAAAAGTCACATTTTTCCACTTATACATACTTACTCAACTCTTCATCACGTTTTCACTGCATAGTTTTGCAAAAGCACATGTGTGAACTGTGCTGGCTACCATGCTTTCACACTACAGAATGACTGCAATACAAACCTACTTTTCAGTGCAAGCCCACAGATGTTACCATTCAAAGGACCAGATCACTGCCGCACCCTGTCCTCATGACAATGGTAAACCAGACACAAGGGCACAGAAGTAATCCAGACTGGACAGGATCAGTGCGAAAAATATAATATCACACCAAAGAACTGGAGAATGAATCATGATTCTAGATCACATCAGCAGGACAATGAGTGTCATATGGCCTGATTTTGTGAAAAGGGTTATTTTTAACCACTCTCATTCATGTTTTGGAGAAGTTAGGTATGATGGTATAGACTGCACAGTTATAAAATAAACTTTTTCCATATACACTGTGAATCAGCAACATATGGCTCTGAGTCCAGTGGTACCTACATAAACTAGTTTATATACTCATAATATACACATGAACATTCTAAAACAGATACCCTATTTATTAGCATTTACACTTGCAGATAAGTGCAAAAGCAAATCTGATCTCATGTAAAATGTGCACCATTTGAGCAATATGAAAGTATGAATTAATACCTTTCCACAAGTTGGTTCTTGAAGGCTCAAGTAATTGGGAGGCAAACTGCTTGCCACTGGCACGTTGTGTTCTTGGGAAGCTAACTGGGCATCTTTCAACAAAGGAAGCCATGCATATCCCACTGTGGACAAGAACAAATCAATATGATTCTTTGGAAAAACAACCTTCTCAAGTTCAAAGGAAGACAATAATAACCAGCCAGAAATTCTGCAATCCTTATTTGAATGCACATAATTTATATTTATAATTGAAAGTAATTCTACTACAGGTACCTGGTGTTTCCAGAGCCTCTTTCTTTTTGGCATTAGCTTTTGCATTTATGTCACAGGTGACATGATAAAATGAAAACAGAATGTGGTGTTTCTTATGGAGTTGAGTGGGAAGTTCAATTTTCACCTGAAATGTAAAATGTTATACCTCACTTTAGTTTAAAAATCAATTAAACCAGGCATCAGAGATGATCTAAATGAATGGTATCTCTCTACGCAGAGGTCTAAGTACAGCCTGCCTTCAGTGACTAATGTTTGTCTGCATGGGCTATAGATGCATGCTTAAGGAAATTATTTTGAATGATCATCCATTTTTACTTAAACCAGCTTTTGTCTTCTCTGTCCTGTGCATGAATATTTGCATTTATGATGAAAGGGAGTAAGATGAAAGAAGACAGAACTGAAGAGTGACAGACTCTGCTTAGAAGTGATCACCTGCACTCTAGCAGCCAACTCAATACACATCATCACTTGCATATTTACAGGATGACCAAAGCAGAACCTAAAATGACATCTCTGCTTCGTCATCATTTCATGGCAAAGACCAAGTAATAAAGGCTGATATGAATATAAACTTTTATTTAGGATTTCTGCAGAGTCTTAAATACCATATAAATCCCATATAATATAAAACCCCTTGCACTTGTGAGCTATGATAAAGTTTATCCAGGCTAATCCTATGCTTATAGTAAAGTTTAGAAATTGTTGACAAATGCTTCCAGTATTAAATCAGTTTATAGGTAAGAATCTAATACCATAAACACAGAAGTGAAATGGAGATTAAGACATTTATAACATATTACATTCTTTTACAGACTGCACTTCCTATGAGGAACATCTAGGACAGGTGCACACCTCTTCCAGCCAAATCAGCTATCAAGAGCTGAATTCAGCTCTTTGTTCGAGTCGAAAGTAATCTGCCCAAAACAGATGGCTCACTAGCATTACATGAAGGACATTTTCAGACATGTTAAAACCCAAACCACTGCTTGCAAAGGAGTCGTGGGGAGTTCAAGAACTCTGAAAAGCTAATGCTTTAAGTTCCAGCTCAATTCCTAAACATTAATTTTAAACTTGATACTTCACATGTACATTATACTTCACATGTATATTATCTGCTGGTCTTGCCTCTGCCATTTTATCATAGTAAATTTCAACAGAAAAAGGAAGTTCTTCCAAGAGCAAGCCCAGAGTTTGGAAAATGCTGGCTATATACTAATGCAGTTTGCCAGCCTCATCACTACATATAAAGTAGTAGCACAAAAATCCAGAATAGATACGTGACATTTCTAGGCCACCAAACACACTAGTCACTGAAAGGGTGAAGTTTACCTTCAAAAAGCCTAGGGAATTAATATTTGGTGTTGGTGAAACATAAAGATGCATGTGTGACTAATGTTTGGCAAAGGTGAATGTATGAACTCTATTCTACAGCTACATCCTAGAAAGCACCAGCTAACTAACTTGCTGCAGCCACTACAGATCACTGTACATTCAGACCACTGGATTAACAAGAATGCCTCAATGCAGTTCTTCTGTCTCATAGAGGGATTTGTTTGAACATTTGGCTAATGTTTACTATTTCCATTAAATTCAGAGATGCAGCTGGACCTTAATGTAATCCAGACATGCATTTTAGAGAGCTCGACTGTTCATATTTAATTCTACAGCAACTTAACTGTACTAAGAACACCTTACAAAAGGAAGGATTCACTGATCTGATTAAAGAAAAAACAAAAAGTGAGACTGTATGTAAAATCTCCATAACACAGGCCCATCCAGATACACTGTCAAGTGTAACAGAAATATTCTTTACACATACTTTTCTGTCTCACTGGGAAACATGTGGGATTGACAGACATTTAATGAAAGAAAAAGCAGACTGACCTCATCATAGAAGTCAGGATTCTGGGAATGATGTAGCACAGCGGTGTAGGCTGCTGAGGTAAATAATGGTCCACCTGGCTTCCCATAAATGCACTGATAAAAGTAACATGTTTTAATTACATTGTGAAATTCTGCTGATGATACAAGTCCTAGTATATCTAATATGCTTGTACACTGAAAACAATATCATGAAAGATTGATAATTACTTTGATTCAATATTGAAATAACTATTTTAAGTGCTCAAACCTGCCATTTTTTAAACACACTTACAGTAAAAGTCCATTGATTCTGTGAAAATTACCATACACTCTGCTAAGCTATGCAGACTCCTACTTCTTCCTTGCTGTTATCAATTTTTGTTTTCTGCAAAATGCTTTACAAAAGCTATTTCACTTTTATGCAGCTCAATACACAACATGATGCTTTTACTGACTGTTCAATGTTACAAAAGCTATACCAGTTAATCTCCTTGCTGGCAGAGTCCAGTCTGGAGGCTTTTGATTACTGAGTGATGGCAACTTTATTTATTGGTTGGAAAACTACAGTACAGAAATGCTATGCAATAGCCCCTGGTCAATAGCTAAGTTAAGAATTAAGTCTAAGGTTCTTCTAATTTTGTGCCTCACTCTTTTCAATCAAATGTCCTGATCTCAATGAGAAAAGTAAGGTACATCGTAAATTTTAGAATAAGAAAATTACACTGTAAAAAATGGTTCAGTTTCTTATCATTGCCTTCTTTACCCTCCATCAGCCAGAAAACTGGCCCTGCAACATGGCATTTTGAGCAGGAATCACTATGACCAGCTGGGTTCAAACAGAACCATGGTGCAAATGTAGAAGCGTTCATGACAACATTCACTTTCTAATTGTTCCGTGTTAGTATAGCCCTGATTCCTGGGTTTTATAAGTAATGTCTTCAGAAATACTGTTTTCTGAATATACTCTTGCTGTGCCTCACCTTCAATGGCTTTGATCCTTCTTCATCAGAGCTTTTAAATTCAATGCACACTGTTATATTCCTTGCCTGAAAAGACAGGAACATATGAAAACTTACATCAGAAATGGGGTACTCATAAAAAAATAGGCAAACTATAAGGGTTGAAATAAGCACTTTTCAAAATCTAGGAGAAACATGCAGATGGTTTATCAACATTTAACATGACTTTAAGTCTCAGTGATAGCACCAGAAATAATATTTCCAAGAAGAGCTGGCAAATGCAAGCCCGGTCTCAAATTGACTGTGTAGAAGCAGATTATAAAGTAACAAGCATTTACCTGTGTCTTGTCCTTAATTAATTTCCAATCACCATAAAAACAGTACCACATTTCATGTAAGAACTACAAACATTATCCAGATTAACTTTATTTTCACATCATTTCATTAAAATACAGACCTGAGAATTGTGAAAAAGCTATTCCACATTATCTCTCTTTGAATCACTGATACAACTAATCCACAGATTCAGTTCATTCAAGTTGTTTTATGTTTTATGATTGTTTTATGATTGCAAAATTAAAAAAGGTTAAAAGCCAAGCCAGTGACATCACCGTTTCCCCTCCTTTATGATGAGTATTCCTTCACTTCAATGCGAGCTCATGCAGTAAACTACTACCCAGTGCTGGCTTGAATTGGCTACATACTGTACCTTGTTGAAGTATTTTTGGCTATCATATTTGAGGTGTTTTGGGTATATGTATATTTGGTTCTTGTAAACTCTGTAAGGTCGAGAATATTTTGTTGATTCCTGTACAAACTCCTCAACTTCCACTGTAGGTTGATACTCCTTTATGTCATTAAATGGCTTGATTGGAATAAAAGACGAAGTTACACAATCTTCAAAAGAACAGAAAAGAAACCCATCACATATTATATCTGTTTTTACAGTCTTACTACTAAAAATAATTAATATTGACTATTTACTTGGAACAAGTAAAATCCTCAATTCTTTGCCTTAACTGGTGAAGAATAAGTAATGCTGTAATGCAACAGATCAAATCCTGCATTAAATAGCACCCATGTTACCTCAGAACAATTACAGTATATCACCCTTACATGATATATCTCACTTGAATTAAATACTACAGCACTGAAAACCTCTTTTGACACACAGAGTATTTGATGGCATAACAGCACCATTGGTATACAGACAGTTTTAACAGAATATCCTGAAATGATGTTGTTTCTAATTAATTTTACAGCTCAATATCTCATTCAAGTTTTTCTATTAACTAATAACATTGTAAACAAAATGAAGAAACAAGTAGTGCAGAAATAAATACATGATACAACTGGGATAACTGAAATCAGATCAAGAAACAAAAGATGAAAATGAGCACTCTGTCACTCAGACAGGGAGAGATGAAAACCAGAGCATACTCTGTCTGCCTGTGTCACTACATTAGTGAGACATTTAACTTCAGTATGGAGAACTCAAAGGCTGTTTGCACAAAACCAGCTATAGCAGCAACAGGACCTGCTACCAGCTTTGGGGCCTTGACCTTCCAGAAAGAAGAACAAGCAGGGACCACACAGCACACATGGGAGCTTCAGGAAGCTTTTCCTCTCTTCTCCTTTGCTAGAGCTACATGAGTTTGGCTTCCCCATATGCAGCAGGAAAGGCAGAAGTTTTGTTTCAGGTTAAACACTCAGACAACATCCCCTGATACACCACTGGCTCCAGACCTTGTAGTAAATTAGGTCTTATAAAAACAAAGATCTACTTCTGTTGTCTACTGCAAATAGATGCTAATGTGAAGCAGGGTAGCTTTGGTCTCTAGAGAAAAAACTGTACTGGCAAATTCTTGACAAGATCTTTGGCCAGCTTCCTTTTCAGTGGCTTTTCTTGGCAATAAAGGATTTTAGCACTAGTCTAACACAACTTATTTTGGGTGGGAAGGAGGTGTCAGAACTGATTACTGCTATTACAAGGCTTCCTTCAGAGCTGGCTGAAGTCAATAGAGTTTTCATGGAGATTTTAATGAACCCTACAGCATGGCAATTTTCTGGCACAGTTTTTAAATTATTTTACAGCCTTATTCAGAATAAGATAAATTTTCCCTATACCAAAGAAAAGTTTAAGCTGTTACTCTTTAGAGTGAGGGAATTTTCATTGACTTTCCACAGGAACTGGGCACTTTACTAGCACATACCCTCTAAAGCCAGACTTCCACTTGGCCACAGTGCACACCCAAACTGCTTGGGACTATTTTGCCTACTCCAAGCTAACAGTTTCTTTTAATTTCAAAACTAAAAATTGCTTTTGAAACGTTAGTTAAACTGACTTTTTATCTAATACCACATGAAGATGGTATAAAGATGCATGATGATAGACTGTAGAGAAATTCAGGGGTCCTGAGCTTTTTGCAATGGTGGGTCACAGAAATGTGGCCCCTGAAACAGAAAATTTAAAAACAGGTAAAAGGATTCAGTTAGAAGCATTGTGTCTGCAGGTGCTGAACTGAAGCCAGAGTGGCCTCGGAACAAAGCCCTCCACCTAGTCTGCGTTCTTCAAACCTGCTACGTCTCACATGTGCTAATTCAGAGAATATGAGCATCATAGTCCATCAACAGTGCAAGACTCTTAATCTCGATCTACAGAAGTCCACTCAGCACCTTGACCTAATCCCTTAGAGAGCAAAATGTGGTACTTGGACTTTCACCACATGTAGATCCACCATTCTGTATTGCTGGGGGATATCTGGACAGGTAGCGGCTAAAACAAAGAATGGTGTAATTAAATCAAAACAAATCAAACATTTATCTACACAATGGGCACTTCTACCAAAATTGTCTCAAGTCAGTAGCTATGGTTGCAAAGCCTATGACAATGCCCTATTTAATGATAATAATCAAAGTGCAATCATACTTGGATGTTCCAAAGGAACACAATCAACTGCAATCTCCAAACAGCCAGGTATAGTCTGTATTTTGCTAATCTTCTCTGCTCTGCAATGACAGGAATGAAAATATTTCAGAAAGCTAGAACAAAAAAATCCATCACAGAGATTAATTTAAAATAAAAACCAGACCCCGATTTAAGACAAATATATAATTAACACATTTAACATACACCTATTGGCTATTATACCCATTACATATCAAACACAACAGCAGGAAAGAAACATGGTTTGTGTTGTTCTTCCTTTCTTGGCCTCATCCCTGCGTTCTTTATGCAGCAATATTACAGCATATTTTGTAGAAGAGAAAGAAACTGATGAGCCAAACCTTATCAGAATTAACCTGTTTATTTTTTCAGTCTAAAATCTGAATCAAATGTTCTCTAAAAGGAATTCAATGACCACTGAGATGAGTACACAGCACCAGGGCTTCTGCAACTGCCATGCTGAAAAGGGACCAAGACATATTCCTTGTGCCAAAGCAATATGAGAAGTCCCAAAACTGTGATGCAGTTATCTAGAAGATGCTTTAGACAGACAAACCCAGAAGTGGCGACTGAGAAGAGTGAGTGAGAGAACAGCAATAAGAATTTCAGTAACATTTCTTGACAAGTAACAAACAGTAGGATGGCAGAGGAGATTAAGGGCCTGATCCAATACCTACAGTTAACTTCCAATTTTTCTATGAGCTGATTTTATATAAATGGAACAGAAGTTACTTAGATTTACTAATTTCTAGGCATATTTAGAGTAGAAGAGACAGTAAAAAACTTACGGTTCAGTTCTCCTGTCACTTGTCCAGTATAAACAAAGACTGCTTTAAAATTAATCTGATTTACACCTTTGTGAAAGGCTATCCAGCCAACTGCTATTCATTAATTTACACACTGTTAAGCATTTGGAGAAGATTTTTCCTTCCAATGTCGACTCTGCAGATTGTCATGGAGACTCAAACAAACAAAAGCAAGGAGTGGGGAAACCATTAAAGAATGGGGTTTAATTTTACTCTCTCCACCTTCTCCCTCCTTTTTGTTTTCCCAAGATAATGTTCTCTTGGTTGGCTGCTTCCACCTGCATCTCCCCTGATGGAAGCTAATTTAAGAAATCACTACCTTTAGGTTATAACAACATTTATGAACGTGCCAAATGACGTTTTAGTTTTCCTGGCAAGTCCAACTTAAAGCACTTTTGGGCAGGTATTAGGCTAATGTGAAAAACACTAATTTAATATGTCCAGTTCAGTACACAGTGCTAAATGAACAAAAAAAAATCTGTAAAAATGATTCTGCACAGCTTTATAAAGCTTTTACTTGTCAAACCAAGTTAAAAACTGTTCCTTACCTTCTGTACTCTGCTATTAGTTTAATCAAGTCTTCCATGGAAATCTTATTACTTTCTTGCCTGAATAAAGGTGAGAATCGGGAGTCTCTGTCAACATTTCCCTGATTATCTTTAAACACTGGTCTATAAAGAAAGAAGAATGACATGTCTATAAATATTCACCCAATATGTATATTTGAACATCTGAAATTGTCATGTAATCTTTTAACAAGGTTACAATACGAATTCTTACACAAATTCAAGGGCTTCTTGCAGAGCTTCACACAAGGAAGCTCCTCCAAGCTGTACCCTTGCAGGAGCATAGGCTAGTTCAGTTTACTTGCATGTCCTGTCCTAGTCCTGCAGACACTTAAGATCTTGTTTAAACTTATGTGAGGCACTCAGTCCCCACTGACCTCACTTGCAGTGACTGCTCACAGTGTGGAATTGCTGGGGTTTAATGCTAGAACATTAATCACCATCCAGTTCAGTATCCACCATTATTTTTCCCCCCTCTTCTATGGCTAAGTCTCACTTGAGAAAGCTGGAAGTGTACAGCACCTCACCAGAGCCCACTCTCTGCTCCCACCTGCCACTCCACCACCCTGGCTGCAAGGCTGCCTTCTCCAGCCTTTCAGTAAGCTCTTCAGACAGCCCCAGAGAGGCCATCCCCAGCTGACAGCCACTAACCCTGAGCCTGGTGGGACTTCACCATCTTGCTCACACATTGAGGACATCACCTCTCACTTCAACAAAGAGACTGACTTCTTATTTCAAGGAAGCATTTTGAAGAATTCATTACAGCAGTAAGTTGTTTTGTCAAAGAAGATATTATCCAACAAAAACCATAATAATTTTAAGTAACAGAAAACACGGCAAGGTGTCAAATCCCAATCACTACATCTCACCATGTAAAGAAATGTATGCTCCTGTAGAACCAGGTTAGAGACCTCTACTGAATCTTTCTATGCATTAAATATGTTCCCCAGGAGCATGACACCAACTCACTGGAGTTAGCTTTCCTACATAAAACAAGTTTATGAAGCACTCACTAAATTTTTCATGAACTAGCTACAAAATGCCAAATGAAATGGAAAAAAAAAAAGGATATCTCTCTGTAACTGGGAACAATAAGTTTCAGCTGTTGTGCACATAGGAAGACATTCCCAGATATTTCCATTCCTGCTCATTGACACTTCCAAGATTTAATTAAGACATTCCAGTGCCCTTTGTATATCCCCAGGGGTCACACATGCTGGCTGGACTGGATAATGTAACAGCTATCCAAATGAATGAACCTTGGATTCATTGCTTAACAAAAGTAAAATGTTCTTGACAGTAAGTGCTGTTCTGTGAATAATTTGGCCAATCTTGTTTCCTTAATTTACTTCTCTGTTCCACTGCCAGTGAGAAAAAGAATTGATGCCAGCACACATTACTGCCAGATGCAAGATAATGGACTAAACCTTTGGAAGAGGATCCCAAGAATAAGTATAAATACACTGTGTCTTAACTTAATTAACTGCGTGAAGCCCCACTATTTAATTTCTTTGCAACTGTAGAGAACAATCAACTCTCTTCTATCAGATTTTTGCCTCTAGCAGTTAGCGAGAATAAGGTCCACACCAACTTGGCATGTCAAAAATCTGAAGTTAGTAGGGAGAAACCAGACTTTCTGGCAGCCACCACTTCACAAATCCTATTAAACACCTGTCAGGAAGAAAAAAAGAAGAAAAACAAAAAGAAAAAAAACCCAGAAAGAAGAAAAGTTAAGATTTAATAATTATTACAGCTACAGTATTGGTGGCACTAAGAAATTTCTTGCCCTCAGCACTGCTTCCTTTTCCAGACTAACAGAGAGGACTAAAACACTCAGTGATTTATGCTGTGCCACTGGGCTCTGCAATGTGATGCTGAGCAAATCCAGGCTCTCCTGGAGCTTATTAACTAATTCCAGTGCGGGATCTGACACCAAGCAAACTACTGCTCAGCACAGCAGGGTGCAGGGGCACATATCAAGGCAGGGTTGGGGATGTTCATGGTATAAAAGGAAGAATCAGGTCTGTGCTGGAAGTAGCTCATTCTGAGTCAGTGGTCCTGAGCACTATCTCCTGGGAGGATCTGGGGCATGGCATTGTCACCTTTTCCCCTCCAGCCACTCTGTTTTGGAGTCAGAAGGGCTTTACAGAGTCCTCCTACCTACAACCACTCCTCCCCAGCATCAGTGTTCCCTGGGTATCATATGCCCTACCTCTACAACTGCTCCTTGTGAGTTCAGCAACATAGACCAAAGACAAAATTAAAGGCATGAAACCAGGTACCACAATGCAAAACACGTAAGTATTTTTATCCCTCCAACTTACATGATACTCCACTCATGTAAAGTTCTTGCCTCTACAAGAGCAATTTAGATGTCCACTGAAAACAAGATAACCCTTCTTAAGAAAAGGCATGTTTTATGCACTCAGGGAAGAGTTACATGGCTTTCTGCTGGTCACACTGTACTGGTGTCTCCATTCCCCTGGCTCATTAAAGCTGAAGAATTGCCAGAGCAGCAAATATTGTGTGTATCACATCTGCAGTTAAGTAACCACAACCCATGTTTTGCTAGATCCTTTCAGGGTGTTGGGTGAAGGTGGAGCAGGAGTGCTTGGTGTCACAGTGAACATAAAGAAGACATTTGAGAATGACAACTGTCACACCAAAGAGTAAAGGAAACATAATAAGTATTGTGTGCAGTTCCAGTGCCCTCAACATAAAAAGGACATGGAACTGCTGGAACAAGTCGAGAGGAGGGCCATGAGGATGATCAGGGGACTGGAGCACCTCCCATATGAAGACAGGCTGAGAAAGTTGGGGCTGTTCAGCCTGCAGAAGAGAAGGCTGCATGGAGACCTCATAGCAGCCTTCCAATATCTGAAGGGGGCCTACAGGGATGCTGGTGAGGGACTCTTCATTAGGGACTGTAGTGATAGGACAAGGGGTAATGGGCTGAAACTTAAACAGCAGAGGTTTAGATTGGATATAAGGAAGAAATTCTTTCCTGTTAGGGTGGTGAGGTACTGGAATGGGTTGCCCAGGGAGGTAGTGAATGCTCCATCCCTGGCGGTGTTCAAGACCAGGTTGGATGAAGCCTTGGGTGGTATGGTTTAGTGTGAGGTGTCCCTGCCCATGGCAGGGGGGTTGGAACTAGATGATCTTGAGGTCCTTTCCAACCCTAACTATGATTCTATTCTATGATTCTACAGTCCAAGAGTCCAATATTTGTCTAATATATTAATGATTCTTTACTACCAGTTACTTATTTACCAGAGAGATTTTAATAAGAAAAATTTCACAGAATTAAAATCCTGAAATAATTCTAAAGGTACAAATTTAGGGGAAAACAACAGATTTCACTACAGAAATTGAAACATCACCTCAGTATTTAAGGTGTTTCTATGATTCTACTGTTCTGACATTGCTAGCTAACAGACTATAATCCTAAAAAGAAACTGTAAGTATGGGAAACCTACATAATGTTCATAATTTAACATTGAAAAAGCCACTTTTTAAGTAGTGTCTTACAATTTGTCAAAAAATAGCTCACCTCCAGGGTTAGAGATTCAGTGTGAGATCTGCAGCTACTGTAAATCAGTGCAGCCTTGTTACCTTCAGCTACATCTACCTATACCAGCTGAAAACTGAACCAGAAGCTGCATATGCTGCTGGAGGATTAAAATATTAGGCTGTAAAATGTGAAGCTTACGAGAGTGGTGAAGGCTTGAAAGAACAGCAAAGTGTAAAAACTAATCTGTGAGTGAGGTTTCCCCACATATACAATATGTAGCTCAGGCACCTATTTGCAAACTTTGGCAATTGTGGCAGGAATATGAGAATGGAAGATGGATTTGACACCCTGTAATTCTAACATGCCATAATTATACCTGTGAGAGCACACAGACACCAGATCCCACCAACATCAGCAGGGAATCAGGGAGGAACCCTGAGTCATGCTATTGAATGATGCTAGCAAACTGGATGCCACAGAAGGTAATTAAGAGTCTCAGTCACATGTACAATACTTAACTGCCAAGATTTTGGCTCACTGAATGTGTACATTAAAAAAAAAAAAAAGAAAATCACATTGTGGCCATCTGCAACTGCTTTAAGAGGGGAAAATTTCCACACAGAACAGGAGTGTGGTTAATGCCAGAATGAAATAACTGGAAAACACATTTCCAAAACCAGGGTTTAGCTATTTATCATAGCCAAACCATTTTTCCCCCTGTAGTGCGACAGCCTCCTGTGGAAACTTCTATTTTCAAACTGTGAAAATAGAAATAGGTTTTATAGGGATAAATTATACTTTGCTCTTACCAAAGAGAGTCCTGAGTAATGTTAACCCACAAACAGGTGTAAATGAGTGCAGAATTTGACCTAATGAACTAAATAAAGTTCTTGTGCAACATCACTGATACCAGCAAGTTCATACATGTGGTGTATTTAGTAAAGGATTTCTAAACTGTTACCCCATAATATAATGAATAACTTTTTATACTGAAAAAGTGTAAGAGCTGAAAAACACACCCAAGTGTATTTTCTGTAATTAGTTCTACAGATGGGAGGAAAGCTTCATAATAGTATAGGCACTGAAGCACTGAAGTAAGGAGGCCATTCAAAAATACTGCCTGCTGGAACTGAAGCTTGTCCATAAACCCCAGCTACATCCTCGGCCCATGTGCAGGCTGTACAATGCACACATGTAAATCTGTAAAATGTTGAAACTTGCTGTACATCTGCCAACACCACAAGCATATATTCCCATTTATATTTGAGAGATCACAGCCAGAAGTATTGTCTATATAGATACATTTAGGAATGATTTGATCCTGTCACAGGGAAAGAAAAAATACAGTATATACACTAAGTAAAGCATTTTTGATCTTCTTTTCTAAGACTGTGAACTGCACATTGAAAAAGAAGCCTGCTTTCTCCGGAGCACACACGTACTGCTCCTTTTCCTCCTGGATACTGACAAAAATGTATGTCAATAAAAAGTAAATGAACTCTTCAAATAGCTGTACCTTGCATTGTGTTTTCTCTTTTGCCATTTAAGCATCATATTCTAAAATCATAAGCTTTCCTCTACATGCAACAGGGGAAACTGTGCACTTGGGTGCTCTGTACCTCCACACCAGAACCACATAGCCCCACAGCTATCCCTCACAGTTATGTGCAATGCTACATGACTTTTTCACCTAGCAATTGCTCCTCTCCTCCTTACTTTCTACAGCTTCAGGCTGCCTGGCCTGCCATGGTCAGAACAGATGCCAAAGAGAAAAACGAATGTTTTTACTCAGTAATCCAGTTTTCCTTTTTATAGGGAATATAAAATTTTATATTCCCTGCTCTATGCATGGCAGAAAGAAGGGAGAGCTGTCACAGGGACACACAGGAGGGACTCAACCAGGGAGCTCTCTCATTCCAGGGCAGCCATAAGCTGAAGAAATTACAGAAGATTGAGAACTAAAAAATTGAGAGGACAGAGAAAGGAATTACATAGAAACTTGAAAGGAGAACAAAAGAATTAAGTCATATCTGGTTTTGTGAGTTAATGTGGTAGATGGGAATCAAGAGGCACAGGAGTGCCCCAGTCTTGATGGCGAGACTAGCAAGAAATTATCCAGGAGGAGAGAAACATCAAAAATTCATTATTACCACTGCACTGACCTGCAATGAAACTTGAGTGACCTGCCAAACAACAAAATAACAGCTCTCTGTTGCCTAATGACCACTAAAAATACAGGAGTACCTGAAGCATAATCCCTTAATACAACCTCCAAGGTACTATTTTAGGGGCACCATAACCTCCAAATCCTTGGTTAGATTTTTCTTAAAACCTGACAGGCATCATTACAAGAACAGGGCTTCAAACTTGTGCACTTCTATTTTATGTGGCCAGTGCAACTCTATTTCAGACTGTAATTATCTTTGTAGGAAATTCTTGTGGAAACTGTAACTTTGAAATCTCTTTGGTAATTTGTCGCACCAAATCAGTGGGGGGGCTCACAATAAATTGATATTGTGTCAGCCACCTTTGCTACTCCACTAGGTACCTAAAGAAAAGATTCCACCACATTAACATTTAATGAGATAGCGACTGACATTCAGCTATGTGAATAACAGGGCAATGCAATAACAAAGCTGCAGGATCCTTTGGGGTCCTGGACCATGCAGAAAGCTCCGTTTAGTTTCAGACAGAAAAAGTGGGAAAGAATAAGAGGATTCAAGTTCAAGAGCAGAATAAGCTGTTAAATGCATATAAAATTATAACAAGAATTAATACATACCTCACTGACCAAGCAAATGGCATACGGTATTTCCCCAGCTTGCTGCAGAACTGTCTATTGGATTTTAACACTTTCTGTGCACACTACAGAAAAGAAAATATTAATTATTCCATCAATATAATTATAATATCTGAAATGCAGCACATAGTACATCCAAGTACTCCTCTGCTGAAGAGGGTATAGTGTCCTTAAAATAATTTAGCCTGATACTGCCCTTTGTAGAAGGTTCTGGGAATACAGCAAAGATATCACAGATGAATACGATGATGCTCACAAATTAACCCCCCTCATCCTTCAGTCAGAACTGCATTAGTTACAGTTATTATTACAGTTTTCTCTAATACACCCAGTGCAGATGCACTGCCTGCTTCCAGGGAGAAAAAGATGCCCACCAGGGAGAAAAAGATGCCCACCCCAACTTTTTTCATATACAAAGTGCACTAACCCATGATTTCAAAAAGACTGCTGAAAGAGAATTTCACTCTGCTAAGACATAACTACCATGAGAATGATCACAAATGGATTTGTATGTTGCAGACAAAATTATATTTCATTCATTCCATCAATGGAGCTTGGACATTTGTTTTTTTTTAAGCATTGACCTCCTGTCCTCTTCAGCAACCACACACTGGTGAGTTTTGTAAGCCCAATTTGCAATGTCTTCAGCTTCCAATAGGATGAGGCTGACAAAGAAGGAACTGATGTTCCTGTTACATTACCTTAAACGAATCAGGATTTTTAATGTAAGGTTCAGCACTGCTGGCAATGTTTCCCGTAAGTACCTTTTCTATTTTTGCCACTAATACTATCTCAGAATGAGGATTACTTATGGAGAAAAGAGCCTGTGGAGAGAAGAAAGAATAGTTAAAAAGTAAATAGCAATACTGGAGAAATTAAATACTGCCAGTGTTCTCAGTTGATGGGAACAGCAATAAACCAGATTCAGAAAGGATTATTAAGGATTAGTATCTCTACATTAGTATCTCAATACAGCTGGATGGGAAATAAAATCTTTGTTCTACTGCTGAGGTAAGCCTGTGCATATGCAGCACCATGCAAACAGACTGACTCAAGTTGAGAAGTTGTATGACCATGTTAACATCACCTAACATAACTATTCCTGTTGGACAGTACTTAAATGCTGGCCTAAATCAGTCACACATAAGGGCAATGACAGGGAGAAGAAAAGGTAATGTGTGGAGTTTCAGAGTAAAATTTACACCAACAGCAAGAATGTGGAAGAACTCTGAGAGTAATGTAGCACCTAAATGTTGCTTTAAGTTGTGATTTTGTTTAGCTGGTTTGGAAGACACCAGCCAATGCACCCAGAGCACAAGAAACATGGGTGGTTTCACTAAATAACAGATGGTAACCTTTTTCAAAGTTTTGACTGTAAATGGTTTTAAACTCTATACAGGGAGCTCAAAAATCAAGGATCTGTATTCAAGTACCACCAATACACAAAAAAGGAGTATTATTGAATGCAAGAAACACTGGTAGTACAGATAAATTCTCTAATGAAAATGAATACTACTGAACTAAACTAGGTCACACAAGTCACTAAGCCATGCAGGTCACATGTAGAATACCTGTTTTGGGTATTTCAGCCATTCTTCTGGGAACCCCTTCACCTGTGGTTCTTCGATTTCATTTGAGTCTATATTCTCAACAGTGCCATTTTCTAATGAAAATGAGGAACCTGAAATCATCTGTCTAACGAGTGTGTGGTTCAAATCCACATGAAAATCAGCAGAGATCTTCTTGCCATCCCTGACGTCATACAGCGCCACACTCACAAAGAATGGCTCTATCTGAAGGAAACACCAGAAACATAAAATAGCGGTAACTGAGAGCAAGTCGGTAGATTATCTTTTAACAGGTTTCTGCAACTAGAAAAAAAAAAAAAAAAACAAAACCAGAAAGCAAAGAAATATTACTTACAAATTGCGAGATACATTAAAAACACACATCTCTGCAAAAGCTATTTTCCAACCACGTGATTTTAGGGGCTTTTATTGGTAGTTTGGTAACAGAACAGTAATTGACAGCTAACTTAGAAACTTGCAGACTAGAAAGCAAATGTATTTGTCAAATACAGATGACTATTAGAGTAAATTGAATAGAGTCACAAAGAAACATTTTGCATGATTTTTAGAATGTCAGTTCAAAGCCATTATAAAAGAAAGAAAAATGAGGGTGGGCTTTCCTGGGATCGTCAGAAATGTGGCGCTAAGATGACAAAATGTGAGTAGATGAAAAATGTTTACTGGTACAAACACAAATGAGTGGGTGTATTATTCTGTGGGAAACACATGTTCCATTTTGCTAGGAAACCAAGAGCATTCAAACACTCTGACAGTACCCACTTATTCTATTGCATAGTATCAGGGAATTAAATCCTCTGACTGCAAGTAACCTCCAAAGAGCCTCCACAGTTCCGATGAAATAAATCACTCTCAGAATAACACCTTCTGAGCTGTCCATAAATCAGAATCTTAAAACTTTGGAGATAAAGAACAATGTACAGCAGGTACAATATTCTGTGCTTTTCCAGTGAACTATCGCACGCCCTTGGTACAGTTATCATGTCTTCATTTAAACAGTTATTTCAGTCTGCCAAAAAAGTATTGATTACATCAAATGAAAAAAAAATATTAGAAAAAAAATCAATGCCTCATATGTAGTATATGAAAGTTGAGTTGCCAGACACTGATTTCTCAGAACTTTCCTGCTTCAGAGGAGAGCTAACTAAAAGTATAGACTGACAGCTACATCTTGCTTTCCCTGCCCTTTTTTCTTAAAGTAAGAATAAGTAAAAATTTCTGGTTTATCCTGTTTTTAGCTGGGTTTTTCCACCAGGTGAAGCAGCCAGTCCTTTCTATTTTGCCTTCTCTTCTGTAATTTAATCTGTTTGGTTCCTGATTTCTTTGTGAAAAACAAAAAAAAACCAATTCAGCAGCAACTGATATTCGGTTGCCTCCCTACACAGGTCTTGACAGTTTAAGCTATTGTTAAGAAACATCAAAGATTTTAATGTTTTAAATTCCATATGGAACTGTAGCTAAAATTCTACAACCTAAATCAGCTTCAAGATGTTTACTGAAAAGTTCATCAGTTTCATTACTTGGTTCTAAGAAATGGGCAGAGGAGGAGGAGTAGTGAATGTAGGATGTGTGCATGATGCATCTTAACTTTACCGTGTCTTTACAAAGAAAGAAGTGTGCAGAAAGATGGAACAAAAGAAAAAAAAAAAGAAAAAGAAAAGAAAAAGAAAAGAAAAAGAAAACTCACAGGGAGATAACTAAAACTTACATTGGTCAAAGGATCATTTTCATTTTCAGTAACACAGGCCTGGAGATTCAAACTGAGTGATTTGCAAGTGATCAGGATCCTCTTTGCAGGTTTTTCTTCAAATGGCTTTACCACTGAGTTTGTCCCTGGAAACTCTTTTTTCTGAGGATTCAATGACTGAAATAAATTGGCAATACGTTAAACAGCAGAGGTTTAGATTGGATCTAAGGA
Source organism: Melopsittacus undulatus (assembly GCF_012275295.1). Taxonomy (NCBI): domain Eukaryota; kingdom Metazoa; phylum Chordata; class Aves; order Psittaciformes; family Psittaculidae; genus Melopsittacus; species Melopsittacus undulatus. The sequence goes on along the minus strand of NC_047532.1, from coordinate 53,532,299 downwards.
AGAAATTTTTTACTGTTAGGGTGGTGAGGTACTGGAATGGGTTGCCCAGGGAGGTTGTGAATGCTCCATCCCTGGCAGTGTTCTTGGATGAAGCGTTGGGCGACATGGTTTAGTGTGAGGTGTCCCTGCCCATGGCAGGGGGTTGGAACTAGATGATCTTAAGGTCCTTTCCAACCCTAACTATTCTATGACTCTATCATTCTATATAGGAAAAGTATGGCATGCCAAAACTAAGTAAGCTTTTTAGAGGTCCTGACAGTCACTGAAGCACCTGGAAAACTCGGAGTCACTACTGATATGTTCACATTACCTTGCTAAATGAGTGTTACTCCTAATTTATAGATTAGGAAGAAAAGCAAAAATATTGCCTGAGGACATACATAATGTCAGAGGCAGAATGATGGATCCAAGTTATGTTTCCTATAATTTTGGTTCTAATTGTTTCTTGTTTGCTTAACACTTCTGAACCTTTTCATCTTAATTTCTTCAAACAGATTAAACAGGCTCATATTTTCAGACTATAAGACCACATTTTAGAATTAGGCTTCAGAACTTTTTCCTTACTTATACATCACACCACTATTCCAATTCACTTAATATTTTTAATAATGGTGCTGCAGTTTATTGACAAAAGCTTCAAGTTTAAATATATACTGATCTCAATTTTTCTCACATTGTCTTTTTAAATGAAGTTTCCAATTAAATGTACCAAATCACCAACAAATGTACATTCCATGCACGGAATAACATTCTTTCAAGTATGAACTCTGACACTGAATGATAAGAAAGCTGAAGATCAAAAGAAAAGCTACCTGCACTTCCTACATTTCCAGCTAAACTTCTTTTCACATAGTCAACCTTTTCTACCTCCAACTGTAATTTCCCACTGCTTTTTATATCCATTCACATATCTGTAGTCAAATTCAGTGTAATGAATACCAATGAAACCACTGTTCTGATAACATGCCCAGTCCAAGAGAAGATTCTGCTGCTGTAATATCTTCAGTTTGCTTTGACGATTCAAAGCTTAGCTATCCTGTAGTTGATGACCTTCAGAAGTCACTTCCACTCTCAACCATTCTATGATCAGATATCACTAGTCTATACCGAAATCTCTATAGACTAGAGATAGCACCCCTCACCCTTCAAAGTTGAAATCTCAGGTATACCCAATTGCTTGCTGAACTCCAACCAACTTCAGTGGCTTAGCTAACTCACTTCTATTTCAAAACCTCAAAGAACCTGGGGGAAAAATAAATACACATCACTTACTGCTATATCAGGATCCAAAGAGAAAAGATTTAGACGCTCTGTATTTCGAGAAGCTTTCACTGTTTCTTCTGTTTCTGTGATGTACTGTGGTGACAGATAATGAATTAGTTTTCTGCATAAGAACAGAAATCCATGGAGTTGTTAAGACTTCTAAATCAATAATCAATGTTTCACTTCTCATAATACTTCCAATTTCTGCAGTAGTTATCCCAAAGCATCTTCAAGCACTCTGAGTGTTATATGCTTGTGAAGCAAGGATTTTCAGGCGATGATACACTTCCAAGGACCCCCAAAATAGATCAAGTAATTAAAATTCATATATGTTACTAAAGACAATGTTATCATTGTGTAAGATGTCAGAACTGTAGATCACTGTGCTAAAACAAATTTAGGGATTTCCAAGTTGAGATAAAACCAAAGCAAACCAAACTATCCCTACAGAAAAATACCCGGGGATAGTTAGAATAGAAAGTGGGGCAGGAAAGTGAAGTTCAGCCTTATAAGGTGGGCAGTCACACAGTTTGCAGCACATCACCCAAAAGTAAGGCTGGGAATCCTCTCCACATCCATCCTTCTGTCACAAGGCAGGATCAGTCACATCCATCTTATTTCTGACGGACAGATGCCTATGTTAACAATAAGTTCTCTGATAAAAGTAACTCAACAACCTCCTGAATCCACCTGATGCTTTCCTATCCTGCATTTTAAAAGCTTATCCTGATGTCTAACTTTGGTAATTTTCCCCTGCTATTCAAGCCCAGTTACCCAACAGGTAAAAAATGTCCTACGCATTCCCTTCCCCTGACAGATCCCTCATGATACCTTTGAAACATTTTTTCTCAGTCTACACAAGCACAGTTCCTTCAGTCTTTCTTTGCACTTTCCTTGCCTAATGCTTCTTTATTTTTCAATCTCTGCACCATTAATGGAGTCCACAACTTTCCTGGTTGCCCAAGAAGACTGAGCACAAACCTTAGCTGACATGGTACAGGACATGCTCTTGTTCAGGTCCCATTCAACAGTTTGTGTTTTCCACAGTAGCATCACATTAAATAACAAGCAAGACCAAGAACTCTGTGTTCACTTCCTAATATGCCCCACCCATGCAGAAGCAGGTCCTGATGTGTCCCTGGTCTACTGGTTTAGTTTGAGATGGGATCAGAAGATTTTACCTGCCATGGACTAGGGACCACTGCAGTCAGGCCTAAACAGCAAGGCCATCAGTGGTCTTTGAGCTATCTTTCAGACACATTTGAGATATCGCAAACCATTAGAAAGTATCCATCCACAGAGGAGATGATCAGATACTGCTCTTGTCCTTAACAGCTCAGTTACATTTTATCTGGTTGATCACTTTTTTTTGTGGGGTTTTTTGTTTGTTTGTTTTTTTTTTTTTTAATTCTAGCTGACCACTTCATATATATGACTACAACCTACATTAAAACATAGACAAAAGTCTGTCCTCATTTGAGTATACAGCTTTCAGTTCAAATCTGTGGGAGTAACATCCTCTGCTAGCATTTGGCTGTGTAGATAGTATCTATAGCAGCTCACTGACAGATTACAAAACCAGATCATATGACCGTTTAAGAAAAAGTGGTGAAACACTTCCAATCTAGTTTTCCATCAAAAAGCCTCTTATCACTGTCTACAATTATCTCATCCACATGAAGCAGTTTTTGTGATCCCGTAGACGAAACGCCTCCCCTGATACTGCAAATATCTTTCAACAAAGCTATGTAAGGTGATGAGCAGTTCACAGCTTGTTTCCTTGCAAGTCACACAGGAAATCTTGGCTCTCCAAGGGCAAAACTCTTCTGAAATGCAGTTAAAAAGAGTAAATATTTCACATCTAACTGCAGGGATCAGATTCTTACTGACTTCACACATTCAAATCAAACCACTCTAGGGAACACCTACTTTCTTTATGTTCTTTGGAGCTTTTCTCATTTAAACAAAGCCTGTCTTCTGTTCAGAAAGAGAATTATTCCTGTCATCTGTCACGTTTCTAACAGTCACAATTAGCTGTGCTACATATTCAGAACTTTCACAGTACAAATGATCCTCTGTTGGCAGTCATTTTTCACCTAGTTAGCACTACCCATTAAACTTGTAAAGATAAATATAATTGCCATTACTTTTGCGAAGTCTGGGTGCAAGGTGTTTTCTGAAGAATCAGTCTCTTCTTGAGAGCAATCACAATTCACCGAAACTTCTGCAGGGTCTTGAAAAGAAGAAAAAAGAAAAAAACAACATTGTTTTTATTACACTGGCTATTAACATTGGGTTAAAAAAAATCTCCATGTTATTATTTTTATGCCCTTTAATATCACTGGGATAACAAGTGGAAAAGATAACTAATGTGAACCTCTGTCCTCCTCAACCTCACCTCCCACTGGTGCTTGCTGTATTATAGAATCAGAGAATGATTTGGGTTGGAAGGGACCTTAAAGCTCATCCAGTTCCAACCTCCCGGCCATGGGCAGTGACACCTTCCACTAGACCAGGTTGCTCCAAGCCCCATCCAGCCTGGCCTTGAACACTGCCAGGGATGCCACAGCCACAGCTTCTCTGGGAAACCTGTTGCAGTGCTTCACCACCCTCATAGTAAAAGATTTCTTCCTAATGTCTAATCTCAATCTCCCCTCTTTCTCAGTCTGAAACCATTGCCCTTGTAAAAAGTCCCCCTCTGTGACTCAATCTCAATACGTAACGAGGCCTGACTCCTCAGTGAAACATCCGACACATTCATCCATGACAAATATTCATGTCCAAAACAAAGACACCTTCCTTTGCTTCCTTGCTACTGGTGCCTTCTGAGGCAACACCAAAGGTTTATGTTAACTGAAAGACTTTGGACTCCCAGTAAAGGGAGTATTCAGTGAGGCATGGATAACCTCACCTGCTCTTTGGGAAGGGTAAGGGTGCAGTTCAGGCTCCATGAGCTGCGTATCTATGGATCCACAGAACAGAACTACACAGCAACCTCTTTGCTTTACTTAGCTCATCAGGGACAGTTCTGCTTTCACTAGGTAATTCACGTGAAATAAGTCATTAGAGCCACTTAGAGCTCTTCTGCCAAGAAAGCATCATGCCTTTTGACAAGTTAACTCCATAGCACATTCCTGTTGCTCATTATCAGATTTTTTTACCAGCAGAGACTTCTGTTTTTTGTTAGCCTTATGTCTTTGACCTTTTATACACATATTTCTTCCTGTTTCATTAATAACCCTTATGGGTGGGATTTTCAGAAGTACTTCTCCAATTCTGAAGGGCAAGTCTCTTGTGCCTCCAAATTATAAAAATGTCTTTGGCTATATGAAGAGCACCCTGTTCCTCCAAAGTTGGAATTTATTATAAACACCAGACTAAAGCCTTCAGTTAGCTCTGAACTTCCCCAAGATTCAAATGCATGTGGATTCAAAGCTTTGATCCAGCTCAGAGCACAAGCAGTTCAAATCTGTACTAAGGTTTCAAGTGTTTTCAGTCTTAGAATTTCAGCTGGGGTTCATCCAAACTGAACATGGATTTATTGTGCAGAAGTTACTGCCACATGAGAAGTACCGTACAACTGAGCATCCAAGTCTTTCTTCCATAGGGAAAGCATATTAATTCACAAACTCACAAAAGCAAGACATGAAAAGTCAATAAGCTTCCACAGAAAGAGCAATATACCATAGCTGGGACTTTTTTTAACATTATTAGCTCCAGATTTTTAAAGACAACAAAATGCTGGAAAAAGCACTGATCGAACCTCTCTCCAGCACAAAACTCTTTAAAACCTTCAAACTCCCAAGACAGTAAAACACAAAGTACTGTAAAATCATTGACAGAGAGGACTATATTTAAAAAGAGCTGCATATGCAAAGTAGAGCCACGTTTCTCCTGCTGACTTTGCAGGGAGCAACTTTACCTCCCCTACAGCGTTTTGAAATGATCTGTGGGGAGTTAGCTGACATTGTTCAGGGATTGCCAAAAGACTGGTGCTACTTTGTCAAAAATCAATAGGTGCAGAATCCATTACAGACTCAGGCAGTTAAAATGATTCAATAGTAATATCCCAATGTCCAATTCTTCACATTTGATTAAAAAAGAAACCCAACAATACAAGAGCCTGTTCACTCTTACCCAACTTCAGGTCAGTGAGATCCGCACTTTTCCTCTCCTGAATGGTTCCCTCTGGATTTATTTGCAGGATTTTGTTGAGAGTGAAAATCCAGTCATCCATATCCTGCTCATTTTCAGCTGCCAGCACAAAGTATGTGAGGTCATTCATTTTCAACTCAAAGGCATGTTTCCTAAGCCTGTTATTCTGTTGGAACAAAAGGAAAAGAAAAATAAACACTAGAACTAATGATAAAAAAGTACTGATAGGCATCCATAAGATAGACTTGTATATTATCACTCCATAAACAGAACATTCAAGCAAAACTTTTAAAGAAAATTCAGACACTCTAATAGTACAAATTTACGTCAGTTTATTGTTGGGTCTTTGTGCATCTAAGGTCTTCTATAGCCAAATATCTGTCTATTTCTGTCATAAGAATTAACAGGTGCTTAGTTACTGAAACAGCTCAATAAAATTGAACAAAGTGGTGTGATCTAATAGAATGTGCTTCATTCCTGAAATTTATCAAACTAGTGAGGCTTTTATCTCTGTCTTATGAAGGCAGTTGCATCAATTGTCTTTCCTCCTTGCTTAAATCTCAAAGAACACTGATGTGTCCTACCCCCTATTACTTCATCAAACTTTTACAACCACTGACTACGGACACCAGCACCACTGTTTTGTTTTTAGTATTCCAGAAAATTGCCATCACTTTGTCGATACATCTAGCCTTAGAGTGATGCTGATAAATTAAAAACAATTCATCTACTCCATAACTGGCCATTTGACTCCACTTTAGTTTTATTAGCAGTCTCAAATAATATGACAATGGAGGCCTGTAGTTCTACATGCTATAACTATTTCTCAGAACAGTCCTATATCAGTAAGTTACCAAGAATAGCTTCTAAGCCAGATGCTGAGATGATAGCGGTATTTTTATTTAAGAGGAACAAAGGCAGAATCTGACACTGATTAGCAGAGGAGGAGACAGAGAACCCAAGGCACTCAGAATAAAATTCCATTAACATTTTTTTTCCAGCAGCGGAGATGATTTAGAAGATCCCTTCCCAAACTGCTGTTAATAACTTGCTCCAGTTCTTATATCACATATCATGATCCAGCTCAGGAATCAGTTATGACTGAAAAACTTCTGGAGCTTCTTGGGTCAACAGAGTCAGTCAAATTTTGGCTTTTCAAGTTGACTTGGGATCATGTGTGTGTATATGCATGCATGTGCATTATTTTTTAGTTTTGCTACTGGAAATTCTCTTGGTAGGAAATAGTTTTCCTCTCAAGTACTTTATTGAGGTGAAAATTCTTTCAGGGATATAAATTTCATCCAGCATAGAGTTTTGTAGCAGTTGGTTCTCAGGTGCTCAATATTTTTCTTGATCCTTAAATCACTCTAATCCTCCAATCACTGCATACATTCAAATTAAGGTAAAACAAGGACTAACATTTCACTGAAACCTATTTTTACTCATATAACATTAGGGCTTGACCAAGAGCTAGAAGTTGAACCAAACTGAGCCATAAATCTTAGGCAGTGGCGATTCAAAACTTGTAAAGATAGATTATTTGTATAAGTGGATGGTTTATACTAATTTATGCACAATCTATGAAGAAAAATTCTATGTTTTGATTTATCTTCTTAAAGTTCTGAACAGCGTTAAAATGAATGTATTTCTCGGCTATATTATGTACTTCCCCTTACAGTCATGGCCAAGATCTTTCAATCAGGTACTGTAACACTATTAGACATAATCTATTAGAGCAATACATCTCACATGTCAAATCTTAAGAACATTAAGGCAGGAAAACTTCAATATCCACTTTTCCATCTGCACTTCAGACTTCTGGCATGCAGATGAGGTCTACAGCAAAGTCTTTGTTTCAAATCTAAAGCCAACTATTTTCTCCCTGATCAGGAAACAGGAAAAAAGAAAAGTACCATTTCTCAGTTTGCTTCTCTATAAGTTCTTCCATATGGTATGTGGACCTTGAAGTTGATTTGCAATCTTCACCACTTACTTCCAAGTTTAAAATTTCTTCCAGAAGGAAATAATGCAAGATTAAAAAAGAAACTATATGAAAGAAACATCAGGCTAAGTCTAATGCCTGCAGGGTCATTCTTCCAAAATAACAGAATTGTTTTGGAAGTATTTTGTATTTTATCTGGAGATGATTTCTCCAGGATGTTTACTTGTATCAAACAGAAGCTCAATGTCATTCATAGAGAGCTAAATGATTTATGGTGGCATTAAAACTCATTAAATCAGAACTTTTACATCACAGTTTTCCTCTAAAACTTCAGCTTTACCCAACTCTTTCTTCACATTTTATGGTATCCCTGTTTATGGCAACTGTATAACAGTTTCTTTGTTTTTCTCAGACCTGCAATTCCAATTTCATCACAGACTGTGAGAGCTAGCTGATAATCCTTGCCCTCTTAGCCCCTTGGCTTTGACTCTCACTTCTTATTAGTGAAGACAGCTGATAAATTTATGCATCCCATTCTAAATGTCAGTCAAAGAACAATCACAAAAACTAGTGTTGTAGTAGGCGAGAGGAGAACCTAAAGTTCGAACAGTTGCAGGAACACTGCAGATTTAGAAGGCAAATGCTAAAGTTCAGAAGGATTTAAAAAGTTTCTTGAACTTTTTTGTTAGAGATTAGTCAAAAAGACAGCAGTCAAGACATTGCTGCTGTCCTGGAGTGTCAGAAAACACAGCAGAACAGACACCCTCTGGGATAGCATTTAATCTGTACCTAAAACTACACTACAGGAATATTCAGGGTCTAACTAGAGCTCTGACTGAGACCTATCTTAAAGGACACACTGCCAGCAAGCAGTAGCTTCTAAACAGGATTTCTGTATAAGAATCTCTCTATGGCTTCTGCTACACTTCCAAGCTACCTTTCAAACCAGTGGACTGACACTTGCAAAAGTCATTGTTCTACGTATTTACCTCCATCCTGTCCTATACCTGTTTAAAATAAGAAACAGTCTTTGTAACTGCACAGGGTAAACGGTGCAGTTACCCTGCAAATCTGGTACTTTCCTGGGTGCAGGAAGAAGGCTCTGCAGAGAGACTGTCAGCAAATGCTTGCTCCCAGAGTGAATTACTCGCTGACTGTGTTTCTTGCTCTGAAAGGGTTCAGTGGTGGAGAGACTTCCCAATCAACAGAAGCATGTTTTTATCAGAGGCCTTCCATTGCATTACCTGAAAGGTTTCTTTCAAAGCAACTTGCAAATCAGTCTGCACTAGCACTGTTACCAATCTTTACAGGTTAAAGAATAAAGAATTAAGTATAACTAAAAAAATGAATTTCCTTATTCAGTGACACAAGGGGCTAGATCAACTACAGTACATACTATTGAAATAACATATTGTATAGAATAAAGGGGAAAAAACTGAAATACATTAACAGAATTAGAGGAAAGGCAGAAGTAGAGGGGGAAAAAAAGCTGAGGACTCAATCCTAGTGGGAATAAAAAACCCAGAAGATGGTATCAGACATTTCTGGGTATTTATTTTTCCAAGTCACAATAAACAAGAAGGTCTGTCCTACCTGCTGCCATTAAGACTCTATCACCTCCAAAAGTGATGATATTCAAGGAGGCTCAGGATACAGGATTAATTTACCACTCAGCCAACAGCCAGTGTTTGTAACCTGAGTTTTTTAACCCACAACAAGCACATATGCTCTTAGTAAGCATCAAGTAAAATCTGGCAGCTAACAAAATAATTTCAGTGCAAAGTAACATTTTATAATTTTTTTTTCATGTGTGCCATGGGCAAAGAACATATCCATCATCTGCTACCATAATTCAACTGCGGTTTTCATAACCTGTCAGTCTGAGCACTTGCATCAATTTCAAAAGCAAAACTAATGGAATTTTCATGTAATGAAACTGCTAATGAGACTACTATTCCACTCATTTGGACAGCCAAACAACACAACAAAATAAACTGAAACTTACCTGTACAACTCCCGTACAAGAATCCAAGAAAATACATCCCTTTGGCTCCTTGGATATTTTTTCATCTTTGTAAAAATTCATAATATATGAGTTATCTGACAACTGTGTCAGCTGGAAGTAACGCTTTTTGAATGACTGAATAGGAGGAGGAAAAAAAAGAATGACACTTGTACTTCCAATTATTTTCACTGATACTTTAGTCACAGGGATAAGATAATAAGTAAATCCTAACTGCACTTCAGTCACACTATTTTGCATGCAACTGTAATATTACATTACTATTATTCACAATAATGTAATCAAACCTGAGATATAAGCAGCTAAATGACAACAGCCAACTAGTATGCCTCTGTGGGGGATATAAACCCAAATGGAATAAAGAAAGAATAATGCTGTGCCCTTACCCGAACAGTAATACTATTGTTTACAGTGCTGTTGAAATTCCCCTTATAAAGCCATCCAGACTTGTAAACTCCTGCTGCTAATCCTCCTCCTCCACCACCACCACCTTTTGAAGATGAGTGGGATGTTGTATCCTGTATGAAAGACATGATTAATATTGCATGGCTTTGCTTTTTGAATTCTAAGACAAAAGAAAACTAATATGTGAGTATCTACTTGACAACAAATAATCATCCTTTTGTTGCTTTTCAAATAAGACATTATTAATATGCCTGCTGTGTATATGATGCCACAGGAGACAAAGCTGTTCCACTAATTTCAGTTATTTAAAAATTTTACAGGAGATAACGAGCCTCCATTATCATTCTTTATTTGATATTGAAGCAATAAATAACTCTTCCCCAGGGGGAAAACCCCAGCAAAACCCAGAATACATACTTCATCCTTATCCACATCTTCATGATCGATTTCAAATGAATGTGAGGGCAGTTTCTCTGGTCTGCATTCACTTCTAGAAGGAGAGGGAAAATGTCTTTAATTATTATTGTTTTTTAAATAATTGTGCACCTGGTATTTTAGGGAGGAAAAGACCCCAAGCCCTCATGGCATCTTCAGTATACGTCTTGCTGTGATCCTATTACCTTCTTTAAAAATCACTGTTTCAAAATACAGCTTTTTTTTAATCCCCATCTATCTTGTTATTTCAATGCTATGAAGCTGCAATAGTTCTATGCAAACTCTTCATTACTTTTCTACCACAACAGCAACAAAATCCAATTTCCAAAGAGATATCCCATTTAAGGCTGTCAAATCAATGAGAATGAATTCTTCGATAGTTTTTCTAGCCAAGAACAACATTATAACACTCAGGTTAAAGCTTCTACATTTCTTCAATATTTCAAGGTATTTTTACTCTTCAATATAATGAGCACAGCCTCAACATAGTTTGTAAAAATACACAGATGCCTTTTTGATGTGGTGCTACTTAAGATCTTCATATTGTGGAATTAAAACCAAAACTGAACATGAGTAAGCAAAGCACTTAATCCCTTGCTTATTTTTAAGCATTTAAATAATTGTACTCAGGCCCAGAGTACTTTGTATGCTAGAGAATTAAACCTGAAGTAATGGCCAAATATACATGACAATATTAAAGAATTTTTTTAAATGGATAAAAAAAAAGAATGTATCTTTCTGTATCTTGAGAAACACCAACGTTGCTCTCAAATTCCTGAAGATTACAAATCTCATCTTGGAAATATTAATCTATTATATGAAAATCTACAGGAGTTGTCATGGTAGAAGCCACCATTTATCTGGAAGACTGACCTATCCAGAACTTACTTTCATCTACCCAACCTCAGAACAGTAACAGAGCAATATTACTCTCGGCTGTGCAGGGAAGCAAATCCAAATGGAAGCTGAGAAACCACACAGACTCCTAAGCTACTTTTGTCTCTCAGCTTAGTGAGCTTTGGCCCACACTTATGCATAATGTTAAATGCCACTAATTAAAAAAATGAAAGTGGTAACTTCGATCATTTTCATTTTAATTCATATTAATTCATATACAAGTTACAGTTTAGTAAGATAACAGTAATCTATCTCCTATTTATTTTCCCCATTTCAGTGTTCTCATGATGTGGCTACCCCACTGCAACCAAAGTCAGAATTTCAGCAGAACCAGGAGAGCCAAGTGCACACAGAACATAGGAGTGTTTTACTCTGTTTTAATTTGCTCTAGATTTCATGTTTATTTAATGTAAACAACTGATCAATATTCTGAGTAAAAGGAACATTTGCAATCTCTTGACATCTTTCACATCTGTAAAAGCATTAAAATTCAGAATATTTGTGATGGAAATCCATTTCAGGTTTTCCAATGCAACCAAGGGCAGCTGTTAAATATTCCTACAAAAACACTCTCTCCCACCCAAAAGAGTCCCAAACCAAAAATCTCATGCCACATCCCACTTTTTACAAAAACCACCATTCAAGCCTTCACATTTTTAGAAAAAAACCCTATTGACTGATGCTTTCTGGACACATGTAGACAGGTAACCCTGCACACATTTGCTTCAGAATCTGTAGCAATAACAGGAAAAGCTGGGGAAAAAAAAAATCAAACCAAAACATAACCCCAACCCTTACACCCTTGATGCTACCAGGGTGCGGAAGGAGTGAGAAATCTGCTGGATTAGCAGGGTGCCAACCCCTCACTGTATGACACAGCAACTCTGCTCCACACTGCAACTCCACAGTCAGAGAACTTGTCTCATTAAACCACCACCCTTCCACAAGCCTTGGTTGTCTATGTTTCTTAGAAAGAAGGAAATCCTTCTTTCCTCCCAGCAGAGCTATAAAAGAGATAGAGCATAGACCACTGCTGGTTCAGGTGTCAGATCTCACCAATCACCCCACCACTCATTCACTCAGACCTCCATGTCATTCTCCATACAATAAATTTTTCCTTTCCTTTCCTTGGAATCCTTTTGGGCATGCTTCTCATCATTCTAGGGCAGGCAGATTGAACATGGTAAGGACATGATCCTGTTTTGGTGCACCCTCTTTCTCCTCTGTCTACATGAAGGTGCAGAATTACAGGGGATCAGACTTGAAATACTTACCAAATGTTCCATGATTTCTATAAATGACAGCAAAAACTTTGCTAATGACTATTTCTATTCCCAGACACAGTGTCACCACAAAACCCTAAGCAACTCCTGTTCTTCCTTCACCCTTCCCACTTGCTCAAGAACCAAGAACACACCAGTACAAAGCATAAAACATGGTGTGAAAAGAGGTAGTGAGAGCTCACAGAGAGGAATATAAGAGGAAGAGGGACCTGAGAAAATCCTCAAAGGAGGAACACACTCAGAGAAAAACTAAAGCAGTTACTAAACTTTTTGGTCATGTTGTTGTGCACATGTCCTTGAGCTCTTCCTCAGTGCCACAGCACCACTTCAGGGGAACAGCACCATGGACGTGTTGAGTGCTCATTGTCTGCCCCAGGTGGCCGGCATCACATTGCAACTGGTTCCCAACCAAAAATGGTCAGTATTCAAAACCAGTAACTTCAATATCTGATAAAACTGTGCAGCCATCACTTGACATGTACAACTGTGTGAAAAACCACAGTGTGGCCTCACATACAAACAGGTATAAAGCCCTTCAGCACTGCTGAAGGCTGCCAGGTCCCAGTTTTTGTGCTTCTAAATGGGAAAGCCCATGGGAAGGCTCAGCACACCCTCAGTGAATGGAAGTACTTTAGTCACATCTAGATCTAGTACTGTAAAGGATGCCCCTTTCTCATGATGCAAAGCTCATCCAACCTTTCCTGATACAATGATTTCCCAATAAAGGAACTGACACAACAATATGCTCATATTTCTGGTAGTTTCTGTGTTAGCAATTTTGCTCAAATGAAACCAAAACTGCAGAAACTGGGCACCCAGAGCTACAGACACTGAGATACAAATACTACAACATGGATGTATCAAGCCACTTTGTTATTAATGAGGAGAACTAGTCTAAAATGCTCAGCTTTGTAACTTGCTTATGCAAACCAAGGACCACTGATGTTGAATGGGTTGGAATTAGTTTGAAATAAGATGGATTCCAAAACAGCTCTGTTTATTTATTTATTAATTAAATAAATAATTTATTTTGAATAAATAAATTTATTATTTATTCAAAAGCCATGCCAACTTTCAGCAAACAAAACAGACACTCCTACTGTAACTTTGCTTCTGAAACATCAACCAGTGCTGCATTCAAACTATTCCTGAGTACTGTGTTCTGATATGTTCCAAAACAAGATCTGTTTTTTTATAATCCTCTATGAAAGAGTGGGGAAAAAAGTAAGGTGTGAGACACCATAACATCCCTGAAGCAAGAATTCAAGAAAGCAGATCATATCAAACACCATATTGAAATTAACTTCATGGAAGAGGATGTATGTAATCAGCTAAAATGTACTTTCGTGCAGAGTCACATCTGTCAAATGCATATTTCATGAGTGAAGATGCTTAAGGTTAAATTGAAAACTGCTGTGTTGCAAGCATTTTTCTTGAGCATTAAATGCATTAATTTTCTAAAACAATCAGTACACTAGGTACTTAAGGAAATGTATGTTTATAATCTCTGAGTAGCATTGCTCTTAATGGCTTTTTGTACTAGCATATTCACTGTTCATAAAAATACCAACATAGAAGAGAGAATGCAGATCTGAGGGAAGGCTTGCAGCCCAAACTCCTCTGAACACAGCACCTAAAGGGATCATAAGAATCGGTTTATTGATTCCTGCAACAATATATTTAGTTAGTACTAGTTTCTATCCAATCCAAGCATGAAGCACTTACTGTTGTGTTAGGTACACATAATCTTCTCATCCAGTATCATGACTTTAATGCCTCAAATTCCAGGAAACGAGGTGGTAACACAGCCCCTTTGGGTATTCAGTGATTTCATTAATTTAACTACTCCCTAAAATGGTCCTCAGGAAAGAGGATATACTCCTGTTTCTGGCAAGTTTGTGGGTAGAAACTCACTCATGAAGAAATGAGCACCAAATTCTTAATTTCTTTCCATTCAAATCAAGTAACTTATTCCCTCTCCTCCCAGAAGCTTTACACTGATTTTAATCAAGCACAGAAGGGATACCTGCTTACCCAGACATCTGTACATTTCTGCAGCCTTGCATCACTAGGGCTACACCAGTGCACACTGTACACACTGCACCCAGTTCTTCCATATGGTGCAGCCATAAGGCACTAAGTGAAATCCTACTCCTCTGTTACACAGGGTAACTAAAAGGAGAATTAATCCCAGTTAAAGGTGAGTGACATTTATGCATTATAAGGAAAATGAAAGCCAGCTTTCCTGTATCAATTGTGCTTTGAATACGCAAATATGGTTCTAAGGATTTAAATCAGCACTAATAGAGCTTGTTGATATGATTGATTTCTGCAGTCTTGAACTTTTGCTAAAGGACCTTTTCTTCCTCTTTTTAAAAACACAAGGCACTATAAATACAGTAAAACAAGCAGAGTGTATAAGACAAAGGAAAGTGCAAATATGGACATAGCTCAGCAAAATGACACAACCTAATAAGAATAAAATTAAAAAAAAGAAGAACTGATGCTAGATCTTACTGTGGTAAGTGTCGAAAGTCTTCCGAATACTGTTCATATTTGTAGTTCACAACATGCCACTGGGAACTGTAGTATTTACAAGCCTAAAAACAAAATACAAACAATAACAGTATAATTACTACAACTCTTTAGACTCAGGCTACAGAACTAAGGAAGATCTGAGGGAGTCCTCTGCACTAGAGAACATATTCTTCTCTTTTATAGCTGGGTGCACAGTTCTTAAAGGAAATTCAGACTCATATGTTTCAACATTTTGAAGCACAATTTCCCTTTAAAATCAAATGCAGTGAATCACATATGCTTTATTGATTCTCATCTTCTTTGTAGGAAGCATCATTAAATCATATCGCTACTGCCTCAAAAGCCTCCATCTAGCTTAGGCCTGACTTTCTCTATGGACATTAATTATACATTTTTGCTTTGCATCCTGTTTCATTTCCTATGCCTTCCATAGTAAATACATTTGCCCTACTCCTTTTATTCCCCATTGTTGTAGCACAAGCCCTCTACTTCTTGTTCTGTCCTTAACAACTGATTTTTAACCTCCTAACAATATTCAGGAATATATTAGTAGTACTGTCATTTCTCACCAGTCTCATTTTCCCTTCCACACTGAATTTGCTCAGTTATCTCATAATCAACTTGTAGTTTTTATTTTCTGAAAAACTTCTTGATGGTTTTGCATTCACCTTTTGAAATTGTTATTAATATATCAATCTCCCTTAAATAGGCGAACAGAACTGAACAAAGACTCTTCTGAAGTGTTTGTCTCTGCTGTCAAATAGACAAGAATAACTGTGCAATTTACAATATAAAGAACTTTTATCAATGCAATCACACACAACATAACATTTTTAAAGGCAACAAGATTCATGAAATATGTACAGTTATTAATAAGGTTCGCATCTACAGCACTACCACAAGAGAATTTCCAGTGACTCTTTATACAGAGTGTAAAATGCAAACTGGTACTTGTACAGTATGTGCGAGAATTTACCCCAGTATTGCATTACTTTGTCCTCACACTCCATTTGGGCATTTGCACAAGCTCATAAGAGATGGACAGGAAGAAAGAGAGGGATCAGGCTTAAAACCTAACAGTAGAAGCTGCTGCCCAAGACCATAGGGAAGGGAGGGACATCAGGAAGGAAAATTATGTAGATCTACAGTAGATAAAGAAGCAGTAGCATTGAAAGAAATCTTAGGTGGGAAGAGGACAGTTTCACAGGAAGGATGATATACCAGGAGACAAAGTGAATAGAATAAAGGATGGATCAATGATATTTAAAAACCAAAAGCTATGCAGACGAAGTAGAAGAAAAGGCAACAAAGGAACAGGATAAGTTAGGATCTTCTGAGTGGCCTGGAGTATTCCCTCTCTTCCCTGCCAGCCTCTTCTGAACCTCCCATAGAAGTCATTGATTCCACAGCAGTCCCTGCCTCCAAGGGGCAGAGAGGGTATCATCAGGCTGCTGGAGCAAAACATGAGATGGGCTAAAAAAACTAAAAGTGGTGCTTTCTAAAAGTGCTCACCACTGGCTTAACAAATCCCTTTTCTAAATCTTGCGTAAAACATGCAGAATATGTACCCACAAATTAATTTAGGTAGTCATAGTCTTCTGTAATAACTTTATTTGTTTTAGAGTATGGAAAAGACAGCCATGAAGAGGATGCACTTTTATAGGCAGTTTTCTCCCACCTGACACTGAATTGAACAGTCTGCAGTAACCATTCCATGTGGATCTAGCATCTACTTTCTGGTCTGACACAAGCCCTCATTACCTTACAGGATGCAAAATAAAGTGTGCCCATTAGACAACATAAAATAATCACGCATGCTCTGAGAATGAGCATAATGATACAGCATAACTGACTAATTCTACACACTGCAGGGTCAGGTCCAAAGCCTTCCCCTGATAACCATGTTCCTACACCACTCCAGCGCTGTTTGCACTTCGCCTTTTAATAGAGAAAAAAAAAATCCACAGCCAAAAAGATCTGGTTTGTGAATATTTATAGAATGACTTGATCACTCTTGCATTTTTATGATCTAAATTTCAGTTAAAACTATCTGATAGCCACCTGCGCTATAAGAATACTCTTACAAGAGCAACAGATATGCTGGTCCACACGATCCAATGAAAAACTCCTTCACTGAATGTTATGAAGATGAGCACAGACCCTCCCATTCACACTTAACTCGCTTTCTACTTGGCAAATGTAAACCAGCTGAGTCTTCTACAGAAAGGACTACTTCTTCCCTGGGGTACTTCCATTACTAAGTATTCTACTTAACAGATGCAATTAAAGCCCACAGAGAATTCTCAACGCAAGGCTTTTATTGCAAATATTATAGGCTGATGTGTTCAAAAAAACAGATGTGAATAACGCATAGAGCAGGCCACAGTATTTTAGCTTGTAACTATAAAGGTTTATTGTGCTCCTCCAAGAAAAAGCTAATAAAAATAAAAATCAAAAAGGACAAGCAGCACATTCAAATATCGCTCAGTAAGTACACAAAAGGCATGCCAATCCAGAGCAACAGCTAATGCTGCTCTTGAACTAGCTTTTTGTGGCGATCCACTGTAAACTAGATATAGTTTGTTTATTTTTTTCTCTTCAGACTATCCCAACTAAAAATTAAATACTTCTACTGACTGTATTGACTTCTACAGATTTTGTTTTTTCTTAATTGGAAATTATTACTGGAAATTGAATCTTATCAATGAGGAAAAATACCTATGAACCTGATTTAAGGAGCAAGAAAAGCCTTTCTAGACACAGAGATTTCATCAAGACGCCATAGCTGTATCCTACTGTTTCTGGCAAAGATCAGAGGCACCAGTGCAGGGGCTGTTCAGCTGAAGTGGACTGTGGGGGAGGAAAAATACAGACAGAGAAATGGAAGCTTTGGGACGTGGGAGGGTTGGCACACGTTTACATGAACTTTCCTATTGCATTACTGACCAGGCAGGCTGCACAGCCCATTCCCCAGGGCCCCATCACATTCAGGTCATTTATTTTCTCTTGTTGCCCGGCTTGCCTAATTTTTCCTCAGAGAGAAAGACAATCCTACAAACTTTTTCCACCTGTAACTTTATAGCTCTGGATTCTGGCGATGACAGCATGATGGCTACCACAGTGGGAGAGGTACTTAAAGACTTACACTGCAATGCAAATAACCCTTGAGGGGGGGGAGTGGGGAAAGGGAGAAAGAAAAGCAAATGGGAAGTGAAAGAACCACAACTGAAACAAACACCTTGAAACATCTGAAAGCAACTCCCAGCTTATCTTCTAACATTATGTTATGTGTGTTGTCTTTGGAAATACAGATATACATATGATAAAAGTAATTAGCGGAACAACTGGGCCTCTTGCAGAGAAATTGTGTGCACAGTGCAATCCTGCCTCACCACTCAGCCTTGAAGAGTGAGTATTTCTGAGGTGGAAAATAGGAGATACTGAACTGGGAAAGGCAAGCCCATGTAAGAGCTTAGAAACAGAAAGTGAAGACCTTTCAGTGTTGGATGTGGCCACAGCACTGAAGGGGAAGCTGCAGAGATGGCCCAGTGTTCTGCTCCATGACCGAGGACATGCATGGCGCTGCTCACAAAGCCTTCACAAGCGCTCCTCCCTCCTGTGACCTCTGCTGCAACAACCAAATGTGGGGATTTGGGAAGGCAGCGTGATCACCCTGGCTTCATATTCAGCCTTCCACTCAGGCCTACCTTACAATCACAACTATCACGGCAGCACCACGACTAGCTGCTAGCAGTGTGGACCTTCATTTGGGGCTCTTGGAGCAGTTTCAAGATTATCACAGTTCACTCATACAGTAACACAGCAGTATAACAAACCAAAATACTAACGCAGACTATTATTTTGTAGTATTAAACATTTTAAAAGAGAATTTATTTTCTGCTACCAAAAGACCCACTGTCTTTTAAATAACACGTCATTATCCTGGCACTACAGTTCTTTAAAGTACTGGAAGCACTTAGATCCTGAAGTAGTGAAAAACTACACTGTGATGAGCAACAGTAAAACTTTTTTTGTTACATTTTTCAGCAGAAGTTCCCATTTCAATTTGACTTTAAAATATGTGAGAGCAATGCAGATCAGCCTCTAAATAAAAAAAAAGCCACAGAAATCAACTGTATGGACACACAACCAGTTTCAGCAGTTGTACAGGAGGCTACGGCTCCTTTGACACTGTGATTAACCAAAGTCATGTTTAGTAATTACTTACAGATCCTGTAGGCATAACCTGCAAAATCTCAAACAAAAAAATCCTCTAAATGAATGGTGAGGGCTCTAAAATCTTAATACAAGTGACAACTCCAACATTTGTATCTAGAAAATCTACACAGGGAAGTTAAGAGGCTCCCACATGAATACTGCACTATAGCAGACAAAATAGAACTGCATCATACATCAAATGAAATTTCAATATTCTTACACCATTATTTCGTTTTGATGTAGTGCTTTTTACCCAGCATGGTCCCTGCTGCTCTAAGAACTACAATTACACCCACAAGTGAAAAGGAGCTAACACTGGAGTACAGGAAAGCTCACTCCCAACAGCTCTATCTCCAGCAAGCTCTTCATGGTTTTTACCATGAAGACATTTCTTAAGTGTCATTTCCTAAGTGAAAACACCACAAAAAAATCAAATATAGAGTTGCTACACTGGTTTAGCAGTGCTGCATGTTCAGAGTGCTGTTAGAATACTCCATTCCTGGTTTACTTCAAGCTTCCTTATATGATGTGATGGCATATGTCAGATGTTGCACACAGGATACAATCAGGTCATAGATGCCATTAACTGGAACTCTGTTCCCAGGCTTTCTCCAGCAGGTTGCTAAGATGACAACTGTCTAGATGTCTGTAATTGGAAACAGGCAATTGGCTTTACAATGACTTTTAAAGTTACAAGAGTGTTCAAACACAGCTCAAGACTGTCAGCAGATTTCTGAAGGAGACGGGTCTGACTTTTGCCTATGCAAGTTGGCCCTTTGACAACACTAGCAAACCCCAAATCAGCTCAACTGTACCATAGCAGGCAATCTACCTCAGTGTAAGAAGCGCACAGCAGAATGATGTGCACTTGGATTTTAAGAATGCAACGTTTATTCCACCATCTTTGCTAGACCATGGGTGAGACCACCAGTGATGGCCCTTGAGAGCTAACCCAAGGTCCTACAGGCATCCCAAGGAGCCCTTCCTGTAGCAGCCACTGCCACCAGATCAGACGCCTGAAGCAAAAATGGTGGATCAGGAAGTACTTGGCCTACATGGGAAGGAGGGATGAGACAGTTCTCAGAGGTTCCCTCTGGGCTTATTTTCCACAATTATGCTGGATAAAATAGGGAAGCTTCCTCTTTTTGCCCTGCAAACATGCTTCCCAAAAACATATCCAAGTACCACCCACCAGTTTTTGAGGGATCACCTGACTTAAACTCATATAAGAAGGGATATTTGACAGCTAATATTTATTTACTTCCTGGATTTTTCATAGATACCTAAAATTTCATTCATATAGGTACACACACAAATAGCATTTATGTGTGTGTACATGCATGCATGCTTTCTGAAAATACTGCCTTGATGCAAATCAATATGGGATTAAACATGTTTCAGTTCAACAGCTTAGAGTTCCTCAAACTACATATAGCTTTGACTTTCAAAATGCGCTATCCCCTTCTATTTCTGAATGAAATGTCAGAAAAATCCCATGGACTGCCATTTGATCAGCATATTCAGGAATAAAGATTTTGGAAACATAATACTAGGGACATTTTCACTGTCTACACAGGAGAATTTTATTTTGTTTCTGGTGGAGTGAATGCTTCTATTTGCCAAAATTATGGACCATGAGGACAATGCTGACTGGGTTACATATGTGCAGCAGACTGTGAGAAGTGAGAAAATGTAGAATCTGGGAGGAAACAACACAATACAGTACAGAATTCAACGAAGTCAGGAATACTTGGGAAAAATAAACATTAAGACAATTTTATTCTGTCTTTATAGGTTTCTGGAAACCTCTTTTCTTGGAATCTAATTTACTTACTCCATCTCCTCCTGCCTAGGAAAAGTTAACATGGAAAAATCCACAAAGAAAAAAATCCTAAAATGACTACAGATATAGGAATGATCAATTCAGAAACTACTGCCTTTTGAATATACCAAATAATTAGGTAAAAATTAATAGAGGGACTCAGATACTCACTCATGAAATGTAAAATATTTATTCTCTCTGCATCCTACAGAAAATATTAGGTTATTAAAGAGATATTTATTTTTTTCAAGTCACCTGAGTTTTATTTTTTCTTTTAATTTTCATTTTAGTTTCATCAGAAAGGAGAAGGTTGGATATCTTTAAAGTAAATTATTTTGCCTCACCCATTACTGTAGTATCTGAACATCACCAACAGTAAAAGTTTTTTGGTTACTGAGGAATTTAAAAGCAATATTAAGAGAACTGAAGCAGCACAAATCTTCCACTACAGGTGGACAGCATCAAATGCTACCCATACTGAAAGCTTTCCTCAGCAATATTAGCCTTATCTTTCTTTATGTGGCTTGTCAGCTCTTTTGCATCCATAAACTGATGGTGCAGGTGCACAGGCAATTGAGTCATCCTGGCATGCCTACAAATACTCTTCATGATCCCTTGAGCAAAGGAAATCTGATCAAATCCCCAGGCTGTCATATGTACGGATTTTGGTAAAGACTGGGGGAAAAAAACAAAACCAAAAACCAACTGGTCCTTGAAGGACTCCAGCAATGGAAGAGCCAGAAGTGGAAGTAAACCCTTCCTACTGTCACCAGTAGGAAACAAACACCCTGGAAGAGACAGACAGGGTTTTAAGACATTCTTACAGACTTCTGACAACCCTCATAAAGGACCTTGCAGTACCTTTAGACAAGACCATGTGAACACCACCAAATGCCCAGAAGGATGAGACAGATGATCATGGATCTGAACTCTTGGAATAGATTCAGTACCATGTCCTCATATTGTGCCATATGAAGACAACTAGTTTTACCTTCAACAGCAGATCCTTCCTTTGTAGTTAACTGACTTGCTCCACATCTTCATGTCGCAACTTGCTGAAGTACTGAGATAGCGTAATATACACTAAAGGTCAGAGATAGCCATTACTGATGGGAACGCCAAAATGGCTTCAGCAAGATGAAGCTGTACATTGCCTTCCTATAGTTTCCACAACAGCCTCATCAGGAATTAGGCATCTGATCCTGGGTTAGAACACACCCAGGTGATTAACAGATAGTCAAGTAGGTATAAAAGAGATGCCTTCATTGCTCATGAAATTATAGCATATTTGAAGAAAGATCCCTTCACTGAGTGAAGTGTTTGCTTTTTCACAGCTCCAAAAAAGAAGCAAAGGTCATAAACTCCACCTCCTGCACAGCCATCCAGAAGTTCTGAACACCAGCCTGGAACACAACAGGCTGCTGCTGTGTCAGTAGAGATTTGTGTAATTGCTGCAATGGACTACAGTCAAAGATCTTCAGAGCACCCCATTCTCAGTTTTACTTAATTTTGGACTAGAGACCATCCTCTTACTGGAGGTTAACTTATTTTATATATAGCTTTTGGCTTGTGACAAAGTAAAACATGCATTACTACTTTAAAAGAGGGTCTTATCCTGCTACTCTTCCATGCACAGGCTTAATTCTGTAGTACTGATTTTTCTATTCTCCCCCTCCCTTTGGCTCACCTATATTGCAGAGAAAGCTTAAGAGATGTGCTCAATATGTATTTTACCAGGTTGTCGTTAGCATTCCCTTGGAGGACTCAGATGTAAAGATTCCCAGACACTGTGCGCTAGGTTCCATTTTTAGACCCACTACTTTCTCTGTAAAGCCATGAGAACAGTGCTGGCCTTGGAATATGTGGAACCTTAAAATAAAAAGCAGACCCCAAAGTGCTGAAAGGGCAGTGAGGCATCTGGGAAGGTAGATAATTCCACAGGCCATGTTATCTTTCAACCCTACTGTCAGATTAAGAAAGATGGCAAAGTTCAGGCAATTTGAGCTGCCATTAAGTTGTCATTGCTCTTTCTAGACCTGCTGGAAAGAAATAGGGCCGGCCTGTAAAATATCATGTTGCATACCATTCAACAGCTACATTTTTGCCTAATCTTGGATTTTGTATTTTCTAATCCCTGTGTTTGTCTGCAAAATTATCTTGCAGTTATAATGCATGTAAAATAACTCATTCAAACCAGAAAGTCAGTTGTGAAAAACCCCAATCTGTGGAAAACAAACAAACAAACAAAAAAGGCAGAGAACACACACATTATGGGCTAATTTTAACTGCTCGGAATTAAATCCCTTATAGATACTGGCTGAAAGTTTGTTTTCATAAATCTGTTTTGTTAATGCAAATGATGAGCTATACTTTACATCTGTAGTGAAAGATGGGGAAGGTTCAGGGAGCCATCTAAAGTAAATTCCTTTGAACAATGCAGCCAGCACCTCCAATGTCCTTCAAAGTGATAAAACCAGTGACAACCTGAAATATCCCTGAGGCAGAAGGAAGAACAGTCTTCTACAGTCTCAGATCAGGGATGGAAACAATACAGCTATAGGATTTTTTTTTAAAAGGTAGAGCAATTAATCACTCCTGGTGGGGTCTAACTGCTGTGGAAGAACTTCACTTGACTTTATGCTATGAAGGCAGAATAGACTGACAATAAATATAAACCCCTATTCATCCTTCAGTGAAACTGTTCCTCAGATAACTATACAGGTAGCTCAGATACATCCTTTTAATAACTAGCAGTCTAAACCAGTGCCAAATAGTTATCTTTTTTTTTTTGGACAGATATCAGTATTTGCAAAATGCAAAGCATATTCAGATCACCAGTGATTAGCATTCGTGTAAAAATACCAACATTAGTATCAGTGGACTACTAGTGACAGGGAATGCAGCTGGAAACAGTAGAATGAAAGCCCGATTCATTGCACTTGCAATTTTTCTAGATACAAACATCTCATAATAGGCACCTGCAGACATCCTGCTAACCCTCCCCCTCCTTCTGGCCTCAAAACTCAAACCTGGTTCAAATCACCGAAACAATATTAAAAAAAGATGCTAATTTTAACCATAGCAAACCCCAAACCCTTGGTTTTATTTATCATTAAAGGATACATAGACTAGATATTTACCTCTTTAACAAATAAATTTTCTGCTTTTTGTTCTGCATCTTCAGGTACAGAAGGATACAGTGTCCTGATTTCCAGTGAAATTGTGTCTGTCTGACAACAAACAAAATAAAAGAAATTAGTCAGAGTGACAGAACAGCAGCTTTGTCTCATAAAAAGGTTAAGAAACTTATTATCATGGCTTGCATTTTTCAATTTGTCGTACAGCCAATACACATGCATACCAACAACTACAACCCAGCTCCTGCCCACACATGCTATTCAATACTATCAGTTAAAGCATTAATCACAAACAAGAGCGGTATTTGAATAGATCTCTGGGAACAAAGTTGTTCCAAGCAAACTTGCTTCAGTCTCTGAGGTTTCTGATTAAAAAGTCATCAAGTCTTCCTTACATCCTCTCCCAGAAACACATGCCAAACCCAACAGTGTTACTTGCTTCCACCACTTCCCTTCTGCACCACATGCCTTTTCAGCAAGGAATGTGGAAACAGTACTAAAAGCTTTGGCTCTTCTGGAAGGAGAATAGAAACGAAGTAAGTTCTCCAAATAAGCTGCAGAAGGACTGCCAGAGGACAACTTGATTGTCAGAAAGCAAATTAAACCAGGCAACAGCTTCTCAGTGGGGCACTTCCATCCATGGGTGCACACAGCAGAGCAGGATCAACATGGGACTCCTGATGCTTTCTGCAACCTCCTTTCAGACTCAACAGACATTGCATGAACTAAGCCATTGTTTTTTGAAAGCACTGAGCTGGCTTGTCTGGCCCCACAGCAGGAAACCACACAGAGAAGTGCATCTCCAGAAAGTCTCCACAAGGAGCCAAGCTTCCCAACAGGCCCAGTGAGGGGACAGGGCCATCAGCAGCGCTCCTCTGTGTAACCCCAGGGCCTCCATGCTGATGCTGGGCAAGGCAGCCACTTCACAGAAGTCACACAAGAGAAAGCTTTGGGTTATACTAAATTAATCCATAGATCTGGCCCACTCACTTTCTCTGCTAAAAGAGGGGAAAACAAAACCAAAACCCAGCACTCCAGATTACTCTCTTAGTTATAATGGAGTAACTCCATTTATAGTTATAATGGAGTAACTCCACCCCCTCAAGATAACAAATGACTGAAACCAAGACAAATCTGATCTCCCACATGTATTTTCTTTCCTGTTACAGAAAGGGACACAATTTCTGGAGTGTGAATGACATACGACTGGTTTAGTGTGAAGAACCATTACTTACTAATGTCATGAAGCAGCCTAAGATTATCTTCTGTGCCCCTGGCGGATCTCTCTCCAGTCCCCAATCTCAGACTAAAAAGTGATGCTTTTCTCACAAATTGAAGCACCCAGACTCTATGTGACCATTATTGACTGCATGGATATTACAGACTGCATTTTTCCTTACAGCTTACACAGACCAACGTTTTCCATATAAGTAATTAAGTCAGAAAGGCATGTATCACTCAGGCAGACGTAAATGTCATGGGATTTCCCAAACTTTTTCTATTTCATCTGGATAGCTCAAGATACAACATGATCAAAATTCTTTGGCTCCCACAAATAATGATGGTGCTTTTTAGACACCAAAACGTGAAACCCCCCCTGCTGTTCTGGAAAACTAAGTGCACTTTCCTAAATGCGGGTTCTTACGCTCTACCCAACTGTATCACCAAAGCCTACATGCACTGGGGATTTACACAATCATTTAGTCTATGAGTAAAAGAGACAGCAGATGGAGAAGTGTGGATTTTCAGACCACATTTAGTAATAGTGAAGACGTCTGAATCCTTGGTTGTTTAGGGAGTTCCCAACAGTACCCACAGTCTCTGAAATGTGCTTCATTATTTTTACTTCATGCATAAGTGACATTTTATGTCCCTTTTATTACGTGACCCCAAGATGACTTGATCCCTGAACACAGCTAAAAACCCACGGATGCCCTGAGGTCCATCATAATGAAGTTCTTCTGTGCCAGCAGTAGCAGCCACAAAGCACGTACACTGTTGTTCCATGATATCACCACCACTGAAGATCAGCTGCTGTTTCCAGACAAAATCAGAGCGGGAGACCACAAGAGAAGAGATGTGCAATGCAGTCTGTACCTCACTTTGACCCTGTCGTGTTGGTGACTAAGCTGCAGCGAGACCACCAAGCTCTTCCATTTGCCCATAACAAAACTTATCTGGTCCATGTATTATGCAGAAGATAATGTTCAATATTCTTTTTTTAGGTAAAAGATATAGTAAGTCAATTATTTTTACCTAATACAACACCTTCTGTTAACCAGTATCAACACACTGACCAAAACAGGCAATATTTGTTTTAATAGGGTCATTGTGCCTCTCCTTCCCTTATACTACTTGTTAAAAAGACTGTAGCTGAACAGGACATGTAACTCAAGCTCACTGTTGCACTTCTCGTATGCTTCCCCTCTTCTCAACAAGACCGCAGCTGAAAGAAACATAACTGTGCAAAATGGACAGATTGGGCATGTTGTGTTTGCAGACTTTGCCAAACAGTATCACAGGTTTACTTACATAGAATTGGGAGGTGGAAAATTTTGTGTATTGTTATATTTAAACTATTTTTAAAAACTACAAAGCACTTCCCTTCTCAGAATTAGTTATGTTCAACCACTTAGCTGCAAAAGCTTTGCCACAAAAACACTTCCTGTTCATAACTGATTACTTCCAAAGTTAAATGCCCTTACAAGCTGATCAGACATAGCACATATTCACCAAAACCTTCTTACTTCAGAAAACAAGAGAATTTCAACACCAGACAAAGTGTTTCTGAAAGGGTCATAAAAAAATAAATATGGATTTTATTTACAGAACTCAGCATTTATAAATGTATTTTGAATGAAGCATAATTAGAATTCTAATGTTTAGGCAATTGTAGCAATTGTCTGTTCATCAGAGGCCAACTATCTTCTTATTTGTGCATGCAACCTGTGACAATTGAACAATGCAGGTATCATGTTAAAACATTAAATTCCATAATTCTTCTGAATTATTTCTTAATCCATTTCATACATGTATCCTGTATCAGCAATGATTTGCGGCATTCAGCCAGGCTGTCTCATTTGCATAAGCTTTTGGCCGCAGGTGTTCCATTAGTTATAAGGTACAATTTAATTAAGCACCCTCTCTTGCTATATCCACTTCTGACAGTGAAAGCCACAAGTTAATATGGATCCTTATCAGTTATTAGGAATAACTTTATTATGAATAACGTGTTTTTAGGCAGTGTCTGCTTCCCACTGACATGGCGAGCCCAGTATTTGAAAATGGAGTTCAAACTCCATTAGCCATTTCAAATATTTTTACTCTAAATCTGTTCTAACAGCTTTTAGTCTGAAAGCATGTTACCAGTGGTTAAATCTTTAGATGGATGCATCAAAAATGATTATATTTACTTCCTGAAAAGGCAGCCCTTCTGAGAGAGCTAACCGCACACAGGCAGAAACGTTCCTGTATGTTAATGCTTAGATTCAATTGCTCTAAAAAAAAAGCTGCTCATCTGCATTTTCATCCAAGTAAACAGATTTACTTAACATTACCAAAAATTACAATGAGTTAGTCCATCTAATGAAAAAGCAGGATGAGCTCGTAGAGCAACTTTGCTGTACAAATACCACTGTGCAAATGCTGTCACTATACATGGCTCTGAGAGGCTGCTGTTGCTGTCCCAGCACAGACCTCACTGAGGGGTGTGTGTTGAGGAAAAGAGAAAGGAAAGCAGGCACAGAGCACATTGACAGAACAGATTTTGCCCCATTATTCACTGAATCACGTTCAGTGTGAGAGGCTATGCTTTACCCACGCACTGATTGTTTTGCTGCATTAGTTCCCTATTTAAATAGTTAGAGTACATCCCTCTGTCTACATACCTCCTGCTTTCCTGCTCCTGACAGCCAGTGTGAACTCCCACTTCAAGCACACCCATATCCCATTAGTCCTGAGAACAATGGACTTCATTTCTGCTTCCTCTAAGGATGAGCAGACACAGCCTATCACATAGGAAAGTGGGAGACAAGTCATGTGCTATTGAAAATAACCCATAACCTCACCACTGTAACTCTTCTGATCTTAGAAGTAAGTCATATTTACAAGGTTATTTCCAAGAAGGCTCTAAGTCCTGCATCTCGAGCTGCTCCTGTGGCATACATGCTCTGTTTCATGTGAAGAGGCAGTGTTGTTGCCCGCTTTTACCCTCTCCCCTTAAAGTTTCATCTGTTTCTGTTGTGAACTTCTCTATCCAAATCAACAACTTTTGTCTCTGCACAACATCTAGGTCACAGAGGTTTCACATCCTGAAAGGCAGATTCTGGCTTGTTCAGAGCTAAAAAAAAGCCTGTAAGCACTAAACCTGTAGTGATGAAGAATATCAGCACTGTATGATTCAGCCTCTCTTCTAAGACCTCTATGGTACTTGGAGGGCATCTGGGTGGGCTTTCAAAAGCCCAGAAGAGCCAGGAGCATGTCAGACTGAACTTCAAAAGGTTTTACACTACACAAAAGCTTTGCCATCTGATAGCTATCCTAAATGCAATGCATTATCATTTCTATTGCAGGTTCAACTCAGGCATTCAGCCACATTTATACAATTACACAGGTTTGGTGTTTTGTTTTTTTTTTTACTCCAGCTGGAATAAAACCAGAGAATGCATCTTTGTACGTATACATTTTATATTCTTCTGTTGATATGCAGGGAAAGGGAGGAATACAGTCTTATCAGGTTTAGACTGATACCGAGAATTCTTTGCTGTTTCATAGACTTCTCATAAGATGTTGGAAATTACCTACAACAATCTTGTGAGAATAACTGTATTCTCTTTGAATGACATTCAGAGAGAAAGCAATTCTGAGCTGAAACAGAAGACCAGACACCACAGCAGCTATGATGCTAACTGTCCCACATCTGATGCATGTGATGAATACTACAGATCCAGAAATGGGAAATCATTATTAAAAGCAGAATTTTCTCTTATGCTCACTACCTCAGATGATTCTTTTGGTGGGTTTTCATTCCAAAGAGGCTTTTGCTCATAGGATGTGCTAATACACAGGTCCAATCTGAGGCTGCATCAACACTGAGTCACAAAGTCTGTAGCAACTGTAATCATTAGGAGTTAAACAGTAATGTCCACCATTTCCTGGGGCATTATCACATTAAATAACACTCAGAGCCAGTCTGAGCACCTCCTAATTCAGTCAAAGGTGGATCTTATTCTACTCAAATGGCTGACCCAGACTTTTGTGCACAGGTGATATTTCAGCAGGAAGGAGCACAGCTATAAATAGCTGGAGCTGAAAAACCTGTCTGCTATGAAAGCTCTGCAGTGCTGTGTGGTAGCATAGGCTTTTGTTACTGCAGCTGACTTCAACAGAATGCAACAAAGAAAAGAGACAGGTTTATTGCAAGGATATGGACCCTACCTACTGCTGCCTCTGCCCTTCTGTGAGTACTGGCTACTTCTGCAATGCAAGTACTCCTCTCATCTGTCTTAATTTATATCTTTTCTTTTTTCCTTTTTTCTTTTTTTTTTAAATTTAAATATTATGTAGAGCAGCTGCAAAGCCCAACACAGAGGAAATAATAGAAGTAGCTACTAAAAGCCAGCCAATAGCTGCTCAAAATGAAATGAAAGTAAGAATATGAAAATATGGTTTGACAGGCACAGCTCTCAAGCAGTAGGACATGATTCTTCTTTCACTGAGACAATTTGCTCCACTCACTGGAGTTCAGTTATTTTAAATCAAAGGGCTCAAGGGCCTTGTGACTGCACACAGTATGTCTAGTCAGCTTTATAATGCTAAATTTCAATTCCAAAAATTTACAAATGTGCAAAATGGATAAAAGAATTAACAATGATGAGGAAATCTACTTCGTTTAGTCTTCTCTCAGTCCCATGAGTACATTAACTTAGTTAAGGCCACCAAGGAAATAGAGCCAGTTAGTAAAACAAAGCAGCGGATTAGATTAAGCCAGCCCCATAGGACAGTAGCAGTGCCATGAGCTGATGGGAAGGGCCCTCACACAGCAGTTACAGTTGGTCACAAATTGAAATGCATTTCCATTAGAGAATATCTATTCATCAAAATATAAATCCTTTAAAAGATGGGTTGATTTTGAAGAAGTTGCAGTTTTGAAGATGCAGGCAATCTGCCAGTTTACTGTGCCTGACAGCACAACTCCCCAGTCCGACCAGGCAGCTCCTGCCCTCCTGAGCTGCCCATCACTGCTGCAGGGAGGGCTGCCCTGGACTTCCAGGTTCTCAGGCTGTTTGCCATCGCCAGAACAAACAACAGGGAACCCAGGATGAGGTCAGGCAGCTCCACAGCTGCAGGATCCCGTATCCCTTGCCTGTCAACATCCCACCATGGGAGTCTGCCTCAGCACTGGGGACTCTGCACTCTCCATCACTCAGGATTCCAGATCTCAAATCCCACTGGAGAAGAATTTAAGACAATCCCAAAACCAAAGATCAATTACACTTGGATTTATCTTTCTTGTGCAATCTAACATTGGCAACAGAACATCTTGGAAATATTACAGCCACCATCTAAGAAGTCTGACTTTGAGCAGAAGGCAGGGAATCATGGGCTGTCTGATTCTAGCGGCCAAATACATTAAACAAAATAGGATCAGAAAGACTGAATGCAAGTGACGGAAGCTAGATTAAATTAGATTGTAACAGAAGGGAGAGATTTCAGCACTGGCCAAACTACCACTGTGCTGAGCAAACAGACAAGTATACATTATGGAATAACATGTTTTCTGAGTTCCTGAAATATATTTGGGAACAACCAGAACTTCAAGTTCCCATGGGTGATAAACAGCACAACAGGAAATATGCACTGCAAGTGAGGTGCAACTTTAAGAATAAGAACACCAACTTTGAGGGTGAATAAATCAGCACTGTGACCAGTGACTACTAAACTAATATAATGAATGCTTCTAACAAATTTGCACTAATACATTCTAACAACAGACTTGCTGTGCTCTCAACCCGCAGGCACTGGGCACCCAAAGGGACTGTCATGATTTAACTCCAACCAACAATTAAGTACCATGCAGCCACTTGCTCACTCCCCAGTTTAATAATGGAAATTAAGAAAATAATGAAAAGGGAGACAATAGAGGAAAAAAAAACACCCATAAAGACAAGTGATACACAGTACAATTCCTCACAACCTGCTGACCAATACCCAGACTATCCCTGAGCAGCAACCAGTTGCTCCTGGCCAACTCTCCCTGGCTTCTATACTGGCCATGACGTGCTGTGGTATGGAATACCCCTTTGGCTAGTTTGGGTCAGGTGTCCTGTCTCTGCTCCTTGGGGTTCTGCTGCCCCTCCTCACTGGCAGAGCATGAGACTGAAAAGTCCTTGATCAGGGTAAGCACTACTGAGCAACAACTAGAACATCGGTGTGTTATCACCATTACTCTCATAGTAAATTCAAAACACAGCACTGCACCAGTTACTAGGAAGAAAATTAACTCTATCCTAGCCAAAACCAGGACAGAGCTTTATCTAATCCTGAACAGTAAATTCATTAATATATAAATGAAAAAACAGAGTGAATTTTGTAGGAGGGAAGTAAAGCATTATACATACATTAAAAAAATGTTAGAGAGCTCTTGGGCAACTTCTGTCTCTCTCTCTAGCAGTAAAGATAAAATAAAGAGATGAACAAACAAATCTAAGAGAAAAAATAACATGTATTTGCCTTTTACTTACTGAAAAGTCATCATCGGGGAACAATATCAGATCCTTAAACTGGTTATCCCCAATATTTTTTTCAATCTCTGTGATAACAGCTTCATAATCCAAAGGTTCCAGGAGTTTGTGTTTTTCCTGCTGTGGAAAAAAAAAGAAAAGATCAGGTAATCTTTTTACATTCAAATCTGCCTCCTCACCCTTCATGAACTATGTTCTGCTGCCTTTTTCCTTTTTTACACTAAAGTATGAATTCTTCCCAACTTGTTGCAGCTGAGCTCATGCAAGAACAGTGGAAATGAGGAAATTGGGCCACCTGTAATAGTCATTCTCCATATAATAAGGCAAGAGCAACCTGTCAGCTCATTACAGAGACCAAAACCACAACATTAACTTACCTGTCATTCTCAGGAATACTCTCTCTTCGTCCCTAAATACACATAGGCAAATAGATAAATGGACACAATTCAAACAGAACATAGATATAACTTTGAGATAATATATTTTACAATAAGTAACTTACTAATTTTTTCACTGTCTTATACAGCCTCACCTCTTGAATTGCTGGCAGGTTGTGAGTGCCACCACACTGTTGTACTTGGTTACTCTCCTGGAATAAAGTATCTGGCACCCACCCCTATTGTTTTTCTTGTAAGAAACTGGATTACTATCACTGTAATAGGGCTATTATTGCCTGAAATAGCAGTAAAGTAAGAAAACACAATAGGAACAGCCAAACACAAGTAAAGTCACACTGTCTCAAAATATAGCCCCAAAACAGAAAAAAAAGAAGCCCATCCGACATGACAGAATACATTAAACAGATAAAGAATCATGTATTAAAGTTACAACATCTGCTTAATTCAAACTCAGAGAAACTCAGCAAAGGGGCAAGACAACTGCTAGAAGAGATGAAAAAGCAGGTCATGATGCAATAGTGGATGTTAAGTGGGCTGCATATGACGCACTGTTCTTGTATTGTGCTAGAACAATACAAAGTTTTTCTCCCTTCCCCTTCCCTAAACCAAAACCATATTGTATTGAAAAAGAAAGCTTTCACATCTCCATAAAACAGATTTCTGAAACCAACAATCTCATGATTCTCCATCATATTTGATTCTGTATATATATAATTCACATATGGTCCATTATATGTGTAACAGTCCAAAAATGCAAGTCTCTCCCTCTTTTGACTTTATTCTAGAGAGTTCCTGGTTTTTCCATTAATTAGTTATCTCAAGATTTCTCCCAGCTCTTGTGAGAACTGTTTCCCTTCTACATTAAGTTCAAGATTCCCTTTTGTATCAAATGCATCTATGAAAAGTTTAATTATCAGTAACACAGCCACACAAAATAGGCTGAAACACTGGGATACTCATGTTCCTAGAAAGTCGTTCAATTGCCAAATAGCTCATGATAGGATCACAGAGTAACACAGGACCTCCACAGGTTATCTACCCCAAGCCCCTACTAAAAGAGCAAGCTGGATCAGGCTGCTTGGGAACTAGTCCAGATGAGTCTTGAAAACTTCCAAGGATGAAGATGCAATTTAAGAAGTTGGAGCTGTTCCTTCAACAGTCAGTCTATTAATTCTCTTCTCAGCCTATTAACTCTCTTAACCCTGTTTGCCAGCTTAACAGTTAATAAACTTCTAAAAATCATTAGTATTTAGTACTCACAGGCCAAGAGCACTATCTACTGATGATGAGACATTAAAGACTCGTAAAAGATAGACAAGATCAACACAGAGGAGTAATAAATGAAGCCTTTTTTGAAAGCTCTTTCCCAAGGAAACTTGTTCATGCATATTGCTGTGGTATGCGAGGGGTTGAAGGGAAAAAGAAGCAATACTTGACCTACCTAAATATGTTACATCTTTAACTACCAACTCCCAGGAAACAACTTTCTGCATGAATAAAATAAAAAAAGGATTGTAACACAGATGCCGTGTTAAATTCCTTCCTAAATGAATCTGGAGACATACAAGGCCAGTTGTCTGCCTTGCCTTACGGTTATGAAAGGGAGACTGAATTAGAACTAAAAGTTGGAATTGTTTACAGAAAAAAAGAACTTATCTAGAAGACCACTGTAAAATACAAAAGGCCCAAATCACAGAATGGTTTTGGCTGGAAAAGACCTTTAAAGCTCATCCAGTTCCAACCCCTGCCATGGGCAGAGACACCTTCCACTAGACATGTTGCTCAAAGCCACATCCAGCCTGGCCTTGAACACTTCCAGGGATGGGGCAGCCACAACTTGTTTGGGCAACTTGGGAAGAAACAGCTTTAAAGTTTATTTTAGATTCTGTGACAGGACTGTATACCAGTATGTGATGTTCAGGTAAGACAAGGCACACTACTAGGATACATGAGACTTCATATTAACCCAGTCATGTCCTTTAGAATGCTTTAAGCTGGAACTTGGGCCTGGCCAGTACCAGTTGACACATTAATATCCAGTCCTGCTCAACAAACACTTGGGTTGAGTAGCAGTTGTATTCTTCAGGGAGGTTTCAGTCTGCCATTTCCTGACAGCAGTTCCTCACAGGAACATACGGGCTCATCCATCCATCTCACTGTGCAGAGGTCACTTTTGTTTCCTTTCAAGTTATGTTGAGTCACCCCAGAATGCTTTACCCATGAGTTTCAGATTCTCCTTCATTAAATCTGCCATTATACCTAGCTATTAAATAACTCCATATAGATGTAAGTTTCAAGGAGTTAAAACATGAAAACACCAGTGCACATTGAGTATACCATCTCTGATGTACCTCAGAATTTGGCAATGATGCCCAGGTCTGAACAAAGCTCCCTCAATCAAATTTTAGCACACACTGAACTTTGTAGTAGTGCAACTGTTACCTTCAGCACGAAACTTTATAGCAACCACTTACAAGAAAACTCAAAGTAAAAGTGAAAAAATACATGCATTGATATTTATGAGATACAAGCATTTTATGCCAGCATCTCTCCTGTGTAGTGGTTTTACTGAAACATGTATGTTTTCTGCAGAAAGCTTGTGTCATTGACTACTCTAAGAATCCTCCCTTCCTAAAGCAGATACCGTTAGGTTTTGCAATAATCTCAACTCTAAGTCAGATATACCACTGAAAACATAAATGTCCACTCTTCAAAACCAGACACATGTCAACAAAATGTTAATCTAGGTCAGATGCTCCTTGGAAAGGTCATGAATGTCAGCTTTCAAAATCCTCTGAAAAAACCCATGAAGCACATGACATAAGTAGCCATCTTCCTATTCAAGTCCCAGACTAAGAAAGAGCTGGGGAATCCCACAAATCCTGGGACTTCCCTCGAAATATAGGGGAATTCAATAAGAATGTGTGGCATTTGCAGGTTCTCTATACCAAGAGAAACTACTTTTTTTTCTGGGCTGGCAGAACGTAGCAGTATTCCTTCTTCCCCCTGGAAATCCCTATGAGGTTAGGGTAAGCTCAGCTAAATCTCCTTCAAAGTTAACACTGCACAGATGTTCAGATGCAGGTGGAGGCAGGGTAAGCTATGTCACATTGGCCTCTCTTTTCAGAAACTGGCAGCACTCATAAAGCTGCTCCTGATAGCTGTCTGAAACACTCCAGGGGAAAACTTCTCCTTGACAGCTGCAAGGTCATTTACATGAGTCAAGAATGCAACTCAAGAAAACCCTGAAGCAGAGAAACACAGCGAGCGTATGAACACCACTGTTCCCACAGCACTCATTCTCTTGCTCTCAGTGCTGCAAAGGGCATGATCTGATGGAAACATTTTAACAGATGTTAAGAGAGATGTCTTATGAGAAAGCTGACACATCTGAAAATGTAACTAAACATAAGTAGATGTGACATTATAAAATCACTGCAAAACTTTTCAGTGAAGTACTTCAATATTTGTTTTTCTATTAATGTAATGACATCACAGCAAAATCCTGTATAAAGTGTAATAAAGTCTTATGACAACTCCCATAAAGAGATGCAAATAATAGCCCATTCTCCATGCACCAACTGCAGAAATAATCTAGCCCATTCCCTGCCAACATCAAGCATGCCAATAGAATAAACATGATTCCTCTCTTTATCAATTCTGCATGTTCTCACAAACCTTAAGACTATAC
Source organism: Melopsittacus undulatus (assembly GCF_012275295.1). Taxonomy (NCBI): domain Eukaryota; kingdom Metazoa; phylum Chordata; class Aves; order Psittaciformes; family Psittaculidae; genus Melopsittacus; species Melopsittacus undulatus. The sequence goes on along the minus strand of NC_047532.1, from coordinate 53,496,350 downwards.
AGTGTGGACACTGACTCCATCCTTCATAGAGACAGTTCTGTGGATTTGGCAAAGCTTAGCACTGCAATGCTTAGTATTGCATCAGTGATGGGAAGTGGCAGCTGGTTTAGTTCGCAGTTTATCTCTAGAAGGCATGAAATGATTGCTCAGTTTTCTCAGCACAGGCAGACAGAAGCAGCAATGTTGGGATTAGTGAATTTCTCCCTGCTAGGACTAAGCAGAGATTTGTAAATGAGTAGGGCTGATTTAAAGCTAATTTAATAAACATAGTGCTGCCTCTTCTCAATTTAACTTGTCTGTTCTTTTTGGAAACAGACCAACCTAGCAATCTGTGCCAAGATCAAATTTTACTGGCTTGGATTTTCATAATGCTTTTTATATTCCCTATCTCAAGTGAGTAATGAATTACACTTAGTTGTACTGAAATGGTTGTGAATGTATCTAGTAAAAAGGCACTCTCTGAGTCCTCACCTGCCACAACAATCATAGCAGTACCATTTACTTCACACCCTGACAGTGTTGTGGAGCGAGCTGCTGTGTGTTGTTGAGTCAACCTTTCCAGACTCCAAATTGTGAGGAGATCTTTAATGAGTGCCAGAGATGACACCACAGAGAGATAATCACTACTTAATTTCTGGATAAAAGAGCCCAGATTCCACCAATGACGTACAGTTTGTTTGCCTGATGGCAATCTGGTCTAGGCACAACAGCATTGTTTTTCCCAGTAATAACCACCAAAAATATCCACGTAAATGATTTTACAGAAACAGATACAGTACCTGTCTTGCCTTCAGGCGCACAGACATTGTGCACTGATGCTAGTACCTATCTTCTCTTCATAATTATAGGATAAAATGACTTAAATATCCTCCTCCTGAAGCTGTAATTCTGTGAACACTCACTAAAGGAGGAAATGATGTAACTGACACGAATAATCTTTGGATAGTCATCCCAAGCACTTCTCCATTCTAAAAATAAGCTAGACCAAATGCTATGATTTTCTAATGCTTTAATGCTATATGATTCCCAGACAACGAATCCTGAGTATCTAAAATCTACTGAATTTAATACAGATGTTTAAACTAATTTCTTCTCTTCCCCATGCCAGGAAGAAGAAAATTCAAGAAACAGATGCACAGAAAGAATTTAAACTGATGGGCTTCTGTTACCTGAACTAAAGTATCTTTGTGACTTGAGGATCAACTGCATGCTTATAAAAAGAGTCAAAAGAATTGTGGTGGCCAAGTTGGTCAGGATCAAGCAGGCCTCTGATTTTGTATTTCACCCAAGCTCTGGCTTGTCTAAAACTGTAATTCATTCTAGTGTACATCTGAAATACTGAAATACGGAGACTTACAAGAGAAAGGGCCACTTACTAAAATAACAGCGGTGCCTTCCTTCATTTTTTATAGACTCCTCAATGATACGCTTAACCAAGTCCAATCTTATTAGAACTCACAACAGCAAATTAAATTACGTTCTGGATGACATCAATGTGAAGTGCTTCTCACACTTCTTATTCTTCATTTCCTTTCCCCAGTTAAATACTGTCTCCGACATAATACATGCCTTTAGATTTTTTTTATATGGTTAATAAATGTAGTTAATTTTTTCCACCAGGGTGGGCCAACTGAAGTTAAGTACGTCTTTGTCAAGCCTGTCCAAACTGAAGCTAAAGAACAGTCAGGACTCCCTGACTTTTGGAGGTGTAGTGTAAAGGCTGAATTTAAGCCTGCCTTTAGGCATGCCTGCGATACAGACTGCCCCACAGCTCTGAGACATGCTAGCCACTGCTGCCTATATATTCAAGGAGATGAAGCTGAGGCCAGAAAACCATTCTGCTTTATCGAGTCACCAAAACTTTTGCTTTTTGTAGGACCACTGTATGTCACTATTCACCATCAGGCAGTACAGCAGTCTGATACGTAGGGTGATTTCCATGGAAAGGGTATCTGCATTAGGTAAACCTTTTCCCCTCACCAGCTAAGATCATGGGTGAGCAGCCAGATGACCCCACAGGCTCCCAGCAGTGAGTCCCATGGCAGCATCTGTTCCTAGTGAGTAAAGACGGTGCACCTATGAGGGGATTATGGAGTCTGCAGCACCCACAAGCCACTGAGCTGAGAGTGAGACATCTCATCAACCCACAATGCTCTCATCCCACAGTCCTACCCTCTCTCTGCTCCCAACACACTCCATGTTGTCTTAGAGATTTTCTGAAAGGAAAGTAAGATTTGCATTTCAAGCATAGGGGAGGAAATTCAGGCTCTGCAGAAGGTATCCAGGGAAAGAACAGGGAAACACAGCCAGAACCAGCAGGCAGATGGTCTCTTTTATTTTAGATCTCACCATTTTTATGACTGCTTGGCCTGGCATGCATCTATTCACAGTCAACAAACTCTGGCCATGTTACAAAGGCTATATTTGGCTCAGTATCTGACCCACAGTCAACAAACTTATTAAAATTAGTGGTACAAGGAAAATTTTCTGTGACAACTTTTCCAGCCTAAAAGACATCACTTGTCTGGTCCAAAATGTTTAATTTGTCATGTCTTTCAGTAAACCTTGGAGAACTGCACTTGGAAAGAATCCAGCCAGTCTTTCAGGCTGCGCAGCACAACTGATACACTCTGCACTGTCAGTGGTGAAGCCAACATGTCAATAAATTTCATTAAGGGGTTTGCCAGATTCCACAAGATTCTGGTACAGAGAAATTTGTGAAGTATTACAAGATTCAAACCCCCAAATTCCTACTGACTCAGAAATGAGTTTGACTAAATGAGACTTATTTCGTACCAATAATGGGATGGGATGAATCCCAATTTCTTACATAGGAAAATTGCCATTGTTTTCTGGTTCAAAATCTATAAAGGTCTACTTTGCGTATTTTCCAGCTTTAGCAGTTACTGTGAGGTAATTGTGTTAAATAGCTGAAAAATGGAAATACCTTTCATCTGGATGAACTAAGTCAGATCATTTTCATTCAGCAAGCCAACCAATTAGCAACCATGGTTAATACTACACAAACCACAGGGACCTGTTTTCAGGCAACTGAGAGCAACCTACTCTTTCTGTTACCTTTTGTTTCTCAAGTTAGAATTTTTCGTTGCTTTCATTATGAATTCTGAAAGCACTCAGCCTCACAAAACTATCTCTCTCACAGTTCAAGTATGCAAGCCACACAGGACTGTTGGTTCACCAAAGCATCCATGCTGGGGGGAGACTGGGGATGCTTTGTGCTATGCTCAACTTAGCCATAAGCATTTCCCGAATTCTGTTTTTCAACCACAATTACACCTGGAACTGTAGCCTTGCTGTGGTGCTTTCTGAATCTGGAAGGTGTATGCACAGACATCTTCAATGAGTAGCACTTGCCATTCTAGACATTAGATAAAACTACCAATATAGTCCACAAAATATTCAAGGTAGTAAGAAAATAGCTTACTTGTCCTCTGTGTTTATGCAGTAGCTAGAAACCTGGTTTAGGAAGTAGATAAACAAATTTCATCTAATCAGAAAATTACTAAAATCAGCATGATCATGTCACTGAAAACAAGGCCTCTAAAGAAACTACTAAGTTTTCTAATTAAATGTCATGTATTGGCTTTTCAAAATGTCAAAGCCGACAACTTCTAAATAGTGAGTACATCTGAAGCCCAGACTAAATATTTGCCCATAGGTCACTTCAGGGGAAAAACAAGAAAGTCTTGTAAGATATCTTAAGGGTTGGTTGTTTTTTTAAGTTTAATTTACACAGACCTCTAACCTGGTAAAATTCTGGAGCTTCACTCCCCTTACATGACCTTAGCCAGGAAAAAAACAAAGTGCAGTTATAGCAACAAAAGGTTTCCTTTGGAGCTACCATGCTGAATTTATTCATAAAGCAAGCAAGCAAAAGCCAAAGATGTTATTCACTCATCTTCATACAGATATCTGAACAGACAGGTAGGATATGTTAGAAGGGGACTGGGCAAAAGGGATGGGAGCAGAGAGTATCTGCTGGACCAGAGCAGGAACACTCCACTCCACTACTTGCCTCGTTAGCAATTACTTCAGGGAAGGAGAAGTGCATTGTCCTGCCCTGGGCACCAGAAAGAGGATGCTGGAATGACTCCAGTTCAACTATTCTGCAAAAACTCTCTGCTTCAGGTTTGCTTTTTTAGCATGGTGTCAGGTGAGCAGATTAATGTTCACAAACCGGAACATAACAAAACTATCCTGCAACCTGCATGTAGTGGATTTGACCAAACTTTTAAGCTTCCAGTACAAAGCTTATGTAAACAGCACTCTGACTCTGTCTGTATATACACACACACATACATTTATGTAACTTCATATATATAGAGTCACTGTAGTCTAAGGATAACCTACATTAAAGAAAAAATACAAACTGGATGAATATGGGTAATGGAGCCACCTATCCAGTTGTCTGTGTGCAGGTTCAGAGGAAGGATGAAAGGGAAGTTATGACAGGTGCTCCTAGCTCACCTGCTCTTTCACCAGGCTCATCTAACACAAACCTGCTGCTAAAACAGTGGTGTATTTTACATGACACTGTGCAGAGCACAGAATTGTCTTTTAAAATGTTTTTATTAACTTTGAAAACAAGGGTTTCATTTAGTTGACTTTGCTTTTAAAGTAAGTAGGATCCTTTTTTGTTTGGGACCGCTGGGAAAACTCTAATGTCTGATAATTACATGATGTTAAAGACTTTGATTACTATTGTAAACTAAGTCTGATGAAGTTGTAACACAGTGTGTGAACAAACTACATTGCCCATTTTCACTTAAATACTAAAAATCTAGATGTATGAAGTACTAGACCTGGAGACTGAGCAAACAGCTTTGTTGAAAGGGGCTCAACCACTTCAGAAGCCACTGAAGCAAAAAGAACTGACAAAAAAATGTTTGCATTAGCTCTAAATAAACTTTTCAAAAATACCACTTGACTTCTAGAGAGTACATAGTAATAAGTAACTGTCCTGCAGGGCAACTCTCATGCGTGCTGTTCCGCTTCATTTTACTCAGCGAATGTCTCTTTCTACTCACGCTACAGTTACTTATCTCTTCATGAGCATCTTGATTTAAATCCAACCATGCAGCTCATTCACTCACTCCCTCCCTTCCTCCCCCACCTCCCGGAGAGTTGGGAGGAGAATTAAAAGAATGTAGCTCCCACAGGTTGAGATAAGAACAGTTTAAGAACTAAGGCATAACACAAATCACTACTGCTACCACCAATAATAATAATGATAAAGGAAATAACAAGTGAAAAGAATACAACACCCTACCACATGCCAACCGATAACTCACCCCACCCTGCCTGACCAAGCACTGACCAATACCTCCTCCCAAATCCCCCAGAGAACTAGCCTTCCCGGGTAGCTCTCCACTACATCCTGGGCATGATGTGCTGCAGCATGGAATACCTCTTTGGCTAGTTTGGGACAGGTGTCCTGTCTCTGCTTCCTCCCAGCTTCCCCTCCTCCCTGGCAGAGCATGAAGCTCAGAAAGTCCTTGGTCAGACCAAACATTTGAGCAGTGACTAAAAACATAGCTGCTATCAGCACCGTTCCCAAGCTGAAAGTCAAAACACAGCACTGCACCAGCTACCAAGAAGGAATAAAAATGACTGCTACTGCTGAACCCAGAACAATGAGTTACAGATATTTTTCATGCTACATATCTGTGAAAATAATTGTGTTTCCACAGAGGCTTTATCTGTAAAAATTAGTATCACCTATACACTAAGCACTATAAACTCAGCTCCCACAATGATGCTAAAATTATAATAGTTTTCTTGACATCAACTAACCTCCCAATCAATTATCCTGCTATCTAGTCATTTATAAACACACAGAATGTAAATGAGAGCAAAATCTGGTCAACCACACCAAGCTCAATCAACAACCTACAATCAATTAAAATGAATCAGATCATAATTAGTCTTACAAAACAAGAGTTTCCAGCAAATTAAGTTCATCTACAGAAAATACAGGTCTAAATGAAGTATATTAAGAAATGCACTCTTTGTATAAGGTCCCCATATACAAAAGCCTTTACAGCTGCAGTGAGCGCTAACACAGCTTTGAAATCTGCATCACAGGAGGTGCAGAGGACTGATGAATAAAGGAGACTGGCTCCTGGTTGACAGCAGAAAGTGCCCATAGGCCAAAGATTTAACATGCTCCAATTATGAAATATTGGGTAGAAAGATACAGGTCACAAGCCACAAAAGTAAAGCCAAGTGTGCCTGCATTCCTTAAGGGCTAAACAAACTATTGAGAAATACACTCTCAGAATACCACGACATGGTGATCCCATCTTAGTCTATCTCACACCTGGAAAGAACAGAATTAGAATGAACAGATTCCTCTGAAAACCCCAGCTACATCGCTGACACTACAGTAGCCAGCCACTTCACGGAAAGTGTAATGGAAACCACAACTTTCTGATGAAAAAGGCACATTACCTATTTCCAATTAAAGCAACAGGCACACACAGTTACAAATGCTCTAAGTTTTAGGTTAGAGCACAATACACTTTATTGACTTTTAGAAATCACAAAAAAATCCAGTTTCTTTGGCACCACTAAATTGAACTAACTCTAAACTTCTGATATCTGAGGATACAGGCAAAAATGAACAAATACATTTGTTTTTTTACCAGCAGACAGGCTTCTTTTTACTGTTACTATTTGGGCTTCATTTTATTTCTAGCCCTGTTTTCCTTCAACCCCTTTGGTGAGCCCTATTCACGTACAGTCAGGATTTATAGAATCAGGACAAAAAAACTCCTCCTAACCAGGATTTAAGAGGGTAAGGCAAGCCAGCAATGCCTGCTTCCTACCAAAGTTTTGTGAACTGCCAGGGTTAGATGCTTTCAGCAGCACCAGCAGTATTCATTCCTGGGACCCAAGACCATGAAGCTTATACTTGGTATCTCTGACTGTATGCAAATAGCTCAGGGCAGCAGGAACTACACTGTAAAGTAGCCTTGTCGAGAAGATCCATTCCTACATAAAATACCTATCAAAAATGGCAGGTAGTCACAAGGAAACCCCAAACACTCTACTAGATGAACCACAGACCATTTTAATCAACCTCTGACCAAGTGTTGCCACTGAATTTCTCTCCTATTAAAAAAATAATCTTCTTCAGTGTATTATCACTGAGTCTTTGTTACACTGGCCATGCAGAATAGACTCAAAAGGGCCTCCAGCAAGCGCACTCAAATACTACTTGTAACTGGATATACAAAAGTACAGAAGAAAACCAAACACCTGTTGCTATGAAGAAAAGGATCCATTGTCTCCAAATCATTTTTGGGGAAGCCATTAAATATTTGACATCTCAAGTAATGTCTCAAGAGAATGCACTGAAAACCAGTATTTCTGTAAGGCTTCTTAAGAGAAGGCTCTAAGCGTTTTACCTAAAATTGTTGCAGTTTCAATTTCAGTTGGGGAAGCTGAGGCACAGTGTGCTAGTTAATGGGATCTGCCCAGTGTCACACAGCAGAGTTTCAGAAAGTGTAATCCTAGCCCAAAGCCATCACTGGCAAAGCTGCTGTCTGGTACACTGGGCAGAACCTTGCACTCCAGCTTTCCACCAAAGGCTCTAGAGCTCGCTCTGTTTGTTCATTCTGTACTGCAGAAGGACAGTGGCCTTCTCCTCCTCCTGGCTTTGAGAGGCACAAAATATCCATAGTAGATTGTGAGACCTGAAACAGCAGAGAATAACTTTCTACTCCAGAAGCACCATTATGGATTTTCATGGAACTACAAAGTACATGTTGCCAGACACCAGAGAGACTAACACACAATGCTGCTACCAGTATGTGTCTGATCAATAACACGGTGCTATACAACAATTTCCCTAATGCACCTGATCTCTGTAAACCCCTGAACTTTCTATGCTTCAGTCTCAGATTTCAGTAATCATTTTCCAGTGTTCAGTACCTCATCACACAGACTGACGAAACTCAGCCAATCCTACGTACACACTAAGGAATAAATCCTGCTCTGTCCCTACGCGTAAGTCTAAGGAGTGTTTGACCTGCAATTTCTTATCTATTTTTTGAAGAAGGGGTGCATACTCACACAGCTTAATTTGTGAATTTCTTCTTGATTCACTCGCCTAATGGTCTTTTTCTTCCTCCGCAGTTCACTGGGCTCCCTTCTGAATCTCCCACGAAAGCTCATTGTATCCGTAGGAATTCAAGTAGCAAACAAATCTCTCTTTAAAAGCCGTACTCCTTAAACCTCTTTCCTTCAGCAGCTTCAGCATAAGAACTGGAAGCTGCATATACTGTTCAAAGGGGAAGTAAGTCTAAAACTTACATGCTGTATCCACAGTAACTGAGGAGAAAGAAGAAGAAAACCAGCAATAACTAATTCCTTCCTATGAATAATATTCTGCTATTAAGGCGAGAGTGTCTCATTAAACCATACATAAACCAAGCCCTCCCCCCTCAATGCAAATCAAAATAGGAAGTTGTACAAAAAAAACCCCACCACTTGCAACTGAACAGCTATCTTTGTCTCAAAATGCATTACATCCTTTTCTCCACACCACCTTCCCCAGTTCAAAAGCCGAACCTGCTGCACTCTTGCTTCATGTGCATGTATGTGTCTGCAAGCTGAAAAAAAAGCATTCACAGAACAACCTCCTACCAAGCCCTCAGTAGCAGACTTCAGTCATAGAGTATGCAGCAACAGGTTCATGCTGCAGGGGCCCAGATTCATCTCGTTTTGGACCTAGGTAGCAGTTCCGCTTTCAATGCGGCAGGAAACATCAACAAGAGGAAGCACCTTGCAAATTCCAAAATCTGCATACAGTTATAAAAAGGAAAAAATAGATAAATGCGTATGCAAATATCCAAAATGCTTTTTTTTTGGCTTGTAAATTCCTGGGTTTAGAAGTGCTTGCCACCTGCCAATTAAGAAAAATCACTGCTTGCTTCAACCCTGCTCCCATCTCAAGTGAGAGTAAAGCTGCCAGACAGAGCCTGTTTCCCAGATACCCCTGGCAGGGGCAGTCACAGCAGCACCCCGACAGGTTAGGAGCCCCTCATTTGGTGCCTCAGAACCACAGAGGCAATGGAGCAGTGACATGAGAAATCAAACTATTCTTAATTAAGGTAGGACACTTGCCCAGTGCTGGCTGAAGACTGGCAGGATACAAAGGTCTTTTAAAACTGAACAAGCCCCCTCAGTACCCACACATGCACATTTACACACACAGCTCCTTTTCTTCTCCTTTGTTCCAGCTAAGGATTCATCCTGCTGCAGCAGCAAAGCTGCATTCCCCAATGCACAAAGTCTTTGTGTGTCATGCATTCATTTTTACTTATTTTTATTTATTTTTACTTAACACTGGTGTGCAAAACTAAACCAAATTGACAGGTTTTTTGCACTTTTTCTCCTTTTTCGTTCTGGATTTTGGCAAACTGGACCATTAGCTTCTTTTTTAATGAAGTACTCTGAGATTTGCAACTTTACTCTGAGCGCCATTTTTTCAAATCTGAGCTCTGTGAATCTTTTCACACATTCTTCAACATTAGTAACATTTGATCCAAAGTAAAAAACCTCTGCAGAATTTCCATAATTGTTCCACACACCAGATTTCCATGCCAGGAGAGCAGTCACACCAAGCCCAGAATGCCTTATCTGAGCACTATGGAACAACACCTTGGTCTGATTAGTCTGCTGTTGTCTTCCACAGTTACAATATACTGCAACTTCAGGAATTAAACCCCAATCTCTATTATCTTTGTCATTTAGCTTTACCTTTGAGAAGATCACCTCCTTTAAACAGTGCTACCAGCCTGCTGCGCAACTGCTCAAGAAAGATTTCACCGTACCTCCACTTAGCAGTGAAGAACTCCTTTGTCTGGCTCTAGAAAAGACAACAGAAACCCTTTGCCAAGGTATGCAGACATTTCTAGTGGCTACCAATATAGCACTGAAACATTAACCAAGCTGGAATCACCCTTGTTTTCTCTCAAACCACCACACTATCTCTACTGAGTCCCAAGTGCCTCTCATATAACATACTGAACACAGCTGCCAAGACAAGAGGCCCTTGCCAGAAGTTAAATTTAATGCTGGATCAATCAGCTCTGCTGGTTTTACTTTAAGCAGATATCAGTCCCTTCACCAATCAACTCCTTTCTGCAACTACCACACAGAATGAGCTGAGTTTCATCTTGCCTTTCCTCAGGAAGGCTTTCTCCCAGCTTCCCGCATTCAGCAGCACCGAGGAGCGCTTCCAGGGCACCCTTTCCACCAAGATAAGGGTCACAACCATTTCCTGAAACTTTGATGAACTTGTGTTACTCCCAAATATGAAGTTAAGTTCATGTTTCCATCTGGTCCTTATCCAATTTACTCTGCTGAGTATCTTTTGTCCAAAGGTTTTTCATTCCTAATATTATTAAACCTAATTTATTTCCATATCTCTGACAGCCAGTTTTTTAGACTTGACATTGAAGGCACTGAAAATATTTTCCTCAACAGCAAGGCATTAAAAGGTTGAACCAATAAAATTACAAATAAGCTACAGCATCCACACCAAGATATAATCAGAACCAACAGCAAACAACTGCAAATAAAGATTCCACTTTCTTAGATCTGTTTTGAATGCAAATCTCTACAGTTGTAATGGGGAATAACATCTTCAGTCAAATGTCTAATAATGCTTTGTCCTGTAGCAGAAGTACAAACCAAACTTCATTAGCATCATTAGATTTTACAGCATGACTGCAAAAGATTTCCTAACTTATCTTCAAAGACTTCTTTATCTCTTTGATTAAAGATATCAGGAACCTTAAGACCATCATAAAATTTGTTATGTCAACATGAATAAAGCTCCTGTGCTGCTTTTAAATTCAGAACTATTAGTATAAGAAAAGTTATCCCAAGAAAATAGGTATTGGGTCATCGGAAGTCCACAAGCTTTGGTTTATGTTTGTGAACTGCTGTACTTGATTCATACAGTCAAAATAGGGAAGCCAAAGCACTTAATAAATACATGTGCACTTCTGAAATGAAAGACAATCTTCTCATAACAACACTTGATTCATTTATAAATTAAGACCACTGCAACGACACTGACACCACCATTCAGGCAGTTTTCACAGCATAGACAGATACTGAGAAATCTGGTTGGCAGAATTACACTTCACAACTTGCAGATCAGATACCTCCCCACCTCCCTTGAATGGCTTGTGGCATTTCCAGTATGTCAACAAGCAATAACATCACTGAATTAAAACAAAAGGATGCCAGCCATGCCTGACACCCAGCCCTTGGAGCAGATACAGAAACAATTCTGCACTTTGCAGCCATGACATTAGCAGCTACCAACTCAGATACCAGTGAGAAGAAAAAATACGGTACCTGGGAGAGGGTCATAGAGGGCTCCCCATCTTTAAAAAAACTCCAAACTAGAAAACAAACCCAACCAAAACAAAACTTTCATGCATAAACAACCACCAAACAATGCATGTAGCTTTCAAGACTTCTCTGTCCCATATTACAGACGTAGGGTGCAGAAGTCACAAAACTTGGAGCCCTGGTTGGTTTACTCAACTGCTGAGGCCAATAAAGAGATTAACACAGCTAATATCCCACAACATGCAGGCAGTGCCAGCAGACATGCTATACTAATGCATACTGATGCTGCTTTTCCTATATTCCTCACCTGGTCTTCAATTTCAATCCCCCAGCAAGACCACCAGTGCTGTCTGTCACCCCCTGACCGGTGCAGCAAGGCAACACTGACAGAAGTCAGTTATGCATTTGGAAAAAGCAAGCTGTATCAGAAGTGATGCTTTCTGTGGTCAGACTGCTTGCTGGGAAACTGATTGTAGCAAGCAGTAACACATTGCAAGTATTTTCAGATATGATTACCAAAAATCTACTAATGAGACTGTGAGACTAAAACTTGAGATGACAATGACTGGATGCCACACATTCATCTTATCTTCATCTTCCAGTCATCAGGAATAGCATATGCTCTCTAGTGGTTTGTGTATGCATGGAAAATCTGCACTTCCTAAAAGCTTCGTGTTGGACAAGTAAAGGAGATTACTATACTAGTACCAGAAACAGATTATTTTTATTAGCACCTACTAAAGAAGAAGGAAAGCCTTGTGACCTTCATCCCAATCCCTTTGCCAAAGGCTGAACAATCCCAACCTGTCTCCCCACAAAAAAAAACCCAAATCAAAATAAGAGAGTGAAATACTTTGTATGCATCCATGCTTCAAAAATGTCCTCAAAAATAAAAGGAAAGACATATAACCAAAGCAATTTAAACAGGTAAAACAATTCAGTTCATAGGCAGTAGAAACTACATACAAAGCAACCCTTTGCAAAGTCAATCTGGTATTGAACCAACTGGAAACAAATAACACTGTTTTTTGAGAAATACAACTCCACCTATGGTCTAACAGCTGAAGCTGAAACATCAGCGTTCACATACAAACACTCCATAAGGTCATTAGAGCAACTGATGCTTGTGTTTTGCTGACACATCCATACAGCTAGCTCTGACCAGTCAAAGGGCTGGGAATCAATCAAGGTTGAAAGGACATCAACACACACAGTGAGCTCTCCAAGGTTGTGGGACAGTGTCTCTGCACAAATACCCATGAAAAGAAACCACTTACATTTGTCTGAGGTCTGTTAACAGATCTTTCCAGTCTGATGTCAGTGACTCCACCTATTGTCAATCCATTTCTTCTCTTCCTAGCCTGACAGTGCACCAGTACCAGCAACTCCTTCCTTGGTGCTTCCACCTTCACTTCATTCCCCAGATATTAGTGTGCTTATGCAGAATAAATCTGTGGGAGGCTGCTGTATTTCTTCACCCTGTGTGAAAGGATGAAAAATACCCCCTAGCTGAACTGGTGGTGTCAAGGAGCTGTCCACAGGCTGTACCTGCCAGTCTCTGTGCACTGTCAGAACTGTTTGTCTATGGCTGGAAATGTCTCAGGGGGGTGTGAGGACAATGAGGAGAAGGCCTCCAGGAGGGCACTTTGGCAGCTTCCAGCCCGATCTCATACACAGCAGTCAAGTGCCCTTATAGCACATGTACTTTATCACCTCAAATGGCTTTGTAATCACACACAAGAGCTTGCCAATAATAATGTTCATGCTCCAAAAGCCACTTACTACCCCTTTTCTGATTTTACAGCTCCTGAAACCCTCTCCCACAGCCCAGGGACAGCTCTATGGGCACACACTATTTGCCAGTCTCTCTTTGCCACTGACATGTTCCTAATGGCTAACCCCACAAAAACAGACACAACAGCAGCATCATTCCAGCAGCTTTCCAATGTGGAAACCCACCTGCACCTGGCACAAATATAATACACTCCCTTGCCAGTAGACCGAGAAGGGCTTTGGAGTACCTGATGATGCAACCACAAAGGCCTCCAGCTACAGCCACTCAGTATCAGTTAACAGAAAACCATTATCGCAGCTCTCATGCTGGCAGCCATTCCTTATCTACCCGGTCACCCTCTGGAGAGAGCAGCCACTGGGAGCATGAAGAGAGGGGGTACTGGTACTGTGCCATTGCGCTACCAGCTGGTCCTCTTTGCAAACGTGTGGGTCCCCGTTGCATGGCAGAGCTGCGGACTCACAAAGAGCTCAACTGAGCGCAGTCATCATGTGCTTTTGTTCTAGGTGTCTGCACAGACAGGTTAGCAAACCGAATGCTGCTTCTTACATTAACAACCCGGTTGAAGAATAAAGAAGAATAAACTTTCCGTTAGCAATGGTGTCCTGCTGATTTGCACAAAAGCAAAATATGCAATTAGTTTCTCCTTTATTCTGATCCACTGGGAAATTTCAAACAAACATTACCCTTTTTGCTTTCATCTATTTGGACTAGAATCAGCCCTTGATAACAAAACACATAGTGATGAAGGGCCACAAAAGGCATCTAAATAATTTAATCACCTAAATTTGCCATCTCCAGACGTGCCGATGCTGCTGTGATTTTAGCTTCCACTGCAAGCTTTTCTGATTGTCATTCTAATACTTGCTATTCATGTCTATGCTATGCTGCAGACATGATTTTTCTTCTTCTTTATGAAGAAAAGCTCAGATCAGACAACATCTGGTTTATAAAGAGAATCCACATTTTCACTCAATTTTGCAGCTGGAATAATTGAAGCAAAAGGAGGTCAGGCAACTCACTCATTTAGTCAAGGTCACAATCAACATCTACAATGCCATTATAGTGATATAAAATACCCTGGGACCCTCTTTGTTTTTTCTAAGTACTAGGATATACTCCCTCTATATGTGTGCAAGCTGATTGTACAACCATTACGGTGTTTAATATCCTACACTTGTAACATTCATTTAATGTCATAAATCCCTGTATACTCTGTTCTAGCACCTGTGGGTATCTTAATCAATTAAGAAAGCAATTGCATGTAATAATTCATCATCCGGATTCTATAACTGAAAGCTAAATAATGGCATTTTGGAAGACAAAAAGCACACAAATTCTAGAAGCAGATAAGCAAGATTATTTTCTTATTATAGCAAGAGTGAAAATATAAAACTCTACAAGTCACATTTACATTAATTAAGTTTGGTATGTGGAAAAGAGAAAAAGCAACTTGCATTCTTTTGACGCTAAATTCCAGTTCATGGTCATACTGGGTAGGATGAAAGTTCATTTAAGTCAGATGTCTGCACCTGTGAGAATCTACAGATGCTTAAGTGAAAGTACAGAAATCAATCAGTATAATAGTATTCTCCTGAATACTCTTCTAATTTCTACTTTCTCAAGTTCCCAGCCTGAGGTGACACCTGCACATTTACCAGTTCTCAATGACTTTTCTCTCAGGAAGTTTTCCAGTCATTCTTTAAATCTACAGAGACACTGCAGATGTTGGACATTCTTTGGCAAGAAATCTAGTTTTGATATTCATTCTGTGATTTCTTTTTTCTCCAAGCTTGTCCCCCTGTCTTAGTTTTATTTGATGATCCCCACTTCTCTTGCTGAGAAAAGAAACAGCAAGCTAAGTCTACACACCTCTGACTGTTCTTGCTTTTTATAAATTCCATTGTATCCCCCCATAGTTATTTTTCAAGCCAGTCCAGGTACAGTCTGTCTATACATGTAAACTACTGACATCTAGTCACTTTGCTGATCCTCCTCACTCTCTGTGATTTCCCAGTTCCAGCAAGTCTGGTTTGTATTGTACATGGTATTAAAGGCCTCCCAAGAAGCTATGAGACTCTGCTATAACAGGACAGATCAAAAAGCAAAATTTATGATTTCTCAGTGAGCTGGAAAGCAGGATCAAAACCATGTCCTTCTCAACACAGTAAAGCTGCTCTAAGCTTACAGGTCCCAGAGCCTGTGCAAGGCAGAGAGCTGAATCATAGTAATTCCTTTACTTTCTCCAGATGATTTTCTCTGATGGGATGAGAGCCAGTATTCCTGACCTCTTGTTCTTCCCCACTCCCAAGCTTGCTCTTTTTATCAAACATGCAAAGTCAAGCCCTCACAACCTTCTCTCCTGCCTTATCATCAAACCTAAAGTGGTCATTAAGAATCTAATCCTGTACAAAGATGTTTATTTTTCACCTTTAATTTGGAAATTCTGGGGGGCTTTTGACAATTCAGAAATTCTGGAAAGTCCAGAAAATTCCCTCTTACTGCAGAAAGAGCTGGAACATCCTTACTCTTATTTTTATTTAGCACTGCTTAAGCTGAAAACAAAAGAATTGGTTAGGAAATCTGAAGCTAAGAGGTTAACTTTTGATTTCCTACAAATACACACTACAGCCAGGCATAATTAAGTGCCAGAAAAGGATGTGGACTGGAAATGAAACAGAGTTCACTGCAGTTCCTCCTCACTCAGTTCCTTGTTCTGCCTGAAACACTGCAGACACCGTCCGACTCCAGGAGCAAATCCTTTTGCAAAGATATTGCCAAGAGACACAGTTCTCTCTCGAATGCTTTTTACAAAAAGCAATGTTTAGCCACCAATTCAGATTCTTTTTGCAGGCTCATGTAACTTAAAATTGCCTTTGATTTTGCTAAGAATGGAAAATTAGCAAGGACTTTGCATGGACAAAAGCTTTTGGCAGCTTAAATATACTGTGTAAAGAAACTTCTCAGTGGGAACTGGTACAAACTTTTATGTCAACTCATCTCAAACATTTCATTTGGGCAGGTCCTTTTTTGTGCGTTCTTCAAGAACTGGCTTTTTTGTATAGTGGAAACATTTTAGAGTTACATTTTATTAGCTGATATTTATAGCTTCATTTAGATTTGGAGAAGTAAGGCAAAAACACTGCTACAATTTACTTTTTTTTACATAAAATCAGAATTAAGCAAATCAGTGTTAGTAAAGATTTCTGGTATTTCAGTTTACATTGTATTAATGAGTTTTCTCTATACCTCCATACATTCTGCTAAAATACTTTGTATTTACACAGGTGTCTAAAGAATGAGCATGCTATCTGTCAGGGCTGCCTAGTCAGAGGGTTTCTGAACAAAAGCAGGTGACAGACGCACAAACACTCCCATCACAAGTCCTTCCTCAGCAGATATCCTTGCTATGTTGTCAGCACAAAAAAAACCCCACATGCTACATGGGGGCAAATAGTCATCGCAAAGAATCAAATGCATCACAAACAACAAAACTTATCATGTATCTTAAATACTGGAAAACGTATTCATTAAAAGTCTGCATAGAAACAGTAAGTGTTTCCTGCTGGATGCACCAGATTCCAGGTTTGGATTACTTTCCCTGTATCTTCCACACATCTGCTGTTCTGTTTGTTTGAAGGATGTGTTATGGAGCACACATCTAACACCTGGGAGCAGAGAGGCAGTAAGGGACTTGGCTTCTTTTGTAATAGGACAGTTAAAAGTTAAAAGGAGACCCAACTACAAGGTTTTAAGGCCAAAGAAACTAGACATTCCTGGCAACAAGCAAGCTCTTAGATAACTGCTTAGATCACTGTACCTCCTAAAGGGTTGTGCCTTTGTTTAAACCCAAAGAGCTAACAGTGGTCAATAGCCAGAACTCAAGCACTGCAAAAGCCAAAACAAGAGTCACAGCCTGAATAAGGAAATTCAGGCACAAGAGCCAGCTGGCAGGTGGAGAGACCAAACAGGCACCTGGATGGTTTGTGCAGGGTTGTTTCTTCTGGGGAGCTCTAAGGAGTGCTAGAAAAGGCTCCTCAAGCATACAGAGAACGATTAAAGACAGGGAAAGAGCTAAGGCACTGAAAAGAAGGAAATGCAGATCAGCTGTGTGAATACTTTTTATTCTTTACCTTCAAGCCACAAGTATCAAAAAGTGAGAAAAAATAGGCCCAATTCCAAGCTCTGTTTCTCCGGGAAACTTGTTCTCCTCTGTAATCCCATTAAGATCAGATCTCCTACAGAGATAGCTGCAATGCATGTTTACACATAATTTACTACAGAAGAAACATCTCAAAAAAGACAGTGGAGCATCTGGTTCCAGGGCTCTACATTTCAGTAATTAATCTCTTCACTGCTAAGGCTTACCCTCTGAAAGAGCTAATTTTAGCACAGAAGTCACAACCTGTGGAAAACAAGAGGTTACACCAAACCCTTACTGAAATGCCAAAGAAAGTTATGAGTCATTGGTGACATGATGCTTAACATCCTAGTTTCATAGCTAACCACTGATTGATCCAGCAAGGCTACACATTTTCCACTCAAGCATTGTTATTGCTGTGCAAGCAGCACAGCATTATGCTTCTGATCTGTTTTTTTGTATTGAGTTAAAATCTCCTTCTGTTGGATTTGCACATAGAATCATAGAATCGTTAGGGTTGGAAAGGACCTCAAGATCATCTAGTTCCAACCCCCCTGCCATGGGCAGGGACACCTCACACTAAACCATGTCACCCAAGGCTTCATCCAACCTGGTCTTGAACACTGCCAGGAATGGAGCATTCACAACCTCCCTGGGAAACCCATTCCAGTGCCTTGCCACACTTACAGTAAAGAACTTCCTCCTTATATCTAGCCTAAACTTCCCTTAAGTTTGAGCCCATTGCCCCTTGTCCTATCACTACAGTCCCTAATGAATAGTCCCTCCCCAGCATCCCTGTAGGCCCCCTTCAGATACTGGAAGGCTGCTATGAGGTCTCCACGCAGCCTTCTCTTCTCCAGGCTGAACAGCCCCAACTTTCTCAGCCTGTCTTCATATGGGAGGTGCTCCAGTCCCCTGATCATCCTCGTGGCCCTCCTCTGGACTTGTTCCAACAGTTCCATGTCCTTTCTATGTTGAAGACACCAGAACTGCACACAATATTCCAAGTGAGGTCTCATGAGAGTAGAGTAGAGGGGCAGGATCCCTCCCGGTGCCGCCCCCTGTGAGTCCCTGCTCACATGAGCTGAGCTGCCGGCTCCTGGGCAAGGCCTGGCGAGGGCTTGAGGCTCCCTCAGTGGCTCACGCTGCTTAGAACTGAGGCTCCTGGACAAGGGGTTTCCCCCAACCCTGGGTCTGAAGGCTCCTCTTTGGAACTGCTCACAGAATCACAGAATCCCAAGGGTTGGAAGGGACCTCAAAATACCATCTAGTCCAACCTCCCTGCAAGAGCAGGGTAACCTAGAGTACATCACACAGGAACTTGTCCAGGCGGGCCTTGAATATCTCCAACGTAGGAGACTCCACAACCTCCCTGGGCAACCTGTTCCAGTGCTCTGTCACTCTTACAGTAAAGAAGTTCTTCCTGATGTTCACATGGAACCTCCTATGCTCCAGTTTATACCCATTGCCCCTTGTCCTATCACTGGATATCACTGAAAAAAGCCTAGCTCCATCATCCTGACACCCACCCTTTACATATTTGTAAACACTGATGAGGTCACCCCTCAGTCTCCTCTCCTCCAAGCTAAAGAGACCCAGCTCCCTCAGCCTCTCCTCATAAGGGAGGTGTTCCACTCCCTTCATCATCTTTGTGGCTCTGCGCTGGACTCTTTCAAGCAATTCCCTGTCCTTGAACAGAGGGGCCCAGAACTGGATGCAATATTCCAGACGCGGCCTCACCAAGGCAGAGTAGAGGGGGAGGAGAACCTCTCTTGCCCTACTAACCACACCCTTTCTAATGCACCCTAGGATGCCATTTGCCTTCTTGGCCACAAGGGCACATTGCTGGCTCATGGTCATCCTCCTATCCACCAGGACCCCCAGGTCCCTTTCCCCTTCACTCCTTTGCAGCAGGTCAACCCCCAACCTGTACTGGTACATGGGGTTGTTCTTCCCCAGATGCAAGACTCTATACTTGCCCTTGTTGAATTTCACCTCGGCATATAACCAAGAACCGAATCTCACCATCTCATCATTGAGCAAGTATCAACACTAATGAAACGAAAATGAGCACAGCAGTCGACAGATGAGAAGTGAGGAAAAACAAACACCAAAAGCACAAAGTGTTCAATTCAATTGGTTCCATACACTGTATTCAGAGTGATCCCTGAGGCAGAAAGAAATCTGACAAATATTACAATGAAATGTAATGGAAACACACAGAATCTATTATGCTTTAAGCTAACCACAGATTTGCAATAATTATTAACAGACTGCAATTGCAGAAGTACGACACTGCACACAAATTCCTCCTGTTTAGACAGAACATAACATTTTGTTCCGAAGAGGCACCGAACTGGATGAAAAAAGTACTTTTTTAATATATACAGAGCTCCCCAGGTTTAAAATAAGAGCCCTAGCAGAACTGAAATAATTGAGCCCCAGAACAATGAAGGAATCAGCTTGTTTCACACTGGAAATGTGTCCACATACAGCTACTACACCTTAGCTTAGGAGATCACAGTCCACAGTCTGATTCAGCGTCAGCTGGACTGGCTTGGAATAGTGCCTTGAGATGATGTCAGACCCTTGCCACCCAAAACATCCTGAAGTATTCATGTGACATGCTTTTTGGTGCTGAATCCTAATTGTTTCTCCCTGTGTTATTCTTCACTCCAATCACTAATTCAAGCTGGAAGCCTTAACTATTCAAGGAACTGATTCAAAAGCTAAAAGACCAGGAACTGTTCCTGTATTTTCTAGACACTCTATGCTTCCTCCATTTTCCTTAGCTTCAAACACTGTGAAGACACTGTGCCTGTTTCTGTATTCCTGAAACAGCAGTACTGAAGTGAATAAGAGTTCAGTTACTTTAGCACTTTGGCAGAGAAGTAATTTCTTGTTTCCCTCACAACAGTTGGTACTAGATGACAGGACCAAATATGCTGAAATGCTGCTTAGCCTTAAAAATGGAATAATGTGTTTTGCCTTTACAAACCATTCTTTGGTTAAGGGAACATCAAAACCATTCACCTGCGTTTCTCCAGTTCCTCTTACGCCACAGGACGTATTGCAAGTTGGAACTAATTTGTATTCACCCACACATTGGTGGCAGCCATCTAATAGTCATGAAGTGGTGATGCCTGTCCTAAAAACCCCTGTGTGAATCAGAAACCGTAATCTAGAAGTCAGAACCTATTGAGAGTTTCTAGAAACCAGGTGGCAGCCCCCCTGGGATGCACAGAAAAAGATTAAGATCACCAATACTAACCACACTAGGTTTTAAAGTACACAGTAATCACACTTCAGTTTACACTGTGAGTACATGTACTCGCAGTATCTACTCCTTGATTTATCCTTCTGCTGCAGCTGATGGTAGAATGGTTCAGTAGCTGCTATTAAGTGAAATTACTCCTGTTGTACTGTGCCATGTTACCCTGCTTTGCTGGCCAGAGATCGCTGGGGAAGCTCTGGAGCAACACAGACTTTGAAAACAAATAAATCTGATTAATGAAAGGGTAGGAAGCATGGAGGTAATGGCTCAGAGATACATTTCTTCATCTCTTGTGAGCAGTGAAACTTTGCATATGTTTTTTGTCTGAAATGTGCTGAACCAGAATTCTGATTTAAACTGGGCTTAGACCAAGTGCATTAAAATTACTGTTCTGAAGAAGAAATTCCACGGAAGTGAGAGATATCAGGAACAGTTCTGTCATGCTCCATTCAGATTTACAATCCACCCAGGAGACAAATGGAGTGCATTTATCCTCAAGTCAAAGCAGAAGATGGTTATCCACTCTGGGTAGGGAGGAGCGGAAAAAGAGTAAAGGAGAAGTGATTAACATCAGTAGGAAGACATATACTCACTGTGAACCAAAACCAAAGCTTTTGATAAGAACAAAGACAGAGGAAAAAGAAGCATCAGAATATTTTGATGTGTTGACATAGAGCAGTGGTGGCTTCCCTTCAAAAATCAGATCTCACCCAAGTTTAGCGGCAGTGTGCCTAATTAATTTCAGATGAGACGAAATGGCATTTTCCACTTGGCTTCTCTTTCTCATCACTGAACTCTTCCCCTCTTACACACTGTCTTCGCCTCAACAGCTCTCCCTACCCCCTCTTTGCCTCTCCCAGCAGCTTTTACTTTGGCAGTACTTTCAGCTGGCTGGTGCTCCCCGAGGGCCCCAGTTCCTTTATCGCTCCCTTCCTCACTCAGCATACCTCTTACAGGGCACAGCTGTTTCCATGTTAAATCAATATCCCCATGTTTGTAGCCAAAGGCCTGAAGTGGACACTGGACTCAGTAATAAGCATTTAAATCCAGATCAGCTCTACTCAGAGGATTCTGTAGCAATAACAGTACAAGACATAAAGCCCAGCCTGGCTCTCAGTGCTGCAGTTAATGATGAGTTAATGCCAGTGATGGCAAGGGCTGAGGACTGGCACTAATATTGTTTTCTGAAGGCATTAGTTAAATTTACTGTTCCTTTGTACACTTCTTGAATCAGCTGTAACTCACCATACTTGGCAGAAGGGAACCAGTCTACCACAGCCTGGGCCAGACGGTCACATACTGCTGCTGCTCACCTTCCCAGCCCAAGGCTCTCCAGCTGTGCAGCAGAGGTCAGTGCTCCAGCTGTGAATGCCCCCAGGCATACACTCAATTGGTAATGCAGTGTGAACACATGAGACATGCTCAGGGTGCACATGAAGCATCACAGGTGGATTTCTGCATCCTCTGGCTCATACTGCCTGCACTGCCCCAGCCCTGAAAGCCAACTGTATGCTGGGCTGCATCAAAAGGAGCATGACCAGCAGGTTGAGGAAGACGATTCTCCCCCTCTGTTCCACTCTCATGAGCTGCCATTTGCAGTCCTGCATCCAGCTCTGGGGTCCCCAACACAAGAGGTACATAGACCTGCTCAAGTGAGTCCAGAGGAGACCACAAAGATGATCAGAGGGCTTGGAGCACCTCTGCTATGGAGACAGGCTGAGAGAGTTGGGCTTGTCCAGTCTGGAGACCAGAAGGTTCATGGGAGACCTTGAAACAGTCTTCCGTAGTCTCCCAATAACTTAAGGGGGCCTACAAGAAATCTAGAAGGGACTGTTTACAAGGGCTGTAGTAACAGGACAAGGATGAATGGCTTCAAGTTGGCAGAGGGTAGATTGGTATTAGACATTAAGAAAATATTCTTCTCTGTGAGGGTGGTGAGACACTGGCACAGGTTACCCAGAGAAGTTGTGGCTGTCCTATCCCTGGCAGTGTTCAAAGCCAGGCTGGACGGGGCTTTGAGCAACCTGGTCTAGTAGAAGGCGTTCCTGCCCATGGCAGGGGGATTAGAACCAGATGATCTTTAAGATTCCTTCCAACCAGAACCATTCTGTGATGCTATGATAACCCATCTCCTGTGAGCTATGGACAGCTATGTAATTAATGGAAACATCCCATGCTGCCCAAGCCCAATTACAGGAGTACACTACCACTTGTGAGCCAAGATACAGAAAAAGGCACTATCTTCCCTTCCAGTCAATTTCTGTAGATGTTAACTGTCAACCTAGCCCACCCATCCAGCCTGGTCAGTATCGTGCCAGGAGCTGTCACAGATCCTATTACCAAAACCTCCCCGTGGGAGGCAAAGGAGAAATTACTTGAACTGAGTAACTGAGTTACAAGTCTGGAACCACTTGTGTAGCCCAAGATGCTCAACAAAAACCCCACAGAACATCTCTGAAAATAGACCTAGAAGCTGCTGGTCACAAATACATATATATGTATATGCATATATATACAAATGTTTTATATTTCAGTCCACAACTACACTGTCCACTGACAGCATGACACAAAATACCTCTATTAAATTCTGTGTGACATACATTTCAAAGCATTTTCTTGAAGTCTCCAGAACTTCAAGGATATTATTGTGACTATTTTAGACAGTTCATACTGTGGCTAGCACTTGGCATTTAAATCTATGTTCATCCCTCAATTATTACCCAGAGTTTATCTTTTCTTGGTAATTTGTTTAAGTACTTCATATTGTGATAAACACAAGAAAGCAAACACAAATGCAAGATCTGTACTCATGGCTGATTTGGTGTATGAGGGCACTACAGCATGCAAATAGCTTAAGTTTCCTACAACCATAGCTTACTGAATTCCAAAATCCCAGACAAGTCAGACCACTGGGATCTTTTCCCCAACTCTCCTAACTTCCTCTGCAGGAAGATGCAAAGAGCAAAAGTGACCAAGGGAAATGTGGAAAGCTGGCATTTGCTACAACCTATCAGAGCTAGAGCCAAGCAGAACTGCAGATGGAGCATCAAGCATGTGTATGCACCAATTTGCTTATAAATGTGCTTATTATGCAAAGCAGGTGGCCAAAGCTTGAGAAACCTGAAGTGGTTTTCTTTTTTTCTCCCTTGTGTGTGTGTTTATGCCTTCTTGGCTTTCATTACTTTGCCTTTTTATAGGTCAATTTTCCCCACTCCCAAGATCATTTTGAACATGCATCTTACAATCTAATTTTTATCAAATGCATAAAATCACAAAGCCTTCTCAAAGCACTCCCAAGCACTGCTACTTACAGAGACCTTTTTGTCTCTGCCCTTTTAATTTATACCCTACACTTTCAGGTAGACATTGCTTACAAATAAATAGCTTG
Source organism: Melopsittacus undulatus (assembly GCF_012275295.1). Taxonomy (NCBI): domain Eukaryota; kingdom Metazoa; phylum Chordata; class Aves; order Psittaciformes; family Psittaculidae; genus Melopsittacus; species Melopsittacus undulatus. The sequence goes on along the minus strand of NC_047532.1, from coordinate 53,472,361 downwards.
CTTCTATATTTTCTTAACAAAAGGTAATAAATCCCTCTTATGTAGGAGGATGTTTTAACCACTTTATTCTTTTGAGTCCACACTCTTCATAAGCTGTCATAAGAATTTGGTTAACAGATTCATAATAATGTCATTCCACATACTGTTACACTACACACATTGCTGTACCACTAATAAGGAGTGAAAGCAATATAAAATATTGTTGCTCAGAGCACTAAAGTCAGATGGAGAAAATTTGCTCAGTGGAAAAAGACATTTTTAATGTTGTCTCTTTTTCAAACATATGTATACTTAAATGTTACTGCAACACTCTGAAGGATGAAAACAGAGCCACTTCTTGGGTTCATTCTCCTCTGTATTTAAGAACCTATACCCAAAGCCATAGCTGCTGGTAAAAGCCAAACCCAAACCAAATATCTTCAAGTGCAGAAGAGCAAATACTGCTCTGAAGATTGACACCGTCCCTCCTACGCTGCTCTGCTGATGACAGTGCCAAGCCCTGCTGACCCCAGGCACCAAAGGGATGAGGCTGGCCATCACTCTGCAGTTACCAGCAGATCTGCTGACCATCAGGCACAGAGGGCAAAGAAGTCACAAAGGTAACAAGAACAGTTGCAAAAATGGCTCTGAATTAGAACTGCATTTTGTGCATTACTACTACTTTTACACTCTGATGTCAATCACTTATTCAAACAAAGACCTGTTTCTGTTCCTGCTGAGGCCAAGCGCCAAAGCGAACACTGGTTAAAGTCAAAGCTACGTATGTTTAATATTGTTTAAAAATTATGACATACTGAAGCTTCTGACTTGAGCTAAAAGGTATGAGTATTCTGAGTACTTCTTTTGAACTGTACAGCCCTGGGTACTGTGGCTTTCCAAAGACAATCCCTCCTCCAAGACATCAGAGGAAGAAAACACTATTCTATTCCCAGAGCTGGGCCTCATGCTGACGTCCAAAAGCCACTGCAAGTCCTCCCCATTTGGGCACACACAGACACAGTCCCATCTACAAAACCAGTAAGTTACAAGTCAGAGATCTTGCAATTCTTGGAGTTGCTAACTATTGACAGAACTTAGTATGCATATGGTACAAGTTTTCAGTAGGTAAATGTATGCAACTAAAGAAATTAGTGTCCTGAATTATTTCAGCTGGAACATGAAATTAACACAGATCACACAACAAAACTTAGGGAATGTAATTCTGGAATTAAAGGTTAGTATTAGATGACAGAAAATTCTCAAAGCCATGTTTTTGTTGTTTCTACCGCCTTTAGAAGGCTAAAATGACATTTACAAACTAAGCGACCTAAGAAGCACCCCAGCTTCACCTGCATGCCAGAGCAGAGCTGTCATCCTGTGCCTGTGTAACAAGGCAGGGTCTCTTACTTCTTCTGCAACTGGGAGGAGTAGAGAAAATCCCTGCAAGCTGTGTCTTTTCAGAGACTAAAAACTAACTAGAGTGGTATTGCCACCTTGCTATGTTCAAACTGGCACATCAGTTCAAGTTATGGTATTTTATTAAAAATGCAAAACACGTTACTACATTTTTGTGTGGCTGGTTACCGAGGGCAGGGAGAGGGGGTAGACAGGAGGACTGCAGCCTCAAATATCACCCTCTGCTCTTCTACGCAATCTCAGCTGCCACAGTTCAAAATAAATCACATGAAAGAAAACAATTACCTACTAGATAAAGCTCAACTTCAAGTCACAAGTTCAAAATGAAAAGCATCATCCTAAACATTAGTGTCTCAACTCTGAACACCAAGTAGTACCACATAACCCCATGTACTAAATTTTCTTCCTTCATGCATCTTCCTCTTCTCCTTTTTCTTGCAGAAACTGCATAGACAGTCATTTGCATTCACTCTACACAGGTTTTCAGTATCTTGAACCTCACCATCTCATGAACTCATGTTGAAAACCAGCTCTTACAGACATACTCTTAAAGGTACAGAAAACAAGAAGATGCAGAGTCACTGAGCACATTAGATGCATAAGCTGAACCAGTTAGAGGTTGTTTGGATACTTTGCATGTATCCGGCAACTCCAAGGACTGTGTCCAAGACACGATGACACACAATTGTGTCACTGACAAAAAATTTCTAGTTTTGTCTTTCTAACATCTCTCCCTGCTCCACAGATCCAGCCAAGATCTAAACCTGATTATTAACCTATCTTGCCCAAGGATAAAGCCAGATTTCTAAACTAACAAAGTGAAAAGGAGGGGAAAAAGAAAAATAATCTGTGAATAAACACATCAATCTTCACTTTCTGCAAGCCCTAGAATGCTGGAAATGCCTGCTGTGATGCCTGAAGGTTTCATACTGTGATTAGTAGGTAGTTTTTAAGCAATAGCTGGAGGCTATACTCGGGCTTTCTCCCTTTCTTTTCTCATGGAGTCTACCCACAGCATCTCTCACTTGGAGTGCTACTAGCAAAAGCACAATTCCTAGAAGAATATCCTACAAGAATGCTCCCCTTCAGGGATTAACATAGGAAAATGGGACACATCTATAAAGCTGTATACTCACTTGAAGTATTTTAGGGTAGACTAGTGTTCTCTCTGCCTTGGGATTGCTGTCTGCATCAAGGCAACATTGAGACTTTCACTTTTGCTTCACATGGGACAAAGTTGCAAGAACATGCAGCAGAGCCTGGAGATTTAGAAAAGTCATTCCAAAAGAAGGCACAGTTTATCTCCCGAATTCAATACCAAATACTAATACTCTCAGTAAGCAGCTTATTGCTAGTGGCACACAAGTTATGAAGAGGAGAAACATTTTATCTGAAGGCATGCATATATAAAATGCCAGATCTTCAGCTGACAGGAGCCCACAGCCTCTGACAAGCGCATCCAGGCATGTCAGTATATTTCAGATGCTCTGCATTTTAGGATTTCCTCACCTCTGCTCTTCAGGCACCCCAATCACTCACTGCCTCAGACATGAAAACTCAGTAATCTTGTTGAGACCACTTTAGCTCCTGGCATCTGCACAATGTGCATAATGACATTGTGAACTAAGCAGTCTTTCACTTGTCTACATAGTTGTCTCCACTGTATTATCCAGACATAAACTTCAATAACCTACAACAGACCAAGGAGGAAAATACCTATTAGGACCATAACATGTTTTATTAAGGTTCAGTAGTCTCCAGCCCTCTTTACCATGCTGCTCTTTCAAGTAACATAAATTCTAGTGGAAACAGGGCCATCCATTTCTGCTGGCTATGTACTCTGAAGCAGTGCTTTCTCCTCAACTTGCCAGGTCTCCACATCATTACTAAGCCTAACTGCAAGCTCAATGGCAAATTATTTTAGATAGTTACAGAATTAACTGCTTGTAAATTAAAAGACACAGTAATAATACACATCCAGAAGACAAAAAAGGATGTGTGAGAGAGGACCATTTTCCCTGAGCTGCTCCCTACCCAGCAGCTTTCCTCTGAAGTGCCTGCTCTGCACCTACACCAGCCTCATGACAAGGCCAAACCACTCCTTCTCCTCTTCCCGAAGGGGAAAAAAATGACCCCACAGTTCTCCTGGGGAAGAACAGCATTTTGACATGACAAATACCAGGGCATTAACCGTTGCTTCAGAAAACAAACCACCTGTTAGCACAATGTGTGGATGTGTTTGAGACCAGGGATCCCTAAAAGTCCACATCCAGCAGCAAGGAATGGACCATCTGACCAGTGTGACTCCCATTTGGGTACTGCCAGCTCTGCAAGGTGGTGAACCTTCTACAGCTCCCTCTATGCTGCAGTAAAGCCTCACTTCTCTGAGAGTCCATGGACCTTTGCTGTAGTTCTTGGAGCCCATTTTCCAAGGATTTACCACACAAAGAACTGCAATTCAAGCTGCTGATAACTGTGTCTGGGTATGGGGAGGTTAGGACATTATTTGCTGCCACAACACCCAAGACTACCCTTTTCTGCCAAGGACTTAAGCAAGTTGCACAGATGATCCATACTCGGACATGATGCAATTTCTTCCAAGCCCTTCTCACTCCATTATGCTTGAAATTACTACCAGGAAGGAGACAGTAATTTGTTGAAATATTGTTGAGGTAATTTATTTAACCATTAAATTGAAAAAAACAAAACAAAACAAAAAAAACAACCCCCCCCCCCAAACAAGTTTGCTTTACACATACTGGATTTTAAAGCAAAAGAATCATAGAATCATAGAACAGTTAAGAGTTGGAAAGCACCTTAAAATTACCTAGTTCCAATCCCCCATGGTAAAGAAGTTTAAACATCAGCTTCACAACGATGAAATCCATCCCCTTCCTCCTTATGACCATTAGCCTCCCCTATACAGAGGCTAACACCATCAGCTGATACACAAAGCACCATTGGACTGGGTCCTAGCTACTATAGTTGCCATGACTGCATCACACACCACTCTTTGGGCAGCAATGCTCTATTCAAACCATTGCTAGATCTCATGATAGCTACTAAATTCTCTGATGTTACCACCCACTTCGAACTACATGCCCTGTGTGATACAGCTGGGGTATCAGAGGGATGAACTTTGGACTTCACCATAACATACTTTATACCTAAAATTGAAAGAATAAATAAATCTCTACACTTGAATGATACGTGCGTGTCCTGACAAACTGGCAAAATCACTATTTGCAGTGTCTTGGTAAAACCTTTATCAAGTGAGAGCCACACAGTACCAAATCATTGCCACCTTGGATTTAAGCCACTCCAGGATTCTGGAAATGCCCACTGTAAGTGTATTTGGCAAAGGGCAGTGGTAACTAAGCAGTAAGTGTACTCCTCATTCTGAAACAGTGATTTATAATGAGAAACAATCCTGTCACTTATTCCTAATAAGCCTACAGTGCTTATTATATTCCCACCACAAAATAAAAATTGTTCAATTTAATTCAGAAAGAAAATTATTCTTGAAGACCACAAGCCTTTCAAACCCCCCTTCATTAAAGAATGGAAGCAAGTCACTAAACTGGAAAGCAGTGATCCAGCAAACATTTTACTGCTGCAAACAGTTCGCAGGAAAGATATATATGAGTTTATTTGCATATAACTTGATAAAAATTTCAACTGCATCCTGGATTAAAGGGGCTTTTTGTCTTGTTTTGTTTGGCTTTTGGATTTGTTTTTGTTTTTATGATGAACAGACTTAGTAAACATTTCCTAAGCTGTCTGCTGTTTGGAATTCCAAGTCTGAAATAAAACATAACCACAATACCAGCTCCAGTGTTGCCTGTTTCACAAATAACAACAAACGCCACCAACAATTAACTAACAGAAAGTTTACTTTATAGAGAGCTTCCGTATATAGCTCTCAGCTTCACCTATAAAGTAAGATTCCAGTTCTGTTTGACACAGACAACAAATCTATCAGCAAAGTAACCTACAGTGACAAATAGCCTGGCAATGCTCTCTCTCTACAACATACATAGAGGAAAAGAATAATCACATTAACATCTGTAATAGTAATTCTCCTGCATCTCTGCTGATTAAAGTATACTGTACCATTATGATGAGAGTCCTGGGTCTGCTCATTTCATCATCGCTATCCAGCGGCAGAATTTCATGTGACAACTCCTCTCGCCGTCGTCGCCTGCAGATATGTGGACAGTTCCTCTGTACCACAGAACGAAAGGCTTGGAGCAGAACAATGCTGGCAGCACAACCCATATCTGCATCCTGAAGCCTACAAAATAACTTCTATGTTTATGCTATGTTTGAAAAACAGTGGCTCCTTGTCCCTGAAAACAGCCTACAGTGCAGCTGCAGCCAGCTCGCGCTCCAATCACTTCCTTGAGCTCTGATCATCTGATCACAACCAAATAGCTTGGATGCAGATAGAGGAAAGATTTGATCCACTGGAACTGAAACACACGCAATATTTCGATGCTTTTCTCTCCCTCTCCCTCCCTTTCTGCTTCTGAATACACATGAGAAAACGCGCTCTCTCTCTTGTACAATCAGCTGCCTTCTCTGATTCCAGTTTCATGGAACTGAAAGTATTAAAATTCCTAGTTCAAAAGAGACAGCTGTTCATTAAATACACAGAGGCATCCGCAATAACTGCCAGGATTAGTTTAAATACCTTTTTTAAACAGTCATATGTAACAAAATAGCAAGTATCTGGAAATTTATTAGCTCTCATCATCTTTTTAAAATACTTTGCCTTAGGGTGTTTTGCCACAAAAAAAGAGACATTTTTAAGCTCACTGAGGGATCCGTTTAAACTTTCAATTTCTTGCAGTTTTCTGAAGCACAGAGAGCTCATTTGAGTTGTAAATGTAACAAGTGGTGAAAAAGAAATTAAAAAATAATGCAGAAATGCGGACTGCTTCATCCAGCTCACGCTAAAATAGCTGTGGCTCAATGAGAAACAGCAATGTGCAGCTCTGAAATGCCTTTCAATAGTGTAGTTGTTGTGTGTTCCCACACATGCGTGCCTTCTGCAGAGTAATACATTTTTACATCTACACAGGAGGCTTGTGCTGAGAAGGGTCCCTGCTGACGGGGTCTCACACTGAACCAGACACTGATGACCTTCCAAGAAGGGTAAGAGGAAAGAAGTTTAGTGCTTTATCAATCGGGATCCAGGCAGCAAGAATCAGCTGCCAATCAGGCAGTCAGCAGAAACAACTAGCTTTTCTGGCTCCTGCCTGACAAGTCATTCAAAAAGCAGGCAGGGATGCTTAGCAATCACATGACTGACCTGGAAACACAGCAAGCATTAATGGTAGAGTGTGTAAGATAATAGCACTTGAGAGGAAGTTAGCACTAAAAATATCTACAGAAAATGGATTTCTCTTACACATTAGGAAAACTAAGAATTTCCAATAGGGTTTCCAGAGAAGCTGCTTTTAAGCTAATATGTATAACTTTATTACACATGCAACCCAAACTGTATTTACCTTGCAACAAAAGGCTTTTGATATCTAATGAAGGCCATAAAAGTTTTGGCATCAATTCCCATGGGGACACAAGCAACCTTATAATGTCTGCTAATGAGATCTTTGTAAATAATACTCCTCCTCACAATCTCAATCAGGAATTGTACTGAAAACATTCCATGGAAATACTTTCTTCTGAGCTTGATTAGGGCTTAATTGCTTAGCGATCTGGCAAAAGACATCATCATTTTAATTAAAGCATTTGCCAGAAAATCTAAATCTTTTAAATTTGTCCTTTGAAAGCAACAAACCCACTGCCATTATTTCTTGCCTTTGCTTCTTTAGAGTAAACTGCTTTGAGTGCATATAGAAAATATTTAGCAGCACCGGTAGGCAAAACACAAGCTCACCCACAGATCTGCCAATGGACCTACCTGGCTCTTCCCCTTGGATCTCACCAGGCACAGACTTCACACACTTACATGATGTCCCTGCCTATCCACCAGCACACACCGCAGAAGGGGCCTCGTATCATGCTTGTTAGTTTGGCTTCTCTAATGCAATTACAAGAGTGCAGTGGCACAGCTGGGTAATTTCTGCACCAAATCAGCAATCCTGCCTGCTGTCGCTGTTATTGTTTATGTTTTCATCAGTCCCCTGCCTACTCCAGAATTGCGACTGACACTCTGTCCACACAAAAGATGCACTTGGCAGCTGGGAGACCTACATTCCTACTCTAATTCCAGCAGCAGTAATATGGGCCTGGATAACGTCTGTTGCTGGCTGTCTCTGCTACCTTGGGGGGTTCTAATGAATCTCCTGTCTGTCTGTACAGCATCTTCTTTTACTCACCAGCATTCAGCTGGGAGAACTGGCAGGAGTTATATGAAATTTGGTTTCCATAGCAGAGCTCAACTCTGTTGCACACATGCATGGAACAGCACCCCAGGGCCTACCCCAAAGCTTTGCTTCACTCTTGGTGAAGAACCCCATCCATTTCAGTGGTCTTGGGATGGAACCATTATCTGTCAGTGGCCCAAGTGCTTTTATTACAATTCTTTGTAATTAAGTTATTATTAGATACAAGTAGGAATAACGTAATCTTGGCATTTCATCTCCTGGGAGAGTAAAGATGACATTTAGTCCAAAAAAAGGTAAACAAACCAAAGCCAGCTAAAAGTAGCCTCCAGGCCTTGCTCAAAATTCAAGAACTGAAAAAGCAGCTATAGCACAAGGGAAAAGAAACCACTGAAGAGCCAAACCCCCCCCTTCTGTTTTAAGGCAATTTCACAGAAGCATGAGCTATCGCTAGAAAGGAAACCTCCCAGCCCGTTAAAAGTGCCTGGACACATACACAGTACAAAAAGCCTTGTTTTTTAAACACAGGGCTGTTAGCATACATAATGTTATATACTGACCACCAACACTATTAGCTACATTTACAGTGAAGCATCAAGCACTATTCTGTATTAATTAGCACTTTAATCCATACATTGAATTCAGTGAAACCCCCTGGAAGCAAAATACTCCTTTGTACAAGCAACTCCTGAATTCCCCATCACAAAGACTTTGGCAACAAGTTAGGCTAATGAGTATCCACATTGGAAGCCATCCATCTTCTGCCCACTCTCACTCCATTCTTAACCACCACTCATTTCAGCTATGCTAAGTAGCCGTGTTAACACCGACATGATGGTTTACAGGAACAGGCTGGGAAGCAGACCACTAAAAGGTACCTCAATGGAAAAACAGTAATAACAAAGAATTGGAGAGGCAAACCAGTTGTCTTAACCCAGATGACTTCAGATGACTGTGCAGCAGTAAAGCTGTGCAAGAGCAGACGTAGGTCTCATTTGCCATGTCTTACAAAGTCTGCGCTAAGAAAGCAGAGTTCAGAGGCATCCTCGAGCTGACAGTTACCCATTATCTGGCCCCAGTTTCCACATGAAACAGATGCCATCTCTGCAAATGGACAGCCAGGGCCTGAAGGGGTAAACTGTCTCTAGCAGGCAGTCTGCAGCAGAGAGCAAACCCCTCCTCTTCCAAGCCCCGAGTTATTTCTCTTCTGCAATTTTCCTGCACTTCAGTTTCTGCACACCGCAAGACTTCCTAAAGGTGCTACCAAACATTTTCTAACACTCCTATTTCATGCCTCCTTAGCACACCACATTAAAAAAGTTTGTTTCCTTCCCCCAGCTGTCTTTATTCCATTAATGTTCCTTTCTCTTTGTGACATCTGAATTCATGTCATCTGAATAAACAGGATATAACTTATTGGTATGCTGGTCTTCAGCTGAGGGTTTCAAACAGGAAGAGAGAAAGGCAGTTCTTGGAGGAGATCCTTTAGTGAGAAGGTGACTTTCCAAATGAAACACTGATTCTTCCTCCCAGCCCTGGATGGGGCTGCATTCTCCTCAGGCAAGAATGCCTGCAGGTTAGAACCTTCTGCCAACATGCCAAGATGGCATGCACCCTTCTCCAGAAGACAAGCCCTCCTCCCCAAGATGTGCTTGTGTGACAGGCACTGAGAAGTTACACAGAAGCTTTTGAAGCATGACGATCCTAAAACAGCAATGATGGATGACTGCAGGAGCCATCCACAAAAACAGGAATATCCCAAGAACTACTTACAACAGTCTGTTCAGTCTGACCCACAAAAGCCCCAAGCCATCAACAGGAACTAAAGACAGCATGACAGTACAAATAACTAGAGCAGCATTGTTACAGATAACATTCATGCCATGACTTACTAAAGGATGCCTGAGTATCCAGCCGAGCAAGGTACTCACTATAATAAATCAGATTTATACAAACTTATTCTCACAGAGAGCAATCTGTTGTCACTCTGAAGCTGACTCACAGGACCATTTACCTAAACTTTAACTGGTTAATACACTGGCAAAATAATGTCCATTCACTGAAAATCTTTCATCAGAGATAGTGCAAACCTTTGTCACATGAGCTATTTCGTTTGCATAACTCAATCAGAAATAGCTTGGGATGGCAGTGCTCAGGCCAGGTTGGATGAAGCCTTGGGTGATATGATTTAGTGTGAGGTGTCCCTGCCCATGGCAGGGGGTTGGAACTAGATGATCTTAAGGTCCTTTCCAACCCTAACTATTCTATGATTCTATGGTTCTAGTCCAGGTGATGTTCTGGTGTACACTGACATGCATAGCACTTGGCTGAGCACACCTGGAGTTAGACCCCCCCTACAAGTCCTAACTGTTTTAAAGCATGAAATATTCTCCTGGGAAGAGTAGAGCAAGTCTTTCATTATCTCAAGGATATTCTACATGAGTTACTATTCAGCATACATCATTCTGGGACAGATGATGAGCAGCTCCCATCAACACAAGCAATGTGGCCAGTGGCTGTCACCCGCAGTTCTACACACAGACCCACAGTTATGGTAAAAGTTCTGTTAAGATATAGCCTATACAAATAGCAGGCAAGCACTTGCAGCAAAATAAAACAAAACTACGGTCCCTGCCTTGATAGAGATTAGGGTCACTCACATTTTGGTGTGGTACTGTGTCATCTCTGCACATTATCTCACATCACCCTTCCAAAACAAAACTAGCTGACAGACATAATCTTCCTAACAAAGAATTTCCCTCAGAGACAAAGGACCTTGTCTTCAGTATTTGTTTTCATAAAGACTTGGATGCAGAGGAAAGGGAAAGCAGAGGGAGAAAAATGTACACAAGTTTGAAAGTCTGTCTTCAAGCTTTGCTGCTTCAAAACACACTGTGGAATCCTAACCAGCCTCCAAGGAACCAGCACTGAGACCCAGATCAGAGAGATGAAGTACTCCAAGAGGTAGTCTTCATGGCAGTCTGCTTGATGACAGAAGCCTTCATTAATGTGCCTCCTTTTCCTTGTACATCTTATGCCTAAGAAACGGTATAAACTTAGATCTTTTAATGCACTTTTTCTAATGGCTGTGTCCTTAAATCAACATAGCAGATACCACGTTACAGTGACATATCTTACTGCCACAGAGGCAGCATTTCATATACTAGCTGCTGTTCGCTGTCTACTTCCCAATTGCTAGTGGAGGTTTGGGAGACCATGAGAATCTGTCTCGAGGAGCTGCCCCATCTTCTCTTCCAACACAGTTATGTACCAAAGCTTGCACATCCAGCCCAGTGGCCTACAAGAGACTGTGCAGTGTCAAGCTGAAGCAGAGCCATCACACGTTTTGAGGAAGGGTTAAAAAAAAGGCTTTAAATCATACAAGATGATCACACACCTATCTCAAAGAAAATTTATGCACTCACAGTTGCTAAAAACTGTAAATAGCATCTGTGACTTCCACTCATAACACAGACTCCTGCAGTCATTTAAAAACATTCATGCACTGTATTTCAAAGCATTGCTTCAAAATAGTTAATGATGAGAAACGTTTCTAAGACAGTCAGAAGTACACAGGCTTTGTATTTCTTTAGTTTCCACCAGCTGCTCCTGAGTGACTTGGGAAAGCAGGCATTTACTGCAGTAACTGGTCAACACAGCTCCTGAATGACACACAGCTTTTTTTGTCTTGAAATTTTATTTCCTTCTCATGAAGCTAGCCTTGACCAACACAAGCAATTCTTACCTGTACTAAATTACAGCCAGTGCAAACTGCCTAATGAGTAGCAGATGGTTACAGCTATACGAGAGGGGTTTAAATCATTGAACTACCTAATTTTTCTTCTTCTTACCTTACAGCAGCAATGCTTACATCAGTGCAACATCCCCAGTGCTGCCACAAAAACCGTTGCAATGTCACTTGGCTAAAAGCGGGAGTGCGGAAAGTGAGTGTATGGCACCCTCTAGGGAGTAGTACATGAAAGACAAATCCACCTCCACACTCAGCTTCCCTCACTGGGTACAGAAGTAACAACAGATCAAATAACTGTGTTTATAAAATCTTCTCTATACTTTAAGAGGAAAATAAGGAGAAAAAAATAATAAAAATCAAAGGTACCGTTTAAAAATCAAACCGTTTAAAAATTAGTCGTATGTTCTCCACCACAGCTAGGAAGACAGACCAAAGGAGGCCTGCAGGATTAGGACTGCTGTTTCTGTCTCACCTTTCAAAACATCGCATGGTTCATATTGACTGACAAGTTACATAGAGACTTACCTTTAAAAACAAAGAATTGACCACCTGAAGGCTGCCTGTGCAGCACAGTGCTATATGCAGCACAGCAAGAGGGAGCAGGTTACAAGAACGTGTGTTTGCTCAAAGAGCAGCGCTGTGCAAACCCTGGCTATGTGCTACCCACACCACAGGGTGCTCAACAGGGGACCCATACCCAGAACAGGGAGCATAGCAAGGGCTGTACAACTGCAGACAAGGGCCTGCTGGACAAGCAGTAAGTTAATGGAGCTTATGCTGCAAAACATGTTCTTACAACTCTGGAGTTTCTTCACTTAACCTGCTGAAAATGGAAACCATGATGTACAGGCATGGGGGGAAATAAAGGTCTGACAACCACAGAAACAGGCTCTTAGTGACTGTGTGTGTTGATGCTTTTCTCAACATCACTTTTCTCTTCCACACTGATGTCTGATGAAAAGTGTTATACTCAAGTTGAGTGCTGTGCTCTTAATTACTACCACACTGTACGTGGCCAAAATGCAGAGGTTTTCCCCTGTTAGATCTCACAGCAGTTTATTAATGGCATCAACATATTGCAACCACTTAGCAAACAAGGAAACAGACACAAAATGATAAAAAATATTGAAGTAAGGACTTGCAACAGGCCAATGACAGAAGTTAACCCTAAAGGGGTTTCTCAAAATATTATCCTCATAAAAAAATGAAATAAACCTATAACTTGCATGCAAATAGTGGACACATTCTTATTTCCAACTTTGATGAGTGATTTCTCACTTTGACAAGTAGTTTTCTACAATTAAAGACCCCCTGAGATCAATGAGATTATTCTCCAGCCTTAGACTAAGCAAAATGGGAGAACGGTAGTGCATAAGCAGTGATGAAAATCTCTTTATTTCAGCACACTTCAGTGGCTTCTGGATCTAGCACTTATTATTCTAAAGAGATGTGGTTTCCTTCAACATGTAACAGTAAAAATAAATATTTAACTTCACACCAGGAAAAATTACAACTTCTAAGGCAAATGTTTGTTTGGTTTTTAAGAGAACTTTTATTATGACATAAAACTAGAAGAGCATTAACTGGAGCTACCCAAACTCATCCTTTCTCTGGCACAGTGTTAAATAAAAACCACGCACTAAGATAAACTTTGGAATATTTTTCACCACAATTTACAAACAAGGCTGGGCTCACACTTTTGAAGAGAAGAATTTACGAATAAGCCACAACAGAAAATAACAGAAACTACCCCACTGGCTCCCACAAAGAACTGGTAGAAAATTATTACCCTCTTTCAGAAAGATCCACGTTCAACTTGCACACAACCTCTTATACAGCATTATCAGCAGCTGGTCCTGAAGTTCCAAAAAGAATTCCACTTCACCAACCCAATGGGAGAGAGTCTGAAAACCAAAATTGGCATGGAGAAAAAAGAAAAAAACCAAAACCAACCAAACACACTAGCCTGTATCTACCCAGTTTGTTATTTATTGTGACAGATGTTACAGCTGTTACCTTGTCAAGGTCCAAGATTTCTGTGACATGCAAAAAACTCCAAACACTTTTGTCTAGATTTTTCACCAATTAATTTTAAAGAGTGAAGCACACTCGGCTATATGGAAAGTGACTGCTCTCATACAAGAGCAAGCTCATTCTCCGTTTGCTGCGCTGGCACCAACCCTTTCACTTACAGGGATACTGCAAAGAGAAATTAGCAGCTCCAGGGATCTGGAAGAAACGTCCCTCAGCCCATTCTCCCAATGGCACACTGCATGATTCTAACAGAAGTCATTGTCCACTAATGAGGTTTTAAGAATAATGTGGGTATGGATGAGGTGCCATTTGTACAGCAATGTTCTCTCTGTTAAATGGCCTGAATATGGGTTGAATAGCACAGTGGTTTAATGAACTACCTCTTCTCCTCTAAAATGTGATCAAACCCCTACCAACCTACCAAAGACCTACTGCAGAAACTCTCACTGACAGCAACACACTTTAGACAAGAGCCACAAAAATCTGTTTCACTGACATCTACTGCCAAGTGTGCAATCTAGTCTCTATTCCTTGTCACAATCCAAAATTAGCACTTTTCAAATACAGGCTAGAAATACACAAGAACAAATACAGAGAGAACAGAGTTACTGTCAAAAAGATGTCACCCAAATCTGGAGTAAAGCAGAATATTAGGACAGTGATATTTTATTAGAAAAAGCATTTTATTCCAATCTGCCTCCAGCCCAAGCCAATGACATCTTTCTACTTGCAACCCAGCTAAGAACAGACAACAAAAAATAGAACTGCTCCGTAACCAGAATACTTCCATCCCCTAGCTCTTTGAAAGCACTTTTCTTTTTTAGCAGACAAGAGAGTCTGCAAAGGAAGGTACCTCTTAGCTTGCTCTGATCTACTCATACACTCCTTTACTTTCCAAACAACTAATTTGAGTAGGAAAATATGCACATTTGAGGTAGGAGTTTAAATGAGATAAATTAAATGTTTCTCATATTGTTTAACAAAGAAAAACACTAACTGTTTACCATCAAGGAGCGGAACTGTATACTAAATTAATGGGTCAGGCTTCATGCACAGATCCTAACTACTTACACGAGACACAGGCATTACCCGATAATCTAGAGAAGCAGGATTCTATCAACTGCACATGAACACGGGGTAAAAACAGGGAACTAGAGTGTGGTACTTTGTGGCAGCCCGCATGTCGAGGAACAGCCACAAGCAAGATGGAGAAGACCCAAGACTTTTCTCTGTCCCTTCACTGGGACTCTGAAGTCCACACACACAATTTCACTAGCTCTGCACACCTGCACTCTCAGCGTCTACCAGGAATCACAGTAATTTTTTCCCCAGCACATCACTGCATCTTATGCAGAGACAGTTAACTTATACAACATCTCCCCCTAGGTCACAGCTTTCCAGCACAGTCTCCTATTCTTTAGAATGTCGGCATTTATAACCTGGGTTACACTGGCTCATCTCCTGCCTCCCAGTTTCGGTATCCTTCTTCTTTCTCCCAGAAGCCAGACTGACAGGGCAAGAGTACTATCTGACACCTTCTGCCTCTGAGTCAAACTACACAGGTGATAGTGATCAGCAGCAAATCCCACCTGGCTCTGCACATGCTGTTCATAGGAGGCTTTAGGATTTTTAAGCCAAGAAACCCCTTTCCAGTTTCCTTCACAAGAACAATGGACTGTCCCAGGGAGCCAGGAGTTTAGCTGTGTAAAGCATTCCAGGTGAATTTAATACATTCTTAATTCAAAACATCAAACATCTTGAAGAGTTTCTACTGCAAACTGGGAGTTCAGCAGGTGAAAATAAAGGGGGAAGAGCTGGAACCAGTGGTCAGTGCCAAGACAATCAACTACTAATATGACACTGTTACGAGCACAATTCCATGTAGATATAAAGCAAGGTATCTCTAGCAAAGGTTGATGTGTCTGGTTCTCAGATACCGAATACAAGTCCACTGACACACTGCATGGAGTCCTGTGCAATATCACCAAGACAGACTGAAGCTGGAGACATATGAGAAAATGCTGGGGAAATTACATTTGTCCATGCTTGAGAAATGAAGGCTTATAGAAAACCTTGGCGGGCTGTACTGTACCTAGCAGTAGGCTACAGAGCAGACACTCTTCTTGGAGATACACTGGCAGAGGATGAGATACAGTGAACAGAATACAATGAGGCAAATTCCAATTAAATACAGTAAGTTTTCACCATGAAAGGCAGTCAAATACTGGAACAGGGCACCACAGGGACTGTAGGATCTCCATCCTTGTAGAGTCTGAACACTTGACTAGACAAGGGCTTGAGCAACCTTATTTAGTTGGGATTGCTTTGAGGAGGGAGCTGGAGTTGACAACCACGAGAAGTTTTATCCAAACTAAGTTATTCCATGACTGTGTAAGAACACAGCTTGTTCAGCCGAGCAAACGAGAGCCTGAATTTGTGCCCTGTCTGGAAGAGGAAGCGGAAGAGCTACTTAAGCCAAAGGCTAACACAAAGACAAGAAAAAGAGGCTACAAACTGGCCATTACAAATTCACTTTGCAGAAGGCTCTGTTTCCAACCTAACAGAAGTGAGCAAAAGAGGCTCCCAATCAGGCTTCTTTCAACTCCAAGTCAGCTGTATAATCCCTCTTTATTATTTCAAGGCAATTTCACTTTGAGGCAGGCTTCATACGCAGAGAGTTCAGCCAGGAGCAAGGAAGCAAAAGGAACAATCTCATTCAATTTCCGAGCATAAGCTTCTACAGCTGCAAAATGGAAAATGAGGCACAATATGTGGATAAAGTAAGAAAAGAAATGCAAAGTAAAATTTGTACATACAGGGGCCAGCAAAAAACTGTGTCATCTCAGGTGCTGGTGTCCCATCACCTCACTCCCCCAAACAGAGCAGCTGCAGAGGTATCATTTTATCTGATAGGAAAGATCCCACAAGAAGAATACGGATTATTTCTACAAGCAGTACAATAATGTGGTTTCAGATTCTTTTTCACTTTGTAGTGCCAAGAATCCAATAGCTGTTTTTCCCAAAATAAAGGAACTAGAAATCAGGACTAGAAACTTAGCATTTTCAGGCTAAAAATATTAAGGAAAGGGTTTTGGTTTTGGTTTTTTTTTTTTGGTGGTGTTTTTAAAGATTGTTCAAAACAAAACCCCAAACCTGATAGGTCTAGGGGGAGCAAACCAAGCAGCCTTTCCCTATCTGATCACATCATATATAGCCTAACCATGATACTTCTGGAGCTAAAGCACATGGGACATGAATTTCTACACAGAAATCCACCTACACAGAATCCTGCTGGCATAAACATCAGCCTCTACAAGAGAAGTCATTTCACAGAAATGGGATCTGTAGGTGTGTCAGGCCAGCTACTATCATACAACAGAAGTTATTCTCTTGATTACAATGGGGTTTTCATCAGCCCCAAAACATTTCCTTTCTTTAGCATGTCTAGAACCTCAGGGGCGCTCATATCCACACTCCTTTTATACTACCTAAAAAGTCCAAGTTGCATAACAGAGCAGGGAGACCACCCATATAACAGCATGCAAAACCAACAAGGTCTCTCAGACCAACAGTCCTCAGCAAGATGTCACAGCCCTTTCGGAGAGGATACATCTGGAACAACTGATACCCAGCTCCTGTGCTACTTCTCATGCCTCCTCTAAAAAAGTACCTGAAAACCACAGTTTTGCCCTTATCACCATGGAAAAGAAAACGCACCCCAAAAGCCAAAACAACAAAACACATCCTGCACTTCTTAGAAATTATCTTTTTTTTTTGTTGGTTTTTTTTTTCAGCACAATAATGTGGTCACTATATCAGACTAAGTAATAGCTATTTTAGCATCTAATGAGCTACATTGTGGTGTTCTGTCCCCTGGACAGCTTTTCTGTGCAACATGTGTTTTTCATTTCATGTCTCTTGTCAGGGTTTCACTCCCTTTCTTTTACATGAACTCTAGAAGAGAATAAAATCATACAAACCCCAAAATAACAAACCTGTGTTGCTGGTGTCAATTAGCATTCACATCCACAAGCGTCTTTACTGAGTACAAAATTAGCAAAACCAGCCCAACTACAAGTTGTTTGGTCTGTGTTTGTTAAGCTGTAACACAGTCTCTAAAAACATGTCTTCTGGTTGGTATTTCAGGGGAAAAATCTTTAGAAGAATAATATTTTGATTAGTAACATGTGTGTTTTGAAAGATTAAAACTGAAGTCCAAAGAAGATTAAAAAATACGGGTAGAAACTATGAGCTACATACACATATGTGCAGAGTTTTCATTCTCACCGGCTGAAATGTCTTGTTGCAAGTCATTTGTTTTTATTATTAAAGTCTTAATCATATCTGCTGTGGAGCTGTTTTATTTTTCAATTAACTGATATTGATAAAAAATCATTTTCTTGTAGAACCATTTCAGACTTTACTGAAAAAACCAAAAAGCTGATCTAGTATATAAGAGAATTGATGTCATTCTCTATTTTATCATGACACATCTCAACAGAACTTCCAAGGGATCCTAGTAGTTTTACGTAGTACCCAAACATTGACCTCTTCTTTATTTAGTCTTCCAGGACTTCTCAATGCCAGCAGGAAACACAGAACAAAGCAGTCAGACAGTGCTTTTCAAGAATTAGCCATTATTTACACTTACAAACGTATTGATTCATTTCAGGGAAGCAGGCAATTCTTATTGTGCTGAAAAAGCAATTAGAGATTTAAATAGATGACCCACTTCCTGGACCACCCCCTTGTTCTTTTGCGGGCAGCTGGGCATTCAACAGGCTCATGTTCCTAAGTATCTCCAGCTGAAAAAGTGCAAATGAGCAAGTAAATAATTTCAATGTTACAGCCTGCATGCTGGAACTATAACCCTGAAGATGTTTCATTGTTGTTTTTTAAGCAAGTTGTCTGTGCTGCCAAAACTCATTAGAGCATGTTATATCCAAGTGAATACATGATGATACATAGATTCCCTTCAAATATACTCCCTTGCAACTTCCAACCCCATTTTCAACTTTCTCTTAAAATTTGGATGGAAATTAAGATACAGAGATAGCAACTGTTCATTTCTGCTGAAATTTACTGCAAAATATAATTAGTGCTCTAATTAAAGTCAGAAGTGAATGATCATGCATCACTTTGTATGTAACATTACAATGATTTCATGATAACACAGAGCTGCAGCCAACAGAAGAGCTCTCACCTTGCTGTCAGTTATGCTTTTGTCAAGCAGCTGAGCAAATGAGGAACAGTTACATCTAAATAAAGGCATATATGTACAACCAAACACACACCGTCACACATAAGGGCAGACTTGGTTACAATTACTCATTCTCATTGTGTCTTACTCTTGACAAAGAAAAGCTAAATTCAACCTGACTACTCTTCACAAAAGGTCAGGTTGGCAATTTATTGAAGAGACCACTGAGGCAGATTGTTGATGGAGCATGTTAGCACTGGGAAATGGAAGCCACAGCATTTCAAGTAAGACATCCAGAGAATGTGCCTCCACCCATCACAACCTTATCAGCAGATCTCACGGCTCCGTGAAGCAGCATCCTCCGACTTTCAGATCTCAAGTATCAGAATCTGATTCAAACAAAACCCACAAACTTGAATGCAATCCATAAAAGACTGCTGCACTCTGGTAGAGGTACCACACTGAGTAGACATCCTGCTGTACCAGTGTTTACATGACAATCACCCAAGAGAAACAGGCACAGAGAAAGGTTAAGGGAGTTCACATCTATCTTGGTATTGATGCTACCTGTGGGACTCTGGATAGCTGTTGCTCAGAGTTTAAAGAGACTAGGGTACAATTCACCTCAAGAAAGTAATGGAGAAGACATCCTACTCCAAATGTAGATTCAGCCGGTGAACTAGGAAGCACATCATCAAACGGCACAATTATTATTTGACATAGGAGTGCTAGGGACCCAGCATCTGCCTAGGACTAGGGCACAGTTTAGCCTTCTTGAGCCCACTTTAGCCCAGTATAGCCCAGCCCAGCCTCCTTTAGCCCCATGAAGCCCAGGTTGGCCCAATTTAGATTAGTGCAGCTCAGTTTGGCCAACTCCAGCACAATTAAGCCCAGCCAACAACAGTTTAGCCCAGGCCAGCCCATTTTAGCCTAGTTCAGACCTGTCCAGCCCACTTTACCCCAGTCCAGCACAACTAAGCCCAGACAAGAACGGTTCAGCCCACTTTAGCCCAGCTGAGCTCAGTCCAGCCCAGCACAGCTCAGTTTAGCACAGATTAACCCAGCTCAGACCACTCCAGCCCAGCTCAGTCCAGCCCAGTTTAGCCCACTTAAGGCCAGTCCATTTAGCCCAGTCCAGAGAAGTTTAGCCCAGTTCAGCTCATTTTAGACTTGTCCTGCCAGGCTCAGATAAGTCCAGCCCACTTCAGCCCAATGGAGCCAAGGCCAGCCCAGTTTAGCCTAGCCCAGCCCACTTTAGTCCACTCCAGCCCACTTTAATCCAGTACAGCTCAGTTTAGCCCCATGTTGCCCACCCAGTTTACCTTAGCCCAGCCCAGCTCACAACAGTCCAAACGGTTTTACCCGTGTCCAGCCCAGTTTACACCAGCCCAGCCCAGACCACTTTAGCCCACTGCACACCACTACAGCCCACCTGATCTCAGTTCAGACACTTTACTGCACTTCAGCCCAGCCCACTTTAGCCCTGTCAACAGCATTGGAGCTCATCACAGCCCATTTAGCCCAGCTTAGCCCAGCACAGCCAACTATAGCACAGTCCATTCCAGTTTAGTCCAGCCCAGCCCACATTAGACCAATTCAGCCCACTTTAGCCCTGTCCACACCAGCTCAGTTCTGCACAGTTCAGCATAGTTCAGACCAAGTCAGACCTGTCCACACCAATTTAGCACAGTTCATAGACTCATAGAATAGTTAGGGTTGGAAAGGACCTCAAGGTCATCTAGTTCCAATCCCCTGCCATGGGCAGGGACACCTCACACTAAACCATATCACCCAAGGCTTCACCCAACCTGGTCTTGAGCACTGTCAGGGATGGAGCATTCACAACTTCCCTGGGCAACCCATTCCAGTACCTCACCACCGTTACAGTAAAGAATTTCTTCATTCAGCAGGCTTTAGCCCAATTCAGACCAGTCCAGCACAGTTCAGCCCTTTTCAGCCCACTTTATCCTACTTCAGAGCAGTTTAGCACAGCCCAACACAGTTTAGCCCAGTTCAGCCTAGTTTAGCCCAATTCATGTCTCTCTAGACTACTTTAGCACAGTTAAGCCCAATTTAGACCACTCCAGACCAATTTAGCCCAACGTAGCAACACTTGAGGCCAGCTCAGTCCAGCCCAGTTTAGCCCTGTCCAGCCTATCCCAGACCCAATTTAACCCAGTTCAGCCCATTTTACAGCCCAGCCCACTCCAGCTCAGCCCAGACAAATTTAGAACAATTAGGCCACGTTTAGCACAGTTCTGACCAATTTAGGACACTTGACTTCTGGAAGCTGTAACCTCATACAGAAGAGCCAACCACACCAGCATGAGACTATACTTTAAATGTAAACCTAATCCTGCTTTCAGACTTGATTATGCAGACAGAAATCTCAAGACATCACACTGCAATCAAAATTATTAATGGGAAATTATGTAATTTTTTTAACCAGAAAATGTCCGTTACTGACGCTGTCTGTCCCACTGTAGCAGCAAATGTTGAAGCCAAGATAGGTTCATATTTATGAGAAACCTAACAGAACAAACAGCACAGGAAACAGTGTTTCCTCCCTAACTGTCTAAAAGCAGTCATACCATTAGCACTTCCATTTTGACAGTTTTTACTACCGTTATCTTATAGACAGGCATAAAAACCTAAAACGTCTCTTAAGCTGAGCCCCTGATAACATCACCAAAAAGTATCATTCCTTAGCCATGGATCAATTTCGTTTATTTTTGAACAAGACAAAGAAGAATATTTTAAAATTGTCCTTGGCAGCTAATGACAGCAGGATCTGCTTGGCATCCTGGTTCTGAACACAGCAGGAGCTCTGAAACAGGCAAAAAGAATGAGACCACTGTAATTTTGTTTCATCTTTTTTTTTCTGCAATTAAGTGAATGAAATCCCAAGCTGTCTATTACTTCCATGTATTTTTCTTCAAGGAAGGATAAGTTCTTCATAAATAAGAATGAGAGAAGAATGGTGTGCTCATGTGCTCAGCTGTTGATACTGAAGACAGCCATCTCAGTGTGGGACCCCCTGAGGCACAGCACTGCCAATACATGAAGTTGTTAAATCAAAACCTAGCATTTAACTGGACTTCAATTAAAAAAACCAACCCACCAAAAATCAAAGAACACATGGTAACACATATCCACCCTCACACCTGCCCCAGAGAACAGCAAAAGAAACACAGGCAGATTTTCAGTCAGCTCCAGATATTAGTGAGCCAAAGGCTCACCCTCAACAGCCACAACTGAAAGACGAGGAAAAAGATTATCTTCTTGCCCCTAAATATTCCCATTTAGTACCATTTCCCTACTGTAGCATTACATGAATAATATCTAGTTCCACTGATTCAAGCCTCCAAGACAATAAAGAGGGAGGTAGGAGGGGGAAAGTGAGAGGGAAAAAAAAAGTGGTGGGGAAGAGGAAACACATGAGAGGAAATTCAGATTTCTTTTTATTTCTTTGGTTGTAATTCCTGTAACTCTTACACTTTAAACTATTAATAGCCACACATAAAGAACTTCTTGTTTTTAAAAGTCCCACCCTTCTAACTGCCAGCAGTGAGTTGATAATTGTCCCTTTGCACCACAGCTGGTTTTGGGGAGCAAAATGGTAAGGTCCACTTTGCTGCTGTTCCTTGACAGCAATCCTCCTCTTATTGTCACTCTTAAAGCACATCTGCTTTCAGCTCTGCACTGGTAACACAACCAAAGCTTATCGGATGCAATGCAAACTATGCAAGATGTATTCAAGAGGTGCTGCTGGAATGTTTTTACACCCAGTTACCTCAGCTGGAGCCATGGGTGAGCTGCCACATGAAGACCAACCTCTTGTTGCTGCAGCATACAATGTTTATACCTCAGTTTTTCAAGCTCCAATTAGAACAAATTTGCTGACTCCCATCTTTATCACACTAACATTTCCCCAAAATAAAGAAACTCATGTTTTCAAATCTGAATTCCTGCCAGATCCTTTAGGCTCAGGAGGTGGGCTCTTCTAAGAGATACACCGGGAAACAGCGGTAAGAAGCAGAAACCCAAAAAAGTCAGGGCACCATGACCAAGTATAGCCGCCCTTATATCTTTGTTCTAGCACATCTCAGTGTCCATCGTCATGGCATTTAAATGCCAAGTATCTCTGCTTAAAAACCGCAGACTCATGCATGCCACCCTATTCCAAGGAATCAGATGTTAGCCCTGGCAGCTACCCATTTACTTAAGTCTATTTAAAAACTATATATAAATCCACTGATACATTCATCACACATCAAAACACTGTTCTGGGAATTGCTTGTGCAGAAATTCTTTACAGAAACAGACATAGCAGAGAGGTTCTTCTCTCAAGAACAGTCACTACCTATTATTTGCATTATATTTTATGTAATGAACAGTCACTCAAATAGCAGTTACCTATACAAAATCATTTGTTTAATGTAAAACTTTACACTAAAGCTAGGAGAGAGGAATATTACCAAACCCAAAGCCTTTACATTGACAGTATGGGGCTGAGAGGCAGGGCTAGACAGAACACAGGATAGCTGGTGAAGAGAAGGACTGTTTGGTGAAAAGAAGGAACAGACAGACTATCAATTTGAACAATTAGCAAGGAGGATTCCTGGAAGAAGTGGGTTTTAAGATGGTGTGGATGGCAAGCAAAGATAGGGTGCCTGACAAACAGCTGACACACTGTTCTCTGCATACAGAGAGGCATTAAGAGAGGCTTGAAGACAAGTGGGAGGAAGACAAAGAATAACAAAGACTGAGGACTGGAAGGGGCGAGGTCAGCAAAGCAGGGAGTCTGTAGATAAGAGAATGAAGAAATGAGAGCAAGATAATGTTTAAAGTACAACATATAGGCCATGCCTTGTCAATTTGAAGGGTTCTCTTTGCAAGAACTTCAAAAAG
Source organism: Melopsittacus undulatus (assembly GCF_012275295.1). NCBI lineage: Eukaryota > Metazoa > Chordata > Aves > Psittaciformes > Psittaculidae > Melopsittacus > Melopsittacus undulatus. The sequence continues at coordinate 53,448,720 of NC_047532.1, read as the reverse complement.
CAAGAGATGAACCTCATCAAGGCATGTCAGTTATTGTGCCCTGCTGCACTACAGTTCATACTGCTTATTGCAATGCAAGTAACTTGTAACTTCCACTTGGAATTGATCTGCTAATGGTTACCCCCTTACCCTTTCTGAAGAAATAATACATAGAAGGCAAAAGGTATGCCAACATCCATGGCAAACTGGAACCATCATTCCTCCATGGAAAAAAATCATCCCATCTTCTTCCTTTTCCAAAATGAAGAAACTGAAACCACTTTTATTTGGTGTGTTTCATGAGCTCCAATTCTCTTCCAGACTCTGCAGAAGCACGTGAATGCTTGGGTATGTATTTGAAATATAAAAAGAAGGAGCAGGAGGTTTCTCAAAGACACCTGAAGAAAAGTTATTATCTACCTAGACTGTAACTTTCTGTGTACAGTAAGGAATTCTAATATTGCAGTTAAACCACAAGGTATTATTTGAGCAGGAGGAAGATAAGCTAAATTTCTGCTCAAGTACCTCCTGAATTTCTGTTTGATAAGTTCTCCTAACCAACCTCCAAAAGAGTTCTCATTGATTCTTGGGAAGCTATGAGGGTAAATTCATGCGGCACTGAAGAGACTAGTATCATTCAATTCCACTTAATGTTCTATGACTTACCTTCCAACAGTGTTTGCGATTTTAGCAGTTAAATGAAATAGGGTCAGCAGAACAGAAGCATCTTGCAATCACACAGCTCAAAGAGAAAAACAACTGTTACTCAAGTAAAAGGCAACCGATGCTTAAAGTGAGATGTGAGCTTTGGAGCAGGCAGGTGCTTCTCAGGAACTTGCTTTCAAATGAGAGCTGCATATGGTATTTCACTTCTGCACTGTTACTCTAATTGCTCTTTAGCCACTGCTGGAAGCCCACCTGCTATGCATGAATGGAAGGAAGAAAGGGTGCCTATATACTGACAGTGAAGACATGATAGCCCAGCATGTAGTTTAACATGCATTGCAAATATGTGAATACAAAAGCCACAGCCCACATAATATTCTGGAATAAATATCAAAGTCTGCTCCTTACTGCTTGTAATACTTACTCATTACTCTACCTCTCTGCAAGCAGAATCAGAGGTGTGACCCAGGACTTGTTTTCCCAGGTCCTTCCTGCCAATGCACAATTGTTCTGTACTATGCATGCTCCTGTATTTTGTTCAGCATAGCTTGAAAGTTCAAAGTCATGAAACAGTCCCAACCTAAGGACAGCCATGTGTTGGCCCCTGAACCACTTTCAAGACTGAAGATTACTTTTGAGGCTCTTCTAACTAACAGAAACGGGTGAAAAAAAAAACCAAAGCCAGGAAAAAGGCTGTACACATCTGTCTTCAAAAAGAGACAGATATTGTTACAAATACCACAAGTTAATTTATGGCCTGTGAAATGCAACAGAGAAATTCCTAACAAAAGACATCAAGCCTGGCATGTGCCATGGTACTTGCACAGCAATGGAGAAATCTCTTTCAATGGACAGACTCCAAAGACTATTTATTAGCTAAACCAGAACAGTCCAACCAACAGCCCCCAGGCCAACTTCAGACCATCACTTTCACTCTAAGAGACTCAACAAGCTTTGTCTACTTTCTCTTGTGGCTACCCACAACATGGAAAGGAGTGCTGTGTTTGCTTCCAAAGAGGAAAGAACAGGGATATGCAGGACTGGCATACTTCTCTCCCTCAAACTGCACATACATTTTATGCAGTATTGGAGCATAAGCAACCTTTTCCTTTCTCTGTTCTGCTGCTTTTGGTTTGGACTCTGAACCAGGGCTGTCAGAGCTTGCACAGGGCTGAAAGAACAAGGCAGCAGGGAGAGAGAATAAGGAGGAAGAAGCAACAAGTGTCTCACAGTAGAAGGAAGGAGTGGGAAAAGTAGTTCCAGGGTTAGAAGCCACTGAGGCTCTGTTATGTACCATAGCAGTCCTCTCCCTGCCTCTCATGTCCCTTCTCCCAGAATACTTGTTCTGTCATGCACTTTAGGGGTTATTAACATCTGCAAACCAGAGCATCCCAATGTGCTCATTCCCCTACCTCCCAGCTGCAGCAGCACCAAAGCACACACAGAGTGCACAGTGAGGAGCTTGCATGGGCCAGGATGAAGACACTTGCTCTTGCTTAAACACTCCACAAAGGAGTAGAAGGTACCAAATTCCTTCCCCACCCCACTCTCTAGCAAGTACTTGCGCACAAGTATCAAAAGCAGTGTAAACGCTCTACAAACACAATACCAAACAATGTCAATATAGATGCCAGTGATGGAATAAGTCCAGTACCCCCATGGACACTAATGCCACAGAACAGACATGCATTATGCCAGTACCAAAGCCGGGAAGAAGTAAGGGAGGTTGCATTTAAAATGGAGACAGCAGCTTTTCCAGAGTTTCAAATCATGAACACAGTGGAGAGGATCTGTCTAAAAATTCAACATACACTAGACATGAGAGAAGAGAGAGGGGCTGGACCGAGACAGACTAGCAGCTGATGTGCAGCAGTGGGGGGAACCAGGGCAATAAACAGAGAGGTGCAAGAAAGGTAGGGCTTGTGCCCAGCATCACAGGCCCACACCAATCCCAGCTAGGCTGTACTTCAGAGCTTGCAAGTGATAAACTCGGTATTGGTCTTGTATTTCATTAATTCTAGTCACAGAGCAAACACAGAAAATGGACTGTGAAAGAGAAATGAAAGAGGAATACTGCTATCAAGAAATACAGAGAAATGGATAAAGTTGGCACCAGAAAACTTCCGGTAACCACCTGCAGCTCTTCACAGATTCCTCTAACTCATGCAAAATACAGAACTCTGGTTTGAGTTTTAATGGATCATTTTTTGTAAGTCTGAAGAATGTGAGAGGAGAGGGTGGGGTGTGAAATCCCAAAAGGTTTGCAAATCCCTCAAAATGTCCTACAGCCTGGCAACACCCCCCCCAAAAAAAAACCAAAACAAAACAACAACACACAAACCCACAGGAGAAGTTTCTCATCCATTAGAAGTGTATTTTCTTCAAACCATGCCAACCTCTCCCTTCGAAAAAGGAAAAAAGAAACCCCAACCCAAAGCCAAACCCTAAACCAATCTAGAACAAAGATCTCTGAGGAACCTACATCAAAACACAGACACATTTAACCAGTAGTTAAAGCATTCCAGACACACTGTGGATAAAAGATGTTTCAAGGTCTTGTTCTGCAAAGCCACTGTGCTCCCCACATGGGGAGCCTCTACCTTAGTCCTAGAAAAGGAAAGGCATGTGCTATGAGACACCTGAGAGTCCAGAATTTCATTCTTGACTATAAATTAGAAGTACATTCCTCAAAAATCAGCTGACATCCATCAGTCTGTTCACTGCTGCAAAAGTAGGTACCTCCAGCAGAAAACAGACATGGGCAAATAACGCCTTTACACAATGACAGCTTCAAGATTAAAATCCACTATGGTTAACCAAACCCAAAGGTAATAAAGACTTTTACATTTTTCCTGTGCTAAACATATCCAGTCATTCCAGTTTTAGACAGAACATTTCTGTACTACTTCTCTTGGTAAATGGTAACACTAAGAAAAGCAAACAGTTTTTTTACCCTCTGTCACATCCAACTCTATTGCATTCATTAAATTTCATTATATCTACATAATTTAATTTAAGTCAATATGTCAAAGTAACCTAGAATTGTGTTTAAGGCAACCAACATTGCTCTCAAAGCTAAAAAGCCCGTTTTGGACTCAATGACAGAGTTTTCTTGCACTTTTACCACACAACAGAACCGGAAAACTACACTCAGAATTAAGAAAACCACTATAGCATTAACAGCTTACTAAATTTCTATACAATGCATACGACACCAACTGCACAACAGAAACAGAGGGGAAAAAAAATCCAGCAGTAAGCTAATAGTTAATACGTAATTTAAAATGTAATACAGTCTACGTTCTTCAATTTTTGAGGTTTTTTTAGGTTTGGGTTTTTTATTTAAGTCTAAAGAGATAAAACCTTGTTTCATTCAGGCAGCAGAAGACTCCTGTTGGAGTGAGGCACCTATTTCACTATACTCACCTGGAATCCTAATGCTCCTGTCCTGCACAGTATGAGCCTGCACATATCGCAAAGGTATCCCGATTTCCCCATCTGATGTATTTTTATACAGGCTTAAAGCACATCTACATTATGTCATCTCAAAACATTACATTGTGTTCCAAAACATGTAGTATTTGGGTTGCAGCTGAAAAGTAACATTACAGTGCTAGAGCAAAGAGGCTAGATGTTAACTCCCTGAGTACAAGCTGGGGAGGAGAGGCTGGGCAGCACTATCTCCCTAGTGCTCCAAGGGAACTCTCTCCATGTATTTGTACAAAACTTAAGATCAAATAAAGCCACGCTGACCTCTTGCCTGTGTGTATTATGGGAGGGAAAAATGGTACCAGAGATTATAAGTAATCCACTAAAAATATATTTAAGCAATGTGTTTAGGTTGTAAGTATGTATCATTGACATGGAGAGGTAAAAATAACAGACTGCTGCATTGTGAACCCACCCTTCAAAACAAAGGCGAGGCGGAGGTGAGAATAATAATAAGAAAAAGCCTCCTGAGTTTCTCCTGTACAAGAGAACTGCCCTGGAAGGCTTCATTGACACATACCACCATTTAGCACTACTGTAGGCTGATGCCCTCTTACTACAGTGGTACTTAGAGCCTGGTTCTGTTCTGCCTAGAAAGAAACAACATGAGCAGAAGCCGGTTACACTAAGCAAGCACACAAAGGGCAGGCAGCTCTCGGCTTTCCTACATTTTACTAGAGAGGGAAAAATTGCCCATATCAGTAAGGACAACAGTAGGGCAGACTACAAAACAGTCTTAACAGCCAGGGAAATTGTTCAGCCATATGGGGCAGGACAGCACATGATGGGAACAAACTGGAACAATCATTCTAAGGCTTTTACTATAGATGTATTGCATGATCTCAGGCAGTTAGCTTCTGGTGTTTTGTTCTTCTTACCAACAAAACCAGGGATAAAGTTTGCATTTCCCAATATAAAATACACAGTTGCTATAAGACGGACCGCAAATAAAATCTAGTTGCAGAAAATTATTGTTGAGTTCTGTGAAATGCAGGAAATCCTAAGCTGGAACCATTACACATTCTGCAAGTAAGTCTTTGTTGTTTGTGTAATAATCACATCTGTGTCACTATTTCATAGGCTTTTGACCTTGTGCTAGAAAAGTTCCAAACATGTTTTGACTTCTGGAAGTGACATATGCACTGCAGAACTGCCTGTTACAAACCACAATATCAAACCTTCTCTCTGTGCAACTGCCCTCCTACAAAGCCAACAGTAGGCTTAATTTTTCATATTCCCTGTCTCTTTTCTATTGCTGTTCATTCTCTCCCTCCCCAGACCCTTCATTTAACCTTGTAAGAGAGGGAAAAAAGTTAAAATACTCTCAGTTTATAGAAGCTGCATTGAGTTACTCAAGCTGACTCACTTCCCGTGAATTTAAAACAACATGTTAGTCAAGTGACAGATGAAGAAAACTGTAAAGACTCTGCATTTAAATCCAAGTGTCTCAATGTCCCTGCCTACTAAATGACTGCCTGGGCTTGCATATTAGGAGTTATTTGCACGAGTTATTCACCAACCTGACAAATCTTTTTGCAGCTCTCTTCACTTCTTTCCTTTATTTTACTGTCTTCTTCAGCCTCTCTTTACCCACAAAGTCTTTTCTCTTTTCCCCTATTTTCTCCAACACTTTCAGGTTCTTTCTAAACCATTTTCTTCCCTTCTCTGTCTCCACCCTCTCTGAGGCTCTCTTCCCTTATCAACTTTTCCGTATTTCAGCACCAATTTGATACCCAGTGCCAGTCTCAGATGAAGTTCCCAGAATTGCTCAGAAGACTTTGGCCCTTTTGTCTGCCTGCAGAGGAGGGAGCCCAGCAGCTGGAGAATGTGAAAGCAGTGCATTCTTGCCCATGTCCTTTGCTTCGTTTGCCCTTATATCTGGGCTCCAGCAGCCAGCTGGAAAGGATCAGATCTTTGTCAGGGCCACACCACTGCAAGTGTCCCTGGGATACCCCAACTGAAGAACAGCTAAAAAAATACTCATCAGATACTTCAAAACAAAAACTGTGTGTGTCTTGCCTTTGAACAGGTAAGGGATGTTGCACAGCATATTAATTGAAGAGGAATTTTGGAATACAGATTCACTAACAAGGTTCACAGGTAAAATACAAACACAAACAAGTTATTCAATACTTCAATATTGTACTGCATTCATTCACAGAAGGTTGCTAACATCAGAAATTGCCTGACAAGTTGTTAACCCTGAGCAGACCATAACTTATCTCAAATGGAAAGGCTCACAAAAGCAGAACTACCAGCTCCAAACTGTAGATAATATTCCCTTATGCCTGTGCCATGAATAAACGCGCTCTCTCTCCTCAAGCGCCAAAATGGGATGAGGCTTTCACTTTATGCACGTGCTTTTAAGATTACTTCACCAGGCGATCACCTCAGCCTTAACCAAAGAAAACACAAAAGTGAGAAAGAGCCAACACACTAAGAAGTCTGCAGGGAAACAGACAAAAAGTGAAGACTGTGCTGTGAAGACTATGAATATACACTTATGTACAACCACAGAGAGCCTATTTTGTACAGACCACCATGGCATATTCTCTGTCATATAAATGCCTTGTTTTGGTTCACCCTAGACAAACAGTATACAACAGAATGTTGTCAGAAAAAGGACCCTTTCACAGTCCAGTTTCTGTCTTTGGAATAGCTCAGTTAACAGTGTAACTTCTCAATAGATGAAGTTTTCAGTGTTATTTCATTCACTGGCCTGATTCTCAACATGGAAGACCAATTCAAGCATGGCCACATAATGAGAAAAGGCTGTACAGTATGATACAACAATATAAGAACAGTCAAAGCTCTGTTATTATTATTCAGGGCACCAAGGCAGTGAGTGCTCTCTATGAGGCTGTGAACAATATACATTACTTTCCTTGAGAGACTACAACATGCTGCTGGAGTCACAAAAAACCTCCAACAGTTCATTACCTACCCAAACTAGAAACATCAGCTACAACATCAAGATTTTATTATTTGTGAAGAAAATACCACATAAAAAACACACTGAAAACAAATGGAAACTGTTGTTTCAGGGAGGAATTACAGTGGCTCCAGGTAATATAACAAGGAAAGAAACACATTTTGTGGGGGAAAAAAAAGCCATGTAATCCAGCTTTCCACTCAAAAGAGACAGCCAGTACAAGGACATTGGACACAACTCTCTGTGCTTGGCTGCAATGAGATGGAAAGAAAACTCTGGCAAAAAAAAAAGACATGTGGAGCAACAGCCCAATTCCAAACTACTATTAACTTGTTTAAGTACGGAAAATAGATGAGGATCGAGACCCCCCACAGTTCTTTTATAAAAACAATGTCACAATACTTTATGTAAAGGATGAGTACTTCAGCAAACAGTACTTAGCCAAATTAATTGAGACCTACAAATAATAGCATCACATGAAGCATAGAACTAAGCAGCTAGTGAGCCCATTTCTAAGACCAGACTGCCCCATCCCTATTTTAAAAACTCCCAGTGAAGCTACAGACACAAACAAAGCAACATATGAATTTCCCTTTCTTGTGCACAGTGTTCATAAAGCAACTTTCAAAAAAGGCTTTTCTATTACAATAGACAAAGAATTTTGCACCAAAGTTTCAAAATGCAATATATTATCTACCTTCTAGATGAAGCTAATCTATTCCACTGACTAGGTTGGTGAATTGCCTTTTCTACATAAAGGCTTAATAAGGCACTTATGGGAACAACCTGAAGTACTGCCACGCACTATTAACTGATAGCACCACTCTCTCCACTTGCTGAAGAGTTGAGTAATTAATGTAGAATGCGCTATTTATGCCAAAATACTGCAGCTAGACTCCCTGCCAACAAGATACATGTGTATATTCCACCCTCAACCTCTGTTTCCACTTTCTGTCTTTCAGGGCACTATAGAAATTCTTCTGTTAAACAATACAACACCAAATGATAAATATCCTTACTTCCGCCACCTTCTTTCCCCCATTACACTGACACTTTTTCTTTCTACAAACAGATTTCTGTTCTGAATACTAGCAGCTGTATTTCCCATATTAAATGAATAAACATGAGCAACGGAAAGGTAAAGCATACTAAAGAAAAAGCAACATATCTGAAGATGGTGAAGACCTAAAAGACACAAAATTCCGCTTTACTGCAACACAGCTATGTTGCATAGGCATTTGACCCCTAGGCTTTTACCGAATTGCTACAACACTAACAACTCTCACTGCAGGTGCTGTTACAAATACTAAGAGAGGCCCAGCTGCAGTTCAATACAGGACATACACAAAGCAGTACAAGAAGGCTTCATTCTTTACACCTTAAACTTAATTCTTCACACTTGCCACCTTTGCACTTAATGCACTAATACACTTTTTATCTTTGCACTTCCCTACTCTGCAGCAGCCAGGTATTTGCAGACTCGTGACAGCAGCTCTGATGACTTTTAGGACACTCCAACACAAGTCAGGTTTAGTATAATTGCAATATAAGGTGCTGATAAGGAGCAAGACTCTATGAGAACCGATGCACATCACTGAATACACTGTGAATATACCAGATTTTTCTCTTCTGTAAGAAAATTCAATTCTGGTACAACAAAGTCAGAGCAAATTCAGACAGAAATTTAATGTCCTGCAGGGCTCTTCTATAATAGTGCCCAAACAGCTTTACCACAGTGGTGTGCCATGCCAGCATCCCCCCCATGTGCAAGACATACAGGCCAGGGGAGCTTCACTGGAAAACATACCTCAACAGACCTGCTGGCCCTGGCACTCAGCATTATGGATCCAGAGGCAACAATCACTGCCCAACACACAACATCTCAGCGCCACTGGCAGCCCCAAATCGGCTACAGACAACCAGCAACACTGGTTACAGCTGCCAAGGGATCTTCTGCCTGTTAGCCAAGATGCAATGGTTAAATCTGCTTGCTCCTACTTGATGTAGCTAGAAAAATAACAGCTTTTTACTGCAGCATGAGTCCTCAGCATAAGGCATCTTATAAAATATGCCTTTCACAGGCAACTCTACTGGCAGCCCCAAAAAGTATAGTAACTTCATTAAGTTTCCCAAAGCCATATGTATTCAACACAGCAAGCAATCCAGACTTCAGAACCATTGTGCCTGCTGGTGAATAAAATGTAACATCTGGAAGTCCCTAAGTGCTCCCACTGAGCAATGTAACTGAAACCAGAATTTGGCCTGGTGTCTTCAGATCTTAGCTTCAGTGTCTTTTAAAGACCATCTTTGCAGATCAAACTACATTTCCTCACATATCGAATCAAAAGCCCTGATGAAATCCAGTATGAGTACATGTTCCATTGGACAACAGGAAGTCAGACTCACAGAAGCAGTAGATAATTTTTGGTGCCCCACAACTGAAGTCTTTATGTTTTAAAGGTAGAATGAATAAAATATAACTCAAATGCATGAGCAGTTAAGGAAACACTATATTCTTAAGTCAGCAGTATCACATCTGTTCACAACACCTTAAAAACCCCACAATTCTCAAGGGAACCAGACCATCACATTCAGATTTGTTTCATCAATCTCATTCTCTGGGGTTTTGCATTCTTGCAGCAGAGACACAGCAGAATAAAATATACTTCTAATAGAGCTTCATTTATAACATGTTAAGATGCAATGAGACAATACAATAGTTTAGCTGGTATCCGGACTTAAATGCACTCTTAGAGGACAACTATTCCACACAGCATTTGGGCAGAGCCCAAACCAACAGTCAATTCCTAGAATGTTCCAACCAAACCTTTATCAGTGTAGTGTATCCTGTTTGACAACGGGGCAAATTCTGCTCTCTACGCACCCAGAGGGCAGGACCATGCACATCTGCAGCGGCACAGTTGTAGAAATACTTGAGGACTTGACACAGGGTGATAGCACATACAACCTCTGAGGGAGGTCAGGGGAAACAAATAAGTTTGTACCAAACTTTCACATGTCAGAAACCTGGAAATATTTGATTAAGACCTTCAAATCTGACTGCAAAATCACTGCAAAGGACTCGCATTTGGTGCACAGACAGTTCAGAAGCATGAACTGACTGCTGCCTCCAAGCAGGACAGCTGTTTTAGCACTGCTCTCCATTTCAAGTGGGCAAGGTCCCTCTGAAGACGGAAATGGGCCACTGACTCCATGGGAATGTAGCTGCAGAATTATTTCCCTTTTTGTGCAGACAGAGTGAGTACGTTGCATTGAGCCACTGGCATGGGGTAAGTTTTGATGGGTGATGACATTTCACTTAAAACTTTCCCTCTTTCAGCTTTTTAGTCTAGTTCATGAGCTGTGCTGCCTGAAAATCTAGAAAAGGAAAATATTTATCTGACTTGCATGATTCACAGAAATGATATGCTTAATCATCTAAGGAGAAGTCATTTATCTCTCATAACACATAGCTTTAAATTCAAAGTGAGCTTAATATGAAAACGGCTAATAAATGACTCATAAATGGCTAGTGATTCAAAAAGCCTAGTGGACATTTCTCTGTGAACCCTAACAGTTTGCCATCTGCACCTATCATCTAAAGTCTTACATACAGCCACATAAAGGGAAGAGAAAATACTGATAAAATAATGTGGTAACAGCTTACAGCCCTTTTATGCTATTCCACTGATGGACAGATGTGGGGATTGAAGCCTCATGCAATGCATTTTTGAAGCGAATGCTGCCAGGAAAACCAGGGTCTGTGTTCCTACGGCACATCAGGTCTCCTTCCATGGGTTTTCCAGTGGAAATCACCAAGAGCACAAGTTCAACTCGGTAGTTAGGGCTATACACGAGCATTTAGCCTATGAAGTACCTAAAAATCACGTGGCTGACAGCTACTCGGGGACCTGGAGAGCTCGGGTCCCGTTCCCCCGAGCACACCAGGCTCGTTCTACCACTGATAACGCACTCTCGTGTTTCACTCCATCTGCCCGTGCAAAACTCATTCAAAAGAGAATCGGCGAAACGCGGGAAAGCAAGCAAGCCAGAAGGCTCCCGAGGAGAGGAACCTCAGCAGCCGTCGGTAGCACTGACACGGGGAGGCGCGGGCAGGAGGCGCGGCGGCACCGGCAGCGAGCGACCAGGCGCCCGAGCGGGGGGACCCATTGCGGCGCCCTCCGCTCCTGTCCCCGCGGGGCCGCCCTTCGCACCGCGCCGCGCCCCTCCCAGCTCCCCAGCGCGCTTCGCACCTGGGCCAGTGCCCGCTCCCGATTCCCCGCTGCTGCCGCCCCGCCCGCCGCACTCACCCGCTGCTGGAGCCGCCCGCTGGCGGCCGCGGCCGCCGCGCTGTGCCGCAGCTCCGCCGCCTGCCCCGGCCGCAGCAGGCTCCGCGTGAAGCGCCGCGTCCGCTCGCCGGCCATGGGCACCGGCAGCCCTGCGCTCCGGCCGCCGCTCCCCGCCCGGGCCGAGGCGCCGTCAGGAAGCGGAACTGGGGGTTTCCCTCCCGCTCCCCCCGCGAAGGAGGGGTGTGCGGGGCGGGGGCCGCCCGCCGCCGGCAAACGGGCAGCCCCTCCCCGGGGGAGCGTCGCGCCCTCGCCACCTTCGCTGGCCATGTGCGGCGCGGCCGTGCTTCGGCCCCGGGAGGGCCCCGCGGGCACGTCCCGCTCCAGCCCCTCCTGCTCCGAGGCGGCTGCGCGCCGAGGGGTGGCCCCCGGAGGAGAATGGGGGCCGGGGTGCTGGAAGGAGCCCGAGCCTGGCCCCCCTCTGCGTGTGTGCAGTCGTCAAAGGATGCTCTGCCAGGAAGGCGGCTGGGCTGGGCTCGAGAGGAACAGCGATTGTTGGTGTTAACCACTCGCCAGGGTGGACACATCAGTTCACCAGCCTAACCCAGAGCCCAGGCAGCAGGTTTCATGTGAAATCAACTCTCTGGTCAGCCCCACCATCCTCAAAGCTGGTGGGAAGCATTTGCCAAGTAGCAAGGGCTGCTGCGGCCCCTGTACTGAGTGAGGCTGGATGTCATCCAGTCCTTCTGCCAGTTGGCTTGGCATCCCTGTTCCTACACTATGGAAAACTCTGACGATACACAATTGAGTTTAGCCACTTAAGCCCACACAAGTCACACAACAGTCACAGTTCTCCCCCCTAGCAAAATGATCGTGTCAGTCTGTTAGTGGGAATATGGCTTTATGCCTTAACGCCAAACTGCAATGGGGAGAATACAGTATTGCTGAAAGCTGTGTCTGAACTTCTTTGTGCGTGAATATTTACATTCTCCTCTGTTGCAAAATTTTCATCGTTTACTGGTAGGTGTGGGAAAGGAGGCAACTGTGAGTGATCACGCATTTGAGTGCATGGCAATCCCTGTAAAAGGCTTAAAATAAGACCCTAGGAACTTCAGGTGTAATCCCTGATGATGCAATGGTGCTGTGCAAGTATGAGGGCAACACTTCAAGCTACAAAGGTGCTGAGGCTCAAAAGCCAACAGAGTCAGCTAACATTTAATTTGACTGTTGTATTAGGGAATTAAATGTTGCAAGAACTCCTGGCTTGCATCTGGACTGGGGAGCATGCTGTCTGCTTCAAGGCAGTTGGCTGTTAAGTCACTGTAGGCATCAGTGTACTATGAATTCACTTCAACGTCTGCATAGCTCCCAGTTCTCTCCAAGATGACTAAAGATACCAAAGGCAGCAATGATAGCTCGGCATCACAGCCCAGAGTTTGAATATTCCTCCGCAAGGGAAACATTTCCCAGTAAGGTGAATTATCTGAAGTGTGCTAAGTGCTCCAGAACTGGTTTAAGACAATTATAAATATTAGTCTAGATCTAACATTCATCAAGTGTTATCCTGTAATATCTTGGAGATGACACTTGTTTGGAGCTAAACACAATAAAAAAGTACTACTGGATTAAAAATGTTTTCTTGCTCTTAAGAAATTTGACACAAATTAGAAAGGAGAGTAAATAGCCTCAGTGACTCTAAGGAAACATTCTGCTGCAACACATATGTAATTTATGATAAATCTCACCGCAATTTGTTGCAGACAGCAAAGTACACACACATTGCAGCATCTGTGAGAAAAAAATATGCAAATCAATGGTTTCCTCCATCCAGTATGTGCATGTACATTCTGGAAAATTACTTTAAGAGAATAACCACCATAATCCTGGTCAGGAACCTGCAGCCATCCCTGGCTTTGGGCATGGTACTGCTGCTTCTACTCAGTGTGATCAGTCCTGTGTTCAGGCAACAGCAACCTGTGTTCCACATTTCTTCTCACTTCACAGCTACACACCGGCAACCTAGGGACTGGGCGAATACACAGATACTTGTCAGTGAGCAGCTGGCTGCTTAAATCCATTAGTGGACATCAAGAAATAAAAGAACCAGCTGTTTCTGCAGCACAAACATTTTCAAGCCTGCAGGAAAGCAAGAACTATCCACAAATACCAAAACAATGAGCAAAAAAAAAAGATGGCTGGATTAAATATAGCACATTTTTTATTATCACCCCTTTAATAAGCATTAAGCAATAGTCTGGGCAGGGAGCTTTGTCAATAAGGAGCTGAATCTGCTGCCTCTGAAATTGTCATGCATAGCGCAAAGCACAAGTGTCCAGGATTTTGCAATTCATATCGTTGTTCACCAAATAATTATGGTACAGTATAATGCAAAATTAATTCTTTCAGTTTGTCTTAGAGTTACTCAAGAGTGTGAGTTCTAACATTTTACCTAAGTTTTCTTTGCCCCTGAAAACCTCACTAATTTAATTAGAGAAAAAGTTGTGTTTTCCTATATTTCTGAGAGAGATAATACAAATTTCAACACAAACATTTTCCTTCACTGATGTAATGCCTTCCCCCTGCCTCTTCTGTCACTGTTCACAACCTTAGTTGTGTACCGTTATCAGCAGACACTACCTGCAAAGTGAAACTGCTGTGGTTTGTTATTATCAGAGGTTCACAAAAGCATAATGTAGCTTCACTGTCTCTTGGGCTTTGAACTTCTTCCTGTGTGCAATGAAATTAATTCTCCGGCCCACATGGCCTTCCACGGCTTCTAGCACAGCTTAAAAGTTGTCACTAACTGCTGACGCAGCCCCTTGCAAAACATGGAACTCAGCCACCTCTGTCACCATCGATAGCACAAGAACATTCACTCTTTTAACATGCTTTTAAATGCAAGTGCCTTTTAAATTGGTCCAATAATTCAGAAACTCGTAAGACCCCACTGTTCACTTCCTAACTAGCTCTCACTCCATCTCAGTTATTACAAATTACAGCATTGCACAATCTTTAATGATTCCACTATCTGCAGAGCACAGCACACAAGCAGCCTGCAAGCATCTACCCTTTATAGGATGATTACAACTGCTGTTGAGTGCAGTTCAGTCTACCAAGGCAGAAGGCACCTTCACAGGACTGAGGAGTGCTTTGTCCTTCTGTAGCTGCTCACTGCACTGTGTCCAAGTTACTTTTCCAAAATTTGACTTCCCTTGGCACTGGCATTTTGATTAACATTTGACAGTGGGTGAACTTACCAAATTCAAGGTGATACATTTATTTCAAGTTTTAATGCAGAGCCAATCATGCAATTACACAAAATAATAACAGAAGGAAATGAAAACATGCAAACACAAAATATCCCCTTCAACTCAAACTAAAAAGCTATAATATAATACTCTTGCAAATGCCTCTAATTCTACATTTACAAGTCCATTCTACTGCAAAGTTTAGACTCTGCAAAAACAGGCTTTCACCTTGAAGGATATTAAGAGAAATAAGTTTTCAGCCCTTCAGCTAGACCTTCTTTAATGGACGAGGTAAGGTGTAGCTGCTTGCGTAGAAGCATCATTAGGTCCAGTAGGGCTATGTGAGCAAGGCAGTCAAGAGGGTGATGGGGTGGCTCCAAATAATTCAAGATTCCTGATATAGACTATGTATGGTTTCTATATGAATTTAGCTATTTGTGCTAGAATTATAAGGATGTGGGCTTATTATTGAAGAGCTCCAACTGACTGATCTGAGTAGAACTATTAATACTAATCAATTAACATATGTATGTCTTTAAAAAATCAAGATCGAGTCGGTAATTAAGTGTAAACTTCAAACACCAGGCAAACACATAACCTTTTAATAAAGGTTCATAACTCAAAATCACGCTGCTTAAGATAGGCCTTATATTCGTTTTACAGCGTCATCTAGGTCAGAATATTTTTCCTTAATTATGGATTGAATACCAGATCTGATCTTATGTTTGGTTACATTGCTGGGTCAAAATTCTTGTTCTTTTAGAGTGTTAAGTGTATGAAGTTGAGAAGAAAAGAACACTGCAGGAAAAAATACGTTATATTGAAAGAAGACATAGTATTCAGGTACACAGTTCCAATGAGAGCACATTTAAAGGTATCTCTGACAAGTGCATGCAAACAAATAACTGGCCAGAAAAATGAGGATACCATGTAAACTCAAGTAAACCTAAATCTATCTAGAAGTGCCTTATAGGACAAGTGGAACTACTATTTTAAAAGATAAAAATTACTATAGAGGACAACCAAGGAAAACAAAAAAATAAAAGGGAAAATTATTTTTATTCACAATCATACTTAGTGTAAGAAAGGCAAAATATGAGGCTGTGTTGCAGTGTTTAATGACAGAGGGCTCATTCAGCTGTACAGCCTCCAGCTTCCCTCTACAGAAGCTATAATGTTAGAGCTGAATCTATTGAAGATTTAATATTAATGACAGGTTTTTATGCAACAGCATTTGCATGGTCTTAAACTCGTATAATGTTAAATGTAAAGGAGGCACTACCTAATGATTAAGTCTGCACACTTAGGTTGATTCCTGTTCTGCAGAACTTATAGAATCATAGAATAGTTAGGGTTGGAAAGGACCTCAAGATCATCTAGTTCCAAACCCCCTGCCATGGGCAGGGACACCTCACACTAAACCATACCACCCAAGGCTTCATCCAACCTGGCCTTGAACACTGCCAGGGATGGAGCATTCACAACCTCCCTGGGCAACCCATTCCAGTACCTCACCACCCTAACAGGAAAGAATTTCTTCCTTATATCCAATCTAAGCCTCTGCTGTTTAAGTTTCAACCCGTTACCCCTTGTCCTATCACTACAGTCCTTAATGAAGAGTCCCTCTCCAGACTTCTCTCTGAAAGATGGGAAAAATAACACTTTGCTATCCCACCATTGATGCAGTTTAAAGGTGTTCAAATGTTTAATTCACAAGGTCCAAATGAGTAAGAAGGCTAGGTATGGCTGTAAGTAAATATTGTTAGGAACAAAAGGAATTAATACTAATTTAATGGTAATAATTTTAAATTGTTTAACAGTCCCATTCAGATCAGGAGTTCCACTAGAAGTTTTCATCTAAATTCTTTACTCCATTTTCTGGCCAGCTGTGTAAGTGCAAGATCAACACCATTTATGAGACATTCAGACACTACATTAAGAACACCATTATAAATAACTAGCTTGTACATTTTAATAGTGCCTTCCAATTCATCTGTGCAAAAGTAAACCCGTGAATTTGCACCAGCTGTATTAGCCTCTTAAGAGAAGAATCACATATATGTTTATGCACCTTTACGGAGCAGAAGCATTACTCAAGTGATTCACAAGACAGCCATTCTATTCTGTAAGTGCTCTGGCACCCACAGACTACAGGCATCTTTAAAATCAGAGTGCCTTTCTTAAATATGCAGAAAATAAGAAGTTTAGTGTTTATACATAACCTGTATGCATACATACATCACTGCATGGCTCTTCTAAGACTCATTCTTCACATGTCCTATCTTGGCTGAGTCATTAGGTTTATTTTAGAAATTCTGTTAAATTCTAACATAGAGGCTGCAAGGAAAATCATGTCTAATGAATTTCAAGTATACCTTAATCAGTGGGTGATTCCTCCATTATAAATTATATTAACTCTACACTGCTAAGAGACTCCATTTGGTAGGGCAGACATGATTTTGTTCATGATTTAATTGCAACACTAAGCCACTTGTAAATAGACTGAGGTCAGCCATCATAAGAAGCACACATCCATGTCATGTTTTGCACTGGTGAAATTGCATATAATCACATAAATACAACTATAAGTCAAGCAGGCTTTACCTTTTAAAGAGAAAATTGTACCTGTTGCACGTAGCACTTGACAAGTGCGCATCATTATAGCTATCTCTCTAGCTTGAAAAACAGGCCGAAAAGTTAAATATAAAAAAACAAAAGCTTCAGGTAATTCCATGTGATAACAGTCTTCATGTAGGAATATTCAAAGCCTCTTGACATTTCTAGTAAGAGCTCCACCTGCACGTTTTTCACTGTAGTTACAGATGGTAAAAGCAAGATTGTCTTCACACTATTAATTCTCACTTTCATGTCCTGTACCTCCACAGCACATCTTCTTCTTTAACAGTAAGCATATTTTACCATTTGTGGAAGTCAACCAGGTCAAGATCCCGACCTTTCCATTTTTAAATACTGTTTTTCCATGATACTCTATACAAAGTGTACTTGGCATTGAGAATTGCATTCCAGGAGACTTCTTTTTCTCTTCTAAACACGCAGTCTGCTTGATTTTTCTACTGCCTGAAATGATCAGTAGGACAGGTCTTATGACCTCTCAATTTTACTTTAAAATGCGTTTAGCCTGCTACCTCACAGGTACACATTCCCAATGGAAATGAACTGTGGTGAGTGCTGAACACAACCATAATTGAATGGATATCCTCGTGGGAGAGAGCTGGATGATTTGCCATGTTTTCCTCTTTACAAGCACATATTGCACAAATCTCTCTTCCTTGATGAAAATGCAGAGCACACAGACTAGAAGGTCTATAGCGTAAAAATAAATAGCAAAAGCAGCCAACCTCTCTTTACCTCTGCCAAACCTCTTGGACACTGCACATAAACAAATGCAGCCAGCTCCTTTGAAAATGGAGGTAATCATAACCAAAGCACAAAACAGACAAAACAAGTAAGGCAGAAAGGTCAGTATATAGTTCAATATATAGTTCAGTAGAGTATAGGTCCAATTGAAAGCAGTAGGAAGCCTGAACCTACCATTGCCCACTTCATGTGGTGGTTAGCTGGGGTGCAGAAAGATGCCTATAGCGAGGTACTGCTGCCAGGACCAGGAGCAGCCGTGGGGAAAAACTACCCTGCAGACTGCAAATTCTGCATGGCAGAACATGAGTGAAAAGGATGAATCTATGGGACACAGATCAGTATTTTTTTTAGGAGAGAAAAAGATTTTGGTTTGATTTTCTTTTTCCATTTGAGCAAATGCAAACCTACCTGCTGGAGTTCTCAGTCAGAGCACTCCACTCGTGGAGGAGACTGAACAGGGAATGTATCCCACTAGCTTGTGCATCCCTAACTACAGCCAGTACTGCAGTCTCTCCCCTTACTTTGCCTTCCTCCCACTGTCTTCCACTGGTAAATTCTGCCTGCACAGCTAAAGGAATTGTCTTCAAATGTCACAGGAAAAGCAAAGGTCTTTCCTCTGCTCCAAGACTGCTATTCTATCACCATGCTAGAAAGGCAACTAGGATTCACTGCATCAGCCCAAGCTCTCCTGACTGCTGGGCTGTGCAACAGCAGGCATCTCTGTCCCCACTGTACAGCCTAGGCTCTACCACGAATACATACACCCCAGCTCTTACAGCCTGTTCCTCAAAGTGGAAGCATGGCCACATGTTGTGGTTTTGGGGTTCTCTATTTCTCTTCCTGCCTCTCACACAGTGTTTAAAATCACTTTTTGTTTCGCTACATGCACAAACACCAGCTGTGAGACCAAATCTCCCCCTTCACTTTGCCCCCAAAATGCAGAAAGATTTAAGGTGCCTCCCATATCCCCCCTGGATTCTTGTCTGGACACAGCAAAACCACCATTGCCAGAGATTATTTATTTGTGGAAAACACTCAGAACAGGTTTGCAGAGCAAACTGGTATAGTCTGGTACATCCAGAAACATGTATTTCCAAGGTAGAAGACTCCTGGTTCCATCCTCACTTCTGAGTCAGACAAAGGGAATGCAGAGCTACACCATATATGTGTCAGAAAAAAACCATAAACAGGCATCTTGCAATTTACTTCCTAGAGGTTTATTTTGCCAAAGGCTGCTCTTTGTTCTCTCCTGACAGGGGGGTTTGTGGAATAAAAAGGGAAATAATAAAATTATCTTCCCTGTCTCCCTCCTATCCAGTCACAAACAGGTCAAAATAAAAAATATCAACATCTTAACAGCTCTTGAGGATGCACTGGCAGGAGAAAGATGGGAAAGGTCCACACTGAGACATAAACTCTTTGCCTAACATCAGTTTATAAATGATTTATGTAAGTGAAAATCTGGAATTTAATCGAATTTGTGTGAGTTTAGAACTGCTTCTGTGTCCAATCTACTTTCACCATATAAATATTTAAAATTTGCATGCCTTTGAGCAATCACTTGCTATTTACAAACAGCAACACGAGAGTAGCAATGGGCTTACTTTTAAATTTAGATACATAAAAATTTAAAATTACACTATTTTAAACAAAAATCATTTTCACCTCTCCAGCAACAGCGTCAATTTGAGGTCAAGATCAGATTGTAGCCCACCGGATGTAAATGAAAGTAGCAAGCGGTGTAAACATGTTACACATTGGAGAATCAAATGTCTTCTTTCTGATGGATTTCTTGAATCTTTAGGGGCATATGATAACATCTATAAACAGAAGTACTAATACAGTAACAGAGTACAAAAATACTAATAATATTAGGAAGTGATTTGTTTTAAAATGAGAGCACAGATGGGCATGATACCTGTGTAACTTCTTATGGAGACAGCTACCAAATAGACCAACTGAAAATCCAAACAGGAACTTTTGCCAGCATCAGTTAACATTAAATAATCCTGTCCCACTGGCTCTAACAATGGCAGGTGCCAGCTTCTCTCTCCTTTTTCTGTACTCATAAATAAAAAACATTCAACAAGATGGATTAAGAAGTACTCTGCTTTGGGTATCTATATACTTAATGTAACTAAAGAAGGGTGTTAAGAAACTGTCTTGCAACTGTAGCCTGAAGCTGTTATCAGATTCTCGATTCCAGTAGATAGTAATGACATCACATTATTGACACTGATCAAATCTCATTAATGTTAAAGGGACTAACCCCACTAAATCCACTGGGCTTTGGCATTCTCCCCTGCATAAGCAGATTCCAACTTACAGCTGAAGTACATTTTTAATGTGAGGGCCAAACTCTCCCCTGGTATTTACACATGTATTCTCGTTCATCTTCCATAGAAGTTAAAACAATGTGGGAGGGGGAAAAGATGCAGCCATAACATTTAAGAGAAGATTTTTACAATAATTACCACTTCTTTTTATCTGTGTGCTACCTTTTACTTTACCACCTGTGCAGTGAAAAACAGAACCCCTCATTTCCCCATGTGCAGAAAACAAAGTAAGTTTAAAAGATGGCCTTCACTGTTACCTCCTACAGTGAAAACAGTCATGTAGAATGTTCATGGTCCAGCTTTTGCCCTCAGCACATGTTATAATAAGCCACCTGGGTTTTTACATTTACTTACTGAAAGATTTATATCAACTGTGACAAATATTCCCAGCAGGTGAAATCACTGTGTCATCCAGGTCCAAATGAGGTTCCGCTACAGGCTCTCTGTCTCTCAGCACTTTGTAAGGCAACAGTCATAGAAGAGGTTTGGAAAGGACCTTAAGATCATCTAGTTCCAACTGCTTCTGCCACGGGCAGGGAACAGGGAGTAACTCATGGGTGGATCAAAGAGAAAAGAATAGAAATAGGATGCTTCCCTCCTACCCACACCCAGAGTGCTGATGGGACTAGGACACTGAAAATGCTTTGGCACTGCACAGAAGTGTAAAAATCAGATCTAGATGTTGAGGTGGTGTCATTTTCATAACAATTGTTCCTAAAAGATGACTACATTTGGAAAGCTGAAAAAAGATGCAACTTTAAACATGTAACACTTAAAAAGCACTAAAAGTATCAGAAAACACAAGTATTACAGGACCCATTAGTGTAGTGCCTGGGATGATAAGCTGCCCAGGTGGCTTTGGCTGTGCCTCTGGGCCCATCACAATTAGACTGTTCCTCTGTTTTCGGAGCTGCTTGTCCTTCCTTAAGGCCATTTCATGCAGCTTTTCTTTGGAATAAGACATTTTCTCCTTATGCAGCCGTAAGATGACACAGCTCTGTGACACTTAATAGCTCCTTTGAGAGTTAAAAGTAAAAGCATCAGGGGCTAGACATCAAGATTACTTTTATGACTACAATGTAATTATTTATCACTAATGGCACATTAATAATTACAGTTATTTGAATTCTCAGTTTAATACACAGAGTCTCTGATTGTGTTGTTAAATATTATTTTCACATGGACCCCAACAGCTTAAAGCTTCTAGCCCCAGTTTCTGATCACATTACACTTACATGGAAGTGGAATAATGTATGCAAATCAAGCATAACACATGCCATAAAGAAAATAAGGATATTGCAGTCTCTCCCTTCTCTGTAGGCTCACACTGCAAAGTCCCTCTTTAAAGCTCTATCCCTCCTCAGATTTCACTTGGGGTGGTGACACTTGAGTTTTTGCCAGCTGATTAGTTGCAGGTGGGAGATAAGCTCTGCTCCTGTAAATGGTTTCCCACCTATAGTGCTAAGTTACAATTAGATGATTAAACCAGAAAGACTATTAATAATCCATTAATACTGAAAACCCAATTCACTTGTCATTATTTATTCCATTTTATGTTCTTTCTCCCTCAATGTGCCTCAGAGTAGCTGAAGCAGTCTTTATGTTGGAAAGACATGTATTGTTACAGGGGCTGTAAGAGTTTATCTAGTTTACCTTCCTTTTCAGAGATAGGGGTAAAGGATATCCCCAAGGCTTAGTATTGTGTCCCTTCCCTCCACATACATTCTTGCCTTCTTTTCTTCCTGGAGCAAGCTCTCTTGTTTTTTCTCGTCAGTAAGAGTTGTGCCTTTACAGTAACATCATCTTCCTGGTGCTCCTATCTGGGTGCCAGACACTCCTGCATATTTTTGCTGCTTGGCTTGTTACTCTCCCAGGTCAAACCCATGCATCTGATTTCTCTAAAATGCAATGCTTTGGACCTGGACTAAATGTCATGCGGTGAGTTTCAGACCATTTCTTTAATTTCTTAATATTGTTATCTTCTGCATCAAAGCACTTGCAACCTTTTCCTGCAAAACATCATCTACAAATGTTACTAGATAATCTTTGTTCTTTTGTTATGTCACTAGGGAAAATATTACCTACAGTTAGTCTGAGGACAGCTCTCTTGAAATTTCCTCATGTTTAAGCAAACCAACTGATACCTAACCTTTGACAGTTTTCAACTGGTTGTGTACTCAGCTAATGATGATTTCATCTATACAGTGCTGCCTTAGTCCACTTATGAGATTGTCATGTGGGAATGTGTTATATGAGTATGACTCATATCAGATATACCACAACCCTGCTGTAGAAGGCCAGTTGGTCTATCAAAGAAGAAAATTTCTCTGTCTGAATGCAAATGTTTTGACAAGTTGGTTGATTAGGCAATCTGGGCTACACAGTGCACAGGGAAGAAACAAGATGCAAAATCCCCACAGATTTATATGTCTCTCTTCTTCTGAGTAATTGCCAGTATCTCTAGTTCTTCATGTCCTCTCTGTCTCAATCCTTATTTGATTGCTCCACACACCCAAAAGGCAATAGTATTCCAGCTTTCTATTGCAGCATAGAAATAGAGACTCGAGGTCATACACTCCAGCCTTTCCCATGTCCTATGCCAGACTTACCACCCATTCACAAGTACATCTCCAGAACACCCTGCTTTTAAGTGACAGACACACAGTCATATAGTAATAAGGGACTAAAGAATCAGGAAAAGTGGAAAGGTACTGCAGATTGGCTGAGATGTTCTGGTGCATAACAGAAACTCCAGTCTCTATGCTGGGGACCTCAACCTTGTAGCCAGAGATTAAGGTCTGGGAAAAAGGGATGCAGATGAGCTCACCTGATCTGAGAATTCCAGCATTTCAGATGAGTATCCCAACCACTGAGCTGCTGGATGATGCATGCATGCTATTTTCATTCACTGCTGAGGGATGTTCTCCACAACAACCCTGCCTCAATCTGTTAGGCAGACTCTGAAAGTATCAGACTATGCTCTGCAAAGAGGTGAAAAAGTCAGTAGGATTCAGACTGTGAATGCTGAAAGGCTTTAAGCATTACTTTTGTGCACTGATATTTAATACTACCTAGAATAAGATACGCTGCAGCATGTCAAGAAGCCAAAATGTCATGACTTATGGCACTGTATAAGGAAACTAGCAGAGTCAAAGTCTTCTGAATTTTAATTTTGTAGGGAAGTAGCATCCAGGTACTTCAACTTTAAATAGTGTTAAATCCCAGAGTTGGTCAATGAAGTTTTTATGCTGTGCCTTCTTTGTCTCATTTGGTGGGAGCACACAGTAGCTCTTGGTAGATACTTCAATAAATCAGCAATTGGAAACAGAGTGAGGAATTTCAGATAGCAATAAAAGCCAGTCAGATCTATATCCTTCCCAACACAATGTAGGGTAAAGTTTCAGAGTGGAAGCAGAGGCCTGGAGAGGGAAAGTGAGTTAGGCACAAGTCTGAAGTAGTAAAATGGGCAGAAGCATCTGATCAGTAATGTACCCATCCAAAGTAGCTAATGAAGGAGATACAGCAATAGATAAAACAATTCTTGTAGAACCATTTTAAGGAATAGCATCAAGGAATAAACAATACAAGCTTGTTATGTTCTTGTTATGGTCAAAGTCTATTTTATAATGAAAACTGAACATGTTTCCTATCGAGACCATTGCATACTCTCTTCTAGTGGGGCTTGCACTGGATTTGCCCAAGAGTGGAAACAGCCCAGACAGAGAGGCTGAAAGTACAGCTCAGCTACTCAAGACTTAAATCACTGATGATAACAATGCTTCAAGATAACAGGCATTCAAATTCCTAGAGACACTATATTTCCGTGTCTGGAAAACAGTGGGATTTAACATGCTGGTTGAGGATTTCTGTAATAAAAAAAGAGTTCTGTTGACAGATGAGGGCAAAAGACAACAAAAGGCCTGGAGTGAGCCAACTTCTAACAACAATGGAAAATTGAGAATTATGATGCTAAGATATCAACTACAGAACTCTTGCATGCTTAAAATCAGGGGTGGAATCCTCTACTGCACCACCAAGAGAATGTGGTCTGTTTCCCCACAATCTTCTACCATATGATTTATATATTTATGCAGTTACCTTGCCAGAGAATTACATGCAGTTTACGGAGCTATGGTAGAAAACAGTCTGTACACATGTTACAGTACTATAGCATCTAGCGAGTATGTTCCAATCTGTAACATTTAACTATTCCTGTACATGAGGAGTATCTTATGTTTGGAAGACCAAGAGCCTAGAAAGTATATTCCCCTCCCACACACAATGTCTTTATCTATCTATCTATAGAAGAGTAACATGCAAGAGTTGTCCTGCAGGCAACACAAACATTGCAAAGTAACATAAAATAGGCTGGAAATAAATAAAATCTTAAAAGCTTTTATCAGTGGAAGCTTTTCATGCTTCATGTCTAATTTTATACTAGATACCACATACTGATCATGTTATTCCACTTTTTCCTAGTCTTTCTTTACTTACAAACATAACTGACTACTTTTAGTCTATATTTAAGCCTCTATATTGTTTATTATAGTGCTTTATCTGGTTGTCCACTGTAAGGATATAACAAATTGCCTTCTCAGCTTTTCAGCTGATTTCAAATCTTCTCAAAAGTTCTGAGGCTACATAAACACAAATACCACAGGGACACACATGCAACAGAAACATCACTATCTGAGTCAGAAAATAATATTAACAGGGTGAAAACAAGTGCATGTCATTCTTCAGTGAGGCATCTCCTCTTAACATGGATTTATATGAAAAAAAAAAAAAAAAAAGCAGGAAATTACTTTCCCAAATGGTCAGTATCAGAATTCAGTACTTTCAGGTACGAAAGGAACACCTGAAGGCAGGGAATTTGGTTTGGGGTTCCAGCCTTGACATGGATTTTTATTGCAAATTTTAGTGACTGACTTTGGACCAGACCAAAAATCCAGTTAAAACCATTGCTGTACTACTTGACATAGAATCCTCCAGCATTTTTGCATGTGCATGTGTGTTGTCTTTCTGGTTTCCCACAGAGATCTCAACTATTTTTGTACAGTGTTAGGGCTTCACTGACACACAGAGGAGTTCCTGCTGCTTACCATACAGCCAAAGCTATGGGAAACAAGGGTTTGAAATACCTCAAGAAAGGGAAAAAATGTTCCAATCTACTATTTTCTATACAACCAGCCCAACTGCAAAATACCAAAAGGAGAAGGACAGTCTAGGATAAGGAATTTCTGCACACCTTTTGCTTAAGAAATGTGTCCTGAAATACTTAACCACAACTGAGTCTGCTGCTACCAATGCACACTATGTGTGCTTTGAGAAACATACTATTAGACACATGGGGCATTATCAAATTCAGCAGGGCTATGTAGCTTAGATGCTTAGACAGCAGATTGTCAGGATCACAAGCTTACTTAAATTACATGAGCTCCACCTGATTGCGTGTGGGGTGGTAAATCCATTTTTGGGAACCAGTATTAAATGCCCACTGTGTTCAAACACAGATGACGGTTTGCGGCCCCTCCAGGCAAGAGCATACCAGCTTGGGTTTTAACAGGCACAGTGGTGCCACCTCCTCTTAACTCTTAGTACCCCCAAACAGCCAGAAATTTTAAACTAATAAGCACACTTCAAGAGAAAAACATGGGAAAGAAACAATGGTCTCTAGTATCACAACTGCCTTTCCAGAATGGCAAACGTTTATCCAGCCAGTGGCCTAGAAAATGCATACGTCAGTTCCTGTGCCAGGTTTGTACATATTCTTAGGGAAGATGTAAGACATTATGAATCTACCAACAAGCATTGCATTTATAGGATATTTGCCTCCTATGCACCATTTGCAGATATTCTTTTCTTTTACAGACTTTAATTTTTACCTATTTTCAAATATAAACTCTATTCTTCTCTCAGCTCTTCAGCAGAAGTCAAAGGAATATATAATTTTGCTAGCACAATACACAGATCACGTTGGTTTGGAAAGCTGGGCTGAGTGCAGGGCTGCCAGAGAGTGGGGAAGAGAAATCCTACTGCCTTCAGAAGTAGGAAAGGAGTGACACTTGGCACAGCGGCAGCGGTGGGCTGGCACTGCTCCGTGTCTGGTTGTGACCTGCGGGTTCCCATTACAGTTATTTTATAAGGAAGTGAAGAAAGGAAGAACAAAGGCATAAAACATTATAGTCTCTTTAGCTTCCAAACTTCCATGCCTCACAGAGTACATTTTTTACTCCAGATTCTGCAAGTTTGATCCAGCTACTTTTCCCCCTTCAGTCTTGAAAATGCTTTCCATATGTTTTACATTCTTCTAATATATTTTCCGTCTATAGAATACATTGTCTATCCTACCTCTATTCTGTCATTTTGTCTAATCAGCAGGACACACTCTGATCCAGTAATTAATTTGCCAGCATCAGGCTCAAAGTCCTCTGTTATCTAGGAGTACTCCTATTACTCAGAGTAATTTGCTAATATACCAAAGGTAGCACTGCAGATGTTGGTGTCTTTGCTTTTGCAATATTAATTAGTAAGAATCATATTCCACAATGCTTTAGGTTACAGCTGCTCCAAAACATATGCTTATAATTTCCTCCTGGGTTGAAACTTCTCCAGCATAAATTATTTTCTTATGATCACAATCTGTGTAAGTGTTCTAGTGCCCAGGACAGTCTGAAGTATATTGGATTGCATTTGTTTCAATTTAGCAGTTTTGTTGATTAATAGCTCTTAACTCATCTCCTCACACAATTTCCTCCAAGTATTCAGATAATCCATCTTTTACTGCCAGTGTTAAATAAAAGCATCATCTTCCCTTTAGAGAGTATCACTAAGAGGTTCCCACTCCCCAGAACTAATACAATATTTCATACCTCTGTCTCCTAGCTGTCCTCACACAAGCCATCCACAGCCTAATGAACTTCTGCTCCCAGAACATTCCACTTCAGAAGGCTTTAACCCTCTAGACAATTCTGTGCAGAACAGACACTTAGAAGTAATAATAGGAAAATTATTTATTCACTCTGGTTTGGTTATGGGTTTCAAAACTAACAGAGAACATCTCAGGCTCGTACATGGAAGCAGGTGGCAGGGAATGGAAGCACTCTGAGAAGAAACACGACATTTTGAGCATGTCCTGCTACCCCCTAGCTGCCTTCCAGATCCATAGTGATTCTGCAGCTACATGACATGAGGTGTCCCCTTGAAGTACACGTCCATGAACCACTTTCTTTGTGTCACCTTGCAACTTACTGATTTCCATACTTACCACAATGCCAGACAGACAACCTTGAAGTGAATGTAAATTATCAGACAGGTACAGGATGCTGGCTTCAGATACTTGAAAGCAATCTTCAGAAAAGGAAATGGTTATATGATGCATTTTGAGTGGGGCCAGTGTGTGGGCTGAGCCAAACACCAGTTAATAGGAAACCTATTATACAGGGCTCCCCCTGGGAAACACAGAATCACAAATCACTGCTGGACTGGCAGGGGAGTCTGACTGATCCGAGGTGACTGGTAAGTCACATAGTGTGAGTACTAGGTATTAAGATGGTGAGCTGGGCCTTTATGAAATGCTGAACACAATCTCTGACAGACCAAATGATCAGAGAAAATCAGAGCAGGTAAAGATCAGTGGAGGGAAGTGCCTGTGTCTCCTCTTAGGTGAGGAAGCAGATTACTAAATTCTCCTTTCAGGCTAAAACTCAAAATATTTCTTGTCTGTTTCTCTTCTGATGTCTGTTATTAGAGACAGA
This sequence comes from Melopsittacus undulatus, assembly GCF_012275295.1. Lineage (NCBI taxonomy): Eukaryota > Metazoa > Chordata > Aves > Psittaciformes > Psittaculidae > Melopsittacus > Melopsittacus undulatus. Next base: position 53,420,649 of record NC_047532.1, on the reverse strand, counting down.
GAAGCATGTTCTCATTCTCCGACTAATGCTGAGTATGTAGGAAATCAGCTCCAAATATGGCTCTGCTATTCCAAAAGTCTTCACACAAAGACAGGCATTATTACTCAGCAGCACTGTGGTGGATTTAACATGTAAAAATTAGACATGAGGCAAAAATCTAAAATTCAGATTAATGAACTGTGTACCCCTAAAATGAGTTATTTTCCTTCAAATGTAAAGGACATAACAACTAAGCTAGTTGAGTACTGATGAGCTCCCTCTTGAGGTTCGAGGCTTGAACCAGCTCAGTAGGCTGGTGAAGTCAGAATGTCAACATGAGAGCAATGGTTATCTTTCCAGGTTTTATAAGCAAGTTTTCTGCCTCAGCTCCTGCTCAATTACACTGACCTAGAAAGCATGGCACTCTCTGGAATAAGTTTCTTATTCTGTCATTTGGGAACTCTTTTAAATACTAAAAATATCAAAGTATTCAACGCTGACAGCTTCTGGGAGACTGCAACTCCCCGGTTCCTTTGACTAATACTGATTTAACTGTGAATGGTAACTGGTGTTCTAGGCTGATCCTTGGAACGTGTGGTTACCCTCCATTAGTAATGAGGATGAAGACCAAACTTGGTGACCTGCAGACTGGTATCCAACAAGACTTGCAGAAATACTGGCCATGCGTCGCCACTCCCTGACAGGGCCTGCTTCTCCAATGGGACCACATGAGTATGGTCCCAAGGACTTTCCAAGTGTGGCCATAACCCACAGCTCATGACCACTTAACAACTACGTCTCCAGAGTCTGTCCTCTCATCAACTGCTTCTCTCCTTACTAGAGAGAGTCTTGATTCAGGAATGGACTCCAGTCAGGTGTCATGTGCAGACAGTATGTAAAGAAAGATGCACAGGACTGTTGATCTAGTCATTCAAAAAGCACACCATATAAACTACAAATGCTTTGGGAGTGTAGATCCAAAGTGCCAAGTCCATAGCTCCCCTTTCCACTTATTTAGTTATCCTTCTACACATTTTCCTTATAATCATACACTTCAGCTCCCATCATCACCTGGATATATCAGTACATATAGTAAAATTTTGAGAGCTGAATTTGGATATTATGTACCTATCATCTTTGTAAGGTGTCTGTGGTAGCTCTTTGCTAGACATCCTGCTTGTTAGTCTTGCTAACATTTACCAGTCATATTCTTAAGCAGCCACCATTTGAGCTGTACAGCTGTAACAGTTACCTTCTTGTCTCTCCAGCCAGCTCAGCATTGGGATTTCTATTTCTACTAAAAATTAACTAGACTTAGCAGCTGTGTGCCCATTGAGAATTCCAGCTGATCTTTGCACGGTTTTTCGAAGAAAATAGCCAGCCACTGCCTTGCCAGAGCAAGTGAAAATCCCAGCACCTTGCTATTAAGGCATCTCATTAGAGAAAAGCATTGCTACCTTCTATGCGCCTTACCATGATCAGTAGCTTAATAGATCAAGTTGCTTCTGAACAGTGAGTTCTTACTAACCATTATAAAAGCTGATTTTATTAATCATTCTGCATAAACTTAGATTACTTACTGAAGCTCTGAAAAGAATGTAACAGTGAAAGAAACAATTTGGCATGTTAGTGACTGTACAATCTGTTCATCCTGCTGCACTTATCTAACTTAACCATTTTCGGAACCTGTAACTCATTTTAAGTTTGGAGTATAGGAAGCTTTCAAATATAGAAATGCCAAAATAGAAGAGCATTCCCCTCCAAACAATCACGCCACAAGTGCTGAAAATGGAGTGTTTAAATTATTTCAAACCTTATGCTTGGGTGTGGCTGAGGAGGGAAGACGCTTAGTATGATTTGCGTAGTATGTAGTTCCTCAGAGCATCAGTAGGTTGCAGCAGAGCGTTAAATTCAACCTGAAATGAGGGTGTTAAAGGACAGGAGCACCACAGGATACTGTTGTGACAATATGTACACGAAGTCAACATGGCGATATGGAGGTATCTGGGAGAATTGTGCTGAACAGCCTTGAATAGTAAGAAGGTGGGCTTAAGATAACCACACACCCAGAGCTTGTTTCTTCTTAGGATGCCAGTGTTAGTCTTTGAGCCTCTTCATCACCCAGTGACATGATGGAATGACATCACTGGTCTGAGAAAGTGATCTTTCCTTTCATTAATGTCGTACCAGCTCTGTGGTTTGGTTTTGATTAGGGGAGAGAGATGCTGGGTTTGGATTCTTTTCTCATTACAGTATCACAGTGGAATCCAGCGATTTATGAGAGAAAGAAAACAAAAAAGATTCCCATGAGACAGTAGTTGTATAAAACGGTGAACAAAAGTAAAAAGTAAATTTTGGCAATGAAAAAACAACATACTCTAGCACTCCAATAATAAAGCCACCATACAGTATTGTTTCTATCTTGATGATACATTTGATATGAGAAAAAACGTATTTCAATCAAAACTCCCAGCAGTTATTAGTTGGGTCTCTGTTCCCGTCAATTGTTGTTTTCCTCTAATTTGATTGTAAATAATAACTCCACAGCTGTGTCTTCTGTAACCAATTGCATCTCTATAGGTTCCTATATTTAGATTGCATACAAGCATGCGCAAAAAGTAACAAAGGCATAAAGAATACTGCTTAGCCTTTAGCAAAATCATACAAAAGAGCTAATGAAGCTCACTCTAATAAGCTTTACTGAATGACCAGCTGTAAACCTTCATTTGTATTCCACAACAGGAATACTCAGTGCCGAGCAGAATGTTACCCTTCCTCTAAATCAAGTTACTCCTTTTCCAAAACATCAGGCTTCAATGAACAGCACATATTTCTTGCAATCTGAAAGGAATGCCATTGCAAGAAATGCTTCTGTGCAACAGGTGACAGGTAGGTACTTCTCCATACAAAGAAATTTCAGGTGACAGTTTTACTGGTCTTTGCAGTTTAAGCCAACCAGCAGGCTACCTAAAAAAAATACACATAACCATACTGGTACTGATAACGGCATCTTCCTTTTCACAATTTCTTCTCTGCCTGCATCATAGCCTCCTCTAAAGTCACAATTTCTGTGCTGCTGCTCTAGCTATAAAGCCAGTGGAAAGAAGAAATTCCAGTTGCAAGGGAAAAGGTCAAGACTTAGTGGCTTATACTTCTCTACTATCAAAATATGGAGCATCTGGCTGACATAATTTTATAGGAAACTTGGAATATCCCCTGTCCCAGTAAACAAATGGTATCCAGAGCAGCTGCACACAGTGCTATTCAAGAGTTTACGCAGTGGTGTTACAGCATTAATACCTGCCTGAAAGCAAAACAAACACAGAAAGACACAAGCTCCTCTAAGGAGCAGGTGAATTATACCTGTCCACTACCACTGTTGTCTATTTGTGACAGAGCGTGGGACCAGAGCACACCAGAGGAATGAAGGCACAGCTGATGCTGCCCTTCTTCCAACTACCCAAGGGAACAGCTGCCAGATACAGACATCTGTTGCTAATGACTATATGACAATATTAGGGCACATTTATATTGTAGCATGGAGGGTAGACACACCACAGTTAGCTAAGCTTGTTATCTGCAGATGGCTGGTTGGTTAGGGTGCTGTCACAGCAAATTAAACACACTGATAAAATACAGTGAATTCTGTAGAGGGCCACCAAACTGGTTAGGGGGGTGGTGCATTTCCTTTCTGTACATTCTGGGGCTGAATATGGACTGTCTTGTGGAGTAACAGGGGGCCATAACTGTGGGATAGTTGCACAGATTAACCTTAGTTGCTCAAGTTGGAATCTTGAATGAGGAAGTTAAGAGTCTGTTTGCTAGTTAGAAATGCATTTTGCAGAGGACAACACTGGCCAGGAGCCCACCAAGACACTCTGGGCCTATTAAATGCTGAGGCAACATGGGGAACATGAGGAACAAACCCCTTAAATAGGGCAGCTAAATTCAGATGGTATGGGTTGTATTACTGTCCTCTACTTGGAGTTATTCCAGTTATGTATAACAAGAATTGGAAAAGAGTCTCTACACAGTAGAGAATATAAAATCAAAAAAAGAACATACATCCCTGGAAGTTTCATCAGCTTCTATAGCAAAAAGGTGAATGTTCATGTCCAAAGAGGCTTGGATCAGTGGTTGACTAGAAAGCACAAGGTAGGAAAAGTTTCCACCCATGTAGGTAGTGTACCAAGCAAATGAATTTTGAAGGAAATATCTAACCACTTTATTTTAAATCCAGAAAATACTTTTAGTAGGCCTTTTATACTAACTGCTAAGAGAACTAATACAGCATTTCTATTTCTGATGGAACTCTTTTCTTCTGGAAAATGCAAGCTCTCCAAAACTAGAATTCAATAATAGCCTGGTAGAGAGTAACATGCAAAAGGATGGTTCAGATCCCCTTCTGTTTGGGTCAGTGTACTGAACACAAATTCACAGTTTCCTTATCATGTAGAGGCTCTTACTTTTATCTGTGATATGGCACTTAGTAGCATAACATGATTAAGTTCAAGGGCAGATTAAATGGTTCATTTCCATATAGAAAGAGGAGTGAAAACTAGACTCCTCTGCTTAAGGTTTCTAGCTGCTGAAAGCTAGCAGGGAACAAAAAACAGACATTTGAGAGGGAAATAGCAGATATTTGTGAGTCATGGTCAAGTACATTTTGATACCAAAATTATAAGTTCAATGTATTTTGGTAAAAGGAAGCTGTAATATCAGCAGCAGACTTCATAGAGTTTGTCTTTCCTGCTGGAACGGTTTCATTTTGTGTAGATAATTAAATATTCGCTGAGCCAAAGAGGGCTACAAAGAAAGAGTGGAGAACAAGAAAGCCACAGCAGGAAAACTGTTCTCAAAAAACACATGGTAAAGGAACCAGTTTCAGCCCTATGCAAAACCATGACATTTTAATACTAATTTTTTTTTTAACCACATGGTTGGCCTGGTCATGAGTCCCTCATCTGAAACCTTTACATTCTTGAAATTCAACAGCCACAAGCAAGGTAAAGAAAAAAGAGGCACAGATCAAACTTAGTCTTGGTAGAGTGCTCAGTTCTGGTTACCACAGCAGCATCTGAGCTATTTTTTTTTTTAGATTTAAAGTAGACACAGAGGATCAGCTACCCTCCCTTTAATTTTATACCTTTAATAGAGCCACACACTTATTAACATGATACTATGGTGAATGTTCCCTGCACCACATTTCAAACTAATAAAAACCTGTCCCCAGTCTACAGGGTAAACTGAATACAATAAAACCCCACTCGCTTCCATTACAAAGGGCAAAAAATAGCAATATTAATAAACTAATTACAAGAGATGAAAGAAGGCTCTATTCCACACCTTTCAAAAACAAGTGATTTATTCAAGATGTATGTATTTTCAAGTTACATGGTTTCCCTCGATGAATATTCCAGTATGCTTCTCAAAGTCCTGGTTTAGTGAGCATGACAAGATTTTCACACACATTTTATGGTACAGTTGAATGCCAAGTATATAGCTGAAGAGGCCAGATTTGTAATATGGTAGGAACAGTCTGGGAATTCCTAATTTCTGTCTTATTTGTTGGCAGTCAATACCAGATTTCCAGCAGAGACCTTCCATCCAGAATTAAAACAACTCTCCCATAGCTTCATACCGAGAACATATTTGTGGCCAATAGAGGTAATGATAATCCTTCAAAGACTCCTCGGTACTCACACTGACCCTTGAGAAACTTGAGCTCATTCATATTTAATAACTACATTACAAGGAAGACATTCACTGAAGTCTGGGGACCTGTGCTGGCCACATGCCTCTCAGGAGAGACACAGTTGCAGCTCAAGAAGAAAGTCTGCCTGCTGCAGACTAGAAAATGAAACAGAAGAGTCTGATACAGAAGAGTGCAGGTCAGAAGGGAGGCTCCAGAAACCAGACATTTGCCATTAAAATACCAGATAAGAAAAAGGGAGTGTAAACCAGTGAACCACATGTTACTCTTAGCTCCACTCATCATTTTGAATTATAGGAATTCACTCCATTTACCTTGCAGCTTGCTCCCAGTAATAGCAAGACTTAGCTTAGGGTACCCACTGTTGCAATGTGCCAAGTGCTTTACAGTGCACATTAGTATCACTTTCAACACTGGGAAAGTACAGCCTGGGAAAATGTTTTGCCTTACAGGCAAGTTACTACAGCTGGAATTCAAGTTTCCCCAGCCTTTCCTCCTTTGCCTACATGCTCTGTGAGCAGAATTGCTTTGTGGGTACAGAAAAAAGAAAAACCTTTGGCAGTGAGTTAATCTTCACTCCCTCATCTCTATCCATCTGATTTGTGCACAATCACTGAACTAGAATGCACTGGAATAGGCAATCTCCAGGTTCAAAAAGGTAGACAGATGCTCCTTTGCCTAGCGCCTAATCCTCTCCTTGCCCCAGGCAGGATCAGTGTGATCTAAACCACTGTGTGCTGAGCTCCCCTGGCATGAGGTGTTCCCTCTCAAGAACCAGACACCTCAGATCCCACAGACCAGTCTCTGGATGGCTAAAGGGTATCTTGGATTCCCTGTTGCTTTTCCCTACTTGTGAGCCTAAGGCCTCCATATAAATACATACTTTAACCCAAGCTTGAAGAGAAGCAGAACAAGGGTTTAAACATTACATTACACTCTTTGGACTGCAGAACACTGAAATAAATCACAAATACCTTTAAGCAAAACAAACCAAAAGAAGATGTTATAATTCTTAAGACACAGACAGTTTTTACCCAGGTACTGATACAAAGTTTCTCTCAGTGAGGTTCTCATTGTTGATTACTTTTAGAGAGGTGCAAAATAAAAAAAGACAACAGGTTAGGTACTGTTCTAAACATACTAAAAATCCTCTGTCAAAAATAGTTTATAGAGAAATATATTTATCCATAAATAGCAGGGCAATTACTAAGTATTTTGGTACTGTATAGGAGAGAAGGTGTCATATTTGTTCTTACTGATTGCTGTAGGTTCCAGATAAGGCAGTATCTGCAACCCACAGTTGTAAGTCTGGAAAATTAGACATGCAGCATCTGAAAGCCACAGATCTTGTTCCAATAGTTACATGCATATTAAGTATATACAGGAAGTTGGCATACAATTTAGCTCTAGTAACTGATAAAATACACATCCCATTTTGAACATATTGGGCTAACTTCACTCTAAATCCAATACCTTGTTCTAAACAGTAGGGAGGTAAGTTAGACAGCTGTGACAGTGTGTGCTATAGGAATGGCTAGACAGATGGATTGACAAAGAAAGGGATTTCAAACCAAGAAACTTGCAGAAGCAAAGGGGGAAAGGAAAAAAAAACATACTGAAAATGCAGTAGTGAAATGCATTATATCCATAATAATTAGTTTCTCATTTAGAAAGCAGTTTGCACTATTGTCATCATAGGTGCTGGTCCTGTAACCCAGAGTGCTAACGGTAAAAAGGTGAATTAGGAAGAATAAAGATGACAGGAGAATCAGCAGCAAAACTAAACTTCAAAACTCTGTAGAAAATAAACCCCAATTATATGGTAGGATCATAAATTTCCCTTCTTGGGAGCATCTTTATAGGTGCTCCTAGGCAAAACAGAATTTACCTAATTTGGTCCTCAAAAATGCAGCTGTGAGAGGGCAGAGGTGGGATTACACTATACAAAACCCATGTATAGTGGGCTAATTTTAGCTTCACTGTTTTATCCTTGCCGTTTATAAGAATTGTGTGTAAAATGGGCTCCAGACTAAAATGCGGAAAGAACTTAGGTTTGCTTTTTTCACAGTTAGCTCTTCTGATAGTTTGCTGATACTAAGATTACACTGAGTTAAAAAGTACCATCATGCAGAGGCAGCCCCCATGTCAAGGGCCTGGGACGCTTCTCATTTCAGTCACTGCAGAGAGAGGATAGAGATTCTCCAAGTTTCTTTAAAAAAGAATTTGAAAGGGCTGGGTGGAGGGGGGGTGGGGGGGTGTTTGTTTATTTTTTTGGTTGGTTGGTTTGGGGTTTTGGTTTTGTCTTTTTTTTTGTTTTGGGTTTTTTTTTGTTTTTTTAAATCCTAGAATTTTGCACAGTGACAAAGAGGACATGAACTTCTCAAGCTATTCTTTCATTAGAATGTCTTTTGAATTGCTGAGCTTTCTGACTGCTCCTCAAATCCCCATTAAAGTTACCAAGAGCTGCAGGCTCTCACCTGGCTGGGAAAAAAGCCTTTAAACAGTGTGAAGATCAAGAGCAGAGCAGGGAGGAACAACAAAAGAGAAGCATTAGGATCCTGATTTGGTTCAAAAGGCAATGAATGCCACGGATGCTAAATGCCTGCTTGGATCTGAAGAGAGACAGGACAAGTTCAGAGTAGAAAAATCCACCGAGGGTTAACTAAGGATACAGAAACCACTTTTGCCTCAGGAAGCTCCTGAGCTGCAGCCTGGGCTAGGTGGAAAGCTGGTTTGGCTCCCATGTATCTGTTCTTGGGCTCATTTTTAATAAACACTGGCAAGATCATGTATTTCACTTCAGGCAGGTCTTTTCCTGACTTAATTAAAGATCTGCCAGCTACTTCACAACTTTGGTTTTTAACTACCCATATAACATCTTCCTCTGGTTTGGTCTTCTTTACTTTTTTTTTCCTGGTTATTCACCTTCCCTCCATCTCCCATTCTCATAGAATCATAGAATCATAGAAACATAGAATAGTTAGGGTTGGAAAGGACCTTAAGATCATCTAGTTCCAACCCCCCTGTCATGAATATCTAAAAAGCAAAATCTTTATCTCTGAGAGCAGTGGAGCAAGGGACTATGCGGGTTAGTTTCAAAAAGGTGAACAACAGTGCAAGAAAATTAAATGAGTTATATAGGGAAAGGACCTTGAAGGAAGACTAGGGGAAAGCTAACTCAGAAGCAACAGAAGGAATGAAGAGAGGGAGATGAAACAGTCAATATAATGCTACATCAAGTTAGAAGTGAAAGAATTAAAACTAAAGAATGAAAGGTATTCAGTTAGAAAGAACTGAGGTGGATCTTGCCCTGCCTGCCCCCTTGCTTGTGGGCAGCACAGCTGCTTTCTGCCTGCACCAAAAATAAGCTGTTTTTTCATACTCCTCTTCCAGCCAGGTATAGGCAGCATTCTCAGTAGCCAGCTCTCCTCTCACCTTTTGCACACCAACATCAAGGTTCGTAGGAGCAGGCAGCATTGTCTGCACTCCTTGACAAAAGCACACAGAAGCCAGCCAGATCTGCGGTGTTTGAACTTGTAGCATTTCTCTGCACATTCTTTACACATTTCTCATCACTGAAGGGTAGTGCTTGATTACAGCAAGAAAACTAGGTTCCATAATTAATGGCATAAGCAATAGCAATAGTTTGCTGAGCACAAGATCTACACTGCACATACTCCCAGGTATGACTGACTCTGTGCTCTCTGAAGAGACTGAATACCTATTTTCTAACTACTCATCCCAAGACAGAAGTAATTTTAATTCTTTCCAAATTACCTTCCTACTCCTCCCCCTCTAGAGACTAAACAAATTCCAAAATCTGTGTTTTCCAGAAAACATCCATTAGTAAAACAGCAATTACTGATCACCTTGCTCCAGATCCTGCCTTTTGCATACCATCTTCATTTATTTTGGAAAGTTTCATAGAATCACAGACTCATGACTGGCTGGGGTTTTAAGGGACCTTAAAAATCACCCAGTTCCAAACTCCCTGTCATTGGCAGGGAGACCTTCCACTAGACCAGATTGCTCAAAGCACCATCCAGCCTGGCCTTGAACACTGCCAGGGATGGAGCATCCACAACTTCTCTGGGTAACCTGTTCCAGCGTCTCACCACCCTTATAGTGAAGTAAAGTATCTCTGTAAACCTCTAGCAGAGTACTAGCTTGTTTTCTTTTTAACATGGATGTTGAATTATGGATGCCTGTCAAGATTTTTTTAAGCAAGACAGTGTTTGGTGTAACAGACAGAACACAACTCATAATGATGGACATTTGCTTCACAAAATGGGGCTGCAGCAAGCACAAAGATCAAATTGTAACAAGAAAAATTAGGAAGGAAAATATACTTTTCTTTCTGCTTCTTTCTCACTCTGCCTTCCCAACAGCACAGGCTACAGTTATCACATCTACCTGCTCTCTGAGAGAGTGATTCTGGGGCTTGATAGCTGAAAGAAAAAAAAACCCAAACCTTAGATTCAACATTAAACAGTAAAAGAAAGTTTAAACAATTAATTTTACTTAAAATTACGTATTTTCCTTATAATTTTAACCTACTATTACTTAAATATTACTTAGATTATTATTTGAATCATATCTTCAAATGACATCTCCAATGTTAAATGTTTTGTCAGCTCCAGAATGAAACATTAAGTCCAATGTTTTAGAATTCTGAATTCCTTTTCTTACCAAATTTTGCAATGTAGTTTTGGTTTTCACATTTTTTTCTGCTATTTAGAGAACAAGTATTAATTTAAAAGCTACACCTGTTATGACAACACAATTTTTCACCTAGTGACATCATGCCATGTGAATGCAAATGACTGCAATTAGACCAAACAAAAAAGCAGGGGAAAAAAAGGGGGGATTTAGAGTTTACTGCAGACCTATCTCAATCCCTGAGTTTTCCTCCTGCATACCAATCAATCAAACAGCAAATTATAAAGAGCATCAGGACATGCACTTGAGGATGTCAAAGCTGGTGCAGAGTTTGCAGGTATGTTTTATATCTGTAAATCTCAGCCACCACTTTAGAAAACAAGCTGAATTTTGAACTGCTAACAAAGATTAAGAGGGATAACAGTCTCAAAGAAGATGTACTCTGTAAATGACAGTGAATAATTTTCCAAATATGGCCATGGTTTCTGGATAAGAAAAATCAGAAACCAGGCAAATTTCAGGTGAATTTTAAGTTGAAATATTAAAGATGTTTTTCTCCTAGCTCTAAGCTTTTTGTTCACAACAATTCAGACTCTGTCTATAAATTAGTCTATTAAATAATTGAATAACATCATATTGTCCAGAACAGAACAAAACTTACCATCAGAATAACCAGTGATGCTCCATCTGTTCAAGAGAAGAATGCTAATGAAGAATGAAAAAGGCATTTGCACTTTTAGTTTGGTTTTAGTTGCACTTTTTATCTATTCATAAATTGCAAATGAGAGAACTGGAATACATTGCTAGCATATTACACTCATGCCCAAGACCTCCACAGCCAAGTATCCCATTTCTCCTTACAGGTCTGTCCAGTTTTTAGTATCATCCCTATGCTAGCATATTAATACTTTGCAATTTGGCTTCTGATTCCCATCTCCATCTCACAAACATCTTTGCCTGCTTGCCCAGCTCAAAGGCAGCATTTTATAACACTAATTAGGGTGGTACTGTGGCAATACAAAAAGTTGCATTTCCTCTCAGAACCCTCTTATACCATAATAACCATGTTTGCTTCATTTCTAAATGTGTAGATTTTGACTGCACAGCAGAAACATGTGGTCTTTTTGGGGGTTGGGGCTCTGCACTGGAACACCATGAGGCAACTCTTAGTACAATACAGTCTTGGAAAGCCCTGCTGGAGACAATTTTGTTAAGCTGTATCTCTAGAGTGTCTCTCACAAAGAGATCTTTCTCTCATATTTTTTACACTCATCTAATGGAATAAAGGTTTCTGCTCTTCATTAAAAGTACTACTTCTGTCCAATTCACCTGCATATGTCCCATTGTCCCAAAACCAACAAGGGAATTGTCAGTAGAATCAGGTGAATATTTCAGTGGCATAAGGATACAGAATAGAAGGAAGATGAAAAAGCCACAAACCTACACTAACAGACACTCATTCTCAAGCTTTTCACATTAGTAGTAATGACAAACTTTTGAGTTAAAACATAGGCGGAGAAACAGTGAATGGCTATCAAGCTTATAATTTATCTTTAAGAGCGTGGGTTCACAAATGCTGTAGAGTTGGCATAGGGTACGTTGGCTACCGCATCATCTGAAGATATGCTGTGACCAGCAACAGGTCTGGGAGCAGCATCTGCCTCTTTTCTCCTTCATACTCTTCATTTGTATTGTCTTTTTAATCTACAAACCGCACCTAACAGCTCTCTTTGCAAGCACCTCTTAGGAATAGCACACTGGAATCCAGACTTAGTTAAAATTTGCTAGAACTTGCTATAACTCAGACTACAATAACAGTATGCTAAAGTCACAAGATTTTATGTTGATGAAATGGAGAAAAATGATGTGCCTGTCTTGAATTTACCCCATGGCTTTGTCTCAAGCTAAAATACACGCTAAGTGAGCTTGAACTAATAATGTCATTTCTGTGATTGCTAATGCTTTAATTAAATGAATAGTTACATTCAAATAAATATCTGAATCTCATTTTGTGAAGTACAAAAAATTGTTTTAATTAAACCTGATTACAGATGTCATCTAAGGAAGCATTCTCTTTAGTACTTCTGCAGTGAAATGGAATCCATTAATCACTCTGATCTTCACATTTGAAATACTACAAAAATAAGTGGCTGTAAAAGAAATTGTTGTCATGTTGTATAGAAATACAGTGGTACAAACCCCCTGTTGCAATGGGAAATTATAGATGAGAAGTGAAAGGCTATCAAAGCTCAAAATTCAATAGGTCTGTTTCGTCAAAAATATGTAACTCTCCTTGTGCATGTGAAATGACTCAGATTTTCACAAAGGTAGATTCACAGGTTTCGAAGAAAATGTAGGAATACTGTCTTTGTGTTCTATGGCAAAATTACAGTTGCTCTGGGAACCACTGCACTGAATTTCCCTACAGCCATGTTTATATCCTCCACAAAACAATTGATTTGAAAAGTTTTCAGCATTCTCTTCATAACAATAAAAGCCATTACAGTAGGACAGGTTCAAATAAACACACTGCTCAACGCTGACAATTTGAAGCTTTTTCACTGTGAACAGTTCTTCACCAAAAGTAATTGCAACCTAAAATAATTTAATTTCTTTGACACATTGACCTAAATAGGCTTATACCAGAAAGCAGAGTTTTTTTCCTGGACTGACATGCTTTAGTGTATTAACATTACAAGGAAAACATAAGGCATGTGTGCTGGAACAGTCCAGTTCTGCAGGGGCTGCTAGGTTCCTTTTACTCCCTTTAAAAAGAGTCTGGTGAAAATAAGGTTTGTATGATTTTAATACTAAATCTTTCTAAACTGGAACAGTATAAAGCTTTAGCTTCTGTATAACCTGCTTCCTCCAGGATCATTATTGAAGACGAAGACCTAGAAAGTTTAGTATAAGAATTGCTATTAGATTAAATAATATATTATTTAATTATATCTAGTGGGTAATTCTTGAACAACTTGCCCAAAGATATTAAAATCTAGACTGATGCAGCTGTGATTTGGCAGTGCAATGAACACAGCTTGCTTTATGATCACATCACCCTGTACTTTCATTATCCTCTTATCCTATTTGCCTCAACTTTGAGTGCTCTTCTTGTACTGTACATGTTATGATTTCAGATCTGGAAGTTTCACAATTCCCCCACATAACTAAAGTATATATATTCCTTTTCTTTGAATTCCTTAAAAATTTTCCACAAGTATTTCTACAGCTACTGACCATGGCTGGATGCTTGATAACCACACTGCTTCCTGGATGTGTACCTCTGAAGATACACTTAACTGTAAGAACTTTTCTTCCTAAAAAGTGGTAAAAGCAGCTGATAACCTCAGACAAGCATGATTTTCTGCAGATACAATCAGAAGAACTTTCTTTCAGCAAAAAATAATGAAGGCTTTCTGACATGCTATAAAATTAAATGTGGAATGAGATCTCAGCTGGTATAAATGCCTTCTGTTCACACTAAACCAGACAATTCAATGTAGGTTGCCTAAGAATCCAATCCAAGGTTTCCTTCTTTAATTAAGAGTTATCAGAAAAGGTTCTGCAGAAGGACTGTTATGTTCCTACTATTGTCCCCTTGATTTTTCTATCAGTCATTTACAATCCACATTGACATACTCCCTCTAACAATAAGATTCTACTTTAATTTCCTACACATTACTTGATTCACCTGGATTATATATAATCGTATTACAGAGGCTAAAAATAACCTGATAATTGCAGAGACTGGTAACGAAGACTTGTGATAATTACATCTTGAATACTTGTTTTGTACCATTTTTACTGTAATGGGGTCCCACTGTTAAGCCTAATGGAAAACATTTAAGACCTTTCCAAGAATCTGGCTAATATTTATAGTAGAAAACACATTCTGATCAGACCATTAAAATCTGAAAGAGGAAGAGACTTACTGACAACCAGAACCAAACTCCTCTAGACACACATCTCCTTTGATGGCTCCTCTACTGACATCACCAAGTGAAGGCGAAAGACGTGAGAGCATAGTAAAATTACATATCTTATAATCTTATTTTTAGGAATTCCATGTGGCCTTGTGATTGCTGGTTATCAAAATAAGAAATGACATAAAATTACCCCAACCAAGAAAATTTCATGCAGTGTCTTACTGACGAGGTATTTTAACTTCTTCCTGCATTTCAATACTACACTGTGGTCAAGTGTCTGAAGAAACTGCAGAAGATGCATCTAGACATCCCAGGATCATTCTGTTGACCTTCCACTCCCCAATCCCCCACCCACCTCCAACCTAAACTTTAACTTCTGACGTAGCTCCAATTCCCAAATCTTTTCCTTTGTCCACACTCTTCCTTTAAAATCAGTCCTGCTAATTATATCATCCTTCTGATACCACAGCAGTATCTATCTGAAATATTGCAGCTTTGGCCCTTCCCACCACAGACTGAAAAGCCATATGATGTTTATTAGCATGCAGCATGTGCTACTTTGAGTTGGCTGGGAGGTTGATGGAGGAGTTAACTTGAATGCCATGCTGGTATTCACACTGGCAGATCTCCAGCTCCTCTTTGCCACCTGCAAACCACATCTTCCCTCAAACAGGATGCTCATTTCACCATTCCCTGTGTGAACACCAGCTTCTGAACATATTCTTGCTTTCCTCTAAATTTACAGGTACAAAAGGGGTCATACACAGAAGTAAGGGCTTTGTTGAGCTTTCCAGCTGAATACCCCTGAATTGTTGACTAGCTTACCTAAGTTTACCCCTCATCTAATTCAGCACATCCTGTTAGGGTTTTGTTTTTAACTAGCCCTTTTTAAAGTTACTTACTCTTAACTATGAGTTCAGTACAAGTATGGCTGTAGGTTTTTATTCAGGTTACAACATGAGAATCAGTTTTTCATTGGGTTTTGAGTCAAGGAAGTTCTTTAAGAGAATTATGAATTTGCTGAAAGATACAAATTCAGGTCAGCCAAAGTGACTGGAAATTTGAATTTATTGAGATGGTTTGGGGGGGAGGGGAGAAGGAAGACTAAGAACATTTAGGATATAAAATGGGGAGAGTTTTCATTTCAAAAGGAAACAACTTGATACGTAAACCCAAAATAAACACTTTCCCAAATAACTTTATTGATCTGAAAGTCCAGGGGGTTTTGTTGGGGATTTTTTGTTTGTTTCTTTGGGGGTTTTTGTTTAGGTTTTGTTTGGTTTGGGTTTCTTCTGATTGGTTTCATTTTTTAAATTTAATCTGGATTTTTTTTTTCCCCAGTTTAATCCACAAATTGAAAGTTCGTAACTTAGTACAGCTCTGCAGAGCCTTTATTACTGTTTTAACTAAAGAGAAATACTTTGTTCTGAAATTTCCAAGCTTAATACTACTTTGCATTCCTCCCCAGCATTATGTTTTCCTCTTTCTTTTTTATCTATTGTATCAATCTTGCTATTGAGCTTCTTTCTTTTTTCCTTATGACCTGAATGCACTCTCAGAGAAGATGGCATATTTGCATTGAGGCAACTAGATGACTCAGTATAGTCTGAAAAATGTTCACAGAGAGAATATAAGCATTCCTAAACAATTCTAAGTGTTATATCTTAAGGGATTTCTGTTATTTATCATATGATTTCAGTCCCTAGATTTAGTGGCATTTGTTATAAATTCGTAAAACGGCAGTTCAGCTAAAGATGCTGCCGCATTACCATTTAGCAAGGTTTTGTGTGAATGGTAAAGCAAGAAGGCTTCCTGTTAAAGGAGAGCAGAATAACCTCTATGATTCAATTAGCCTTAACAAAAGAGGTGCCTAGAATTAGAAAGAGCTACCTGAATCTCAAGTTTAAACAGCTCTTTATATTCTAGCACTGCACTATTAGGTTAGTTTAACAAGCAATTATAATTATTGGGAGAGCAACTTCTCTATTAAAGGTCAGGGAGGAATCACTGCAGCTCCAGCTATGAATATAATTGGACATTTAATGAAATGTGTCTACCCAGTACTTTCTTTCCTTTTTAGCAAATTCATTTTAGAGTTAAAATGCAACACAGCAGTACATCCAGAGACAGTCCAGGGAGGAAGAGGACTATTTATGTTAAACTTCTATTTTTTTTTTCTTTCTTTAAAAAATCTGATGGTATAATGAACAATCCCTAGGAGAAAGCGTACAGAGCATTAAAAAATAGCATTACAACAAATTATGTACAGCAAGTTTTCAAAAACTGATGACAAAGTTTATTATTCATTCTGTATTTAAACATTCAGATCATTTGAACAGGTGGAACATTCCAAGAATCAGTAATTTATGGATCTCAGTGAAATCTACTGTTGCTAAATTTAGATTCACAAATTTAAAAGTGCTGTACACTTCCAGAATTTCAGTGTGCTGGAGAAGCCTCAACCATTTTCAGGTCTTTAAAAGGAGAATTCTAACACCTGTATTCCTGTCTGCTGCAAATCAGAGCTCTGGCAAGACCCTGATACCTGAATAACCAAGATTCTTAATTAGTATTTACATTATGGTTCTTTAAATTCCTGCATGTACCTGGGTCTTCAACCAAATCTAAAGGAAACAAGTATCAATTCTCTGAGCAAAATGAATGATTTACTGCATCTTAAATGATGCAAAAGAAAAGGTCATTCATCCTTGGAACACAGTGATACATCTTTGTCAACCCTCTCATGGTGGAACTTACCAGTTTCAAAGGAGCTGGCAGAAACAAACGGCCTTGAAGAATACAAAAGCATGCTGGAATCACTAGTAATCCTAAATCAATGTAAAAGAAATTATACATGATCCATATCTAAGGCTAGGCTTACCTCCCTCTAAACAGAGAGAAAGGGCTTATAGATTTGAGAGCAGTTTCCTGTATCCTGGATTCCAGGCAAGTTTTTTTTTTTATAAAGCATGTCCTGTGGTAAGGCCTAGTCCCTCATTTTCACTGTGATCCCATTGCTAAGGTATATTGTTATAAAGGATGAAGCACTGTATCAGTTCCTTACCTGGTGGAAAGAATTCTTTAAGTCTTTCAAAAGAAAAATCTTTATAGCTTGTTTGATTGCAGTTTTCTTGGTGAGGCAGCTATAGTAGATGGTCTGCTACTATCATTTACACTTAGATATTCTTGAAACCAGCTCTGACTTTACTAGAGGGTACAGGGCACAACATCTAAAAGTTATTGGTCCCAGACATCACGTGAATGCACCTACATGCTTCACCTGGAGACTGAGCCAGGCAGGAGAAATTAGGCAGCAACTACCTCAACAATTCACGTCCAGGACCAATGGTAACTAAGCTTGCTGGGACACCATCAGACTGCCCCCACGCTGTTGATGTGATCCTAGTAGACCACAGCAGGGTGCTGAGCTGAAGCAAGGGCTCTGCTCTGACTCCAACCCAATAGGGAAAACATGGTCTGGTTGTAGTTCTTCAGTTTTCTGTGGAAGTGCATGTCTATGGAGAAGGAAAACTCTAACTACAGAAATGGAAAGAAAGGAAATGGCTTTTGCATACAGGTTTCAAATGACATCTGCAAATGTTTTTCATCAGGATAACTGAATGACCTTCTTGTTACATACTCTCTTGGCAGGATGCTTTTAAAATAATCTAATAGTGTAAAATAATACAGCTTTCCTCAACAAGATTGATCTCAAACCTGACAAATATGCCACTCAATATGCACTCTGTGGAGCCAATATATGTGTTTTAAAAAAATAAAAAAGTTCTTATTTTAAGCCAGGAGTGTGAACTTCAGGCTAGATTCAAGAGCAAATAAAAAGAATTGAGTCAAATTCTTCTTTCAGCTATCTTCATATTCTTAGTGAAGACAGAATGACTTGTCATTCAGTCTAACTTCGGTAAATATGTAATGTGAGACAAAAGCAAAACCCTGTAGTAGATCTGTGCAGATCCTGAGCTAAGCCTCTGTGCTTCACGCTGAAGTGGATTAGTAAGTGCTCACATATTCTGGTCTGCTGGTAGAGCTGTGGACTGAACATTCAGCACTGCAGAAGAAGAAATATTATCTTGAAATGCTGGAGCTGTGTACTAGAGTTTATGTGTATCCACAGCTTAATGCTGTCCCTAATTAATTTAAGCCTAACCAAAATGAAATTTATTTAAACCAAATGAAGTGAACTTGTGGCATAAATTTATGACAGATGCTACCTGATATTTAAAACCACCCTAAATGGAGAAAGCTTAAGTATAATCTTTCCAAATTTACATCATTGTCAATAATTGAGAACTAATCCTCACATAAGCTTTCTATATCTGTGGGCAGAACTTCCCACCATAAAGTTAATTTTCTACAGATACATTACTTTGGGGTATACCTCCATTAAAGAATTAATTGATGCTTTAAGAATAAATCAGATTATGAACAGCCATATTAAGTTTGAAGCATGGGAATGAAGTATCTGGTTACTCTAGACACAGGATTATCTAGCAGAATTGAAAAGGACAGGGCAGAAGCAGAGGACTCCAAATTACCGTGGCACAAACCACATAGAAGTAAAACAGGCAAGCATGTCTTCTAGGATGGGGCCAAGGGGAGAAATGAAGTGCAATTCAGTCCAGCAATGTTTCCCTCCTTTGATTAAAATATGAAAAAGAATGAATCACTAAGTTTAACAAATCCTTTTCTCCATTACTAAATTACAACATGCTCCTTTCTCCTGTGTCCCTCACTTCTCCAGAGCACTGTAAGTGACCTACTAACTCAGGTTCTTTAGATGCATTGGGAAGGCTGGATAAAATAGTATATCAGAGCACAGCAACTTTATTTCACTTCTGTTGTTATGAAAGGACATATAATATAAGCTGCCTTTGTACTTGAAACCATACTGTCCTGGGTTTAGCCGTAACAGTCATATATCAACAGCACATATGATACCAAAAATACGTCACAAATGAATGGGAGTTCCTTGTTTTGTAAAGAAAATGAATCAAAAGTTACTGAAGAACACAGAATCCAACTGTACGGAAAAAGATATTTTTCTTGATGGGAGCAATTGGTTCTTGTTTGATTGACTTTTGTTTCTGCCTTAACTAAGGCAAAATCGTATGTGTGATGCATTGAAATATTTTGCATATTGCTATGACAAAAGAAAGCTTTAAGGGATAGCATTATCTAGTGTTGGCTGAAGATTTTCTTCTCATTTCCTGTATGGGAAAAGAACTAGGATGCCATCCAGTTATCTATCAACAGGATTCCTTGCAGAGTTAACTTCTGGTGAATAAAAGAATCACAATTCTGTATATATTTTGAAAAGAGTTTTTATTTAGGATCATCTTCTGTTTGCAGACACAGAGCTGTTCCACATGTACATGCAGAACCTACCTTACCTTATCTTTGCTTTTAAATTACTGTTATTAAAGTCTATGAAAAACTGTTGTCCTTCAGCTTCCAACAGAATACAAGCACAGTGAACAAAATTGGCTGTAGCTCTAAGTCAGAAGAGTCAAACAAAAGAATGTATTAATATTCATTTGTATTTTCTTAGCACAAAAAACTAGTCTGACGTTGTTAAAGAAGGAGACACTGGGCTAATGAAATCTATAAAAGGATTTGATGACCTGTGGGAGGAAACCAGCTGGATCAGTAAGCGAGCAAGAATGATTTGGTGGTTGCATTTTTCACAGATGAGAAAGTTCCATTTGCTATTGGGAAACTGGTCTGTATTCTTGCTTTTTCATTCAGTTTTGGTGTGGGTTTGGTGGGTTTTTCTGGAAGAAAATCTTGCCTATGTTTATAATGGCAAGAGACACTCGCCTGCTTCTGCAGAAGTTGTAGCAGTGTTCTGTATTTCTGTACATTAAACCATCTTACAGTACCAGCATCACCTTCTTGTTTATCTGACACTAACTGCCGTAGTGTAAATGTTAGTTCTTTGAAAACTCATAGTAGGTTCTCATATGTCCAGAATGGTCTCTGGCTGTCTTACAACTTTTGGGGATTTAATTTGTTCTGTTTTAACTTTTCTAGCTCTTACCACAGTGTCATTCACATCCAGTATCTGTAGAATCATACAGGCAGGAAATGTAGTGATATCTAGATTTTCTTCTTGGTCTAGACTTCATACAAGTTTCCTCAGTGCTCTATGATTATATGCATGACATCCAGCCTTTAATGCCTTTATATTTCTAGGAGTTAGATGTCAGGCAGATTGAATGATTATTTCCTGGTCTCTTGCAGCACCCAATTAAGTTTCATCCTTGACAACCTTTGAAAAGTTGCTCTGTTCTGCCTGAACAGAAACCTCACAATCTCAGGCTCCATTAGAATTCTCTTGCCGAGAGACTCAGCGGTGTCCTACAGAGTCTTCACTTCAGCTGTATTAAAGAAACCTGGAAGGCTTCCAGTTCACTTGAAAACTACATTTCACGATTTCCGTTTCTTTCTATTCACTGCCTACAGGAGAATTAGCTTCCACCACCACAGCAAAAGACAGCAGTGCTTTATTTCTAGGAAGACAGTAATGGTGATACTAAATTCTTTAATCATGAAAAATGACTGAAATGAGATAAACATTATGTATGTTTTGAGATTTATGATGGGTTTTTATCTGGACAGACACCAATTCACTCATCTCAGTTATCTTTCTACTTCTTTTTCAGGTATCAGTGTACATAAGCAATGGTAAAATAAGGTCTTTCCTTCCAAAGATAAAAAAATTATTGATATTTAAAACAACTGAAAAATACACTGTCTTTTCTGCACTCATTCTTCAGTCAATTTCCACTCAACATTGTTTTAGTACCAAAACCTTTCCAGAATAATACAAACAGGCTTTTAAAGATTGTCCTGAATTTTCTCTGCTTATGCTTCAACCTTGCTTGGAAGGAGGAAGATCTCAAGCATTGTGGCTTCTGGATCAAAATTTGTGCCTCTACCAGTTCAGCACACAAATTCAGTAAGCTTAGCACTGGGAAGTTTTCACGAAGAGTTTAAGGCTTCAGCCTGTACTGCCTGAGGCTTTTGTGACCTTCAACAGATGGGCAATACTTTTTTTATGATAATGAGAGCAGTCTCAGATAAATCATTTGCCTTACCAAAAATTCCAAGATTCATTCATAGGACAATTAAACTTGGGGAAATTCTTTTACCAAGGTTGGCTCAATTATTGCAATCATTAAAAGTGGATCTGGAAGAGATGAACCAAAACTTGACAAAATTAAACCAAAGCTGGTGTTTCTACCAAAACACCTGGCTCAATTCAGTTACTAACCAACTAGGGGACTCGTGTTCTGACTGTGTAGGAACAGTGTTCACACACAACCAGCCAGTATTCATATCAATATACCTCACACAGACAGATCTGGAACAAACTCAAGTGGAAGAAGCAGCAATGACTAACAATGACTTGGACCTGCAAACATGACAATGAGTATGTGACTTTGTTAAAACACAGAGCACAAGACCATAGCGGCAGCCTACTCCTACTGAGTTGCAAGTAACAACTAACCTTTCACTTATAAATCAAATATTTCAACTATTGCTGATACAATTTTCTTTTGCGTTGGGCACATACAAGGAAAAAAATCACTTGCAAGGGCAAATGGTCTGTTTAGAATTTCAACAGAGAGCTGCAAGGATGTAACAAGGGAAGAAAAAACCCAAACCTTTAGAGAATTATTTTCCACAAAGGTACCTTACAGTCCTTGGCTGCAGCCGGTATACGTTTGTTTTTCTGGAAAGGACACGTATGCTACTGCAGCTGATTACTTTTCCAGATATACTGACTTGGTTCAACTTCAAAAATTATCACCAGCTCTCTAATGTCCATACCTGGAAGACAGCTTCTAAATTTCTCATGTCAGGTAAAAGGCCTTAATTTTTCTCTAAAACATTACAAATGTTTTTCCACTATTTAGGTTTTCTTCACTGTTTCTTTATGTCATCCTCAGAGCAATGGCAAAGTAGAGACAATAGTCCTACTGCTGTATTCCTTGCATACTTGTTAACCCAATGTAGAAAAGAAGGCTGCATCTCCCTGTAAAACCAAGGAGCCCAAAAATAAATAACCTCCAATGGAAGGAATGGAAAAAATGAACAAGAACTGCTCAGAACAGCACTGAAACACGGAGCTAGCACCAGGGAATAAACTGAGGCATAAGTATCCAGGCATTCGGAAACATTCAGAATTTGGCACAAACTTCCATTTCCTATATAATACGATCTTTTAAAGCATTGCTCTGGAGAAAAGAGCTTCACCTTCAGTATTTTCTAACAAGAAAAGGAGAGAGCAAAATGCTTTGAACATCTCTTAGAAAATCAATTGCCTCCATTATGTAGCTCCACACAAACATTTACCAGAAACAGAAGCACAGACTGCTCCTATCACAGGTTGTGCTCAGAACAAGAAAGCAAATGCTTGCAAGCCCACCTCTCCCTGTGATGGTATTACTGAGCAGAACATGAGAGAGTAGAAACACATCAGCTGGCATTATAGGAATACAGAGAAATTTGTAATAGCACAGTCTTGTAACACTGCACCAAGGAGAAACTACTGGGTCAAAATCCTGGATTGTTATTAAACACAGTTTGTATTTAACACAAGTTAGTCTGATATTTCTTAGTACACAAAGCATCTCCTATATGATCATAAATTCTAATTAGCTAAATTCTGCCACTTGCCACTAATTTATAACCTCATTTGTTCTTCAACAGAAACTTATACCACTTTATAGAATCTCCAAGTCCCAATTCTACAGATTACATTATACTTGATGAGCAGTAACCACACTTGCTATCTAAATCTTAAAAGAATTTTTTCTTCTTCTGCATGTAAAGCAAAATTACCTACTTTGTCTTCCCTAGTTGTAACCCTCACCCTGCTAAACTTCCATGTTTCATATAATATCACAGTAACTGCTACCTGCTCCATGTGACACAACGTGGCTAAGACTCCTTGACCCTCAATCCCTTGCTGCTCACAGCTGATAGAAGACCTAGCTAAGAAATCATTTTAAGACATGCCTATACTTTGGAAATAGAATGTACTTCAGAAAGCCCAGAACTAAGTCTTAAGATCAGAGCCAGTATGTCTATGCAGGCCAATGCTAAATGGATTTATTTACTTTTGTCCAGAATATTTTAGAATGGCTTATTGGGATTATGCAAATACAATGAATGACACACAAACCCAACCTGACTTGTGTCCAGGTTCTTTACATATCTTTGCCCCATGTTTCCTTCTGTTTCTGAGATCAACATGAGCACAGTGTGGTCTTCTCTTATCTAACCCTATAACCATACAATCAACCATGAGTCAAACATTCTAATGCATTCTTTAGCTCCATTTATTTGTTCTGTTATTTCTGTGCTCTGTACTTCTTGCATATGTACTTGAGAGATATTAATGAAAAATATGAAGGATAGAGTTAATCATTTTTATAACATACACAGTCTATCTCCTGACTGTTACCTATCTCCTGTTCTGGAATGTATAAATCAATGTGACAAGACACTTTTGATAGTTCTCAGATCAAGAAGCTTGGCAAAAATGCAGAATAATTGTGATACTTCTCATAGAAGCGCAATTACTACATTTAATAAAAGAATTTCAAAGTCTGAAAGTGTTGGTGTCTGTCCAAAAAATATTTTACACTCACATTTATTATTATTTGTTATTAATTTGTATTTTTAAATTGCAATCCATGTGACTTCCTCATTTTTGCTCAATATGTGTCAAAAATCATAATCGCTCTTTCTCATCCTGAAACAGTACTCAGAGCACATGAAAATGCGTAATGCCTGCAGCCATACTATCTCCAGCTGTGATAATGCCAGGATTCAGAAGTGGGTCTGTACATGAGTTGCAGGCCTCTAACAGAAGCACACATGAAAGTTATACTGGTAAAGCAATGGGTGACTCTTGTTAGAGGGATGCACTATCCTCTGTTGCACACCTCTTGCAGGCAAATTGCATTCAATAGGTTAAATTTGGTTACACAGCTCAGCAGACAGAGCATCCCCTGAAAAGAGCACCAGTCATAGAAAGCTGACCAAACTCTAGCAGACTAGCAAGGCCAGGTTCATACCAGTGTACCATATTACCATTATACAATGCTCCTATGGGATTGGAAACTAACATTGTTGGACTGTTTGTAGCCATTAAAACCTCAGAGCATTATTACTATTGTTAACTTGCTATGAAAAGATGATAGTCCAGAGATGCTGAATTCTAACGTGGGCAACTCTTCACCCTGAACTGTATTGCTTTCAAGATGACCTTGCTACTGTGCTTGAATATATTAATTTCTACACTTAATTTGCTGCTTTGTTTTGCCTGCAATTTGTTACAGAGTGACTTCTGTGCATATCACAGAGTTTGTATAAATCATAAGGTTAAAACTGCAATGAATTTTGGAATACCTGTTGATAAATGATGCTGAACAACACAAGATATTTGTCATTGTTAGTATGCACTGGCTGGGCTAATACATATTCATAAACAACTACTTAAGTATGTGAAGCATTAACATATGTAGTTTAGATTTGTAATTATCTCTACAGATACAGACAACAACAACATCTCCTTTGCTCTAATACTGCAGTAGACCAAGGACAAAAAAGAGAAGGTGACAGGCTGCAGTTCCTGTGCTGTGCTGGGTTTGTAAGCAGCTCAAGTACTGCACATCACATATACCAAAAGAGCCTGGGCACACACTGTTCCGATGGATCCTGTCAGTCCCAGAGCCAGGAGTCCAGACTATAGCCTTCCATGACAAGCATACATCACTGACATCATGTTTAGAATAAAATACGTGCTAAGAAAGAACTATTTCAACAGGAATAAAGTTTTGGTATCTTGTGGGTTTTTTTTTTGTTTTTAAATTTACAAGTCTACAATCCAAATGCGCTGGATTTGCAAACTGTTTTCTGCCCTCCAGATATTGTTTCCAGTCTTCTGTTCCTGTTAAAATGCAGGAAGTGAAACCCAGAGAAGATGGAAAGAAAAAAAAAATATAAAAAGGTAAATTAAGAATAATTCTAATCTGCTTTTGCACACTGACAAGTTTTAAGCCACTTCTCAGCAGCAGAGCAGCTACACTGAGTGGCTGATACTGGCTTGTGGCTGCAAATATCTACAGAAATGTGAGGTTAGCAACACAAACCCTGATCCCGGCCACAGTTACTGTGCAAGCTTTTTGAAGTCCCTGCCATCTGAAGACTCTCAAGCAGCTAGAATCAGCTTCCCATGACTGTCGGCTTCACAACAGCTTTTCATCACAAGACCCAAGCAAAGTTACCTTGACGTCACACAGAAGTGGCCGCCAGACTATTTTGGTCCCATACTTTGGGACAGAAATGCATATAGTATGTCTGGAAAATACAATAATGCACCATGCATTATTATATTGGTGCAGTAAAATCTGCATCTGAAATTTTATACACCAAGTGACATTAATTCATATTAAGAACAAAGAAAGAAAAGCTTATTTCAAATAGTACGTTATTTATATTATTATTATTTTATATGGCAGTTCTGAAATAACAGATTAATCAAACAAGTACAATCCCTAGCTGAGCTCTTATGCCAAACTTCAGCCCAGAACATTTTACAGCCAAATGATAAATCCATGAAAACAGGAATTTTACACCAAAACTGTAATGGCTGTTAAGGTAAGAATATAGATGGTTGTTCTATAGCAACTACTGAACTATTCTCTTTTGAGCCAATAGCACTGTCACAAATACAGTCTATCATAAACATTTTATATAAGACTTAATAGATAGAAGAGAAACTTGCATTTACGATTCGAGATTCAAAGTCATTGGGTCAAATTCATTCCAGATAAAACAGACTTCTCCAAAATCATTAGTGATAAAGCTGTTCCATGTAAATTTCTCTTTCTGAGGGACTCACTGAACTCTGCTTACACTGGTAATGCTGTAAAACTTGCTGTAGACATGATGAATTGAAGGCTGTGATGTAATCCATATCAATCTATTTCTTTTCATTTTCACTGCTTGTTATGGAGGGTCTCAAGGCACATCACAACCGCATAGCCTTTCCTCTTTCTTCCTTATAAAAAGGTAAAAATTAAAGGTGAGGAAAAGGGACTTAAAAAAGCTGTTCAAGAATGATTCTGGAAGGCATAGTGAACAACCAGACTGTGCCAGGAATACCAGGACTGCTGCACCAAGGGCTCACTGCAGAGCTCATTGATCAGGTCTACTAGAGATGTTCTCTTCTAGAAGACATTTCAAGAAGTGAGCAGGCACCCACTAGTTTATTACCTTTACCACACTGAATGCTTGGCTCCTTTGTAACTCCCCAAACTCTCACTGTTAGTAGATAAATTCATGGCTATTTCCATAATCTCTCTGTTTTTTATTATTACATCTGTTTGTTGTGGGTTTTTTTGAGGGGGAAGAGGAATAAAATTCAGAGTTTTTTTCTTTGTTTCTTCTTCCAAATCCTGGCCTGACGGTCCACAGAGAGAGTCTGCTGTTTATGCTGAGGAGTATGACAACAACAGAAGCTTCCTACTATGGACCCAAAGTTGTAACAGGTAAAAGAACCTATACTGAGCAAGGCTGAAGGGGGAGAGGTGGCTGAATGCTACCATGCCTGTCATCTTGTGCTCCATAAATCACAGCAAATGGTTTATCTTGTTTTCACCTTTCTTAACAGGGTATTTGACTGTACCTGAAACTTTGACTTTGTTCTTCATAAGAAAATTAAAATATCTGTACTCTTTGATGGTGCACAACTGCAGCAGTGACCTATTATCATCAGTATCCTTACATATGGCTGGGACACAGAGTTTATCCTGCCCTAGCTGTTATCAAGTCACCCACCATGAGAACTAGAAAGAAGCATCATCCTGGACTATATAAATCAGTACACTGACTATACCAAACTAACTACTTGCAACAACAAGAGTTTGGTATCTAGCTAATTAAAAACAAAACCAAAAACCCAACCAAAAAAAAAAACCACCAAAAAAACCAACCAAACCCCAGATATCACACTGTATAGAAAGAAAATAGAGCATGGCCCACATGGAAAAGAATACAGGACTTAAAAACAGATTGGCTAAGGAACTAGGGTATAGAAATAAGCAGGAGGTGCATGAAAATGCAACTGAAATAAACATACTGCATTGAGAAAATTAAACAAGCAGAACGGAGTTATTTCCAGCGGCAAATTCTGAGTAGATTGGACAAGAAATGACAGGCCATCTCAGATTACTTATGTTTTATCTAGGTTTCTTTGATAACTGATTTTCTGACTCAAGGAAGGATCTAGACTACCTGGATTTCAGTAAATGGGAGTTCATTAGCTGAAGTGAAGAAGGTGAGGACCAAAAAACTAATTGTAAGAGAGCAAGGGAAATAAATAAATAAGGGTGACAATGAGCTATGCCAAAATTGTATTTAACATTTTCAATGATCTTACCACAAAAAGCATACTAATGAAATTTGCCAGTGATATAAATTCAGGCTGTATCAGCAACAGAAGAATGGAAGGTTAGACAATAAGAATTAGAGTAATAGAAATAGAATAAAATTCAATATCATAAAACATGTCAAAATGGCCTAATAAGAAAAATAAAACAACAAAGGATATAAAACAGGAGTTCACCAGGGTAGAAGTGGCTCAGAAGAATATGAGCATACAATCTGAATGTAAGATGACAACAAGCCTCACAATGATACCTATGAAAGTAACAAGAGACATCATCTGCTTTTTAAAAGCATGCAGGTAATGCTAGGGGGAAGAATGCCCAGCATTGAACAGCTTTGACTCCAATACTGCCTAGAATTTTGCTCAAATGAAGGGAACTGGTGAAGCTTGACTTGCTTCTGCTAACAAATGAAAGCTGATAATGGATAGAAGCCCATTAGTGTCTATAAATACATCACAGGGATAAATGCCAGGAAGGGGAAAGATCTCATTGTGTGAAAATAGAAGATGCTGGCAGAAGAATAAAGCAGCGTGAGCTTTCCAGGAATAAACTGAAAATTGGATGTCAACAGAAGGTTTTTAACCAAAGAATTTACATTCTACAAGGAATGGTCTTCCTGTGGGCACAGCGGATCCAAACTCGCCAGTATTAAAAGCTTGCTTAGTTCCTAGAAAGCAGTAACTGGAGCCTGCAATGACTGGGAGTGGAACTTCTTCACCTCCAGGATGCTCTCCGGGTTTCTTACTACTTCAGCGCAGACCCAGGAAGCTCTTGAAGTTAACAAAGCATAATAAGAACCTGCAAACACCTTAGAAGCTGAACGTGTGGTCTCAAGAGCCTTAGCTTTTTCACTGCACAAGTATTAGCATTAACCTGCCTGGCACATGAAATTAGTTTTGTAAGGCTAATAGAAGATGCATTTCCTGGATTTCTGACCCCCTCAGACTTCTGAAATGACAGCATGACACAACACAGCATCCTAACCCAAATTCTTCCTAATGCTCCTATCTCACTGCTAATAACTAACAGGAACTAGAGCTGGGACATCTCATGGAGGTTTGCTGACATTGACATAAGGCAGAAAGACAACAAATACTTTACAGATCTAAAAATAAAACCAAACAGACATAAATCAGTGAGCTTTTTCCACAGACCTCTTTGCTTTCAGTGCCAGTTCTATTTCGAGGTTGGTTTGTTGTTGATGGTGGGTTTTTTTTTCCTTTTTTTTTCTTTAAACTTGTAAGTGGATAGAAATTTGATAAACAAATTAGGAGAAGGATTACTCCAAGTCTCACTAAAGAATACGCCGAGATCAGATGCTCCCATTCACCTTGCATTTTTGCTTCTGGCTGAATTGCTGGTCAAACAGTGAACAATTTCACCCTTTTTATTGGAAGAGAATAATAGAGTGTTTTGGGCTGGAAGGGACCTTAAAGATCATCTACTTCCAAAACCCATGCCATGGGCCAGGACACCTTCCACTAGACCAGGCTGTTCCAAGCCCCATCCAACCTGACCTTGAACACTTCCAGGATGGAGCACCCACCGCTTCTTTGGGCAACCTGTTCCAATGTCTCAGCACCCTCACAGTGAAATTCATTCCTAGTATGTAATCTAAACCTACCTTCTTTCAGTTTAAAGACATTATTTCTTGTCCTGGTGAAAGGTAAGCAGATCTTAATTTTACAGAGATGTAGGATACCAGTTTAGCTGGCTCGGTCTGAGGAGCAGCTCTAAATCCGCCTTCCCAACCAGAAGAGTGACGTGTTTACTCTCGTCCCCGTTCCCCCGCTGCCGGCTCGGCTCCGCCTTCGGTCTGTCTCATGTCCCTGGAAGCCCTGCGGCCACTCGTTCTAGGAGTCAGCAAAGCCCCGGGGGCTGCAGCTTTACGTTTGAGAAGCCACGGTTTACAAAACCCCGACATTTTTTGTCAGTAATTACGTATAATAATTACAAGATGTTCTTCCCAGAGAAAGCTTCAGTGTAAACAGCATTCAGGAAAACGAAGTAGGAATTTGGTGTGCGGTCCGGGAAATGAAATGCAGCACCTTTTTTTTTTCAGCTGAAATACGAAAGCTGATGATGTTTTGTTATGCAAATATACGGAACTCGACTCCCGCTGCACTAATAGTTGGCGTTTCGTTGTGGTTTTGGGGCCCGGTTTCCCAGTGCTCCGTCCCGCCCGTTGCTCCCGCGTCGTTGACACGGCCCCGCACGGTGGCGGAGCACGGACCCGAATGAGTCCCGTTCACCGGAGCTGCCTGGGCCTACGGCTGTTCCTCGGGTCGGACCGGAGGGCGGTGCGGCGGGCGGCAACGCGGGGCAGAGCAGAGCGCAGTGCAGCCCATGCGGAGAAAACCACTCCAGGGCAAGCTTTCAAGGGGACTTCCTTTGTTTGGTTTGTTGTTCTCTTAATCAAATAAACCTAATTCACATAGAAAGTGTCTGTTTGCTCTTTGTGTCTGTAAAAAAAAAAAAAAAAAAAAAAAGAAAAGAAACAACGGAATTACGATGTTAACATTTCCAAATGGCAAAAAGCGAATTTCAAATAGCTGGCAATGAAAAAGCTCGATAAACACATGCTGGCTAAAACTCACTTCTCTTTCACACCCACTACGCCTGAACTCCGTATTAACCATATGCTTTTACAAAATCAGTTTAAATTCAACACAGGGTTTATAATCTGCTTTGTAACAATGCAGCTGTAATAACCTCAAGCTCCTGAAAATTTAAGCTAAAGAGAAAGTGAATGCTGAGATTTGCAGAGTCACACAAGAGACAGAACATTTGTCCTCTATCACAAACCAGTTCTGATTCTTTAAGTATTTGGTAGTGGTGGTATTTGTGAATCATACTGTTTATTGCTGCCTTCAATTTCACTGATCATTCTGTATTTATAAATGTATAAATTCCATGGTTAATAGTATAGCAAATTGAATGTACACGTAAGTGAAAGTTTGGTAAGATTTCACATTTACTTTCAGCCTCACCAGGTGTTGAAAATTATGCACTTTATTTAGAGTTGCCTCATGAACTTCCTGGTTCTTCCTGACTGGCCTGTTCTCTTTACAGAGCTGGATAAGGCGGTGGTCTCATCTCCCTTCTATTTGTATCAACTTGTCAACAACAACTGTAATTTGCTGGATTTAGAGCCCTGTGCATTACACTGCATGGGTTATAATTGTACCTGTTAAGTCACCAGGCCTCTTAAACAGCCAATTCATAAAAACTGTTCCCATGTAATTAAATATTAAAAATCTGTGGCCACTACCACGATTGTAACTGGTAGAGTTTGCATCCTAAATCCACTTCCACCAGGACTGTTAATGGGGCAGCCACCTCCAGGCTGCTGGTGGGGGTTCAGCCGAGCGCTGGCAGAGCCCAGGCTAACAATGCACTAAGGTAGAGCCTGACCAGAGCATCCCATCAACACAGGGCTCTCCTGTACAGGGGGCTGGATATGCGCAGAAAGGAAGCTGCTAGTCCAGAGAGCTTTCCATCTTAACCCAGAAGTAAGCAGCCAACACATAACAGACAAATCTCATCTGTATAGAGTACGTGACATGGACAACCTTCGCCGCTCCCTCTTTTAATAATTTCCTTAATCCAGTTCCCCATAGCTCAGTCCCTGCTCACACAACGACATCATCTGTCTGGCCTGTTGCTTTCGAAGGCAAAGAAAACAGTAAACCTCTTCTCCTCCCCCAAGCATACTTGTGAACTTTCTGATGGAACATTCTGCTTTTGAAAAATGAAGGTTTGTCAAAACAGAAAAGCTTGAGGAGCAGAGTCAATTTTGTTGACTCTTCAAACCTCAAATTCTTGCCAGCTCAGCTTCTCACAGGCTGAGAAGTGCCAAGGCCTTAGAAGCTGTGGCTGAATCATTCCCATCAAATTCTTGTGAACTCTGAGCTTCTTATCAGCCCACCAGACAAACAACCAAAGCTCTGAGCTGCAAAGGGAAGCCTGTCAGTTGTTTTTAGACACTTCCATTCTACTCCTCTTAGACAAGAACTTTTGTTTCCAGGAAACTTGAGTAATAGTAAATTTCACTACAATGCAGGAAGATTTTGGTTTGTTTTTCTCTTTTATATGGAAAACTCAACACATAAAGATCTTTCACCATATAAATAAGCACATAAAGGCATGAAAAGCTGATCTTTTAGCAATCTACTCTGCCAGAAAGTAGGCAAGAGCAGACCATTTGTTTGGGAAGTCTATAAGTACAGCCTGTGCTCTGCAATCACCCTGTCCTTCTGCCAGGACAGAAAATCATAGAATCATAGAATGACCTTAAAGATCATTCAGTTCCAACCCCCACTGCCACAGGCAGGAGAACCTTCCACTAAACCAGGTTGCTCAAAGCCCCATCCAACCTGGCCTTGAACATTTCCAGGGATGGGGCATCCACAACTTCTCTGTGCAACCTACTCCAGTGTCTCACTACCCTCAGAGGGAAGGATGTTTTCCTGATATTTGATCAGTTTAAAGCCATTCCCCCTTGTCCTGCCACTAAATGCTCTTGTAAAAAGCCCCTTTCTCGTTGGCACCTCTTAGGTATTGGAAGACTATCATAAGATCTCCCCTGCACCTTCTCTTCTCCAGGCATCTCAGAGCATCTCTGGTCTGCAGGATCTGTTTGACCTACCTTTACCTCTTTAAAGAGGCCACTTCTCACATATTAGTCTTTCAGTAGAATATCTTTCCACTCATGCTTTTTTTTCTCAAATGTGCAGTATTACCCCCTCCCACACCTTTAAGTTACACAGCCATTTCTAACTAAGATAACAAATAATTCACCTAGGAGGGCATTCTGGATACAGCAACACTCAACAACACTCCTGACGTCAGCAGGACAGATTTGTAAAGCCCTTGAAAAACAACTTTATTCAGCACTCAGTTCCAAATGCAACTGCAAGCCATAGATAAATCCCATTTTGTCCCCTCTGTAGCAGCAGCTGGCCAAGCTGATTTGCACAGCTAGCTTAACCCCATGTTTAATATGGGACCTGGGCTGAGGAGAGACTCCCTGCTGTGTTCCTGTTTGGCTCCCTGCCAACACAGTTATTATTTCTCACTTTATTTCTGTTCCAGTAACACCTAAGAGCTCCAGCCTCTAACATGGACTTCACCATTACTCAGTGGACAAACACACAGCTAAAAGACCAGTCCTTGTAGCAATGGAGCCTTACTACTGAGCTTGAAGCAAACTGACAGAGAAACACAGATTTTCCTCTCCTAACATTGATAGTATATCCCTGCTGACAGAATCCTGGGAATTCGAGGTCAGATGCTGTAGCTGCTTTTACTAAGAAAAGGAGCAAACCGACTGTGTAGTAAGGTCAAAGGCAAAAAGAAAGCAAGAATAGATGATGATGCCTTTCCTGCTTATGAATTGTAAGGGATTTCTGAGCACTTCCACAAGGATCAAGATAGTGCCAAATGCTTGCAGGAAACAAATAATGTGACCAGGCAGCTTTGTTCATGAATCACTGCGCATTGCAGTCAGTCAGCAATACCAAACGCAATACTGTGTACATCCTTCACATGAGGCTCCTATTCACTTCTTGAATCTGAACCTTACCATTTACAGTATTTTAAAGCAAGACACCTAGAAAGCCTTTTGCTGCAACTAGAAAGAAGATGCAAATAGAGCTGAGGCTGAAAGAACAACCAACCCCCTTGCTATTTATTTAGTATTGTTACTTTAGAAGATTGCTTGGACATGCTGTCAAAGCTGATCCAGGAAAAATCTGTCTCAGGCACTCCTGAAGTCGGCTAAGTGGCAAGATCAACTGACAGCAAGGAAAAAGCTTTCAAATGACTGAAAGCATTTAGGAATAAAATAAATGATCTGTCTTCAGGAGTGTTTTATACAGTAATACTTGTACCTAGACTGATACAAATACCTTTACAATAGACAAAGTCTTTCACTGGGAGATACGTTTTTATTTAAATAGGATTATCAATTACATTTGATGTTCCATTCCTGTGTGTTACCCACAGTCTTTGCTGCAACCACAGCAATATTTCTACCTGATTACAGTATATGAAGTTGCCTGAAAGAAGAGGTTCTGTGGCAACAAGCTCTGTGAAAATGGAGTATGGATTCTGCAGTAAATATCTGATTCTATTAAATAAATATAAACTGTGTGCCATGTACCATGTTTATACGTGGCAGTCCTTGGGTAATGTTTGGACCTGATGACCTTAAAGGTCTTTTCCAACCTAGCTGATTCTATGATTCTATGTACAATACAGGGGAAATACTGGGCACACCGTGTTGATAGTTGGTTTAACCCAGCTGGTACAGAGTCTGTTTTAAACCATTAAAGGAATTCCTAAGTTAGAGGAACTGATGTCATCAGGACAGAACAGAGCACTGGAACAGAAGCAACCAGGAATCACAAGGAAAACTGCTACACTGTTACCCAGCTTGTCATTCAGGGGACAATGCCAGGTGATATGACAGCCCATGTCATTTCATCTTTATTTCATCAGTTTGAATCTACCTCAGATCAGTGATGACCAGGAATAATTGATGCTTCAATATGAGACTGGACTTCTCTTTCTACTCAGAACCAGAATACTGATCTTGCTCAACACTACTAACTGCTGAAGGGTCTTCTAGAGTAAACAGTGTTGGGAAAAAAAAAAACAACCCACAAACCGTAAGTGCTTCTATCTTCCTCCTCAGAAAATAGTTTTGTTGAAAGTTCTACCACTCCATATTCTAACATTCTTAATTTGAACCATTCAACCTTACAGAAATACATTCCAAGTTATAAAAAAAATAAAGTATTTCATTGCTCCAAAATAGTATTTTGGGGAATGATATACTCTTATTCTTTCCACAGAAAAGAAAGCATAAGCCTTTTGTTTCAAATCAAAACCAAGTGTAAATTTAAAACACTGAGAATATCCCAGAGATGTTCTGTCAGCAGCAAAAATGCACTTCAGGCTACCTCAGAGAGGGAAGGTCGTCTGTAATATATCACTGACAGATGCACTTGGATGTGTCTTGGATGGCAGTCTAACTATAAACTGAAAACATCACAGCCTTTGGTACTCCATTGCTTTGCAGGTCAAGACTGCACTGCCATTTCACAGGCAGTCATCTCCTTTGTGATTGAAAAGAGGATTTTATTCCCTATCAGTTGGGCACCTTTACAGGCAACAAAAATATAACAACTAATACATCCTAACCTTCTTACCAAGGACACTGATGAAGTAGACCAGAAGCCTAGCAGCTCTGCAGTAGTTAGTTTTGGACTAGGCATGGGTAACTTAGACCTTGATTTATAGGGATCCTTATGGAAATTATGAACATGTTTTGGAGTACCTGGAAGCAGTGGGACTAGGGAGGAGTAGCTGACATTGCTCTGTCCTAGCCCTGTCCGTAGACCACACAGTGCAGTCTTCATAACCACACAGCATTCAAATTCCTTGCGCAGACACAGACAATCAGACTTGATGTAGATTTTATTTGGCAATTGATAGACTTGACATTTAGTCACAGTGACACTTGTTTCTTGCATTTGCTGAAAACATGGAAGTTCATTAGACTCTAAGAAACAAGGCTAATCCATGTCTATACTGTAGTTGAGCAGTGTGACTGCAGGGGGTGTAAACATGTAGTTAGCTTCCTTACCAACAGCATCACAGCCACAGCAATGCACATTTCAGACAGGGCACACGAGACAGATAATCTGGTATCCTGGGTACAACACACAGGTCTATGAGTGGCTGAAGAGAAGGATTACATCCAACCCTGCTCAGGCCAGCTGACTGCTAAACCTCTCCTGGAACCAGATCTGAAGTGAGCTAGACTGGCCATGACAGCACAGGAATCATTGCAGGGTATACATATTAGCATTAATTCGTTTTGCTTTAGTACTGAAGGCTGAGAACAATGCTGGAGGTTGCACTCACTATTCTCAAAGTTCATAATAAGAAAGAAAAAACCCAACTCATTCATAAAATCTAATGTCTGATTTTTTAATTTTTTTTTTTTCAAATACAGAAGCTATTACAGCAATTTTAACACTTTCAGGTTTTATTCTACAACTTTTCTTAAAAGAGTGGTTATTTTTTCTTAATGTTACAGTGTATTTTCTTCCAAAAATATTCTGCCTTTGTTGCTGAGGAAGGAATACTAGCTGAGAGTGCAGCAAAATTGCTGCCTCAAGACAAATTGGCATTCATCATTCAAGCAGAAAAATAAATTAAGTGCAACATTTAGGCACTCTGCATTGGGTTGTTGGGAAAAATCAACAAAGGCAAAACAAATGTTATGTCAGCTATTGACTGTAGAAACTGACTAAATGAGTAATTTCACCAGTACTTATACAGCCCTGCACTTCACAAGGTACTTGAAACTGTGAAGGCTTTTAATAGTTTTTTGTTGGAACCAGCAATCAACTTTACATGTTTTGGATAGAAATATGTGGCCTCCGTAAATCCTAAAAGCTACATACATCCTTTTAATATTTCAATTTGGCATTTAAAAACAACAACAGCAATATTATTACTACTGAGAATTGTTAGACATGATTATGACTTTTGCTACAGTCTGGTAGACTATATTACTGCTTTACCTTGCCTTTCAAGAATGTCTTTCATCCTAAAGGGTTCAAGAGTGCTTACACATATTACAAATGCACAAAGCGGACTAAGACAGTTCATTTCATGTACTAGCAGAACAAGGCCATCTCCACTATCAAAAGTGTCTATTTTACTTTCCTCCGGTACTTTACGACAGGAAAGGGGATGGGAAGATTATAAAACAATGAAGTTCATTACTGGGATATCTGTCACTCTGCACAAGTCTTACCAACATCTACTACAGAGCACAATACTCCTCATCACTTGTACTCCATGAACAATAGGTATTGCTGCTGGTTTGGTATACTTCTACCATGAAAACCAGCGTGCAGTTCATGCATAATTCACATACTCCCTCAGTATTGATTTTCCATCACTATCACTTTACCAGGGCCACCAACATTCTTTAAGATACTCTCAGTCCCTACGCTGGATTAATTTAATATTGCCTCATTAGAAAATTTTGCCTCCTTTCCACTCATCCTTTTTACCTGACTATCAATCAAAACATTACATGTCACCCCCCCTCCCAAACACACACACAATTATAGTTGGCTCCTACAGCTGATTCCTGCTCTTAAAAACTGACCAGCTTTTCTAGAGACTAGGACCTCCTCCTCTCATTTTCTTCATTATTTGACCCCTATCTAAAGTTGTGGTCCACAAGTGAGCTGCAGCCAAGCTGACTTCCTCCAACACAGCTGGGGCTTGTACCACTCAGCTATGGCCTAAATATTTGCACAGGTCACTATGGAAGCAATTTTTAATCATGTTTTTATTTTCAAAATTAATCTTTTCAATTTTTTTTTGTCATCTTTTACCATAACTCAAAGTTTTAGCAGACTAGTTCAGGACTGAAGTAGAAGTACGATATTTGCAGCATACCTAGTACATACTACGTGCTTTTATTCACAGACACAATGTAAAGTCCTTCTGAATCAAAACTGACCCCAGCAATAGCCATGTGAGGAGCATGTTGATCTGTATATTCAAGCCTTTTTGATAACGCAGGATGAGACATATAATGCTGAATATCTTAAACAGAACCAACAGATAACTGAAACATCCTAGCTGACCATGAGCCATGTGTGCTATCACAATATATAATAATGAAAAATTTTGAGAGGAATGTATACCAAGACAATCACAGGCTTTTAGAGGGCTACTTCCATGTGCTAAGAGCTATCAGCTTACTTACAAAGCCAATGCTCTCATTATTAGATCTGAGAAAGGGTTAACCCACAGATGGCATGCAAAAGAGAACGGTGACAACAGTGTGACAGAAACTATCCTTTTCTGTTCCCCAGACAGCTCTGACTTTCATCCAGGGCCACACTGACTACCACTCTCCAGGGCTCTACTTACATTCCAAGAAGGTGTTCATATCTACTTCTCCTGCTGCCACCCAGGTCATCTGATCCCCTCTTTCCTCATAGGAAAATAAAACCACTTATGGCTTGTCCTCAGCTTTTCATTTCTACCTGACACCAAAGAAGAAAAAATTACAGTTTTGTGATGGGTTATAATCCCCCTGCACATTCTTTGTTAGTTCTGCACCTCACAGCCTTTTCCTAATATGTGTGAACCTGGTCTTCTCAGGTCACTTCTCCTTTATGCTTCTTAACACATCACTGCAACTTTGTATATGCTCCATATCGCTTTACAGCCATAGCTGTTCTTCCCCTAGGGCATGTTAATCCACCACAACAATCTGGGTTAAGCAACAGCCATGTATTCCAGCATGGTTTGACAAACCCTAAAAGGGTCAAAAAACCTGTATGATACACTGGTAATACACAGTCCCACTGTATGTGCAACTATTTTCACATCATGCATTTAGCAGAGCAGAGAAAGTCCCTGTTATTGCCAGATGAGGTCTTGAAAAATTACAAAAAAAAAAACCAAAACCAAAAGCCACAAAAAACCCCCCCAAACAAACAAAAAAAAGGCAAACAAGAAAACCACCAAACAAACCAAAAAAACCCCAAAAAGATTCCAAACA
Organism: Melopsittacus undulatus; assembly: GCF_012275295.1. Taxonomy (NCBI): domain Eukaryota; kingdom Metazoa; phylum Chordata; class Aves; order Psittaciformes; family Psittaculidae; genus Melopsittacus; species Melopsittacus undulatus. The sequence continues at coordinate 53,382,282 of NC_047532.1, read as the reverse complement.
CAACAGTCTGCAAGTGTATGGATTTGTCCCTTCCATTTGCTTTCCAAGATCTATGCCAGCAGGGCTGTACTTGCAAAGTCCAGTCACATTTTAACAGGTTTTAAGTACCCAGTAAGCATTCCATATTCCTCTATAGGGAGCCAACAGGTGGGAAAGATGCACCTACCAGAACATACCAACAGCATGCAAGGAACTTGGATGGATGCCACTTTTTGCTGAGCTACTAAACCCTGATGATGCAGAGTCAGAATCATGTGAAAAGGTTGTCCTTCTGCTGCTTTCCCTGGTTGTCTTTTTCATCGTTTTCAGCCTTATGTCACCATTGTTCTTGTACTACCTTTTGTTGGCAGCCTACCCTGGGTGATTTCTCCACTACTTGTCTGATACATGGAGTGCTGTAGCCTTCTTCTGTGTTTTCTGCAGAGAGATTCAGGAGTCAAAGAAGCAAAATTCAGTTATTAACTCTCTCCTTTTTCAGTCTCAGGCAACTTGACACAGACAATTACATCCTCCCTACATCAGGGGAGAGATTACTTTGAACCAGAAGTGGAACAAGTGTTAAACACACATTGCAGCTGCACAGGAAATTTGCTATTCTGTTTTAAATGAGAGGGGTCCCATAATTTCCGTGTTTCAAGGTGATTATCCTAAAGTAATGTATGGTGAATGACAAATGTGGCTGACGAATAATTTGAGTATTTTCCCTTGCATGTAAATATGACTTTTATAATGAACACTGCTGTACTAAAAAGGTTCTGCGTAACCAAAACACTGCACAGCCAACATCTGTTATTCAAAAGACCTCAGGGGTATGAACCCCCCCACCCCCAGTAAATCATTTGACTTAAATATGTTTTGCTCCATGATACAAAGTACGCTTCTACTGCCATTTTGTCTGACTCGCCAAATTCTTCTTGCCTTCGCATGACACAGTTTTCTTAACAGAAGAAGCTATTTCTGTAACCTTTATGTTTAATGTTGTAACTAATTGTTATTATTTAATAGTCTATATGTCATTTGTCACATGGTGAACTGTCGATGCTGAAAACAGATGGACCACCAGATGAACTCCAGGAAGGATTGGTTATAATGTCAGTGATAAGCTAACAAAATGAAATGCAAAATGAAATGAATACTGAAGACACTATTCAGCTAAGAAGACTGTCTACAAAATAGGTTTTTTATTATTCACATTCATTAAAGTGCACTTCAGCCATCCTGTTTTGACAATTTCTGTTTTGAGACTTTTCAAAACAACTACAATGTTTTGTTTTTTTTCTCCTCCAAATGCTTGCTTGATGCTCTAAGTTGGCAAAAGTGACCCTAACTTTTAGAGATGATTGCTTTAACCATCGAGGAACTTAACCACAGTTATATTTGCCAGCAGACTCAAAAGTGCACCAATTCAGAGCTTGAACAAAAAGTCAATACATGCATGAATTGCACTGACCAGCAGTGAATGATTGCTTGCCACTGGTATGCAACCATGACTTAAGTACCCTGATTCTGGCTGTGAATATACTTTGTATTACTACTTTGGGTCTACACATGAAAATTTCATTAAGTAAATGGTAAAATCTTTAGTAAGATCAGTATCTTAAACACACCGCATGCAGCTTCTAGTAAATCAGTGGTAGGGAGCAAGCTAAGATTGGTAAGCAAAGACTCTGGACACAAAATACAGAAATTTGCTCATATCCTTATTTCATATGGTTCCTCATCTATTGTTTGAATAAAGTAGCTCTTCCTGTGGAAGACAGGAAAATCCCAACAATCTCTTGCAACCCTGGCTGCGATTTGTTACCAATGCCATGTGTCTGATCTATCTATGACTTTATAATGGATATTTTAGTGGTCCCAACATAAATCAGTTGTCACCAGAGGAACATGAAAAATCTCATTTTAACTGAGTTACTGATATCTGACAGCTACCATGACTATTGCCATGTATGTGAATCATGAAATGAAAACAAATTACAGGAGGTTTGGGCACTGACAGCAATTCTCCATTTTGCTGCAATTTGAAACAATCCCCGGGGTTAAACAAACAATTGTTAAGGAAGGGTTAGGGTTTTTGACTTTCCATTTTTTTCTTGGTTTACATTTGAAAATGTTTGAATCTGAATTCGATTTACTGAAAATGCTTTAAAACTGGAAACCAAAACAAAAACCCCCAGCAGCAACACAACCACAAACAAACAAAACCCAACCAAAACTCTGCCACATTTATCATGTGAGCTAACAAAGTTAAGCTCAGAATAAACGAGAATCCATTTCAAAGCATGACAGTGAGGTAGGCTAAGCTTATGGATAGCTTATGAATTGTTATTTCCCATCACTTAAGATATTTAAGTATTTCTAAAATGTATGCTGCACCTACAAAAACAATAACAATCTAGATAATGGAGCAAAATGTGTTATGCAGAAGTTGAAAGAATATAGTTATAATAGCTGTAATTTTCCTTTTTCCTTTTTAGCATCATAAATCAATTTGACATTCTCTACAAGCAAACAATAAAGCACAGAATGAAGTTACATGCACACATGTTTGTATGTCATCAAAATGATGGAGTGTTGCAAAAACACTAATGGCAGACTGTGCAAAATCTAGCAACATAAAGTATGTACCAGTATGTCTAAATATACTAAAGCTCTAAAGAATGGAGATGGTTTCCTTACAGCCTAAACCAATTATGACTCTGGAAATACTAGCATTTTCATTTTCTGTGTGTTGTATTTACACAGTGTGCACACTGCTTCTCGGGTTTTGTGTCCTTAAGTAGTCATCAGAAAGTTATGACCCTGTATGTACCTAGTTTACATAATGTTACAGTCATCTCATATGGCAGGAATTTTTATTACCATTCAGAAAGTAAACCGAGATCAAATCCACTGACATCAACAATGCTTTCTAGTGCAAAATGCATTTTGCTCAAAATGGAGGCACAAAAATGGAGCCAGGGACAAAGGTTCAGACTCTAGAGCTTGTCAAATCAGACTCTCAAACAAAACTCATCTATTTCCCTTTGCTTTGAAGGCAGACATGAAAGTTAACTCTGGGTTTCCAGCACCAGCCTCAGTCATTTGGTGACTATCAGAATGCCAGGTAGATACAGTCCAAGTTGTCTTTATTCAACTGAAAAGCCACTATGGGAAGTTCCCCACTCCTACCTGTTTGTTTCCACTCACAAACAAGCAACAAAAAAGCTAAGCAAACATTTCGCAAAGTGTTTCTCATTTCATTTTGGTTTGATTCTGTGATCCACCTTAAAGTCCTGACCCCTAACAGGACAGGTGAAATGCCAGTCAACCAGGGCACGGGCAAGAGATTCTTTTATAGTCTTATACCACTATCAGTCTAGAAGATACCTCAGAACAGAGTTTTTTTTATGGTGACACAAGAATAGAAGGGTTTCCACAGAAAAAGAGATATTAAGCTGCCCAGCAGTTATGTTCTGTAATAATATCTCCATCTTATGTTAAATTCTAAAGCGGATTCCACCAAATACTTACCTCAAAATAATTTTTACAGAATTTATTAATTGTTAATATTTAAAATTATCTAAGAAGAATTCCCATGTTTCATTTCACAGAATGGTTTGGGTTGGAAGGGACACTAATGAACATTTAGCTCCAACCCCTGAGATGAATTCAAATCTGTAAGATATTTGCAGTAGGGTAGACTGTATTTTCAACTGAAAGTAGCTTGAAGTTACAGGTTTCTTCACAATGGAAGTTTTTGGCATCTCATACTATTCTAATTGAATGAAGAATTCAAGAAACTGATTTTCAATCAGTAAATCAGAATCATATTAGGGAAACTAACAGGATTTGACCATAACTAGTGAATTTTAGTCTGAAGTTCTTGATTGCTATTTTGAACTGGCAGACTTTTTTGAAGCATAATAGAAATTAAAAACTTAGAAGTCCTCTGTTAACAGCTTCTTCGGAAGCAATACCCAGGGAAAGTTTAGTGTAGTGTGAACATTACATTATTATCTCTTCAAATATACAATGTAAACACTTGAAAAAAATCACAAAAAGATTTATAATAAAAACATTGTTAATGTAGATTTATAGCAATAAATGGTAATAGTACAGCTTGATATAGCAGATTTATGGCAATTACAATTTCACTTTGCTTTCATGTGTTACAAAATACTTCACACTGACAAACACCTCAGTTTGTATCTGTATGTATACATACACATATACACATATACACATACACAGAGGCATATGCAAACTAACTGAATGTATGTGTGTTTACACATGCACACACATAGAATCATCCACTGTGGATCTAGCTTACTGTACTGGCTATGACAGTGGGCAGCAGCTATGCAGAGGCACTAAGATCATTATACTACAGTACGTAATACTACACATCATAAAAAATATTTCCTAGTCTTACTAGGCTGGCCAAAGGATAGCAGTTTTAGACATACATAGCCAGGTCCTACACCTGGGTCGGAGCAATCCCAGGCACAGCTACAGGTTGGACAAAAAGGAAATTCAGAGCAGCCCTGCGGAGAAGGACTTGGGGGTGTTGGTCAATGAGAAAATGAACATGAGCCAGTTTCAGGGTGCGCTTACAGCCCAGAAAGCCAACTGTATTCTGGGCTGCATCAAAAGAAGCGTGACCAGCAGGTCAAAGGAGGTGATCCTACCCCTCTACTCTGCTCTCGTGAGACCTCACTTGGAGTATTGTGTGCAGTTCTGGTGTCCTCAACATAAAAAGGACATGGAACTGTTGGAACAAGTCGAGAGGAGGGCCACGAGGATGATCAGGGGACTGGAGCACCTCCCATATGAAGACAGGCTGAGAAAGTTGGGGCTGTTCAGCCTGGAGAAGAGAAGGCTGCGTGGAGACCTCATAGCAGCCTTTCAGTATCTGAAGGGGGCCTACAAGGATGCTGGTGAGAGACTCTTCATTAGGGACTGTAGTGATAGCACAAGGGGTAACGGGTTGAAACTTAAACAGCAGAGGCTTAGATTGGATATAAGGAAGAAATTCTTTACTGTTAGGGTGGTGAGGCACTGGAATGGTTTGCCCAGGGAGGTTGTGAGTGCTCTATCCCTGGCAGTGTTCAAGGCCAGCTTGGATGAAGCCTTGGGTGATATGGTTTAGTGTGGGGTGTCCCTGCCCATGGCAGGGGGGTTGGAACTTGATGATCTTAAGGTCCTTTCTAACCCTAACTATTCTATGATTCTGTGTTTACCCTAGTGGTCCATGTAACAGCTCTTCAAAGGAGATTCTGTATCAGCTGCACATTTTGAAAAAGAAACTCCTCTGGCTAGTTTGTCATATTCACTAGTAATGCCAATTGTAGATTTAGCTTTCTGACAAGAAAAAACTTACTATATTTGAAGATACCACATTAAAAAAAAAAGCAATACTTTAATACTCCTCATTGTTTTCAATGACAACCTAATAGTAACAACCATACTCTAATTTTTCTAATCCTTAATGACCCATCACAACAAATCTCTATACAGAAGAAGCATCAAAACCAATCCTTTCCTGGAGAAAGTTAGTGCTCATTTTCATCCCCATTTCTATCAGCAAAGATACCACACTATGCAAGCCAAAACTTTCTGAGTATTGGCTTGCATATCATCAATAAGAATACTGGCTTAGTGCTTTAAAGGGAAGAACTGACACAATTTCAAAACTGCTTCTAGGCAAATTAAACCCTTAAATGCATAGGTCATTTTCGAGAATATGAGCTAGATTTTTATGCAAATGGTATTCTAGATCTGACTTCCTGTAAGAGAATAGAAATGAATATTTTAATAGCTGGGTTTATAGAAAAAAAAAGCTTAGCTTTAGATGTGAACATTGATCTAAATTCAGAATCTTCAGGAATTCAACTCTTTATGCAAATCCTTTCTTCCTTCAGAGTGCACACTTCCTTTATAACCATGAACTCCTCCGGAGTGCAATCCACCATCTGCAAATGACCAATTTACCTAGAAGGCATTTAGTATTATCACTGTACGAGTGGTTTGTCAAGAACAGTAAGAGAATAAGATACCAGACAAAACTTTGTATATATGCATACACAGTATAATTGCCATGATTGAAGCATAGCCAAGAATAAAGGATTAGTAGGATACCTTTAACATTGGGCAGTAAGAATTTCAATTACCATAAGCACTAAGTATTAGTAATATGCAAGCTTTTCTATTGCAAATTAGGATGTGTATGAAGCATTAATGATGTACACATACCTGGAAATAATTGAGATCCAAAATATAAATAACATGTAGCATACAACTCTGTGGAACACCTTATTTCCCCCCAGTAGACCTTCCTTTTCTAGGCTCTATTCTACTGACTCTAACCAAAGGCTAAGTAGAAGAGCCAGCTGCCTTTCAACCCAGCTACAGTGATACCAGGATGTGGGTCTTACACAACATCTAGGCTCAGTATCTTCAATATATACTTGTTGCTGTTTCCACATCTCTCTGACCTCCTCTTGAACACTCACCTCAGTGTCCAAACCACTTCTTACTTATCTCAGTTATAAATCCAGTTTTTACACTCAGAATAAAAATCTAATTGCTTCTTCCTATTAGCCTGCTCTAACCAAAACAAACATCCAGATGTTATTCCATCATAAAATACTACTTGGGTAATTTCTGAAGTTGCCTAGAGCTTTTTGCATTTCAAATGTGTAAATCTGGGATCAGCACTAGTCAGGAGAATGAAATATTTATGCTGGTTGCAGGCTGACCCTTCAGAGCATGGCTAAGGTGCAGCAAAGACATTGCTTCTAAAGAAAATCACTACACTTACAGAACCAAAGCAGAAAGCAGAAAAAAAAAATTCTTTTCAAATCCCTGGAATTTTACAATCCCTCCGATTTTTTATAACATCTCTAAAAATGTATAGAGTGTTATCCTGTACCCCTAAAAATAGGGACACAGCCTAATATTCTAAAAATATAGCATCAATGGCATTGCTATCTTTTTCATTAGCTTATAGTATCAAGTATTATAATTCCTTGGAGAACTCTACAGTTGCATTTAGTTCAATTCTTGGAATGGAAATGTAGTAAGGCTTTCAACAAAGCCTAATAGAAAAAGATGTTGAAATTAGTGTATCATCGTGCAGCTGCTGCCTGGGCTGGGAAATAAAAGGAACGGCTGGTAAAAAGAGACACTGGCTTTCCCTTTAAAAATATTAATTATTATTTATTACATATTAGTAGTGCATGCAGGTTGCAACCACAGTAAGGCCCATTGTATAAGGCACCATACTAACATGCAGAGCAAAAGGGACTCTGTCCTAAAAAACCTCCTGTGTAAGTGCATAGAAAGGTGGTATTTTTCAGATGGATGTTAGTGAACACACACCACTTTTCAAACTGGCCATTGTACCAAACCCAAGCTAATGACCTCTGTTGAAGGTTAAAAACCCCAAACACTTAATTCAAGCTTGCATCTACCAGGCAGGGAATTGACAACTTTTGTTTACCCTGAAAAGCCAAAGCAGGAAAAGCAAGGCAAAAAAAATGAAAGTGCCAAGTCGAGTTACTCCAATTCATTCAGCAAGTCTGTAGCAGTCACAAAGAGCCAATCTTTGATGTCTTTCCACAGTGCCCAAGCAGCCACTGCTATATAGTGAGACTAAATAAACACTGAGGAGCAGCACTTCACAGTCCTGCTTCCTAGACATGTGAACTGTGTCGTGGACTGCAGCAAAGATACCCTTGTCCTCCAAGAAACCTATTTGGAAACTAGTAGGGCACCAGCACTAATTCTCTGCCCATGTACCCAGGTCTTCTACAGAGGAAAATCAAGGTGCACAGAACACACCACCACTTGCTCTGCTCCTACCACAAAGCTGAGACACAGCTAAGGTGCCTTCAGTGACAGGATAAGGTGCAACCACTAGAATACCTTTTTCCCTGTCTATAGACTCCACACCTACTCCTGGGAATCCTGTATCCCTCACACACATCATACAGGGAAACAGAGCACCATTCTTAAACAGAGACCAAAAAATGTACATACTCAGGTACCCAGGATACTGTAAACAAGTGCTTATGGATTATAGGACCAAAGGTCCTTCAAATCCAACATCCTACCTCCAACAGCCACCAGCTGTAGAGACTGCAGAGTGAAAGATCCTTCCATCACTAGGTAGGTTTTGCCATTCCCTGGAAAGACGATTGCTGCACTGCACTATGATGACTGAAGGCTACCACTTGCTAACTTTTTTTTTTTTTAAAACTCATTACATCTTGTCTCCACAATGGTGATGAGCTCCAAGATTTAATTACCTGGTGTGCATAAGAAGTACTTTCTTTCAGTAGTTAAATCTCATACCCGATCATATCATTGTTCATTTCTTTGTCCTTGATACTGTGAGAAATAGTAAATAACTATCATCTCCTATTCACTTCTTATCCTCCTATTCACTTTTTCTGAATGCAATACCAGATCATTCACTCAGATATCCATTACTTTAAAGTTACACTATCATTACTTCTCAGGGTGAAAGCATTTTTTTTTTTCAAGTTTTCTCATGCCAGAAACATTCACAAGGATTTTTAATATCCTTTACAAGATTGTCTCTGCATATATTTGTAATTCACACTTTTTGACTTTTAATAAAAATGGTTAAGCCATCCCATCTGCATAACACAGATACAGCCTAGTCTGAGCTCTCATTCATTATTAACAGATAGAACTCAGTTATTTATAAGTTTCCTGTTCACTTCTGCACAAGCCAAAACCAAACCACCACCACCAAAAAAAAAAACCCAAACAAAAAAAAAACCAACTCCCCCCCCTCCAAAAAAAAACCCAAAACAAACAACAAAAAAACAACCCTAAATCTCTGTGAAACAATTTCAAGAATTATACTATCAGATTTGTATTCCAGAAATTTAGTACTCTTTGGAAAATGTTACTTTTGATAACTGCAAATATATAAAGATGTTTGTGGTCTCAGTTTTGGTTTTATTCTGCTTTAAATCCAAGATTAGGAAAAAATTAGAGAAGATTAGACTTCTATTAGCACTCATACCATGATCAGTTCTAAGTTGTCATTTCAACAATATCTAAGTGTCAGCAGTTCATCTCAGTCTTGAACACTGTGCAATTAATTCATTAGAGGATAGAAGAAGCTACTACCTGCCATACGGGAATGGTTTTTATTTTCTTTTTAAGGTAATATCAGACTTGCAGTTTATATAAATCACTAGAGACCTCTTGATATCACCAGAGCCATGGCCTTTTTATAACCTGGAAAATTTTGGCTTTACAAGATCTTTAAAAGATGCTCAAAAGATAGATGACATTGTAATGATGATGGCTGATTTTAAGTCCTTTCCAGCATGAGTGCTGAGGAATTCAGAAATATGTGGTTAGACAATATGTTCATACTACAAAAGGGAGCTTGCAATAGCTATGTCTCCATAGACACAATGAATTTCTGTTTTCAACATCTCAACAGATGCCTACCCCACAGATGACTTCCTTGACTTTGTTCCAAAGAACTGACTGATGTGGTCACTCACATACTGTAAGAATGTAAGACTGCCCACATCAGCTCATCTAGGGCAAAGCCCCGTCTTGCTAAAGGGGTCAAAAGTGAACACAATACAAACAGCAAATGTATGTGGAATGTTTACCAGAAGCATTCTCCCAACTTCCAACTATTTTGAGACTCAGCAGACTTTCTGAGCTCAGACACAGCCTTGAGGATTCGTGGTCAATGAAGCTATTCAGCCTGCCCACATTTATACAAGCACAATGAAGGGTTTTTTTTACTGATACAGATAAGAGAATAGGATTCACATTCCACTATAAATGATACTTTAACTGGTCACACAATAGGACCTATAAAAAGACCTAAGTTTTTTATTTGGATAAGGAGAAGGAAGCACAAGTTGCACTGAATGAAAAACAGAAAAAAAAAGCATTGATTTATTAAAGGCCCTGACAGTTTCAGCATCAGAGCCATCAGTATGAGAAAAAGATCTGCTGGCCTCATGAAAACCTAAGCAACCTAACCATCACCTTCATCAAGCTCCAAACACTGAACAAGACTTAGAGATTCAGCTTGATGAGCAGAACTAAAAAAAGAGTTCCATTGGAAATATTTCATGGTAGTGATTTTTTTTTTTTAGGATAAATAAGTCCTTAGCTCTGAATGGGATATTAACTCCAGGACCTTCCATACTTCTGAGCTTCATTTAGTTTCTACTTAACCCATGTTGCTCTGGCTGAGTCTGACTGGCAAAGTAGACCTCTTCTGCATATCCCAGTAATTATCAACTCATCTTATTAGCTACTCTTGCATGCTCTTTCTCTTTTCCATCAGAACTCTTAATACTTCATGCAAATAAATAGTAACACAGAGAAAAAGAGGTCACAGCTCCAGATACAGTTGAAGATGGAACACTGAGACTCAGCTCCATACTCAGTGCTCATTCCACTAAGAAACTCAACAAGGATAGCTGAAACAGCCTTGGGAACACAGCAATCATCTTGGACTCTGGCTACTGTCAGTGCAAACCAGGCAGGTTTGGAGTGCAGCCTCTGTGATCCCAAGGGTCTGACCTGTCTCTCAGGGCTGTCTCCCTAGACACTGAGGCTGGATAAGGATAAAAAGGAACTGAAATCAGAAAATACTTGGTGAGATAGGAAGTTTGTGAAGAAGGGAGGAAAAAGCCTTCTCCTGCAGGAAATGCTGCATTCCTTGGGGGCACTGTGAACGCTTGATTTAAAACTCCAGGTTGATTTTGATTTCAACTTTCTGTCCAGGCACTTCATTTAATAGAATCTAAAATGAACTGACCCCTCAGGACTCACACAAGTCACATCTAAGTCTGCTTTCTTTTCCGGCTTCTTGTGAACCTTTTCAGATCCAGATCCAGTGAGATTCTGAGCTAGTTCCTTGAGAAGCTCTAAGCTCTTTGAACATACACTGCAGTCAACAAAAGCAAAGGCACTCACTATCTCTCAGGAACAGTCTCTTACACTTTAAGGGCTGCAATCATTTCAAAGCATAAGGGAGTTATGTACTTAGTTCACCTGCATATTGATGCAGACCATAGACATTAAGTATAAGGCAGCTAAAGGTAATTATTGTGATCATTAAAAATTCTAATCAGAATAACTTTGAATTTAGTATTATGCTACAGATACAAGACACAATCACAGAACTAGTCACCTTCCCATTTCCAAGGAGACTTGTATATTTTGAAGCAGTAGGTACTACCCTTCAGCTACTTTGTGCAATGCTTAAAGCACACAAAAAAAATGGTTTGATTACACATACAAACAGGAAATCTTGCAAAATGTTAAAGCAGTATTGCAGTGACATTTCCTTCTCTGTAAGGATAGGGAAGCAATTTCTCATAAAAACAGCCAACCACTTTCAGCATAAATGGTATTAATTAGAGAGGAAGGAAAATTAGAATCTTGGCTTTAAACACACCTCTTTTCAGGTGGCCTTTTATAAATATATTTAATGATGACTGATTTACCCAACTACATCCTTCCTTTGATACCGCAATCTGCTTTTGGGTCACTCCAGACCAAGTACCTACTGAATGATAAATCAGAGGTTAAAAGTCTGTTCTGCCCATCACGGGACATAATGCAGGAGAAAGCTGCTGACTCATGGCAATGTCCTGTAATGATGACCTCCAGAGGGTTAAGTAATCTGTACCAGATGAGGATCTGACTAGCTATTGACTTAAGACAGCTCTCATACTATGCAATTCTCATCACTCTACTGTGGCATGCTTGAGAGAGAGTGACATGCCCAGAACCTTATTTTTCCCTCTTTCATATATTAGATTGGAAAGCAGGGGAAGGAAAGGAGGAATAGGGGGGAGGGAAGCATGCTATTGCCCACTGAAACTCAGCTGAAAGGCTAACTGTATCATGTGATGGTTATCTAATTGTTTCAAAAGTCACCTTCCTATACAGAGTCTTCTAGCTTCCCAGACACAGACTGTTGCAGTCTTCTCTCATTTATGTTTTTTCAGAGGCTTTTCTTTTAGTGTATGAGAGGAATAAAATATCATACAAATTATCTCACGAAATCATTCTCTTTACATGTCTGCTTTCCTTTTCATGTTTGTCTCTGACCTACTGTCGATCCCATTTACATGAAAAAACTACTGGAGCACTTCTCCTATATCAGCATTCATTAGCAGCTCCAAGTGCCTGGCACACAACAGGGGTTTTGCCTACTATGCAGTTTGGGGATGTTCTCGTCAGAAATAGGAGCAGATAATGAGGAAAGAACACTAATCTATACCATTTCTGTCACCAGTGCTCTTGTTTACTTCAGCAAGCAGTAATGGGGAAATATTTTCATATGCCAGCCTTCCTCCTGCAGTTTCTGTAGTCAAAGACATTTTTAGGTCTGTTTTCTCTGTTGTCTGCTGTTATTTATTGCCCTTCCCCCATCCTGTCCCACACACAGCAAAGTGCTCTGAGAATGAAGTTTAAACATGCATTCCTGTACACTTGTGTTTCAGGAAAGCCAACTGTGTGTATTAAGTTTGGCAGGACTCAGCCTGAAATGACTGCTCCAAGGACCAGTGTGAAAGAGTGTTATCGGCTGAAAATGAAAGGTAATGGTACTCAGGATTCCTGGAAGTCTCTATAGAAGTCAGGTTGTCCAACTGGCAGAATTATCAAATAGATTTCTCTGTAGATTACACATCTGTCTAGCCACTGGCCTGTGGCTTTGCTGAAGGAACCTATACAGACATCAGCCTTCTCTATCTGAAACATTTGAAAATTGTAAAAATCTCCAAAGGAAAATTTTCTGAACCAAAAATTTTGTGTTCTTACTGCAGCTCCTATGCTTGCCTCCCTCCTACGTCAGCTTTCACCCAAAGGCTCACCCACTATGCTTTCATCCTGCTTGTGGCTCAGCACCTAGCAAAAGCTTCTAGGATACCATTTTTCTTAGCTGTCATTATAATTTGACTGCATTTTACACATCATATAGCTATATATATACACACACGATGTACATAGCTATACATAGCTACATATATACACACAATATATATAGCTATATATACTATATATAACTATATACATATATAACTCTCTATATAACACAATATTATCCAAAACAGGAAGAGAAATACTTCTGATGAAACATTCATTTGCTGAATTTAATTCCTTTTCCAGATCAGACTGTGACCCTTTGCACATGTGCCATAGGAGGTTATCTCAGCACAATTTTTAAATTACATGATTCCATAGTTAAAAACAAAACTTAAAAAAAAAATCTTTGTTTAGGTAGGTGTCATGGTCCTACTAGGACAACAGGTTAACATCTGAGCCATGCGGCTCCAGAACCAGATATTGTGCAATACTTAAGTTTGTGACAGGAATAATTTGAGGGGAAATAAATTTAAAATTTGGCCTTTGAAAGTTCTCATTGATGGTAACAGATTTTGCTGCTAATCATGGTTTATGTAGAAATTCAGAAAGCCAGAGCAAAAGCATTAGAAGAATTTCCGTTTGACCTAACCAGAGCCATTAGAAATAATCTGTGTATTAAATCAAAAAGATCTGAGAGACCTCACAGTTTTTCAGGATGTAGTAAAAATTAAACACCACCAGTGAAATTTACAGCCCAGCACTGCCTGCTAAGGACAAATTCAGCGATCTCAGGACCACAGAGGTCTCTGTACAAAGCATGTCAAGAACCTAATCCAAACAAGTACAGTAGAAGGCTGACATGAAATCTTCAGTTATAATTAACAGACACAAGAACCCCACTTGACAGGGAGCAAACACATGAGTAAAAAATGCAGTTAAGATGATGTGCCAAGTATGACCATCACAAGGATGTTAAACATGGAATATGCATGAAGAAATAATTTGCATTAACTCCTTACTAAGATAAAGAATTCTGACCATTACACGAGACTTGCATGTCTGATTTCTTTCAGAGACCAGTGGGGGACTGTATATCCAAATTCTCTTTATTAGATGGATTAATTTGCCAAAACTTTCCCATTAAACTTTATTTTTTATCATGAAAAGCTGACAAAATGGAATCCACTTGTATAAAATAAATAAATTTGGGAAACTTTAAAAAGCAATCTTCAAAAAAAGTAGAGTTGGAAGTATTTGAGTTTATAATGTGGATCTTGGCAACCTCTGTTTTCAAGTTAGTACTGGGAGGGAGAGAATGAGGAAGGTATTTATTTGAAAGTTTGCTCTATACAGATGGGAGTTGTAGATCCATGGGCTATGAGGTATTCTACATTATGTTTTAGTTTATTCATGGTACTTATGTGTGAAACATGCATGCTTTCAGTGCATTCTGATTCTTTTATAATGTCATACACATTTCCCCTTTCTTAACCACAGGTGATCTTTACATTGTGCTGCTTCACAGTTATATTTGGCACAATATCCTCAGTAAAAGGATGTTACCATAAACTAGCTTTCTCCCAGGTTTTCCATGCACTTTCTCTGTGGTTCCTGGAAAAATAGATGGGCTGTAAAATAGTCCCAAGCCTTAGGAAAGTCTTGACTCACATTCACAAGTGGGTTTTCCTTAGCTGAGATAGATAATCACTAAGCCTGTCAGCCCTGTTAAAGATTACTGACCTCGGAATATACAAGTCTGAAGAAAAGGCTTCAAAGTAGATACTCACACAGTCTGCTCAGGTGTCTCCAGTAGGGTGAAGGAGAAAACAGCTATCCAGGGTACCGATTGTTTTACTTATCTGCTAAATTTACTTCCCCTACCCATCATGTTGGGGAGAAACCAGAAAAAAGGTAAAAGGATTCTGTGTAGCTGGTCCCGGTTTCCACACTTGACAGAATGTCTTGCATTGCTACCTCAGGTTTCACTAGAAAAGGATAAATCCTGACAAGCAAGGCTGTGCCAGGGCTTCCCTGTGGCTTTTCACAGCAAGGTCAGAGAAGCAATTTAACTTAGTGTTTAACAGTCAGCTCCTAATTGGAAAGCTCTATACTGTGAAGCAGCGAAGTAAGCAAGTTAAGCACCACACTAGCGCAAAACAGCCCAGTGCAGCATAAAGCAGGTCCCACTGAGAAGGGGAGCTGCAAATCTGAAACACAACACAAGTGGAGGAGTGAGAGGCTGTCATGGTTTGAGCATGTTTTGAGGGTGTTTTTGTTCAAGGTTTTTTCCAGCCAGGTGGAGGAGGGGAGTCCAGAAGGAAGGAGAGACAGGACACCTGACCCAGGCTAGGCAATGAGGTATTCCATACCATAGCACGTGATGCCCAGGATGCATACTGGGAAAGAGAAGGCTGGAGGGGGAGGCTCTAGAGGAAAATGGAGGAGGGAGCACATGGTGCTCAGCCGGGCAGGGTGGAATGAGTTATGGGTCGGTGGCTGGTGGGGTGTTGTATTCTTTTCACTTGCTGTTTGCTGTATCATTATTATTTGTAGTAGTAAATGGCAGTAGGGGTTTTGTGTTGTGCCTTAGCAATTAAACCGTTCTTACCTCAATCCGTGGGGGCTACATTCTTTGGATTCTCCTTCCTAACTCTCCGGGAGTTGGGGGACTTGGTTTAAACCTCGACAGAGGCACACCCAGACATCAAAGGAGTCTTTCTAGGCCACTGCAGCCATAGAGTGTGGAACTGCCAGTGTCTTTGACTTGTTGCAGTCAGTGGGAGTTGTCTATGTGTAAGGATTATAGCTCAGCAGGCCTTTAAAACAATTTGAGCTTTACTACAACAAAGACTTGCACCCTTTAGGAGTGTCATATTGAAACACCATTGAGCACTTGACTCCCATTTGTCTAGCTTGTGTACAACAGATACTGGCAAATTATCAGTTCTTGCAATTTTCAAGCCCTCCACTTTACAAGATTTTTATGTTCTTTATGAAGCTGGCTCTCCCCTCCTTTCCTGTACTCCACTCTTCTGTAGCAAGAATGTCAGAAATTATATGCTTAATAAATTTTCCTTGTCAAATTGTCCTCTTAACACCAACCAGCTGATTTTTTTCAATATATTCCTCTAAAATAACATTCTTAACATTTTGTAGATCAATTCCAGCACACTAGAACGGATTTCAGAAGTGACTGTCAGTATGACAAATTAGCCTTACTTACTGTGCTTTCTGCACTGGTAAGGCAAGCTGACAGGTGCATCATCAGCAAGCACCCAAGGATTCCTGTGATTAAACACTTGAGTTCACATCAGAGCAGATGAAGGGATTTAAAGGCTTACATTCTTAATTCATTTTTTTTTTTGCCCCTAATGAACTAACTTTAAATATTTAATGATTCTTAGAAAGCTTTTGACTATGTATTTTTTGCTAAATGGTATGTTAAGAAAAAACTTCCCAAACAAATCCATTTCTTTCTCATGTGACCTCTTACCTACCCAACAAAAAGTTTGGATAAAGCTTATTTAAGGTCTACAAATAACATTAGGTAGAATAAAAATTCAAATCAGCATTGCTGAGTTTTCCAAAAGGAATATCCTTAAAAATAATATAGCCGCATATTGGTTTTGGTAATGGAGACAAACAGGATTAAAAACAAAACCAAAATCTAAGTGAAGCTGACAGACTGTTTTTCTCTTGTATATTCTAGACTTCCTTAGTTACACTACATTATATGAAAGACTTAGTAAATTATGCAGCTGTATAGGACTGTTCCTCATGCACTTAAAGACGAGGCATTTCCTTTGATCCATTTTCAACTCTAAGGTATAAACTGATGTACTGTAAAGTGATTTCCCCTTCCCCTGTGTTAAAGGTATTGCATCTGCAGTCAATGAATTAGGATCTAATCTGAATCTCTTAAAAAAACAGTGAAAATATTGATCAATGTTAATAACTAAAGACTGGGTCCTTCCAGTTCAGTATCATTTATCTGTCAGGATAAGAATACTTTATAAGACAAGTAAAAATCCTGTCACTGGTACACATACTGAGACGCCGGTGCCAGCACCAAACACAAATAATGTTTCCCCTGCTGAACAGTAGGTCTGCACAAGCTAAGTTATTAACTTGAATCATTTTAATGCTACTGAAAAAAGCAGGGGTAAAGCCTGTATATGAGACACATTCATTTTTATGCAAGACAGCCTAATTTAAAAATAGAAATATATAATAAAATAAACTTGTATACTGAAAACAATGCCCAAGCACTTGTCAAACTGAAATTCCCACAAATAAGATATCCCAGAAACCACGTCTTTCTGCTGCAAAATGCCTCACTAAAACCAATGGTGCAGTTTGAAAAGGAATTTGAGCACTAAAAAACATGACTTGGCAATACTGTATATTAAGATGAAATGAAAAGTAAAACATGTTGCCAAAATTGTTTGCCGACAACCACTCCTCAGAATGTATGTAGGCACACATTCAGTTAGGAGAACCTGGCTTTCCTTCAGTCTATCCTTCTACAGATTGAACAAGAAAGGAAATAGCAGTGTCCCACCATGCATAAAACCTGCCTAGCACCTCTGAAGCTTGCACTGGGCGAGAAAACCCTGGGCCTTGCCCATAGGTTAGCAACACCCAGGAGGCAGCTAATAGAGAAAACAGAAGGTTGAAAGTAATATCAGCATTTGGCCCACACCAAATCTCCTGGGAGGACAGGAAACTAGCCTACTTTTCCTCCTGTTGGCACTGCCCAACATGGCACACACACTTGGCACTGCATGGCATAGTGATCAATGATTTCCTCCCTACACTGCAGCTGATTCACTACCAGGCTGGACAGGAGAGAGCATTTCACATGGTGCAAGGTAACCTGTGCCAAATATATTATGCCACTAGAAAAGTACAGCAGATGGGGCAGAGCATCTGCTTTGCAGTATACATGGACGACGGCTTAAGTTCAGTGCACTTGATCTTTTCAGGCTTCCTCCTCTGCTTTACAGGAAGTTTTGAGATGTGCTGGTTATTATGTATCTTGAGAACTAAGGCCCAGATTCTGCACAAACTTTTCCCAATTCCTTCAGCCCTCTCTCAAGTCCAGCTGAGACAGAAAGCAGAATTAGGGTGAAGAAATACAATAGAGCACCCATGCTTTGAAAGAAGCAGCATTACTCAAGAGGTACAGCGTATTTTCCTCACATAATTACTTTTCTTTCATAAGTTTTCTTCTTTTCAATAAAATAGAGGATATGCATTCAGCCAGAGTAATTAAATTTCATTTAATAAAACATTTAGGGCTTGATTTTGAAGGGGAAAGAAAAGAAAGACGGGAGGAAAGGAACAACACTGTTTTCACAAAGGTAAAGTCAAACACAATAGCAGCTGAATATTTTTTAAAGCCCAATCCAACCAGGAGCTCCAAATGCCCACCATCTACCCCAGACATGCAGTATTTTCCGCTGTCTGCACTCAAGTTTTCATCTGCTGACAGACTTGAAACAAATCTGTGCTCCCCAAAAGCAAGCTACAAACGCAGACAAAAAATTGTGTGTCACAGATCATCATCCAATCTAACGATTTGGCTGAGACAATGTAACATTCCAGCAGAAAAATAGCATTTAATTGGGCTGACATAAACATTATAACCAGAAATAAAAGGAGAATTCAAACAAATGCCACCTATGGGTATAATCTTTGCTTAACAAATAGCAATTTTAATAGTACAGGTAATTTGTCAAAATGTTATCACCTATATCAAAAACAAAGGAGAAAAACTAGAGTAATATTCCAGAAATGCACTTTTTCCAGGGACCAAGCCTGGAAAAAACAGTAAAAGAAAAATAGAGATTAGTGGTCAAGTCATCCCAAAATGTCTTGGATTCAAGCACTAAGGAAGGGATGAGAAAGGCTCAAGAAAGAAGGCAGCAGGAATCAAGCTCTGGAAATTATTTATCTGATTTATACCATATTCACATCTAAAAAAACTATGGGAAAGAGGTTGGCAAAAAAATCAGCCATATTAAATGGGCTGGGGGCCAACTGTGGCCCACAGGCTTTAGGCATTCTCACTTTAAACTACAGGGAAATACAAGGTCAATCTATCCTTGGCTTCCCTGTTTTCAGGCTCAAAGACTGAATTTTATCTGTAACTTCAATCTCTTGTGAGCTACAAAGCAGACTCCTGAGAAACCACCCCTTTCCTCAGCATTTCTTGGTCCTCCAGATCTCTTACTGAAGTAATAAGGTTGAAGAGCTTACTTTAGTCACTGTCCTATAAGGCTCCTTGATCCCTCTTGCTGTCCCTTCCCTCTCTCATTTCTCAAGGTCAGATCTTACTCCCTAAGCAGTGCACAAATGAGTGACAACTTCAGAGCAAACTAAAAAAAAAAAACAGGATTGAGTTCACAACAAAAACGTACCGTGCTCTGAGAGAGTCAGGCCCTGAAATTACAGGCAGTAATAGGTTACAGAGAAGGTGGCTGGCCAGTGGGTGGAGAAGCTGAAAAAGGACAGAGGGCAGCTGTGAATGCAGCAGAGCACCTTGGACTTGATTTTCTTATCAGGTAACACCCCTGTCCTCAGAGGAGTTACCCTCGACTTACACTTGTGCAAAAAGGAATTGGATCCTTTAGCCCTGCCAAGTTTCAAAAAGCAAAGATAGATGAGGTGCTCAGAAGCAACGGTATTTTCTATATTCAGTATCCAGGCAACCCGATGAGGAACACCGACTGTGCTGCTTTTAATACACAAAGACTGCAAAGGTAGGGAAGAAAAGGAGAAGAAGAAAAAAAAAATCTAGCAAAGAGGCTACACTCCTGCTTGAAGCTTGAGCCTACTTCAGAGGAAACGGTGTAGCCAACCTGACAAGATAATGCAGGACCAAAGTGCTAGGAGCCCAAATGAATACCTATATTCACCTGATAAACAGATGACAAGCTCTAAAAAATAAACACCCTTAAAAAATACCGTGGTAAACAATCTCAGTTCATTGCTTACTTATACAATAAAGTTACATGTTCTGTTCTCCTGGAGACCAAGTAGCCCTGGTCCTCAGAGTTTGACACCTTCCTTCCCACCACTGTGTGGTCTGCAGGCACAGGACCAGCACTCCTGGACACACACTCCATTCTCAGACCCATTTACTTTGCTCTTGTGTGTTCACAAATTTCTATATTCATACAAAACATGAATATTTATATGCAAAAATGAGAGCTGTTCATATTCTAAATATAAAAAACGCATCTATTTCCATTTGCTGTTCTGTCAGGTACATATGACTTATACTTTTAAGTTCTTCACAATAAATTAGAAATGGGCAGCTATACACTTATCTAGGTTCACCTGTCATAAAATACAAGTTACAAGAGTGTGAGTTTGTAATTTTCCTTAAATCATCCCCAGCTGTTAGTGTCAATTCTCATTTTGCACAGATGCAAATTAATCAATTGTCATAGAAAACAGTCTTGATTTCATTTACACATTGTTTCTATAAAATATAAAAAAATTATTTTGTGCATACAAATTTAGCATTCCAGTGGTGCCCATATGGAAACAGAGGAAAAAATCATTATTTCTCTGAATAATGAAAAAATGTCTCTTTTATAAAAACTATTGATACACTGCATTTAGGCTTTCTTGTATTTGTAAAAGGGATCAAATAATCAGATCACTGAAGGGGGTGGAGGCAAAGACCACTACGTCAGGTTGGACTTGCTATCCATCATGTCTGATGTCTCACGAAAAGCAATAAATCCTTATGATTAAATAAGGTATTTTCTACCTTCTGCAAAACAAAACAAATCTCCAAGACCCTGATGCACCAACCCAGCTGGAAAAATGTTGTGTTCTACCTTTGAGATAACAGAACTAGATTAGATTTTGGACCATTTAAGTTCTCTGAACACTTTACGCTGACCTTGAGCTAGTCTTAGTAACTCAAAATTTACTCAAAATTTACCCATTTTCCCCTCTTAATCTCCAGTTTCAAAAACATCAGCTCTTTGGAGCTTATCAGCAGTCACTGAATCGAAACGTAATAATTCAATATGCTCTCTCTTTCTGGCCTGAAAGAACTTTCTCATTTGTGACAGTTTTGCTAATCCAGGAAATTTAGTCCCTGGTCTCAGATATTTCAGTATGACTGTTACAGAATACAACCTGATGTCCCAACTGTCATACTGCAGTGCAATGTTCCTTCTTTTAAACCTTCAGACCTCTATTATTTTCATGAACTCAGCAGTTCATGCCCAGTAAGTAATTACTCATGGTCTATTCTGCCAAAAGCTCATGGTGAAGGCCTGGAAAAATTCCAAGCTGAGAAAACAAAAGCATTTCCCTTATAATACAGTGAAATATTTGTCACCAAAGCTCCTCATTTCCTCTAACAAGGTTTCGAGTTAAAAGGTGTCAGTTTGACACCATATGCAAAGCTGCTAGGTACCTAGATTGGAAGTTAGCACTTTTATTCCCTACAGACACAAGAAGTACACATGAAGGTTAGAACAGATGGCGGAGAAGTCAGGAAACTTATGCTTTTATCTGGACACCTTCACACTAAGGAAACAAAAGAAATTACCTTTCCTCTGTCTGTTGATACCACTCTTTGTTTCATATGGTTTCAAGTCTGGCAGAGGAGAGTTCATTCTTTCTACTTTCCTGCTTTTCCACAATAAACTGGTTCCACCTCTTGGGGCAAACTGAGCGAGCCCTATCATTTCTCTGTCATAAGCAACCAGGGAAGGAGCTCTGCAGTTACATGTAATGCTTCATGAAACTCTTTAGCTGCTTTACAATTGTAAACAGATAAAAATGGGAGCAGATGAATTAGATATTTTACCAGTTATTGCTTTATGAATTTTAACTGCTCAAATACCGATTTACAGAGAGGCTCAAAAGACATATAAACCTTCTATTGGGATAGAAATAGTGCAAATAAGGAAGGGAGATTTCCATTTTTGTCAATCATAAACATATTACCTTGAACAAGAGATTTTTTTTTTTTTTAAATGAGCCTTCAAATTAAAAAAATATTATTCTTGACTGAACAGTTCAGGTCTGCTCTTCTTACAAAATGCCAACATTTTTGAATGCTTTGAATTCTACCTGGTTCTGCCTTCCAGTGGACTAATTTCAGCTGGACAGAAGCCTCTGTTCCCCAGGAATGTATTATGGGAAAGATGCTATAAAGCCTAAATTCAGAAGGGTACATCGAGATCCAAAGAAAAGTACATCCCAAATCCTCATGACATGAAATATCTGCCATATGGGGAATTGCTTGATGATACTGAAACTGAGGAAGGATTTCTTGTATCTTTTTGCCATGGCTTCTAGGAAACTGTGTGCCTCTGACAGCAGTAATTATGACTCATACACACACACTACAACCACAGGACAAAGATCAAAATGATTTGAAAGTCCCAAGATCTTTTAATTAAACTGTAGGTCTTTCCTGAATTTTAAATATTTCTAAAAGTTACTTAATGACTCAATTATCAATGCTCTGCTGGGGTTTTTCTGCTGTCTGAACAGCAAAAACTAAAGAAAAATACTACTCACAATGTGTTACTCATCAGTATCTGGAGGAAAAAATTCTATTGATCACATTTTGCTTTACTACAACATGAGTAGCTGTGACATTTCATTCACAGTTGTATAGAAACAGACTTTGTGATCATGAGGACTTCTGAGTACAAGCTGCTTAAGAATCTTAAAAAATACATGAAGAAAAGGGAGTACACATTTCTCATGCAGAAATAAGTTTCTGGATGAAGGGTGTTCTGCCTTCATTCCAGAATATGCTTTACTAGCTAAACCCCAAATGAATTGTTCACAATAGTTTTTGAGGATTTATTCCCCAGAAAAAGTCATGCCTTTCAATTTTTCATTGCTGCCTTTTGACAAACTAAAGGTAAATAAAAAGTATTCCCTCTGATGCGTTAAGGTAGAGTATGATTCTTTATGCTCCAGTTACTGGAAAGATCAGAGTTGTGGAAATAACTGAACTAAAAAATGCTATGAAATATACAGTTCCTTTAGCTCCATAATCTGGGCAGCTTTTCCAAAATCACTAGCTTCAAAAGCTTCTAAGATCCTAAGAAGAACAGAAGATGATACTAAGAGAAGACTGTTTTAATAAGCTGCACTGGAGCTATTATGCCCACATCTTTCTCCAGACTTACTTGTTTGACAGGTAAATTCTTGATGCCTTCCTTAAGAAAAGAGCTTTTTACACAGTAACCAAATAGACACAAACCTAAGAGCAAAAGAAAAAAATAGAAGAATTGTAAAAGAATATGGAAGAAATGCAGTTCTTGCTGAACACTGGTCATGCAAACAAGCTGTTATAACAAAAAGTGGTTGGGGGGCATGTCCTCCTCCCTCATTTATTTCTGCCTAACATGACAATGCCTATCTAAATTGCTCATTCTAGTCTACAGCTACAACAGTTACTGCTTTATTCTGAATTCACTGTTTAAAGAATATGTGCTGGGAACAAAAATAACTCATTGTTCTTTTTTCAGCCACTGAGACACTTTGAAAAAATAATGAAAAGCTGGACTTAAAGAATGCAGAATAGCTAAAAATCACTCCTCTGTGGAGTAAATGGAAGCTTCACGAGGTACAAAGGTAAAGGTCAAGCAGGCAGAAAAATGTTATGTATGGACTTACTGAGACAAACCTCAACTCTTAAACTGGAAAAGCTACCTGCCAGTATGTAAGTTGGACAAGGATTTTGGGTATTTATTGATAATAAAACTAAAAAAGTGCTGAGGGTGAACACAGACCATAAGCTAATCAAAAGTATGCAGCAACATTCCCACAAGCAAAGAGCCATGATTCTGGGCTGCATAGGCAAAACCCACTGCCACTCAGATGGCACATGAATCCTGCTTCACATGACCCAGATCTGACAAAACTGACAATATCATATCATCAGTCACCACTTCCCCAACACAACAGTGAGACAGAGAAAGGTTTCCTAAAATTCACAACAGAAATGAGGGAAAGGTTAATTTCTCTTTCATGGGACATCGGGAACTAACTCTGACCAAATAAAATAAATACATTAAGCAGCTACAAAATGGTCCTTATAGGCATAACATAGCTCAGCTATGCTAAACTTACAGGTTCAGTCTTTCAAAGAACTCGGCCAGTTTATTCTGTGCTAGAAGAATTCACAGGCAACTGGAAGACATATATTTCATTATGTAGAATATCATACTGCAGTTGAAATTAAGAAAAATTAAGTGCACTAAATATATACAGCTTGACCAAATGAAGGCTAAAAGGCAACAAGACTGCAAAAAGTAATTATTTAAGATAAATACCACTAAGGAGAGAAAAAAAAATATAAATAGCACTAATGGAATGAGAACAAATAACTGAAATATAAGGTAGAATTTTGAAAGCTATAAAAATCCATTTTCTGAGGAAGCAGCTGAAAAGCAGTCTGAAGGGACTGAACTAGACAAAGACTTGGAATCACACACTATAGCATAATTCTCTCACTGAATATTCCAGGAGATCTTCCTACCTTTAACACCCCACAGCCTGTGACTGGTCACATTCACAAAGAAGTACAAAACCCCCAAACCTCAAAACTCGGAACACATGCATGAACTACAGAAGAAAAAGAATCACTTTAAAATTGGACTTTAATTCTTGGCACATAAATTCGTGTGGTTTAAAAAGAAACTTGATTTTATGTTTCTTTTAGCAATGCCATTTCATAAGTATGTAGTATAAATAAGGTACTCCTAAGACTATAATGAAAAATAGATATGAATGAAGCTGGAATAAAAATTCAATCATTTCTTATGTACCCAGGCATCAAAAGAGCATATGTTAGTGCTCTTTTCTAATACAGTATCAGATCACAACAGGAAAGAGCTGCAGCTACTAATACACCCTATAGGATAATGAAGAATAGTGTGTCTAATTTTCTTTTAAGAAATTAAATCTCTCTATATGTTTATATATTATGTACCACATATAAGTATATAGTGTTAATTATATTGTAAAAAATACTATGTATTGTGAAAATCTTCAAGAACTCCAATCAACAGTGAGTTTACCAATACAAGAACTGGTGACCCTCAATACACAAAGCAAGCTGGTGGTATCACAGTGGTGATATTTCAGAAAACAAAGGGCATTTAATAATACTTGCTTCTTATAAGTAGACCTCACAACTTTTTACAATGGCACTTCTGCTCTTTTGAAGAGCAGGAAACAGAGCTAAAGGTGTATAGTGGATTCCTGAAAGTATTTGACCAGGCCTGTAGTCAAACAAAGATGCACTATGCACAAGCTGTGCTCCTACTGTTAACCACAGAAAAAAAGCCAGAGACGAAGGGAATGAAAATTATCCTTGTCAATTGTAAGGAAAGCATAGAGGGAGAAAGTATGGTTAAGTTGTTGCAGAGCAGGTCAGAACACATTGTTCTTTTCAAGCCATGCTGTTCAGAAGGCTGTTGTGAAAGAGAAAGATTTTCACATATGACAGCCTTTTGGAGACTAGAAGTAGGTTTTTAAGTTGCTTTTTGGCCCGATTCATTATGAAACACACAGTGCTCAATCTTCTATGTACCTACAAGTCAAAAAAGGTCTTAGCTAAACAGATTTTTTGAAACCATACCATTCAAAACAATATTTGACAGTTTCTGTTCTCATTTCAAAGAAAAAGAAATTGACTTTGAAAAAAAGTTAAAAGTACTCTAAAGAAAACATAGTTGTTATCCTTAGTCCTTTAGAAAACTAAGATCTTCAGACCTCCTTCATGATTTTTTGGGTGCTTGATTCCCCGCTCCGAGCGGCTTGAAAATACTACACTGTTTACAACTATAAATCTGTCACCTTTCATAAGCACTAAATTCACTTTAAAATAAATAATTATAAAGAATGCTGTCACAAGACAGGCAGCAATATGTCCCACATGTCATAAAATCCAATCAGCCAACTTTTAAGCAGCATGGACAGGCATGAGCCAAAATGCCTTATCAAAATATTCTACTGCAGCTCCACATCTCTTTCAGACACAAATTCCTCATCCCCAAGACCTTTTCACAAAGAAAAAAGTATTTCTCTGAGAACCTGCCTTACAGCAAGAACACTGAATAGGATTCAGAGGAAGGCATCTTGCACATTATGATGACCATGACATTTTTGTCCTTTTTTTTTTCCCAAATAAAGTTACAGTTGAAGAAAATTAATTCTAAGTCAAAATTAATTCCAATTTATTCTGTCTGTATGGAACATGAGGGGATTCATTTTAGTCATATTTCCTCTAATAGGCCTTGCTGTATAAATAAATAACAACTTGAAACATTCCCCTTAAGTGCTTTGTGTTTATATGCTTGTAAAAGAAAGTTACATGAATATCCAGAATCTTCAGGTAACTTACTGTGTGTCAAATGCTTTGACAAGCCTATTGCTCTTGTCAGAGGAACAGTAAATTTATACTCTTTATAACTCCATTCAGAGAAACTCACACTTTATCAATAGAAACGGACTTCCCCATTTCAAACCTCAAGTGAGAGCCCTGACCATTGCATCTCAGGCTGTCCAGACTCCTTTGGATCAGCTATAACTCCTGTTGTCCACAGTAATAGGTTGGGAGGGGTCTGTTGTTGGGGGGAGGGGGTGGTGGTGTTTTCGTGTTTGCTTGTCTGGTTTTGGGTTTTTTGGGTTTTTTGATGGGGTTTTTGTTTGTTTTGTGGGGGGGTTTGTTGGGTTTTTTTTTGTTGGTTGGTTAGTTTTGGTTGGGTTTGGGGTTTTTTTTGGGGGGGTATCACATAAACTATTATTGAGGTTGCTGTTCTGCTATAGTTGCAATTTATACCTAACCATTTCTGTTACAGCTGCCTACAAAAAATATATATATATTTGCTACAGAGGCAAAAAAACACCCCCCCTTAAATTAAACTAGTGCTCCACATTTTCAATTTCCCTGAAGAAGCAGGACAAAGTAACAAGCTTGTTCCCTTTCATCCATGATTACCAAACCTTTCAATTGCATTTATTGCAGCTTCTACATTTTTAAATACATTGAAATACTGAGTCCACAGTCCAGCCCACAATTACTTACAGGAAAGCAGCCTTACATCTGAAGCAGAAAACAAGGCTAATTGCCACCTTAACCTCTGTGGAGAGGCCAGAGGCAAGTAGAGGGCTCAAAAAGAAGGTCAGAATCACCCATTATGCCACCAGAAAAACACAGTATAAACATACAAAAAAGAACAGTTACTGTAACACCAGGCAGAGGGAACCATGAAAACAATTGCACAGCCCTAGCCTGTGTTCTTTTGTAAATGACTATCCTTAAATGGTCCCCAAAAATGAAACAGGAAAAACCCTTAGGGGAACATAACACTCATTAAGCCACTCCACTTTCATTAGTGAGTGAAGGGCTGTCACAAGTGAATTGTTCTTTGTATTCACTCTTGCAACACTCACCACCTGTTCATTTCCTCCTCCTTTAAGCGAAATGAAAGCTTGGGGTCACTATAAAACCAGCAGCCTACTGGTATCACAGCCTGCAGCTATACAACCTCAAGCTGTGACCCCACAAGCTGCAGAAGGATGAGGCTGAGTCACTACAAGGGCAGGCCACAGCAAGGGAAGTGTCCCCACCACACTCAGCAGCACTCGATGCACATCCTGCAGTCAATTCAGGCACTGCAGAAGAGGTGCACAACAGCCAGGCTTTGGGTCTGGGTACCCATAAATGCTCCCAACTGCACCAACAGCAGACATTACCACCCAGTGACAAGGTATCACTGATATCTGTCTTGTGCAGCCATTACCAAGTGTGCATGCGAAGCCATGGGCTAATGGGCACACACCAATGCACAGACTCCCTACAAACAGGACTTAGCTATTCCACAGTGTTTCCCAGAGGGAAAACAACACAATGACTTGGCTACCTGCAAACCCAGCTAGCTGCACACTGCTGAAGAACTGCTTCTATGTGTCTTCTACCAACTAATTTCCTTATTTCCCAGGACCTGCTCTGCACTGGTAAATCCTTTGCTTCCATGTCCCATGTTACTCCTCACACACAGCACAGCTGTAGGCACACTGAATTGGGGAGAACTGTGTACATGCTTGAAAGTTTCTCTGTTTCCTTCAAGTCATTCAGTTCAATGATAGACATGACCTCTTTGCAAAGCTTGTCTCCCTGATTCCCCCACACACTTCCTACTTCCCAGTGATGGTTCTGGCTGCATGTGGAGCTGCCTGCAAAGCAATATACAGCAACACTTACCAGGCCACACAGGGCATCTTCTCTGCCAACCGTGCCCCGCAAGCTACCCCTAGCTACACCCTCTCATCAGCCAAGGCTCTCGGCAGGAGCGGGACCGCCAGACCAAGGCAGGGCTGTGCGCACACCTAAATGAGCACCACCCAAAAGGATGCCTGGGGGGTGCCGAGCCCTCTCCCAGGGAAGGGCCGTGCCGCCAGCACCTGGAGTCCCGCTATCCCGTGTGCGTCCGCCGCCGGCAGAGCGGCTCTTACCACCTCCGGCCTGCCGGGCGCAGCCTCACCCCGCAGCGCGGGAGGGGCGATGGCGCCCCCTACTGCAGTCACGGCTGCCACGGGACGTTGAGCTGTGGTAGCTGAGAAGATGGTGGCTGGAGAGGAGCGGTGGGTCGTTGGTAGGTTGCAGCGCAGCGGTGGGGTACCGGTAGGGCCTAAGGGTGGTTGGAAAGGCTTGTCCAGCTCAAAACTCGAGGAGGTATGGTGGAAGAGGCACGGCCTGCGAGCACAGAACGGGGGTGTTCAGCGTTACTTGGAGACATCGAGGGCAGATCCGGCGGGGAGCGGACGGTAAGGGGTGTGGGTGTGTAGTTGGGTGTTCTTTAGTGTGTGCTACGGTTGGCGTGCTGCGTGCTAGCTTTGCCGCATGGTAGCTTAGCTTGTGCCTCTCTGCGTACTCTGCCCTGTTCGATGTGTTGAGGAAAGCAGTATGTTTAGGGGAGGGGAGCGGGAGAGACTCACAATTAAAAATCCCTGTGCCCAGCACAGCAGAACAGCCCTGGTGCTGAAAGAGCTGCATGCGTGGAACTGCTAGCGGTTGCTGTGCTATAGGAAACACTTTTGCTGGTCCAAACTCCAACCTGCTTTGAGAATGTGGTTTTTGGTAGCTTTTAGGATCAAAAAAATGGTTTTAGACATTGGTAATTTCCTTGGGATGAACTCCATCCTCTTTCAAGAGGAAAGATTTTATGCTATATGAGCATTTAGGGATGTGCTGTCTTTATACTGTCAGCATTATCAGCTCTTCTGACTGTGTGCTGCTCTGCCCTTTACCTTTTTTTGCCGCAGCACATTGTTGTTTCCTCTGCCTTTCAGTATGTCCCATGGGTGCCAAGCGGAAGTGCTGAAGGGTGGGAAAGAAGGTGAAGGCTGAGGCATGGTACCCAGAGCTGGACCTTTGCTCTGAGGAGTAGCCACTTCTCCTTGGCCAGCAGCAGGCCCTGAAATAAGGTATTAGCAGCTTTGTGAAAGAGCTTCTCTGAAGGCTTTAGCAATTTGCTAGTTTCCAGTTTGTGAACTTTCCTTGTGAGATTGCAGAAGGGGGGCCTGGACAACCTCAATATTTAGTGTTCTCCCTCCAGTGTCTTGAGTACAAGTAGAAAGTCTGTGATATTATTGCCCTTTCAGCTTGTTCTTCATGTGTCCTTGATACACACATCTCTGATTTTGCCAGGAGAGACACGATACCTGATTAAAAAAAAAATTAATTAAAAATCTTGTAGGGGTTATGTCTAGGGTTTTGGGGAGTTTTCCTTCTCCTATTGTGATGGGCAGGAAAATGGTTTTCTATTGTCTACAAATGGAATTTGCTTCATCCTGGGGATGAAACCAGATAATCAAGCTTAAAGGTGAGTTTGGACTAGAATTAGGGATTTGGCTTTCTTTGAGAAAACCTAAAGGAAAATCACAGCACTACATTTCCTGCACTGGAAGTAATTCCCCTATGTAAAGGTTTGTACAAGGTAACATGTCTCCCAAACCTCTTACAAGCCAAACTTTTGCACTGTGTCCATATCCCTGACCATGGCTTGCCTGGGTAGGATCCAGGATAGCCATTCCTCTGCTCTAATTCAGCTAAGCACTTAAACTATTTCTAGTTGTGTATTTATCATATTGACTTGAGGCCTTCATGGGGATGCTTAGTGAAAACACAGCCAGTTTTCTACACTGTGCTTCTTTTTCAGTATTTCTGAACATCACGTTGTGTGTTTCTTGCCTCAGGTCTGTGAAGTACTCATTGTAAACACTGATTTTATGTCAATTTTTTTCTCTCTTTAGTGCCCTGCTCCCCTTCTTTCCAATATTTCTTAAAGACTGTGCTGCTGTGTGCTATTGTATGTCTGCTGGCTGAAATATCAGGTAAACGTTCATGAAAAGGGACCAGAAGTCCATCCTGGAGTAAACACCAAATCAGTCTGATGTAGGTCATGTAGGTTTAATGAGAAAATTGTCCCTCCAATGCAGAAAGATAGAGCAGAAGTGTACCATGTGGAGGGTGACATGCTGGTGAGCATGCATTTGTGCATTACATTTAAATAGGAGCAGGAGCAAAATGCCAGAATGAACTATCCAGGAAGCAGCAGGGGCTCAGTCCTCCCACCTCTCTAGATGTGGAGATCCCATTGGAATTTGATGAGGGAGCATCTTGGAGAGCGGATCCTGACTGTGTGAATTCCTTTTTCCTGTCTTTTCTCTGATTTTATTATTTGGAAATGTCTGTTAGTGCTTTTCATGCTGTGTCATAGAATTAGTGTCTGATATTTCATCTCAAGGCCAAATGCTCAGTCTTGGAAGGCTACCATAAAAAAACAGGTGTGAAAAGAAGGTGAAAAGCTGGGGAAGATGAGAATATCAGAGGTGCTTTCTGTGTTTCAACTGTGTTGTCTTTGTATTTCTGAACACACCCATGCTGTTTCATTAAATCTGTAGCAGGAGGTGGACAATTTTAATGTGGAAGCCAGAGGGACTTAAATTTTGTAGTGAAAAAGAGGAAATCTGACTTCCCAGAGGAAGCAGTTTCAAAACTTTTGCTGTGAAGACTATGATATACTTTCTGGAGCCAAGCAACAGGACCCTTCTCAATTGCTGTTGCTCTTGAATCAGTCATAATTATGCCTCAAAAATAATGTAAAATGGATGAGCTTGGAACTTTTCATTAGTGGAAGAATATAATGAGAAAAAGGGACTGGTTAGCAGTATTGTTCCATGGCTTTCCTGAATATTAAATTTCATTTAATAAGATATATGGATTTGTTATCTCAGGGTACAGTCCATGCCATCAGGGGAAAATTCTCCAGAATTAGTTTAAGGCAGGTTTTCTAATTACTTCCCTCCCCCCTCCCCCCTTAGTTCAGGAGGAATGGGGACAGGAATTAGGGAAGGACAGGGTTAGACGTGTGAGGTCTCAAATGAAAAGTGTAAACTGGCTGTATACATCATAAATAGAAAAAACAGAAATGTATGCACTGAAACTGGAGTTACAAAGATGCGAATTGTGAGTTTGAGTGGGCTCTGAAGAGAGCCTGAAATTCAGGTTGGAGTGTCAAGGCCAGTCTTGGTAGTCAGAGTTCAACTTCTTTTTTTTATTGAGGAGCTGCAACACAGTGGCTTAGGAGCAAACCTTTAGTTTGTTAGGCTGCAGTCTGTTTCTGTCATTTTGTGTGTGGTGCTGTTACCATTGGCATAATTTCCTTGTTCCACAGCTCAGGTTGAGATGCATTATAGATAAAGATGAAGAGCTGGAGTTAAGAATTTAAAACACCTTTGTTTCCTCAGAGACCATCCTTTAGAGGCTGACGAGGTTGGAGATGAAGGCAGGACATGGACAGGATCTGTGAAGCCAATACAGCTATCAAGTGAAGTAATAACAGTTAAGAGAATTAATTTCACTGGGTGAAATTGGTGGTTGTTCTCTCCAGTAAATTGCAAGTCATTCAAATGGTTTGGTAGTATAGCCAATTTTATTTTCAGCATATGTTGCATATTTCTTCTGCAGTTTGTGTTTTCCCTTCATGTTTGTACTGAATGCAAATGAGAAAACTAGTGTTCATTTGGTAGGAACAAAATCATTCAACATATCTTCTAATTAATTAATGAATTTTAACCTTAAATTATATGTTATGTGGATGTCATACTAATGCAGTGTACTGTAAATTGGTAATACGTAGACTCACCAGACTACACTGACCCTTACAAGTTATCTAGCCATGTCTATCAGTAGAAAATCAATAATAAATCATGTAAAAGGAACTCATTCTCAGAGTTCAAGTGCAGAATATACTATAAAGATATATAGCTGTGCCAGGGGAGGTTTAGATTAGATATTAGGAAAAATTTCTTCACGGAAAGGGTTATCAAGCCTTGGACCAGGCTGCCCAGGGAAATGGTTGAGTCGCCATCCCTGGAGGTATTTAAGAGATGTGTTGATTTGGTGCTTAAGGACACAGTTCAGTGGTGTCCTCGGCAGTGTTAGGTTAACAGTTAGACTTGATGCTCTTAAGGGTCTTTCTGACCTAAATGATTCTATGTATTTATAAAAATACCTTGTATTGATTTTTTTTCTTTGTTTATATAATACTTCATTTTAAACAAGTTTCAGGAATACAGCAATATAACATCATTAACTCACACAATGTAAATGTTTTCTGTTGGACTCTTGTAGCTTTCTGAGTATGTCAAATACTTGACCTTTGTAGTTAACACACTTATGCTTTTCCAACTAGCAGATAAACAGTGAAATGAAACTTGGGAATCCCTTGGTTACTGGAGTTTCTTCCTGGCTTTTTAAAGCCTGGGGGGGTGGAATGTATCTTTGCCCTGTCCTGCTGTCATTCTTTCACTTTGCTTGGGAGTGAGCATCCTCAATGTTTTCATCTCTTCTTGTTTGAAGAGCTTGCTAGTCTGTTATTTTTCCTTCATCCATTGTGAGTTATCCTCCCTAAAGTCCGATGGCTGGAAAGTTGGAAATTGCTAACAGACACCTAGCAGCTCACAGTAAAAAATGCTGCATTCCAAATCTGCATTTCGAACTTTTTCATTTTTAGACAGATGTCATGGACTGACATATTTAGTTTTAGAACAGCCAAATATTCATTTGCCACTTCATTTACTCTGATCCTTTACTGGAACTTTTTCAAATTTATACAATCTTCCCTGTTTTTTTGCTTCCCAGTTAGCCTTTTTGTTACCAGCTGTACTTCCAGAACTCTGCTTTGGGACTTCTGAGGAAACATACAAGATTTTGTATCCTTGAAGGCTGGATGAACTGATAGGAAACAGGGTGGCGGTGTGAGTCCTATAAGCACTGATTTTCCTCCAGAGATGTAAGAGACCCCTGTGCACTAGTTAACCTTTGAGAGCACAGGAAATAGCATTGTGTAATGTCTTTTTGTGTTACCAAGTTATAGTACTGAGAGTTTGCTTGGCAGGTATAATCTTCTTAAATCTGTCACTGGAAATACACCGTTTCTTTCCATGGAACAGATATAGCAAGAATAGCAAGTCAGTACATTTCTACATACCTGTTTATGTTACTTTAAATTACATCTTGTTCAAAAGCCCTGTTTAAACTAATATCAATGTGGTTTTTTGTTTTGGTCTTTTGTTTGTTTTGTTGTTTTTTTTTGTTAGGTTTTCTTTTTGTTTGATTGGATTTTTGTTAGGTGTGCACTGTTTTGCATTACACAGCTGGTAAGTTTAGGGGGGAAGCATTTTTGTCCTCATCAGAGACATCAGGTAGGTGTGGGAAGACAGCAGTCATATTCTGCATAGCATAGATGTATCACTTTTGAAACCACGTATGCAGGCATCCTACTTGCAGTGTGAAGGGAATATGTTCATTTCTAATGAATATGGCTTTAAGGCTGCAATTAAAACTGTGACTTGTGCTCATTTCTATTAACCGCTTCAGCTGTGCTGTTGTTCCTAATAGGCAATAATACTTAAAATGGCATTAGGAAATCTGAAGCATGCTGCATTTGCAATTGTTTGCTTTAAAGTAAATTTTGCTTCATTATAAGTGTCCAATGTGATTATTTGGGAGTCACTGGTGATAATGGAATGCTTGGAGCTGTTATGAAATATGAGCTAATCAGCTTTAAGGAACAGATGCATGGTGAGATAGTCAAATATTTTCCTGTTCTGACTAACTAAAGAAGTTCCATTTGGCAATACTAATCAAAGCAATTTAAAAAGATTTTAAAACCAAATGAACTTGGAAAAAAGCTGCTGAGAGAAGTTCATGTAAATTCTTTCATCTGTAAGGTTCAGAGTAACCTCTAGGTCAGTCACTTTGCAGTAATTTGCAGAAATATAAATGCCTTAATTAAGGAAGCTTTAAATAAAAAGGGAAGCTAGAAATCATTAGCTTTAATGTATTTATGCTTCTGTGTTTTGCAGCAAGGGAAAAAAGTGTGTTAATCTCAAGAGTCCAAATGAGATTGCCACTAAATCCTCAACATTCCTGTAGAAATCTTCACAAATTCGTCTGAGTCATAACTGCGGCCACATGATGTTAGCATAACTAGCTAACCTAATTGAGCAGATACTCTTGTAATTTAATCGATCCTTATCATTGTTATCAAATATAATGTTTTCAAGGGGCCAAATATTAGCCCAGATTATACACTGATAGGAAAGCAATTGCCTAATGGAATATATCGCATACATTTGGTAAGTGAAGGCAGTGATCTCAGCTGGGACCAAGATGTAACTCTTAGATTTTTCAGGTGTCTGTTAAATGAAGTTACTAAAAAAGAGCACTAAAAAGTATACAACTAAGTTGTTGCTGTTTGCAGCTTTTTTTTACTTTACATGATAAATACTCAAGTACTGTTCTGCCTGATTTTTTTTGATTGCTCGATTATCTGAAATACCCTCCTTCCACCTGGTTTGCCTATCCCACAAACTGGCAAAGGTCTTGAGTTAATTGTGGGGGATGTTTGAATCTATAGTATGAGCATAGATCTAGATATAAAAGTTCACAGGGCAGCAAGGCGCTGTGAACCAGATAACCAGGCTGCTATACCCATGGTTCTTGTGAGAATATAAATGAGCAGAGGTGTTGTGGGTGAATATGTTCTTGTAAAATAATCCTGTTCCCCTCTCCAAAGTTCAGCAGCAGCCTTTGCTACAGATAAAGGGATATATAACCAGCATGGGCTTTTGGATACAAATGTCCATGGCCAACTGTGCTACATACTTGTTGTTCATTAAAGTACCATATTACAGGTAGCAAAGCAAATATTTGGAGCTCTACTGTGTCCTTTCTGCAGTGAGGGGCCAGATCATCCTGTTTTATGGTCCTATTTGACTCCATGTAAGCTAACAATATAATCAGAAATGTAATAGACTGGGTCTTCTCCAAATCTGTGATGATGCTGCAGGGATGTATAACTCAGTAGCTACAGGGAAGTGTAAAATGCATTCTTTCCTATTCTGTTCATGTATGTCTATATCATGTTCCCTGATTTGAATATGCTTGAGATCCCTCCCAGTGTCCTTTTTTAAAAATGACTCCTTGAATCCTCCAAATTTCAACACCTGTGTCAGCAGTCAGGCTCAATTTGCTTGAGACCTAAATGTGACTCCAGGACAGTGACGTATTTTTCTGTGCTTGGGGAGGGAATGGAGGAGAAAGCTGCACTGTTCTGTGGTTTTGGTCAAAAGAAGCTGATGTTGTGTGCCAGCCAGGTGGGGTCCCATGCCTTTTCTTGGGTAAATCTGTCACTTTTGATTTTCTATCTTGAAAGACCTCTCATAACCAAGCTGAAAGCGGAAGGTTTTCAGTGTAAGGTTTGAGCTTGCATCTCCCTTCTATGATATTTTCACCCCACTGCATTTCATGGTCTTCCAGCCTCCACAGCAGCAGTATCAAGTGACGAGGTACTGTGAATGAGCCAAGTTTGTTCTCTTGATCTTGTACAATGGTTCTGCTTCTCAATGAATGGAAAAAGCAGTCTTTTTTTATGTTTGAGGCTTCTTAATTCAAACTGTATATATCCAGAGTTGCTCCCTTCTGAAGACTGGAAGTGATAGAAAATAAATGCAGTATTTTCTTTCTGTGATTGTCCAAGAATATGGTTTATATTCTGAATACAAAGTTCTGGCCTTATCATTTCATGTGTCCTCGCCACTTCAGGTTCTGTTGGTAAAGAACTGGGACTAATTGATGCTTAATATCAATCAAATAGTAATACAGAAAGAAAAGTCATTACTAAGGCTGATGTGAATTAGTAGTAAAGCTATTGTGGCAACAGCTATTATTGTTGTTTACTTGGTTGTCTGGACCATTGGCTTATGATATAAAGTGGGCTATTTATATAAAAGGTCTATTTACAAGAATGGTTATTTCCCACAAAACATTAAAAGGAAAACAGTGAGCAATCATGCTACATCTGCTAGATTCACCCAAGCTCACCCAGGTGATGTTGCATATAGGAAGAAAAAGGCAGATTAATGATCAAATACAGAATGAGGGAAAATTGGTGCTACCAAAAATACTCATTAGCAGACCACAAGCTGAACATAGAGCTTCAGTACCATGCCGCTGCTTGAAAAAGGCAAACAAATTGCTAGTGGGTGAATGAATAAGATGATCATATGCAAGACATTATCGCAGTCCTGGAAGTTAGTTCTCTTTTGGGATGGGTGTTTTGAGAAAGATACGGACAAAAACTCCTGCTCTCTGTTTCATTGTTATTCTCTTTTGGATAACACAAGCTGTGAGGAGAAGTTGAGGTGATTCATTTGCAGCATGTGAAAGCTTGTTTTAAACAGAAAGATGACCTCTGTTATTCTGTATCTCCCACTGTTAGCTGAATAAGAAGTTGTTGTATTTTCTATCTGGAGTTGGCTTCACAAGGAGATGGTCTGTTCCCCATCATTTGGGAGCCTGTAATGATACGTTAAATGGACCTGTTTGGGTTGGATTATGTATCCCTCTCTTGACCTGCAGTAGTGCAATGGATGACATGGCTTTTCTAGATTTATTTTGTATGAATCCTGTAGCATGTGGAATCTTTTAAAGGGATCTCAATGTTTAGCTGAATTGTTGGTGCAGGTTATTAAATTTTAGCTATAACTTTACTGAGGTAAATTTCAAGATCAAGAACTGCCCTGGGATTTGACTCTAAGAGTAGATCTCTTTGACAAAGGCAGAAAGAAAACAGTCCAGATTATCTCAACTTTGATTTCTGGCTTCATTGACTGAGCAGATGGGATCAGTCCCATCTCAGCATGCTGCAAGGAGAATAATGATGATTGAGACTCTCTGTTGAGGCACTCGGAATATTTCTCATTCAGAGCTTAAATTAGTTTCAAATTGTTTGTAAAGTTAGTGCATGTTATGCTTATGTGCAGCTGAAGGCATGTTGTTTGAATGATCAAGAAGATTTGATCCTACATGTTTGTTGTTATGAGTTTTGGGGTTTTTTTCTCAACTCAGCAAATCCAAACAGAATAAATCCTGTCCTGTTAAAATCTGGAAAGTACATGCACTGACTCCAGATGTACCAGGATTCCAAAGTTCCTTCCTCCCTTACTTAAATGTTAAAATCTCAAGAGTTTAATTTAGCCCAAGGCACTGTTGGTGTGGTTTTCTTTGGTTTGTGGTTTTTGGGTTTGTTTGTTCGGTTGGTTGGGTTTTGTTTGGTTTTTTTAAGCTGAGACAATCTTTTGTTTGTTTTCTTTAAGCTAGGAAATACATAAATTAGCTACATTTTTTGGTACTGATGCCACAGTAGTTGCACTAATATTGTTGCTGTGAAGCATAGGATTTATTTATTAGGAGAAAAGTTACAGAAAGTAAAAATAAATTCTAGGAAGTGTTTTAACAGAAATAAGAGTTTGCTGATTTCAGTGTGATAATTGACATATAGGACTTTTGTTCTCTTTCTAAACAGAATTCTGCCGTAATATCCAGAAATAATTTCCAGTAATAATTTTAGTTAGGGCTTTGCCAGCATGTAAATCTTGCCACAACTGGAAAAAATCAGTACCCAAAATGAAATGGAAATCAGAAGCATTGCAATAGCAAGAGATGATGTATTGAGCATTCAAAATGCTGAGCTATTGTCAAAGGTCTAAAAAGCAGGTTGCCAGCAAATGAGCTGGTGTGCCAGGCTGCTGCCTAAGAGCGCTGACAAAAGTAGCTTGCTGCTTGATTAAATTGGTGCAGCACAAAACTGGGTGGAGTACAGAAAGAGCAGGGTTTTGTCTGTCTGCAGAGCCAGGATGCTCACATCCTTTGTTGCACGGGGCTGTTAGCATGCTTTTGTACAGGATGGTGATGAAACTGGGGAGGGCCGTGTGAGAGAATAGGAAGTGCCTGAGAGGAGTGATGCAGCTTCTGCCGCTCCGTGGAGTAGAAGGAGGTGCTGTGGACTAAGGCACTTCACAAGCATGGCTGAGTTGGATATTTTTACTCCTTGGAATTACTGTGCACTGTACAACCTTCTGGGTCAATAATTCAGTCTTTTACAAACCAGGGATCCACCTGAGCAAAATACTGGAGATTTTCCCTTGCCCCCCAATCCCTTGCAAATCATTAGAGCCTTAAATGTTTACTGAAACTCAGGTTAAACTAGACAAAAATAGTATTCATCTGATTTTGCTTTGCTGCAGTGTAGCTAATTTCAGTCCTTCTTAAACAATCTCTGTAAGGTGTGACTGTCTCTTTGCTTTGGGTTTCTGCAGCATCAAGCACAGTGCAGGCACTCTATACAGTATCACACCTGGGATGGTACTGGAAAGCAAGTACTATGCATGTTTGTAAGCAGTGGTTTTCATTTTTTCATACTAAATTTCATGCGTGCTTTGATATCTTATTAGTAACTTCTTTGCAAAGTTCTATATGGAAACACTTACTGAAAGAATATTTCTATTTGTCTCTCCCCCGATACCTTTTTGAGAGAAGTACAGTCCTAGGGCTTAGGTTGGTATGGGAGATCAGGTGCTAACAAGCTTTCCAGGTTCTTACAGTGGTGGAATTTGTAAGAGTTCGTGAAATCTCTAAGTTTTGACAGTTCCACTTACGTGTTTCCTATGCATTTTTCTATGGTAGTGTTTCCTAGGGCATTTTCTAGGGTGGTGGCTAGTAAAATAGTAAGAAAGAGCAATCTGCAGAGGTGAAAAAAAAAAAAAAAACAAACGACAACCCCCAAACCACCACTTCATATCTGGTTTTCTAGTAAATGCAAAAACTGTCCAGAGCTTATGTTGCTCTTGACCAGGACTGAATTGGAAGTAACAGCTTGGTTTTGAAAGCATTTCTATCTTATTACTTGTCCCTTGAGCTGTGCAGTTCTTGTGCCATCAGGGTTTCACAGAAGTAAACCTTCCAAAGCAAATAAATAAAATCCCAGCTGACAGGCTAATATAAATGGTATGAAACAGAAGGGTAAATGGGGAAGAGGAAAAAAAAAAGAAAAAAGAAAAGGCTGATTTGACATAAACAAATTAGAGCTGTTGACAGTGTGGGTGATTTTGAGAAGTGCAGTTCCATTAAATTCACAGATATGAATCCTGACAAATAACAAGCCATGGTAGTTTATATAAACAAGGAAAAGAAATAATAAGTGGATATGGAAATCTAACAAGAGTTTGGTTGTAATGCAGCACAAAACATGGTGGCAATACACAGAGGGAAAATTGAGAGCCCCTGCCAGGATGAAGCAGTGCTAATGTGCAGTGGCCCACTGGAGATGGTCACAGCACTGTGCCAGTGTGAGAAGGCTGGATGAATTACTGCACTTCTCTGCCTTTCACACTTATATCAAAAATAGAAAGCACATTTAATCATCATGGTTAGATTGTAAAGTCACATGAAAACTAAGATCTCTTGGTGCTGTGCTGTAGACTAATGTTTGGGTAGAGATCTCTCCAAAGCTAATTCAAGCTAGCAGATCCCCAGCACCTACAAGCAGTAGATCTGTGGTTTGTTCATTGACTGGGACTTCTTTTAATTCATCTGGCATTTTATCTGCTTTACACTGAAGTTTCCATGCAGATATGCAGTGCTTGTTCAGTGTGAATGGTCAGTATCACATACAACCTACTGTGTCCTGCCTGCAGGCACCTCGTGAAGTTCATATCCCTTTGTTCTTATTTTAGAAGGAGCTTTTTTCACATTTCATTGAAGGTTCTTAATGGGCAAACCTATTAAAAATTCAAAGCAGTGTATTTATTTAGATAAAAGCTGTTAATTATAAATGTCCAGCCATATGGCCATTAAGACTAACATTTAGGAGGATAAAGAGAAAATGAGTATTTTAGATAATAAAGAGCTGTTGTACAAAATAGAAACTTGCTTGATGGTTATGTTTCATGTAGGTTTAACAGTGGTGATTGGTAGCCTGCCGTGGTTACACTAAAGAACTTGGTTTTCTTTTCTTTTATATTTTTAATGCCTTGCTATTGAAGAACGTCTATTTAGAAAAAAAAAAAAAAAAGGAAAAAAGCCACAAAAGAAATGCCTCAAGGAAAGCCAGATGGCTGAATATTGGCATCTGAGATGAAAATAAAATATTCAGCCATACATATGTGCCTTAAATGCACTTAGCTGTAGTCCTTTGTTTGTGAGCCAGACTCTCTTCTCTATTGCTTTTGCACTGGTAACTTTGAACTTGTTTTGCGTATGTTTCAGTAGATCAAAGTTGAGCAGAAATGCAGTCAAGGAAGTTTTAGTGCTTATTGCTTCTAGCCCCAAATCAAAGATACAGTGTCAGGTTTTGGCCAGATATTGTACCCTGAAGTAGCGGAGGTTATTTTGGTCAGAAGAAGAAATGAGTTTGTTTCTGTATTGGTACCTCAGTCTAGCATCTGTGAATGTGGACAAGGATATTGTTAGCAACTTCTTGATCATGTTGCAGCATTTCCTGATAACACTGCTGTTGCGTATACTTCTGCTCATGCTGAAAATCCGTCAGTGTGACGGACTACACTTCAGCTGTAGTGATGGTGTCCTTATTGCCTGAAACCATGTTATGCAAAATGAGCAGCAGTTCAGGAAAGCATCCGTGTAGATAAGCAGACACCAACAACTGAAAAACACAGTGGAGACGTGAAAACTCAAGTTTTTCTACATGAGCGTAGCCAGTTCCTGGAGCAATCTACAGAATTCCCTGCAGGTATCTATCATTTTTCTTCTGATATATAGAAGAACAACTGATGTATTCTTACTGCATTGCCAACCTCCTGCTTTAGTAGAAAATTTTCCTCTTACTATTTCCTGTACTTTCTTGTTTTAATAGTAGGGGCACACTTTGAAGGCAGTGATTGAAGATGAGAGTTGCATCAATTACTGCCACCAAAAAATGCCATTTTTGAAAATGTGTTCATCAGATATTCGATATTGTGAATGGTGCCAAAACAGAGCCTGTCATTTCCTTTGTACTCTCTTGGTTCAGAAGGCCTTTGTTGGGAATGTGCATGGTGTATGTTTCTCCAAGTTGGGTGAGAAAGCTGAAGAGATTACAGTTTGTTGCAGTCAGACCTGTCTACTTTTTTTCCTCAGCCTGTCTCAGTTTGGAGATGAAGTTGAAAGTTCTATTCTTTGTGTCATCCTAGCCTGGACTTACTTTCTGAGTTGGTTTGCTACTGTCAGAAACTTGTTGCTCCTCTGTGTCTTGAGACTAATAAGTGAGTTAAAGTACCAAACTGTTGGCACTTGAGATTCAAAATGTGAGAAGTATACAGTGTAAATTCACACCGGCATGGGTTACTGTCATGTGGCCCTCTGCAGTAGCTTTCAGGCTATCTTACCATCCTCATCTTTTGGCCCATCTGCTCGAGGCTGCCGTGAACTTTTGTGGTGAGACAGTGTAAATAGGATTTTGGCAAGTCACTGTGTATCTAAGGAAGTCTGTGAGTGGGTGCAGCTCTATATACCTTGTTCCTGTTGGTGCAGGGAGCAACAGAGGCATGAACAGAAATGAGATGTGGCGGGGGCTGGACTGGTGGCTTCCATCAGGTCTTCACTGTCAGAGTTACTGCCTACAGCACTGTATTTTTAGAGCAGTTATATATTACAGCAATGCCAGATGCTGCTTTGGGTCTGAAGGAAGATCGGGAGAGTGAAAAACAGATTCAGGTTTATTGTAGAATTGCTAAATCTATGTGAAGACATGCAAGATCTGGTTCTTGTTCTTCAGTAAAGAGATGATTCACAACTCTGAGAAAATATTACAAAAGAGGCCCATCTAAGAGCTTTAAATACATGCTTCAAATAAGGGGTTATTAAAAATTGTTCTGGTTTGAAATTAATTTTAAATCAGCAGAAAAGAGTTTTCTCTAGCTCTTAAATTTTAACCTGCTTCTAATTGTCTCACCCAGCAGTAGTAGACAGCGGAGATTTCCTGAAGTGTTCTGTAGTCGTGGACACCACTTGGCCAGGAAATGGATGCGAAGGTCAGTGTTTAAGTTTATATCTGACACCTGCGTGACAGAAACACCTAGCACAAGGTCAGACATCAGACTTACAGAAAACCTAAGTCAAGTTGAAATATTAATAGTGGAATTCTACATGAATAGGCACAAAATATTTAAGGAGTGTTCAAAAATTAGTATCCTTAATAACTGTGACTTAATTCAGCCACTGGTCATT
Organism: Melopsittacus undulatus; assembly: GCF_012275295.1. Lineage (NCBI taxonomy): Eukaryota > Metazoa > Chordata > Aves > Psittaciformes > Psittaculidae > Melopsittacus > Melopsittacus undulatus. The sequence continues at coordinate 53,339,765 of NC_047532.1, read as the reverse complement.
TTGATCTATACAAGTTATTCAAAACCTGCAGCTGCAGAAACCACGTACATATAAAAAAAATTAAAAAGACTGGATTCTGCTTCTTGGATGGCAAAAGGTAACCTAAGCAAAAGCTATTGTTAGAGATGTTACTACAGGTTATGGAAACTACTATACATACTTGAAGTTCCATAGATAATTAGATTAGGTGCCCTCTAAGCAACATTACTCCAAATAAGAGCTCTTGTTTGTCCAATTGTAATTTGAAGGTCTTTGGGTGAAGGCAGTTACTTGAGGTTTTCTGCCCCACAGCTAAGGTCATTGTTCTGGGATGGCAAGTTACAGTTCTGAAGAGCTTCTCTTGAATCCAAGAAAAGCAGCTGTCTGATCTGGGACAAACTTGAGGAAAGACGGACTCAGAGTAGATTAATTTCTGCAGGAATCTTTGTAGTCCAGATGTTAGCAGTGATCGTACTGCCCTTCATCATGAGTGCTTGTACTCTGCATGACTTGGAGCACAGTGTCTGTGCTAGTAGTCTCATTCTTTAATCTATCCCTTTTGATGTGACTGCTTCCCCAAGAGATCTCTTGGAAGAGTAGTTCTTCCTACCTAATGAGTCACAAAAAAAACCTGACCAAAACTAGCAGACAAACCCCCTCACTTTCTTATTGGTAGCCTTTCTTTCTTACAAGCCTCTGTAATTTGTTCCACAGCAAGAGTGTGAAATCTCCAAGAAACTGGTGGCTCTTAGGATGTTGCCTTGTTGTTCCTTCAGTTTTGGTTTATTGTACAGGTGAAGGAGAACCTGTACAGGTTATCTACAAAATCAGCAGTGGAGAGTCACACAGTTGTACTCCAATCCACACACTTTTGCTCCTCATGGAATATGCAGTTAAGGCAGTGGGTAGGTCTCTGATGCCTGGGCAAGATGATCAAAGTTAATCAGGAACAAAACTCTTAAGATGGAGCCCCCAGGATTTTGTACCTGATACAAAATACTTTGCTTCATGTGAGAGTGCAGAGGGACATGTGTCTCACTCCTACTAGGATGCTTGCAAGTCGATTTTCATATGCCTGAACGCCTACAAGGGAGTCAGACATGTTATAATGGATGTTCAAATCATACATTACTGTTCAGAGGGAAGCAAGCTTAGTGGGAAATCCATAGCAGGAAAAGGATTTCTGTGATCTTCAGGTGAGTCAATTCTATCATGATCCATACAAGTTGATTTGGGTCAGTGACTTTACACTGCATACTGCACTTATGGGGCAGGTATGGTAGTAACTCTGCATCAAACGCCCATGTCTGTATATAATCCCATGTATTGCTTTTTAGCTGGCTAATAGTAGTACTTGAGTACACTGTAGTAACCAGTGGTAGAAAAAAGGTTCTTTCTTGAGTTGACTGTTAGTATTTCTACATGAGTCCATCATGTAATTTTCAGTTAATTCCCACTGCTCATGTTTAATCTAGATGCAGAGGATTGGGGGTTATTGCTGTATTCCTCCATTTTTTTCAGATCACTGTTGAGGAATCCTCTTACATTCTCATTTGTATTTGTAAAACCCTTCTACTTTAGCAGATGGAAATGTATTCAGTGACTCTATCTTATTAAATGTGAAAGTCAGTCTATTTCAAAGCATATATCCCCTATTATTTGGAATGAGATCTTTGGAACCATAAAAATTGGGAACCACACACAGAATCTGCACTGGTTATGTTAACCTTTGTCATGCTGACCTTCATCAACTAGACATCAGAAAATAGTCAAGTCTGTTTTCAATCTTTTATGTCACCTTCCCTGTTAATTTGGTTTTAGTTGTACAGCTTCAACATTTACTGTTTAAACAGAAAGCCCTTAGCCTGTGTCTGTCTTTATTGCCTTTTTTTCTCCTCCCTTGAAGCTATTTGCAATTAAACCTCCATAAAATATGAAGCATCAGAACAACTATCTTGGCAATGAAGAGGCATGAAATAATGAGAAGCCAAACATAAGAAGCAGTAATGCCACTTTGATTCTGGAATGCCTATTGTGGCAGAGTTAGTATCACCTTTTACTATTTCATATCCTATTTATGGGACACAGGAATTAATAAAAAAAAATCAACTGAAGAAGAGTCCTCAGATTTGTTTAAATTATGGAAATGAGGAACTTCAAAGCCTCTTTTGCTAAAGATGAAGTATCTATCAGATTGCTAGTGCACTTTAACTTAGAGACGTGTGGGGGCAAAGGAAGGAGAGGAGGACTCTTACGTATTTTTCTTGGATATGCACATTTTGAGCTGTGTATGAGTGTAGCTGACACAACGTCATAAACTGCTTTTTTTTTTAGGACTTCCCGGATATTGGCCTGGGACAATTCTGTGTTCATGAATAATGTACATTTGTGACAAATATAAAAGCAAAGCTCAGTGAACAATGAGCATGAGATCACAGACATCTGAAGACTTCCCATGCAGCTTTCTTAGCTCTTGTATTATTTTTCTATGTGAGAAAAACATGTAAGAGCTATAAAACTTATGTTTCTCTTGTTCACATGAGTTTTATAGGCATGTCTCTCCTTTGCTTTCAGTGAAATTTGCTGATAATTCTATCTACTGTGAGAAATTTGAATCCTGTGTTGTTTGCCAATTTAAAGGCTTACAAATTTTTCTCTGTCTTGTCTGGACGACAGTGATCCTAATTGCTATTTTGGGGGTGCTTCTATACATGGATATGGGGTGTTATTAATTTTGTGCTATTTATTTACCTTTGTTTTTAACAATATGGAAAACAGGAATAGAAATCCTATTAAATACTGCTGAAGGGGCAAGTTTGAATAAGTCAGTTTGGACAGAGAAGCTTCAAGAGAGAAATATGAAAGCATTAGATCTAATGTCTCTACACAATGGCAAGTTGTGATATTCAGCAAAACTTTCTGGAGGAAAAAGAATCTAGAGGTAGAATGTGAAGGATCAAAAGGGAGAGGGCTGTATTATGTAGAGAAGAATGTGATCAATTGAAAAGTTCCTCAGGGTGTTTGAAGGATATAGCACAGTGCTGATCAAGTGTACGAAGTGCTGCAACTCAATGTCATCCTCTTGCCTACCAGTTAAGCATGGCATGGGGACTTTATTCTTGTCAGCATGCTGTGGGATTGAGGAGATAATCAGCACATAGTTTGATCCAAATGCTGTGTTTGCTGTATATGGCTATATAGCAGCAGAGTTTTCTGGTGGTCTGTGTAATAGAGGAAATGGGTGCCCTGAAACAGTCCATTAAATTGTGTGGTAGTATGCATGCTAATTTGTTATGCACCCTGAGTCTAGGTTTTCAAGGATCTGAGTTCCCTATAGCTTGCAGCTATCCTGACAGATTTCTATTGCACTTTCCTATTTCTTCAAAAACTCTTCTGCTTATCAAACTGATATTTTCTGGTTAAAAGAATACTTTGTCAGAAAAAGAGATGTTCTGACATCTCTAGGCAACTCCTCAGAAGCATTCACAACAGCAGTCTGCCAAAGGACTTGTAGTGAGCTAAGTAAAGGACTAAGGTATTCAAAAGTGAAAAGGAACTTAAGATAATAAAATGAATCTGCAGTTGCTTTTCATTGAGTCTTTCTTTTTTTGATGTGTATAATCAATTTCTATGCTATGGAGCCTTTAAACAATACCAGCTCTTCACATTTCTCTATACTCCACTAGGGAAAGCTGGCTCCCTCTGTGTTATATTGGAGACCTACAAGTAACTAGAAAAAAAAAAGACACAAGTCTACTCCAGAGGGACTACAGCAGATCTCATGGAAACAGCCTTAATTCCTTGTAGTAGCACCTTGGGAAATGGGTTTGTAGTGGCAACTTCATCCTTGAAGAGCATGTAGTGTTGGTTTCCTGGAGAGTTCTGCCCATTTGGATGGATAATGTAGGTAGTGTTAGATAACATAGATCTTTCTGCTTGCCCATGAGTTTAACTGCCTGCAGTAATATACTATGAAAATGTAAAGGAAAACTGCTTGCAGTGCTGCCCCTCTCACACACCTAGATAAAACTGTTTAGTTCAGTTATCAGTAAAGCTATTGTCAGTGACAGTACTTCAAATTCAGTATACTCTGGACCATGTTCTAATTGTCCAAATAGCTCATTTTTCTAATAACTCTAAAGAAGATAATTTCCCCTTCCCTAAAAAGAGAGGCAAATGGTGAATATGTGAGTGCAGATACACAAGGTAGGGAGGAAAGACATTACTCAAGGAGGTTGTGAAAGAGAGAGGGGTTGTGCTGTTAACATTTTCCACTTTTATAAATAAAGCCAAAGGAAAATATCAAGTTCAGTTCCCACTGCCCCCTTGTTTGCATAGCTTACAGTACAGCAGTGGCTTTTGAAATTTCTGTGCCCAGGAAGGCTTTTTTTTATTCTGGCTGCATGTTATAGTTTACGTATAGAATATAGGAGACCTGTATAATGGAACATTTTTAAGAGCTACGCCATTGCTGCTTTTCTTGGGGTAGAATAGAGGTAAAATCTACAGCATCAACCTATTTTTTTTTCTTTGGCAGAGAATTCTAGCAAAACATAATTTTGTTTAAATTTCTCTTTGTTCACTAGAAAGCCTTGAAATAGTACTGAGATTTTTCTGATAATGGAGGAAAAACCAGTCATTATATTCCTGCAAAATGTGTAAGGCTGAAATTTCCGTTATGTAAAGCATGGTCTGAGTGCTGAACCAGAACTGATCTGTGTAGATCTGTAGGTAGAGGCCTGCAATACCATCTATTTTGAAAGGATTTGAATATTTAGATAACGAAAGGACTAAATATCGCTAATTTTGGAGCTGTGCTGCCTATTTAATCATTGCTTTTGATCTCTTATTAGGCCAATATGGTTAATGGCACCTGAGAAAAGAAGAAAGCTCAGAGATGCCTGTAATTTCTGATACTGTTCCACTGTCACCCTCTTTAAGTGAAAGTTGTCCCTCGGACATGGCTATCTGCTGCTCAGGAAATTTTCCTGGCTTCCTGTGCATTGCTTAAATTGGATCTGACTGCAATTTTAATTAGATGCTTTTTCATTTGGAAAATGTTGATTCATGGAAGCCAAAACATTTTGGGGAAATGTGCTGATCTGTAATTTCTTTCATGAGGGTGACTGTCTGGCTTTCAAAAAAGATTCTATTTTGGATCTTAGAAACCAGAAATAAGTTCAGACAAACCACAAATGTGCTTCATATGGCTCCTTTTGATCGTCTTCCCCACGGATTACAGAAAGGATTAATTATTTAAGGTTAATATTTAGTCTTTGAAATGTCTTGTTGTTGTCTTTAGGTGACAGGATCTAGTTTGCTGTGGGGTCATCTGTTCTGTCTCAAGTCAATAAATACTCTAAATTGTGCTTTCCCAGCCTCCTCTCCTGAATCTATTAATTCCTCTTACAAGCTGCATATCAAGAAAAGTGGGAAAACTGAGTCAAGCATGCAGTATTATAAATTCTGCATTCCATTTCCTCCCTCCTAGCATGCTCCTTCTGGGAATATTGGCTGCCATTTCCTACTTAACAAGCTTCCCATACAGAATCTTACCTTGTTGATCTGATTCTGTTTGGTGCCCCCTTAACATCTGCTTGTCATAGAGAATGATTTGTGTTGGAAGGGACGTTAAAGCTCATATAGTTCCAAACTCCCTGCTGTGGTCAGGGTCACTTTCCACTAACCTAGGCTGCTCAAAGCCCTATCTATTGTCCTTTGACTTGTTCTCATAATAAGGTTGTGTTGCAGTTTCTTCGTAGCTGGATATGTAACAGCAGTTGCATCAAACTTTTACTTTTAATCCCACCTGCGTTTTACTCATCCCATACTCGCAACAAAATGCCTCTGATAGCAGAGGGAGAAAAGGCTCCGTCTCATTCAAAGTTTATTGTTGGGTCTGTGCACTTCTTTTTACTTTTCTGCTTTTTCTGCCCAGCTGTCCTCCTTCCCCAGCCTGTGTCTTAGTTTTTTGGTCATTTTTTACTTGGAAATATGTACAGAAAATAAGAGTAACTGACCTTTAATGTGTAAACTCAAGGCAGTGAAGATTGTTCAGTGTATTTCTCACACTTGCCCTGAAACATTAATTATTGATATTATGTGTATTTATGTATTGATATTATGTTGAGTATTTATGATTTTTTTTTTTCTTTTATTGGTATAGCTGGGGAAAACGTAGTTGGTGTTTCAGGGCTGTTCACAGGCAGATAGTTTTTTTATGTGAAGATGTAATTCTGGTTGTCCTTCAGTGGTGCCACACCTATTTTCAGTTTTACAGGAGTTTTGTATTGAAAAAGTGAACTGTAACTTCCATTGCACTGTCGCTTATACTTTCCTGGGTGGGATTAGTTTACTACATATTTGGTGCAGTTCAGATGATACAGAAAAACACTTTAATGTTGAAGATATGCCACAGATAATTGAAGTCTTAAATACAGATTGAACAAAATTGATATTACAATGTACAAAAGAGTAGATCTTATAAGCTGTTCTGTTTTTGACTTCATGAACTGAAGTAGCCTCATGAACTCAGGGTACTGTAAATTCAACCAGTCTCCAAAACTAAAGACATGCTTGCAGGGCTGCCAAAAAGCAGTATTTCTAGCACTTACGTATGTGGGTGCATTGGTTTGTATGACTACAGATGAAGTATGAGAAGCATAGTTTTTCCAACCAATATTTTATCAGCTGGTCCAACTAGAGTTTAGAAACAGTAATTGCAAACAAAAGCCAGTCATACTATGTTAAACATCTCTAGTAAGCAGAGTGCAGGTTTTGTTTCTGAAGGGTAGTTTGTGTAGAAGATGTCTAATTAGTTTCCATTAGAGCAATAAATCCTCTGTTTGAGGGTTATAAACAAGCCAGGGAAACCCGGCATAGCTGAATTGCTGTGTGCAAGCTCAGTGTTTAAAATGGTGCCCAGGTGCATGTATATACCCAACAATATAATTGTAAGTTTACTGAGAAATCTTGCGATGAAAATAAGGCTTAAACTATAGTTCAGGATTCTGCCTGGAGAAGAAAAGACTGAATAGAGACCTCAGAGCAGCCTTTGACTATCTGAAGGGGACCTAAAAGGAGGCTGGAGAGGGACTCTTCATCAGGAACTGTAGTGATAGGACAACGGGAAATGGGTTTCAACTTAAATAGGGGAAGTTAAGTTAGGTATAAGGAAGAAGTTCTTTACTGTGAGGGTGGTGAGGTGCTGGAACAGGTTGCCAAAAGAAATTGTGGATGCTTCATTCCTGGCAGTGTTCAACACCAGGTTGGATGTGGCCTTGAGCAGCCTGGTCTAGTGGGAGGTGTCCCTGCCCATGGCAGGGGGTTGGAACTAGATGATCTTATGTTCCTTTCCGACACTAACCATTCTGTCATTCTGTGTTACACACGTTTCCCTTTTTCTGTCTGGGTATCGGTTGCAAACTTGTTATTCTGTGGTATGCTAGCACTTTAACTGAGAATGGTTGGTGATGGACATACTATAAAATGCTTAAGTGTATTTTGAGAGTTGAAAGGACCAACATATGCAATATATATTAATGTGGTATATCTGCAATGAGTTTGACATACAAAAAAAGAACATTACAGTAGTGTGGAGAATGTGGTTTGACCATAAGGAGGCCACGGGATCTTAAGCTATTAAGGTTGAAGCTTTGTCCTTACTTCACCCTGTCATTTCTAGGTACAGTACATGGCACCAAATGTAACCCATGTAACTCATGTCTAGTGTGAAAAAAGAGGGTGGTGTTATGTGAAGTGTATCGGGCAAAAGGAATCTGCTGTGAACTAAGCTTTACTCTACAGTTTTCACAGTGTATATTCAGGACAGGTCTTTGCAATTACTTGTGGGGTTTTGGTACATGAAGTATTTGTAATACTGAAAAAAAAATAGCCTGAAAAATTATTCAGCATATTTGGAGTACAGAGTAATTAGAATGATACATTAGAAAACAGGTACTTAGGTGAATGTAATGATTCCAGATAACAGAGAAATCTATATTTTGCCTCATTTGAGCTGTGTATATGTATTGTGTAAATCCATAGAGGTATATTCAAGGTGATTAGCTAGGATTTAGTTCTGTGTGGGAGCAGGGGGAAAAGGTCTAATGGAAATGTTGACAGACCATTAACTAGAGTATCACTAATGGGTGCTATAATAGATAGAGATATTTTTAATTGTAAAGGGGTTAATTGGTATTCCTCATTTGCATTCCTTTCTTCCTGAGTGGTGGCAATTTGAGCTCATCCACTGATAGGAAAGACTATTATATTGAAAGAATATAAAGGATCACAATATTTTCTCCAAGACAATAAGCAGGAGGGAAAGCCAGAAATAACTGACATATGATGATTAGCCAGCTACAGCTGTGGGGAAAATGGGTTTTCCTGAGAGTTTATTTAGGGGAGTGCCTGCAGGAAATTATTGTTTCTATAATAATTACAAGAATTTTTTTTATTATTCGCTTTATATCTGAGGATGGGAAAAATAGCTCACATTGGTCAAGGTGTTTACCACAACTTAAGTGTTGTTGCAAGTGTCAACTCTTGTCTGCAGAGATGAGGATTTTCTGAATGTAAGAGAGAAGCTACTGTTCTTTCTTTTTGCCTATACCCACATACCTAAAGTGTGTCCCTACACTGATGGGAACAAATTTGACTTTTGTTCCCTGTTGTCCTCATGGGAGCTTAGGTGGTGTATGACCAGAGGAACTGGTTAGCTGATGTGAACCAAGGATACCATATTACCTCTCGCCTTGTCACCAGCCTGTCAATAAGGTCTTCTCCTCATGCTTTTTAATCTTGGATCATTGCATATGGTTTAAGCCAAGAACAGCTAACGAGGGCTGGGGGAGCCTGGCCACATGCTGCCATGGCAAGCTGCTGACAGTGACTTTGACTGCACGACAGCTAGTCTCCATTGTCTCTGCCCACAAGTCTCCACACTTGGGTTGAGCTCAGGGGGTGATGACCTCCTAATGCTGGCTTCCTATGGACCATAGGGAAGCTTAGAGCATAGCCAGTACCTTACATAGTTACTGCCTCCCTAAGCATGTCTTGCTGATTTAGATGATATGAACAGGACAAGGTAAGTAGCCTTCCTCACCACTTAAAATCTCCCATATGAAGCCTTCCTCTTCCACCAAAGGTAACTGTTTCTTCAGTTCTAGAGTTAATGATACAATCCTTTTTTCATTAAGAACAGCAAATGGAGAAGTAAATACACATGCATGCCCTTATTTTCTTCTTTTCTGCTGTGGCTATCTATTCTTTGGCTTGAAGTAGCCCTCCTTGCATTTTTTTCCCTTGCCTGCACTGAGCTGTGCATTCTCTCTCAAGGGGTCTAGGAACTTTTTTGTCCGAACTTCATTTGCCCTTCTGTCCTGAAGTGTGTAGCAACAAATACATCATGTGGATTTTTATTAAGCATTGAAAACAAGCATATTTGAAAAATACATGATATAGTTGTGTTGTTTATAAAGCTTAAGTACATTTTACTGAACAAACAGCATCCTTTAGTTTCTTCATAAAGTTAATGCCTTAAAGAATTTAAGCAACAACCACAGTTTACTCTTAAATGCTATCTTAATGTACACACAACCACATTATTTAATAGAGACTTTTTAGTCCTTAAATACAAATTACTATTTCTTCTTCGAGTCTTTCTACTCTGTCTGTATTTCCCATGCCTTTTAGTGGTCTAGATGCTTTTTTGGGTGAAAGTGAGCAACTTTGATTTTTCCCTTCTTTACCCATTTCCTGACTAGATGGGACTGACTGACCTGTAGTGCTGGAAAAAAAAAAAAAGGAATGCAGATTATATTAATGAGTGCAGATAGGACACTTCAAGTTTCAAGAAAGTTTCTCAATTCCCATTCCCACACCTCTTGCTCTAGACCTCATCATGGTCTGCTTTTACAGATCTTGTGCTCTGTGGGCTTCCAGGCAATTTTTTGCAGAGGTCAGAAATGCCGTGGGGCTCATTGGAGATCCTTGTTCACAGCTGAGTCTAAGTAGCTCAGATGAAAGCAAGAACTTGGCTGCTCCTGAATGATACCCAACCGGCCTGCCTTCCATCTGCTGGGCTGTGCTGGGTCTCTGCTGCCCACTGATTGCATAGGCAGGGTGGTCCTCTCACAAATAATAACATCCATGTGGTGCCAAAATCCCAGGCTAGTTCTCAGCTTGATCGGTTTCCCAATCTGTTTCGCCACACGGCCAAGAGGCATTTGTGCCAGCACAGGGCCAGAGGAATAGCTGAGGGTGGAAAAAAAGCAGAGTTGCATTCTTGGTTCTGTTTTTTTTTTTTTTTTAGCTGCAGTGCTGGCTTATGCAATTTGAAGTGCTTGGAGATCATCAAGTACTCTAGGAGAGCACTTTGCAACTTACATACTTGATCACATTTGCATCCAGTGTACATACTCTTCTCTGCCTGCCTTCAAGTACTGGAGTGGTTGCATGTGCTTGCCAGAAGAGTTGTGGAGTTTCTAGGGCAGGGAGGACTGCCTGTCAACTTCCAACTGCCTGTGGGATTTTCATTGCTCCTGCAGGCTTCAGCAGGCCAAGTCGCAGTGCAACAGCTTTGGCATGTGTGCTGCTTGGGCACTGAAGTCATTCAGATAGAAGCTTAAGCACACCAGTAGTGTCTGTAGCATAAGGACTTTTCACTGTAGAAGTCACTGGCCACTTTGGCAGGGGTACTGTTCTCACGCTGTGAAGTGCCCTCTGCATTGTCTAGTGCAAGGAAGTGATTTGGTTGAAAAGAATACCCTCTTCTTTGTTTTTGTTGGATTCTCCCTCGTTCCCACCCAAAATTATTTCTGTTCTGGATCATTTCCATGACCCAGTTCCCTGCAAGGCCACACAAATGGGAATGAGAGCAGGGCAGGGGGGGTGACAAGCAAGCTTAAACTGGACTTGCCTTTATGCTCCATAGGATAAAGCGTGCTGCTTTAGGGCTAGAAAATTGAGGCTACTATAGCAGAAACAGAGCATAGTATGAGTGCAGCCATACTGACACAGCTGGGTTTATCCTGGAATAATAAACCTACCTGCTGCCTGTGTATGAGCTAAACAGTAAAAGCACAGTTTTACTCATACAACTGCATCCATGTTGAAGGATTTTGCCAGCATCCACTATGCTATAAATACAGATGTCTATATTTGGGACCTGACCATAGAAATGTATCTTTACCAGCTTTAATTGATTTTAGCTAGGAGCTAACTGGCTCCAGAAGAACTACATATAGCTTAACATTTCTGTTAAAAATGTACCATTTAGTAATTAATGGTTTTGGAAAGCAGCCAGAATCTTTCAATTTAATCCAGTTTAAGAAAAGAGAATCAATTGACTCTTTTTTGAATTGTAAATATCACGAAATATTTTGCAACAAATCATGGTTAAAAATAGCCCACTTGCACCAGCTGTCATGTAGGATAAATCACTTGCATCAGGACATGATCTTTGTGATTTGTGGTCTATGCAAATAAGCACAGGGTTTAGCTCCACATTTTGTATTCAGGCAAAGTTCCCTGTGGACTTCAATGGGAATTTTGCCTAAGCAATAACAGCAAAATTGGTCCCATGTGAAAAAAATTGATCACTGGGGAAAATGAAAAGATTTTTCTTAAAAGGCACAGGTGGCAGTTAAATGTTTAACTTTAATTGGCTTTTTACATGATTGGGGACCCCTCTACTGTTGTACCTTTAGAAAAATCCTCCTCAGAAAAATCCTCCTCTGAGGAGTCTGTGTGATGGCTGTGGATAGTCAGTTGCTGGGATTGAGATTGTGTACTGCAGGGAAGTGAAAGGGTGCTACAGAGGGATGTGAAATAACAGAAAGAAATGCCAAAGTGAAGCTATGAGAGCTTCCTTTACTCTTCCTGTAATAGGAGGAGTAAAGTTTTACTTGTCATGGCAGCACTGTGTGTGTGAGAAGGGAGAGCTGGGCAGTAAAAGGAGCCAAATGTGACTGAGAGGAGGAGTGACTGAGCAACTTCCATGGTTTTAACAACACTTAAGCTTTAACATGGATGTCTTTTCCCCTTATCTGGGGCATAGAAGGAAATAATTTAGGAAAAGTGGTCTCTAAGGCTCAATTTAGTACTTCAGCATATCATGTTGAAATAGATCCTTAGGTTTTCACTTTACTTACCATAATCATAGGTGATACTAAGAGCATGAACAAACCGAATCTGAAAAAAAGTTGCTTAAGGACAAGGTTATGGTGAGCATTGTGCTTTGTTTTGGATGTAGTCTGCTTTCTAGCCATTTATTTTGAGTTTTAAAATATTTAAATATATATATATATTTCAAATATATGCTGTTTTATCAGATTTAAATACAAATAAAAATCTAAGTAGCTTCTTTCATGCATGCACAATTCTGTACTAAAGGCATGGCACAGTGATTGCTAAGACCTAGGGTGTAGCACAGGTAAGATTGGCATAGAAAATTTCACTTGCCTTGCTTGTATGAGAATGATAGTGTCTATGAAGAAACGACTGATGTATCATGAAATTAAGACAGTTAGCTTTGTCCTAACAGTGGGGACTGATTATAACCGGATACCAGGTTTTGGAGTGAGGAAAAGCCAAATGCAGCTGCTGGAAAGGTCAAGGGATAGTAGCAAGGCCTAGGCTAAGAGATGGGGCCAGAGATCAGACTGAGCACACGGGAGGCAGGAAAAAGTAATTGAAGCTAAGGAGGCAGGGTAAAGGAGAAATAAGCAATCCAAGTTTAACTTAGCTTAACCAATGAACATGCTAATGACCCAAAATCAGCATCTTGGTGGCCTTGTATTTGGAAGTGCAAGTAGACTGCCAACCCCTAGGTTTTTCCCCATGATGAGTCTGGCTTGGTAAGCCTTTGGTTTTGGCAAAATCTGACTGACAAGTCTTAACTCAGCAGCTTCTCTCTTCCCATTCACTGAGAGGCAGAGTTTGGGTACAGGTGTCTAGGTTCAAACCACACTCCCCTTGGTTAGGTGTTAGGACTTTCCAGGTTTAAGTCCTTTGTTTCTGGTTTCAATTTCAGGAGGTTTAGCTCTTACAGAGTCCCCATTCATGGAACTCTTAATCTCTGGCCTGGAGGTCAGATACAAAAATTTGCCATGGGACTTCCTTCTCAGGAGAAGCTGATGGGTGATACATTTAAAGATGTCATGGTTTAACCCCAGCTTGCAGTGAAGCCCCATGCAGCTGCTGACTCACTCCCCTCACAGGAGATGGTGGAGAGAATTGGAAGAGTAAAAGAAAACTCCTAGTTCAGACAAAGACAATTTAATAAGTAAAGCAAAAGCTGTGCACACAAGCAACACAAAACAAGGAATTCATGCACCACTTCCCATTGGCTGACAGGCATTCAGCCATCTCCAGGAAAACAGGAGACAGTAACAGTAACTTGGGAAGGCAAAATGTCATAACTCCCAACATTGCCCTTCCTTCTTCTGCCTGCTTTTATTGCTGAACATGACAGCTGAATATGACATCAGCTGTCCTAGCTGTATCCCCTCCCAGCTTACTGTGCACCCCAAGTCTTCTCACTGGTGGGATGGTACAAGAAGCAGAAAAGGCTCCTCTGCAATAATTGAAACATTCCCTGTATTATCAACAGTTTCCAGTACAAATCCAAAACTCAGCCCCTGTTAGCTACTATGAAGAAAAATAACACTATCCCAGCCAAAACAAGAGCAAAAGTGAAGAAACATGTCTTTTTTTGACCCTCATAAATGTAAATAATTACGTAAATGTCCCTGCATCAAGTCAGGTGTTACCAGTTTCAGATCTGGAAACAGTAGATTTTGTTTTCTTGGAGAGTCTGCTGTTGTTCACCAGTGAAGCAGAAACTAAGTCAACAGCGCTGAACTCTAATCCATTTGTCCTCAAGCTTCCCTTACTTAAGGGACTGGCAGACAGTCTTTGTGAATCACTAAGTGCTCAGTTAGCATCTTAAATGAATATTCTCTTCCTCTTGAAAGCCCTATGTCTCTCTGCTGCCTGAAGTCTTCAGGCCTTGCAAATCCACTTGTCTCTGAGCCTGAAAGGGCTTGACATCCCCTTGGCAAAACAGCCTCCTGCAGAGGTCTGCCTTCTCCCCATTATATAGTGCATGCTTCCAGCCTATTTAGAGCATGGCCAGATGGAGGTTGTGGTATCCCACAACTATTCTGAGTAGTTGCCAGTGTGCCTTTCCACAGCAGATTGTTCATCTTTTCCCATTGTGCAAACGTCAACCACAGGTCAAGTGACATCTCTTCCTGTCTTTATGTGTATTTATATTATATATGTATGTGTAGGTGTATACATACACATAAATAAAATGGTTTCATCTATGTGCTGTGTAACGAAGTTTAGCACAAGTACATGCCAGACTTCTGTGTGGTTGTAACCTCTGGAAAGGATGTGGAGCAAAGAAGATGGGGACTGGGGATTGGCAGCTATTGTAAGAAATTAATGTTTCTCCACTGCTAGCTGTCTGGAAACCAGGAAGCTAAATCTAGACCTCTGCCACAGCAGAACATAGGTAGCAAATTTGTGGAGGTGCATGTATTTGTACTGGTTAGGTCTTGTAAAATTAAGGAGTGAAAGCCAGTCCTGGCTTAATTATGGTTGTCATTAAACATGCTTAAAGATGATCACAGACCTGTTCTGTAAGAAACTGGGAGGCGGGGGGAGAGTTTTGATCCAGATCTTCTGCCATCCATGCTGAAAGTCCCATGACTGATTCTGCAGATGGTTTTTCCTGGGTTGATGACATCTGCTGTGAAGGCAGATGAGAGACGTGTGTGCTTTAACCAAGACTGGAACTGCTAGCCTTGTAGAGGTCATGATATTCCCACGTGCCTTCCCACAGTGCTACTGGAAGGAAAAATGGACATTTATTTCCAGAGCTGATGGAGATAGGGTAGGTCCCTAGGAACATTGGTGCAAGAATGGTAAGATGTGGAATCTGCCAAAAGGTATGATAATGTATGTAGTCTGGAAGATGATTGCATTGGAGTGAGCTCAATTACTGGAATAAACCATGTAGTGAAGACATAGCCAAGTATTTCACACTTGTGGATTTAAAATTAGTAGTCCTTTGAGTTACTCTGTAATGACATTACAATGATATCTTTTGAAAGTAACACAGAAAGAAATCTGCCTTGGCAATTTGTCTGGTTCTGGTGCACGGCTTGGGGCAGAGATAAGGAAGGTCTTTAATTCTGGAAGAGTATTGGAAAGAGGGTGTTATGTGACAGGAATCTCCATCTGATGAAAATCTAATTCCTCAATTACTGCAGTCACAGCTGCTCTTAAGGTATCCTTCAAGGAAGTTAATCAGAAGCAGAGCTGTGGGCTAGCCTCTGGGCTCTCTTTGTAGCTCTTAAAGCATTCTTTTGAAATGGTCTCTTGGAGATGTTATGTGGAAGTTTCACTGCCCTTCACAAACCTTCACAGGGTTGCAAGAAGTGTGCTGGGATGTGCAGTACTACAGTGAGTGAGTGAGTTACTAGTGAATTTGAGAGAGACTTTTAGGAGCAGGATTTTTTCAGGCTACAGTTCCAATGCTAGTATTGGTCACCATTGGAGGTCACCATGTTTTCCAGTGTGTCTAGTTGGCTATCCTGAGTGCTCTTGAATGGAAGGTAATTGGGATATTACAGTCAGGGGTAATAAATCTGCGGGAAGTTCTCCTGCATTATATAGGTGAGGTCTTATTTCTGTACCAGCACTGTTTTGCATGTGTGCTTACATTACTTTGGAAGCATTTTATTCTAATTTCTGTTATTACTTTTCGAAATAAACTCTTACTATAACATCAAAACCAGTATTTTATGCAAGAGAAGACTATACCTGTAAGTTAAGAAAGGATGAAGAATGAAATGGCACTGAAGAACGGGATAATGCGTTCTGTGCACACTCAGACCTCTCCCTGCTGACTGGCTTCTGCACAGGGAGTGAATGCTTTTGCTTTGTGTCCAGACTGCAGGTTTAGGGGAGAGAAAGCAAAACTGCACATGTTCTGTGGGGGGGAACAACAACACAGATTGATCCAGTTCAGAAAGAAGGGAACGTTTTCTCCCAAACCATTACATTCATAAATTCTGGATCAGCACAAGACTGTATAGTTGCACCCTGAATGTTTTTCAGCCAAATGATTCTTTCCAGAGTGCGGGTATTGATTTGAGTAAACCAGTGTAAATGCTGCTCTGTCCAAGTAGAACAGTTTTGTTCCCGAGCGCTGGGAGCAGGTGGTGGGAGGTTGTTTTGATGAGGTTAGGAAGCTCCTCCCCTCTTTCCCGAAGCAGCAGCTACCCTGCGTCAGCAGTAATTGTGTGCCTTGCACTGCTTTTCAGTGAGGGTGAGTGGAAAAGATACATCAATACGAGGTATCAAACAGAGCTTTAGATGTTCCTTTTAAGTGGCCGCTCATTTCCTTGAGCCATACCATGGGCTAAAGGTTAACTTACACATTCTTCGTGGAAGAACAGTTTCTTTTTTGGGAAGGGAGAAGGAGGGAGGAAGGGCGTTGTTTCATATTCTTTCCTACCTATAGACTAAATGTGATGTACAGTGCTGTTCATGCAGATTTATTTATTTTTCTCCCCCACTGGATTACGTGCTAATCAGTCTTCAGTGCAGTGGAGCTAAAAGAGAGACTGTTGCCTAGCTCTAGCTTGGCGGCTCTGCGAGCGCCCGAGCCCCCGGAGCCGAGGACCGACGCCGCTGCCGCGCTCCGGCTCCCGGCGCGGCCCCCGCCGCCGCCCCGCCCGCCCGCCCGATGGGCCTGGCGCGGGGGAGCGGCCGCTGTCCGAGGTGCTAGGATGCTGGCTGCGCGGGGGGCCGGGGCAGCCCGACTGTTGCGGCGGGAGAGGAGCCCCACAGCCCTGCTGGCACGCGAAGGTAGGCTTGCTCTTTGTTTGAGAATCCCTGATTAATCAAAAGCATCATCAACTGACTAAGGCAGCTGGAGAGAGCAAGCCTGCCTGTAGTCACGGGGAGGGGGGGAGAGAGAGAGACGATGCCACGAGCTAGAATGCCTCAGACCGTCTGTATATAAGTGGCAATGAGAGAGCGTCTTTCCTGCTGCAAGAAGCCATTTGGATAGGATGCTTTCCATTCCTTATATTCCTTTCTTTTTGTCTCCACAGAACATATTCAAATGAGGCACCTTAGAAATCTCAGTGTTAGTGCATATGATGGTGCTGTAATCTTCTATGTTGTAAAGTGGGTAAAAATCATCCCGTTTCTCCTCTGCTGGACCTCAAAGCAGGGTGTTGTTTATACCCTCCCATTATCTGTACCCTCTCTTCTCTGAATGTGGATTTAAAGAAGCAAGCACCTGTCTTCTCTTGCCACTGCATTTTTTTTAAAAAGCCAAACTTTCCATGCCATTTTAATCATATATTAAGAAGATCTGTAATGTAACACACTGACTTATAGTGATGTCGAATTCTCCGATCTGGGCAAATTTGCCAACAAGATTTAATGCACTTTAACTGAAGAAAAAACTGAGCCTAACTGCAAATCTGTTTCTTATGGTGCTGAATTATCCCTTCCGACTGCACTGAGATAACCACAGGAAAGGGCTTTTACAGGCAAAAGTCACCTTTGATTATTGCACTTAGCAGTCCCCGTGGACTTAAATTTTGGTACGTACATATTTTAATATGTTGTATAAGCATGCTAATAAAATACGGTGCTAATTAGAAAGAGAAAAAAAAAACCAAAATAAAATAATGAGTAGTCAGAATAGATAATGATGAAGTTGCATGTATTTTTAGGAGGTATTAATCAAGCCATTGCTAAACTAAAAGCTGAAGTCCATTTAGCTGGTTTTGTGTACTTCACATGTTGATTGTGCGTGTAATAGAGACATTTTGCAGCTGTTTTTTTTTGTTTGTAAAAAGCACGGTTAAATAATTTAAACATTATATTTTCTGATTAATTAATTGCCCTAATTTCTAACATCTATGTTAGTTACTTAGACACACTGCACAATTAATATTTTACAGCATCTTAATGTGATGCTGGTGGCAGTGAAATCTCCATTTCATTTTCTTGAGGAGGAAGAAAAATACATCAGCAAGAAGCTTATTCTTTCTTCTAAGTTCAAATGCACTCCTCTTTGCATATAGAATGTGTCTGTATGTCTGTGTGTGGTGTGTGATTTTATTCTTGTTGCTCATAAGTCTTCTGCATAATATTGGGGTGATAACATGTCATAATTGCACTTAAATGCTGGCCATTCAGAATCTAGATTTGTAATTGTCCAGCATTATTTTCCTCAGGGGATAGAAGTGATAAAAGTGTTACTGTGCTGCAAAGTAAACAACAGCTCTTTACATTCTGGAGTCATAGAGGAGTCATTGTTAGCAAAGACCTTTCCCTTTTCAGAAGGCACTAGCAAGGGAGCCAAAATTTAAGGCTCAGGGTATTTTTTGCAGTTCTTAAAACTACATTGAGCATAACTGTCCCCTATGAAGGGTGGGACATCTGTAGAAATTGACTATTTCTTTAAACACATGCAGTAGCATTCTCCTTCTTGAAGGAGCCACTTTTAACCTCTTTAAGTAAAGGGTTTAGCACTACTTAGCTTCAGTGATTTCACCCAGGTGCCAGAGCTCATGCTGTGCCGTATAATGAGGACAAGGTACATAATCTGTAATCCCAGTCAAAATGCGAAGTATATTTGTACTTCCAAATGAGTGTAGTGGTTAATTTTCTTTAAATATCTGCATAAAAAGTTGCCAAATGATATATAGTAGAAACTTGCTATTTCAGAAGGTCTTTCTTCTTTGACATTAGAATTGAATGCATTGCTGTGTGTGAATGCAGTAATGCCAGCTCATTGTTAAGAATGAGCAGGGAATTCAACTCTAAAAAGCATGTCTTAGAAATTTGTCTCATCACACTCAACTGTTCAGGTATTTCAAAGCTCAGTTGATATAAAGCACAGTTATGATAAGAGACAGAGTTCTGCCAAGTAGTCTGTAGTATATTTTTCCATCACCGATTTTATATATATATATATATATATATATATATATACATTTTTTTTTATTCTTTGTACACCCAATACCATTAGATCCTTATTAGTGCTGCTGTGGTCAGCAGTTTGTGAAAACTGGATATGGCTGGTCTGTCTACTTTGCTCTTATTGCCTTACAAGCAATTAAAATGCAACAGCTCAAATTTGAGGGTTGTGCAGGATCCACTGAATTTAGTGGAGGGAGTTGACAGGTAATGTGAAAGCAGATGTGTCTCAAAGAGGAGACAGTATTCGGAAGGGAGATGGGAAGGACTGGAGAGGTATGTAGACCTTTATAAATTAGGGGTTGGTCTCAGGACTTTGGGCAACCCCATTTGTGTGTTTCCAGGCTCCATTCTCTTATGTTAGAATTTAAAAAGGAAAAATATCCTTCTCTTTGGAAGATGGCAATCAGTGCCTTTGTCATTACTTCAAAAAGCTCCTTCAGTTTAACGTCAGCATTGCCAATTTTCAATGCAGCACAGCTGCAGCTTATGGCTGTCAAGCATGCTGTAAAGCAACTGATATTTTGGGGATCCTCATGTGAATAAGAAGGGGAACTGTGTGTCTGAATATTAATGTATAGCACTGCTTTGATACTGTGATACCGTGTCGATTACGGCTCATATTCTGAATTCAATATTTGTGCACAATGATCATATGAAAAGGAGGTGGGTTTGGGTTTGACCAAGAATGCTGTATGATTGACATCAAAGCAAACAGTCAAATTAGAAGTAAGGCATGCAACAGTCTTGTGAAGCACAATGCGTCACTCCCCATAGAAATTGTGTCTGAATAGATACAAACATCTTGTATTTAGTTATGTAAATATTTCTGGGCAAACCAGTAAGGGGACTGCTTGCCCTTGCCAGTAAACCAGATGCATTGGCAGGTAAGAAAAGAAAAGTCTTGCTTTACTCCTCCTTTCTGACAGCTGACTGCATGGCCATAATAGTGTGAGCTGCTCTGTGCTCCTTTGCCAGTGTCTCTCTGATCTGGGGGTACCTGGAGGGGCCAGTGAGCAGGACTGGTTGTTTTGTGTTGTGTTTTTTTCCTCTTCTCTGTGAGGTTTCACACAGTGTGAGTTTGACCTTTAAGAGCAACCTGAACATGTTGGAGAACTCCTTAGTGTCCTTGTACTCAGGTGAATTTCCGAAAACGTTCACATTCAGTGAACACTTGCAACAAAGTTCCTCCCATCAGTTCCTGGTGATTTCTCAGTGTGTTGGCTTCAGTAGCTGAAATCGAGGGCATTTCTTCTTCCCTGCTGTCTCCTACTGTTCCTTCACAATGAAGAGGGGAAGAGAAAGGCGTTGTCAGAAGGATTTCCCAAACAGAGAGAGTCCCAGTTACAGTTTTCTAGGACAGCTTGGTTTCAGAGAACCAAATGCACTGAAAACAATGTGATTGCAAATACACTGGTGACTCTGTATGGTCCTTGCTACCAGCTAACAAAATACCTGGCAGCAATGTGCATGTCAGGGGGGCCAAAATGCTGGTGCCTCACCTACACTTTATATTACTTATCAACTTGCATTTGCATATTTTTAATCAAATATAAATGTACTTAAACAGAAGCTTGTGCTTGTATCTGCCCTGGCAGATGGTTAGGAATTGCTTGCAGCCTGATTTTACCAGTCAGCAGAACCTTTGATCAAAAGTTGATCAGTGCTGTCCACACATTTTCCAAGGAGGGTGGCCAGCAAGCAATGCACGCAGCTCAATGGAGCACATGGATTGGTTGCAGCCTATTGCAGTCACAAAGCACATTTACTAAGGGAACATAGTTTCTCTGAAGTGCCATTAATACCTTTAAATAAAATAGGTCATAGTATGCTGTACAAGGAGTACTAATACTGGAAAAATGTTTGCTGTAATTAGGCTTTTCGCCCCAGGTGTTTGCATTTTTATTTCCTATTTAAGCTTAGCATCCACAACTGTACAATATTAGTAAATGCAATGAGGCTGTAAAATACCATGCAGGCAGGAAATACACGAGGTTTTAACTAGAAAATGCTTGCTACTGGTATAGAGACTTTTCAAAGTTAGTGCCATAAATGCTGATTCAAGGTTTTGAAATACCTGACATGCCTCCAACCCCCTCTGGGGGTACTTCAAACTGAATTTGGTGTCACGAGCATCAGTAGTCACAGGAGCTAAGTAGCTACAGTTCCTCAGTTCTATTACAGGATTGGACCCCTGTTAGGACAAAGAATATATCTTGATCTGTTTACTAAATATGTGTAAATTGTTGCCATTCTGCATGACTTCAGTAAGAGAAAACATCAGTGATAAACCAGCATATAAAGTATCTGGTCAGTGCATGCAGCAGAATAAAGGCATTTATTTCAGTCTTTTTGCGATTACAATTACTTTACCCTCTCATATGAGAAATAACTATCATGATGAAAGGAGATGCAGCATATCTGTGTCAGCTTATTTTTGACCTCAGAAAGGGAAAAAATGAGAAAAAATATGCAGTATTTTCATCAAAGAGAGTGTGCAGCAGATCAAGTTCTATATGTCTTGGGGGAAAATGGATCTGAACTGCATTTATTGAAAGGCTGCTGAAGTTTTCTTCAGTATAAAATTTCATAATATATTTCGGAAGTAAAATCTGGTCCCTGGAGAAATAATGGTAAAACTTCCGTGAAGTTCGCTATGGTGGGGTATCTCTGTTGTCCAGTTTTATCTGAATTGAATTCAACATGCAGAAACTAGGCTTTACTGGAAGTCCAAAATGGAAAATATAGTGAAATAGCCATCTACTGGGGAAGTGGCCCAGACTTTAACATCAAAAAGCAGATACCGTATAAAGAGTTTGGAGACAATGAAGTTAGAGCTGTCGATGCTGTTAGCATTGGTTTTAATTAGGTAGGCTTCGTGCTGTAGGCAGAGACTTCCAGGAAAGGGCTATAGTATCTGGACTTACCTTTCTTAATCAGAGAGGTTAGGAATTGGCCTAAAATGATGTCTGCTGAAACATCGGTGACATTCATAGTGTCTGTTTAGCTCATTTTCAGCTTCACAATTTACTCTTTTGCAGATATGGTGCCACTTATGGTAAATATATAGAATGGCTCAATACGTATTGCAAGCCAGTGAAGTTTTAACTACTTCCAACATGAAAGCTGTTGTGAAATTGCATGCATGCACACACATTGGGCTGCTCTAACACCTCACTCACTGGTTTTGTCCTTCAGGGATTAGTAGGAAATACCTATACTCATGCCTGAAAATACTTTTTAGATCAATTTAGTGGCACTGATCGTCAGCCTTACACTCATTCAGGCTTAGCTGATAGAAAAGGATGTCTTGGAAGGTAGAAGAGGTGATAGGAGCAGACCTTTTGCATCCTCTGAATCTTCATTATTTTAACAGTCAGGTTACCACTGTACAGAAATAATTTTGATATTGAGAGCAAGGGAAAAAATATTGATGTGCTTTTTAAGTATTAACTGCCTGAAACCACCTGCTTGTTGCTGTTGTTGATTCAGGTAATCAATGGGGAAGAAATATTTAAAGGTGGAAAAATATTTTTCTCCTTTTTGTCCTTGCAGATGGATGTAAAAGCATTTTGTTCTCATGTTCAGGGCTGTGTCTGAAGGCCCAGAGTAGATTGATGGAGTCTATATGAGATTTTAATTTTCTTTTTTACTATTTTACTCATTGCCTGGCTTGATCAGAATTTTGCTTGTCTAACAGTGTAATAACGATTAGAAATGTGGCAGTATACTAGGAAACAGAGGAAAGATTTTTCTCTCTGATTACACATGGACTCTGCCCTAAAATCTGTGTGCAGACATGATACTTATTGCCTATTCAGTAGATCACTTCTAGTTGCAGTGCTGGCATGGTTCTCAGGCAAATTCCAAGAAGTCACACCATCCTTCTTCAGGGAAAGGAAGGATGCTCTAGTGGTGAAGAAGCTAAACCTACCTTTGAGAGCTGAGCTCAGCTGCCAGGTCACTCAGTTACGCTTTGCATTGACTTCATTTGTAAGATGAGGACCCTGCTCACAGGCCTGTGTGAGGATAATATCACTTAGGATTATATGTCTCAGGACCTTACACTAATCAGTATTTAAAATAAGGAGATAGTACAAGTCTGTTTTCTTAAAGTTCTATTTTATTTGTTTAATAAGTAGTCAATGCAGTTGTACAGAATTTCACTAGCTATGTTTCTTGAAATTATACTTCACATTTAGTCACCTGTCATACTTACCCACGTCTAGACAGCCGAGTTCAATTCCCAGGGTGTCTGCTGCTGAGTGGAAAACCTTTGGGGCCTTTCTGAGAGCTTTTAGGCTGCCTGCCATGGAGCCAGGAGTGACCAACGGATCTGAGTGTGTCTGTGCCCAGGTGTCTCTGATACCTGTGGAAGAATTCAGAGTTGGCTGGAGAATTCAGAGCTGTTAGAGTTCTGAAGATCCCAGCTTAGCTGGGAATTCTCATCTGTTCTTTGAGCTTCAACAACTGTGTCGGGCAACAGATGACCGGGATATATGGGTTCCTATCTATATTACTAAGAAACATAGGAAACTATTTCGAAATATTTCTTTCTGGATTTTGAACCTGAAAAAAAATTTGAACTTTTTTGTTCCAAACCATGGAACAGTATTTTCCACCTGAACTTTAGAACATCCTGGATAATAGGGGTTTTGTCTAGTGATGCGCTCTGGTGCATCTTTATCTAAACTGCAAAAAGGACTTGCTCTCCTGGGATGTAAGCCTTTTTAGTCCAATTCAAACTGAGATCCAGGGAGACAGGTGTTGTTATAACTGAAGGGTATTAATAAAAGGCAAGGGGTGGGAGAAAATCTTTTTTTTTTTTTAGAATTTGAGGAATGTATATAGATGGATCTGCATCGCTTGCGAAAAGGGACTTTTGGGTCTTATCTCCTTTTGTCTTGAGTAATGTTGTTCTGTGTTCTGAATTGCTTTGTCTATTATTTTTAGCCAGGAGAAAGTCTAAAAAAATTGTCTCTGTAAGAGATGTTAATTGCAATTGACACAATCTTGCTGTCATAAACCATAAGCTATTTTCCTACTGATTAAGGTATTCTGTGTTTTTCAACCTGCAGGAAACGTTGCTTTCCTTTGTTCATTATCTCCTGCAAGATGATGAGTTCTAATCAGGAGGAGGTCACTTTGGGAGCTTTTCTCCAGTATATTGAAGATATGGGGATGAAGGCCTATGATGGCTTGGTTATACAGAATGCATCAGACATTGCTCGAGAGAATGATCGCATGAGGAATGAGACAAACCTGGCTTACTTGAAAGAAAAGAGTGAAAAACGCCGAAAACAAGAAGAAGCAATAAAACGGTAAATATTTTGATAAAAAGATGAGTGGTCTGGCAGAGTGAATGCACAGTGAAGGGCTTGATTTCAGATATGGTAAATATGTGTAGACCTGTTATTTCAAATCAGGTTGTTGGTAAAAGCAGCACAGAGCACTGGCTCATATTAGGCTACTAATTACACGTGCTTCACATGATACTGAATGGTTCTGCCTCCCTTAGTGGAAGAGAGTGTTCCCATCCAAATATATTCAGTTAGAGCATGTATGGCATCTTCAGGAGCTGTGGTTCGTAACAGAAAGTTCTGGTGTTTGGAACAGGATGTGTAAATCTATTGGAAAACAGATCCTCATCCACTCGGTGCTTTTAGAAACTCTCAGATGGACAGTGGTGTACTGTGTGCCAAAATGAGTTCTTGCAAGGCAGGGACAGCCTCATAGGTCAAAATAGACTCTCCTTGGGTTGATGCTTTGAATTTAATAAATTTTTAAATTGCTGTCTGATGTTAAATAAATAAATAAATAAATAAATATCTGTTATTTATGTTTTCCTCACCATTCTGCATGCTCTGAAGTCAGTAAAAATACTGCAACCGTTTAAAGGAAAATGGATCAAGCCCCTGATGGGCAGAACCCTATAATGGCTCTTCTTGAACAATTCCATTGATTTTAATTGACAGTTAATGAGGAGCACTCACATGACCCGGCTTCTTGTGCCAATGGCTAGCAATGAAATCTCTGCAGCCTCGCAGAGAAGAAAAGAAGTTTGAATGGGATAGATATAAATATTTATTCTACACATATTTGCATATGTTGAAATGCATTTTCTTGAGGAGAGGTACAAATTGTGTAATACAGGTTAATCTTCTATCTGAATGCTAAACTTTTATATGTTTATCCATGGCTGGCTTGAGCACAAACTGATAAGAGGTCCTTTGATTTGTTTGACCCCAGCATGAATCTTCTCTATTTCGGTTTAAGGGATTAAATTTAATGCCTTGTCTTGGCTACTGTACATCCAAGTGTAACAGACATGTTGTGCTGAAAATGTTCCAGCAACAGCTCTATACTCTGGTAATTTTGATGGAATGTGAAAAGGAAAAAGAGCAGAACACAGTTTGTCACAGGAGGGAGAAGCAGCAACATAAAACAAAATTATGACTGCTTTATGTTGCAGGAAGTAGATCTTTTTGGATTGTCGTTAATTGGGCTCTGTGTGTGTGTGTGTATGTGTGTAAGAATAACGTGAAATGCAGGTGAATAGCGAGAACCCATGCAATGTGTATTGTTGGACTATTTGTTCTCTTGTCAGCTGAGCTTTTGGGTGATCTTTAGGGGGATTCAAACTGTTGGGGTGTCAAAGGCATAGGCTGCTTGTAGCAGAAGCTATACTATGCCTAGCTTTATGAGAGAAAGTGTTTTTCCTAGCAGTAGATTAATGCAAGAGGGTTTGGGGTTTCACTTTTATTTATCTGTGCTGGATACACATTAGGTTTCATTCTTACCATCTTTATTTAGTGGTCACCTATTTCTTTTGATTACTGAATAGCAACATAAACTGCAACATTTCCAAGAAGAAAAAGGTAGGGAGACCTACCTCAAAATATTTCTTAATACGAGAGAGAGGAAGTTTATTTCTAGTTATATTAAGCAGAGTGAGTATGTGAATTGGTGTCACGTGTTAAGTGAGAGCATGCAAAAGTGCTAGTCAATAAATTGCTGTTTTAAAAGTAGTGAGATGAAGAGAACTTTCTCATCTTACATTGCTGGCTCTTACTGAGGGGAAAAAAAAGCAAATATTTTGTATTTATTGAAACTTAACTATTTCATTAATTTACAACTGAATGAAAAAATACATTCCCCAGTCCTTGTGGTAATTTCTTCCTTTGATAATAAGCTGTGTTAAACTGTTAATGTATACAGATGTATTTGGAATACAGCCTTCAATGCTGGCAGCTAATTAAGCTGTGCTCTGGCTGACCTGTTTGCATGCACTTTTCTACGTGTGACCGTAAAGGTCACTAAGTGGCAGGACAGGTTTCTTGGGCATGAGAGAGTAAGTTGTGTGCCTGTCTGGTTCCTGAAGCTTCTCTCCCTAATTTGAATGGTGGTAACATTATTTCCTTCCTTGTGGTTTGTTTGTATGGTTTTATTTATTGATCTTGGTAAAATGATTTGATGAAGAGCTCTGAATAAGTGCAGATGATTTAGGGCTGAGCCAAACCATGTTATTCTTGCTCATGCTAAACTGAGATCACTGAAAACAGAACTCTGGTGCTCACATTCAGTCAGAAGACACAAGGAAGATTACCAGCAATATATTGAGTCTGTCAGAGAAACAGCATGTATATGTGTGTGGATTGGATGCATCAACATTTCTTGAATATAGTGCTCTTCTGTGGAAAACCGTGTTTATGGTGGTCCCTTCTACTCTTTCCCCACTTGGCTTATTTCAGTAACATTGAGGGAGTAAATCATATCTGTCTGATAAAACAAAGTGGGAAAACCACCTTAGGAAATCCTGGAAAATGCTGTCTTCAAGTTTCTTTTTCCATCTGTTTGCTGTGTAAACTTGGAGAGGGAAAATGAGCTATTTGTGATCCATACTTTGTAAGGGAAACTAAAAGCAGTGGCAGACTGAGGGAGAACGCTGATTCAACTAAAGGAACCATGATATCTGAAGTCAGTTAGGCTGATGGTAGTTGCGTCTGCTCCCTCTAGTAACCTCCAGAGATTCATCCAATACCATGGTGTCTATTGAAACAGCAGTCAGAAAAGGTAAAGTGGGACTATTGATTCCTTCTTTGTTCTGTACTATATTCCTTACCTCTTTACCTTATCTTGGTGGGTATTTGTATTATGCCTGTTTCTTGATAGTGTGGCCTAGATAGCAAGTGGTGCACATGTGCAGTGGTAGCAGTGCTACCAGTCTGGAGAATACTGACAGCTGAAAACAATCTCCTTAGCAACAAGGGAGTTATCCCTTGTGATTAACTGCAGGTTGATTTTGAGCAGGAGAGGGGATTTCAGCAAACGCTCTCCTTTTGCTTATGGGAATCAAAATAAGGCAGCTACAAGTCTTTGGCACCTACTGAAAATTACCTAATACTCTGTTTATTTAATTTTTCGAGAAGCTATTCAATTTCGGTGTTCAGATGGTCTCTTTTAGAAGAAGGCTGATCATGTATATTAACAACATAATAATGAGTAATTTATTATCTAACTAAGTGGTGATATTCACACACAACACTATTTGGAAGCAGCTGTTATTTACCTAAATCATCTCATAACCATGCTGAATGACTTAAAAGTTCATTGAAATGCATTAGTCTGAGAAGTTTAGAAACACGATCTGACAAATGACCTAAAGAGAAAAGCTGTTTGATTGTACATTTTGCCTTCCTAAGGATAAGTTGCGTGTTTTCCTTCAGCAGCACTGAGGTACCTTCCATGTGATTGCTGCCTCATCATGTGTGGTTCTGATAGGTTAATTGTGGGGAAAAAAAATTTATGGATCTATTGTACATTGCAGGGGATAAACACATCATATTGGATTGAGAGGGGGGAAAAGGCAACTAGTCTTTGTCTGATCTTGCTGGGCTGAGTCAGCTGATCTGATCTGAATTTCTGACCTAATTTTAGCGTGGTACTTAGCGATCATGCAGAGAAAATAAGGTTAATGTGCTGATCAGTAGCTGAGAGTAAGCCACAAAAAGTATGTTAGTATATGTATTTTGGACCTAATTTTTAGAGCTTTTTACTTCCGTCTTTTATTTGTCTGGTCTCACTACTTGATCATTATCTGTTTAGGGGGCTGTGTCCAGACCAAGAGAACATACTGGCATTTTGCCCACAGAGCTTATAAATTGCAAATACAGTTATGAAGCAGTATCATTTTCACTGGCAATAGAGTTGCAGTACTGTGAGACGTACATTTGCTATGATACAGTATCTGCCGAAGGCAGCCTTTCTGGGAACAGAAGGTAGATTTGCCTCATCTTTGCCAAGGAAAAGGTGAGTATTTTGAGTTTACGTCAGGCAGCTGTTAGAATGAGCAGTTGCTTTCTGACTCATCCTTAATTGACATGTATATATTTAGATACTTTTTATCTGTTATACAGGGTCTTGTGTTGATACTTCACCAGTGCTTTAATTGTATAAATACAAAATCTTTGTAAGAAACAACTAATGAACCCTCCACCTCCTCTGAGGGCTAAGATGTTGCATTAATCATAGGGAGTGGCTGGGGTTGTACACTTTGGTTAGGAGGTGTATGCTTTCGGAGTTCTGGCTTCTAGTCTTTAGGTGTCATTCAAGCTGCTGTTTCTGTCAGGGAAGTTGTCATTTTGATTTGTAACGCTATGAAGATGTGACTGCTCTGATGTAAAGCTGATGGTGTTAGTGGGCATGAATTTTTTTTCTGCCAGATTGTGGACTTGGCCATCAAAATATTTATTTCTGCTTCTAATGATTTCCCTTACTTGTAGCTCATTCTCAGTACCTAAATGGCTCTGTGGAAAGCCTTGTTTCCACTTGTTGAAGGAGGTATCCAGACAGATGCTGTCAAGAGGAGGAGCTTTTAGGAGCACTGTCCTGAGCTAAAGCTAGCAGAAATGGGCCAGCCAGCCAGTGGGAGAGTTAAGCTCTTGTAATAAAGAAGGAATTGTAATGAACAGCTGTCATCCTAACCTCTCCTTTCTTTGGCAAATCAAATACTGAAGACTAACCCA
Organism: Melopsittacus undulatus; assembly: GCF_012275295.1. Taxonomy (NCBI): domain Eukaryota; kingdom Metazoa; phylum Chordata; class Aves; order Psittaciformes; family Psittaculidae; genus Melopsittacus; species Melopsittacus undulatus. The sequence goes on along the minus strand of NC_047532.1, from coordinate 53,310,741 downwards.
TCAGCAAATGTAAGATCCTATTTTTCTCTTTCCCTTTTGTTTATTTATTTAATTTTTAAGGTTGTGAAAGTAATATAAATCAGGTTTTATCTGTTTGTAGTTTTCTGTAATTCCTGTCCTTAGGTTTCTTCATGAACAAGACAAGAGTTATACGTCCATCAGCTATCAGTTAAGTGTTATCAAGTTTGGGTGGCAGCAAGCAAATATAAAGATTTCTAGGCATGGGATTGTTCACTGCTAAAAACTCTGTTTAGCTGAGAAAATGTGTGTAATGTTAGAGTATATGGACATGCTGAGGAGTTTCTACCGAGATTTCAGCCAGAATAAAAAATAACCTAAGTAAAATAATTTCATTATGAACTTACTGTTTATAATAATGTCTCTATATCAGAAAAATAGTCAAAAGAATGTTTCAAGTACTGTTTCTTCTTTTTCTGAACATTTGTCTGTAGTTGAGATTTTGCGTTGTGAACTACGGATTTCTAAATTTGCAGGAATATTTGTGCTTGCGAGATTATAATATGTTTACAGCCAGATCTCAAGTAAAAGGTGAAGGAAGTGCAATAAATATTTTGGATCATGGCAAGAGGCTCAGTTGAAATACCTGATAGCACAGTATTGAGATGTTACAAGATACAAGCTTGTGAACCTATTGTTATTGGCTCAGTGTGTCACTATGGGCTTTTCATTGGGGTGTTTTTGTGTTGTTTTTTTTTATTGGGGGGGGTGTTGGTTTTTTCAAATCTCGGTGAATGTGATTTTCAGATATGAAGTCAGTGGTATGTGCTCCTTTAATCAAAGGGTATTTGTTACAAGGAAGTTTAACTGTAACACTGGTTGTTTTCTTCATCTTCCTCCTGGACATGTTGCATACTCATTTCATCCTACATTAAATCATTGCTGTGATACCATCCTTTTAGTAGAAGTGGCTGGTGAGGTATGATAGAGATTAATCTTAGTATGATTTCAAAACCTTTTTCTCATGAAAATATCACAGGGTCTCTTTTGAAGTTGTGTTGATATAGAAAGAGTAGTGTTGATGGCTTTTTTTTTTCATCAATAGTGAGTAAAATGGTTGTGCAGTCAGTGACCTCCAAATGTATTTTTGTTGCATTTATAAGTAAACAGATGTGATGATCTAGCCAACAAATCCTCCCTTCCAAATGCTCGTATCCATATGGCCGCCTGTATTATTGCCGCACAAAATAAACAACAGACACAATGCAAACTATATTATATTGCTGTTGCTGTTATTCTGAAAAGTTTTATTTTTGGACAATCATGCAACAAATGTCATTTAAAATTTTACCATAGAGGCTGATAGCCTGCTTGGTAATCCTGGAATCCAAGGACATAAAGCAGATATCATTATCAGTTTGGTATTTTGGTATCTAAATCTTGATGTTATTTTCAATAAGTCTTCCAGGTTCTTAGGGCTCATGGCTACAATTTCTACTTTTCTGGGGGGAAATTATATGTTATATGATCCCCTCATCTTAATCATTCCACAGATTTCTCAGATGTAAGTGGGTGCATTTTTTCCCAGGATTCATTTGCTCTATTTAAAAGCATAATCAGAAGTGTGGGGTCATAGAGAGCCTGGAGGACTTTTAAAGGGGTTACAGACTCCTTTTCTTTTACTTGTTAAAATCCAGTGTGAGTGGGTCCATGCTATTAGTATTCACAGGCTGTGTGACCACCTGCGTAAATGAAACTGGCCTTGCTCCAACTCCATTCCTACAGGCTGGTGCCTCCTCGGCAGACTGAGTCATTCCGGAGGAGGTCTGTTGTACCACTGGGAGACAGTCCATGGCATACCATTGCTGAAAGGTGCTGGGGGTTGTAAGGATCTTAACATCCGACTTTTAATCATTCGTTCCCAGAGGGGAGATTTAGCTTAAACATTAGGAAAATCATATCATTCTTCAGTATGATGGTGGTGAGACACTGGAACGAGTTGCCCAGAGAATTTTTGGATGTCCCATCCCTAGAAGTGTTCAAGGCCAGGCTGGATGAGGCCTTGAGCAACCTGGTCTAGTTGAAGGTGTCCCTGCCTGTGGCGGAGGGGTTGGAACTGGATGATCTTTAAGGTCCCTTCTGGCCCAAACTATTCTGTGATCTGAGTTGTATTCCTTTTTTTTTTTTTTCTCACTATATCTTTATTACTCTTTAACTATAGGATGTAGGATTGTAACCAGGAAGCCCCTCTTGTGAAGACAGAGATGTATATATTGCTGTGGGGAAGTAGATATTTTTCACAACCCTCTAGGGTTCTGGTGGTGCTGCTATTCCTAGCCTAAAGGTTTGTATTTGTTTGGAAAGTATATTCTGAAATTGCATAGAGTAGAGCAGAAATAAATAGACTGCTACTGTGAGGACTGAATAAAAGAGAAAAAAAAGGACTGGGTAAAAAAAAGGAAGATTGTTTTATCAAGCATGCCCAGATTGAATATTTATAACTCATCTAGGATGGACTTCATTCATGGAGAAACACATTCATTAAAACAGCACAATTAATATGCCATGTAATGTTAATGTAAAATCTAGCCCAGGACTGATGGCAAAACTGTCCTGGTTCAAGGCTTCCAGTAATCAAAAAGCACTCCATGCTGAAGTTCACTGGCACCTGACAACTGTTGTAACTGCCTGTAACCTGAATTAACAATTCATGTTACAACCTGAAGGACAGATACCTGTACAGAAGGCATGCTGAAAGCAGTCTCATCGCCCATAAGTAGCAAAATTGCAGCTAGCCACACTCCTAGATACACACACATGCATGTTCAGCCACATGCACTTTGGAAATTCTGCCCAAGTAATAAACACTGGGAACAAGCAGCACCAGCCTGAGAAGCCAGCAGAACTAAAGGCCTGTGCTAGCGTTAGAATAGTATGAGTGAATCTTTCTGAGCCTTCAGGAAAACCCATTGTTTAACAATACCTGTTCGTAAAGCTGAAGAAAAACAAACACGTTCTTTGAGCGAAACAGCTCGGTGCATTGTTCTTTCTGGGGGCATAAATCATAGCTGCTTTGGCTGGTTTTAATAATAGTAAAGATTACTTTATGCCCCACCCAGCTGGCAGGCATTTGTTGCCTTTGCATGTTCTCTTTCTTAGCCTCCTTCTGGCAGGCTGCGCATGCTTCTCTATTTTTATTTATTTTCCTCCACAGGAAAGCACAGATATAGTATGGTGCTTGATTATTTAATTGGGATGTTTATTTCCTTAAAGAAGAGAGTCTGCTCCTGGCTATATCCCTGAAATCAGAGAGCCTCAGTGCAGACCACCTCTGCAGCAGAAGCATCTGGTGATGGGCATCTTGTTGCTGAGTTACGCTACATCAGTGGCTAAAATTTGGATGGAAACAGGAATGTGCATGAGCACTGATTAGTTTTTTTATGCGATTGGATTAAGATGGGGAGTAAGGAGAGATTAAAGAAATGGATTGCAGAGACATTACTAGCTGTAGATTTTATAGTTAATTTGAGATTCCTTTTATTTTTGCTCCTGGCTTTCCACTCTAATTTGACTTGCAATCCTAAGTGAAGTCAGTTTAAAAAAAATACATATATATAAAATCAAACAAACCCCCAACAAAAAACAAGCAAAAAAGCCTCCACCCTGTGGAGTGTGTTCTCTGCAAAGGGCCTTCATCAAAAACACAGAGCCAGCAGCCATCTACTGTGCAGAGAGGCTGTGGTGGAGCTGGTGTGGGAGTGACACTACTTAGGCCCCAGGGAGCACTGCACTGCTGGGGGTTGGCAGTGCTGATGTTGCAGCTCACCATACGAGTTGATGGGAGCCTGTGAATGAGCAAAGGGAGCTGCTTTGGTCCCACAGAAGGCAGTCATAAGTGGAATTACTTTTTATTTTATTTTTTTATTGCACAGTACCCAAGGACCCTAAATGGAAATTAAATTCCTGTGAAACACTAACCCAGTGCATGCACACAGCACAAAGACAGCTCACAGTGTGAGTTGAAATTGTACCCAACAGGTGATTAAAGGGACAGCTGAAGAGTTAGGGGACTGCTCATTTCCTTCCCTATATTAGTATGGCAAAGAGTAAGCTAAAGTGTATCCCCAGTGGTTGAGATGAATTACATCCAGCAGTACTCTCTGAGAGCTAGAGAGAAACAAACACTTCCAATAGACTCTGGCAGATGCTTCTGGAACGTGTCAAGATTGAGAAGGCCACAGCCAGCTAAATCCCTGCCAACAAGCATGTTGCTTGACAAAATTGTAACATTTTAAAAGATCAAAAAAGAGAGTAACTGTAGGGTTTACCATAAATTAATAAGATTTACTGGAGTTTAATCTATTTCTCCTCTTGGTGGATTATATAGGGCGTATCTCACCAGTAGATCCTCTGCTAGCTGAGGGCACTTTAGTTATTAGTTGAGATCACATGTTAGGAGCCATTAAGTGAATTGCTTTGTACAGCCTTTCCCTGAATGCCAGGGCAAATGCAGTATTTCATACCCTTAGCTAATTTCATGCTGTAATTTAATTTCTGAAACATACTTTTAATTGAATCTTTAAAGACAAAAGGAAGCTGCTGAGTCCTTTAGTATTGCAAAAGAGATTGTTTAAAAATGTAGCCCATCTAGAGAATAATCTCCCATAATTAAACATAAAGTTTGTTTTTCTTCTCTGCATGCAGCTATGGAGAAGCAAATGCCTGCTGTCTGCAGAAAGCTCAGGGCTGAAAGAGAGGTATTGAGGCACATGAGAAGTTATTTGTTTTATGCTCAGCTTTGTAACTCTGACATGAGGCAGTCCTGCAGCCCTCCACGTCGTGCAAGTCTGAATGAGTAAACAAAGAAAGGCTAATTAAAAAATTAGTCTGCTAACACCAAAATCACATTAGTAGGAGCTCTTGAGTAGTGACCTCATTTTTCTAATTTTTGGTAATGAGATGATATTGAGAGAGATGTCAGCAATTTTGTCATAAACAAAACCAAGTAGCACAACAAAATCGGGTGTTTGCATCTTGAAGCTGCAGCCATGATTTTCGTGGTTTGATTTTGATATTAATCTTCCATAAGCAGAGAGATTCAAAGCAGTTTCACTAAAAAATACATATAATCCGTTATGCAATTTTGTTACGGGAGAAACATCTTGATTGGATCAGTAGTGATGTGGGTCTTCAATTTTGTAGGCATCCGATTAAAAATAATAATGATCAACATTAAATGCACTTTAATGGAGAGGAAATCCTGGAGCATCACTTTTCATTTTAGTATTCTGATTCCTTTAAATCAGCAAGATATCTACAATGGAGATTTTCCCTTTTATTGCTATTGGAGAAAAACCCATGATACACAGTAGAAGTGAGATGTGTATGGGAACATGAAGAATTTAAGTGGAGTAAGAAGCATAAGGTTAAAAAACAGAAGGATCTAAAATTAACCCATGAAGCTCCAGCACAATATCTTCTAATAAAGGGAAAGAACAAAAGCAACCTCTTGTTCTCTACATGCTGCGAGAGCTCTGTGCTTCCAGATGCCTGGAGTTGGTAGTGATTACAGGCATGAATGGTGCCATAGGTTTTAAGACCAGCACCTTGTAAGTGATTGAAGAGTTTGGAAGCCGGTGTAGGGGTAGGGGAATCCATTTGGCTTTAGCTCAGATTTAATTCTTATTTGGTTTTCTTGCTGAAAGGAAGCACTGAGAGAATCATCTTTTCAGTACAGGTTACCCCTTTTCAAACACTTGTGCAAAACACATGGAGACAAAGGTGTAACTTTGATTAAGAATTCCAGGTGCATTGAATTGAATGAAACTGCCTGCATTTAGGTAACCAATCAGAGGCTCGCGTGCTTGCTTTGCATGGTTAGGAGCCTGGTAAAATTTTGCTCAAAGGTTGTTTGTTCAGCAGTATCTGAAATTATTTCAGGACTTGGATGTCTTTTCCCTTGGAGCAGTAGCACATGTGAAAATCACCTGAATGTGTAGTAAATGCTAAAGGTCAAGGTATGCCAAAGGTCTTTGAGCATTTAGCATTAGATCCTGGCACCATGGGGAGGTTCCTAAAAGCACAGGAGCATTGGTGCCTTTCTGGAACTGATCTCAGCCAAGTAAAACAGTCCTATGGCTGTCTCTACAAAAACAGAATCATCTCCATAAACCTGGCTTTAGGTTGCAAGTAGGCCCAGCCATATTCCATCACTGAGTTAGGAATGACAACGTATATGATGCAGGTTTTCATCAGCTTGTTAAATTAGCGAGCCACTTCATTTTGGTACCAGACGTTAGGATTCTGATTATGGGTTTTCTACCTCAGTGTGAGGAACATCTTTCACAGGAATCTCACACATTGACTATCAGCCTGTGTATTACCATGTTAAAAAAAAAAAAATTAATGAATTTTAGAGTTGGTTTGACATGAGTTTTGTTATTTCACTGAAACAGTTGTCCCCCATTCTTCTTTCTACCAGTTATATCTGTGTTTAGAGAGCTGAAGCAGAAACATGATTTTCTGTATATTTAAATGGAAAATGCTGCTGAAATTCATGTGCTGAAACATATGCCGGATATGCAGCTGCTTGCAGAGGCTGAACTGATCATGTTTGTGTTGTGTGGCTATTGTTTTGAGATTAAAAAAATTTAGTCGGCATGTCAGAAATACCATTTGAGAGATAATTTAGAATATTTTAGCTTTACATCCAAACTGTTAGGCTGAGCAAAGTGCAGCTTTTTTTCCTAGGCAGTCATATTCCTGCATTGTTCATCTGAATTCGGCTATGTCTGTGATGAAGCAGATCAAGAACTGCATATGTACTTGCCATGGCAACCCCTGTATCACATGACACACGTGCTAGTTGAGCCAAGGAGCTTCATGGCTTATTAAACAGGCCCGCACAGACCCAGACACACACCATTTTGCCATGTGGCTGCTCTGACCCTGGCAGCTTTTTAAAGGGGAACTGTATTTGAGCATCATAGTGTTTTCATCAGCATCAACTTGCCTGAGTTCCTTCCTCTCCTCTTAGATGCTGTGCTGAGATTTTAAAAAAACATAGAATCATGGATTAATGTTGACAAAACTCTGCTTATAAGTGTTTTTTTTTTCCCTGTCATTTTAAAAAACCCCACGTGGAAAGATAAAGTAGTGGTTTTGGGTGGTTTTGGGTTTTTTTTTTGCATTTTTAATTAGACATTAAGGGGTTCTTTAGTGCAGTTGAGTGAATGATATCTGCTTTTCTGGGCACATTTTCTGCCCTCACCTCCTGTGGGCTTTTACTAGATTTTGGGAGAGTGAAAAAAAAACACAACAACCAAACCCAAACACAATTCTGTTCATTCCAATATCAACAAAGTATTCCCAAAACATTTGCCTGAAAACACCTTTGCTCCTTGCTGCTTAACACACTTACTCTTAGACCTGATGATGATGACAATGATCTCTAGCTCCTCATCCACCAAAATGTAGCCTGATACAATTTTTTCCTAAATTGGTTTGTTTAAGAGAGGTGATATATGGCACTTGATTGGCAAATCTGAGAGCCTGCAAGCTGAACAGAATGAGTAGTGATGACTGAAGAGAAGTTAAAAGGTAGGTCTGGAGTTGAGCAAGTATGTCTGCTTGCACCTTACTGCTGCCAAAGGGAAAGGGAAAAGCAGAAATGCAGTCTTGCCACAGTTCCATTGCTGAAGGGCAGGTGCAGTGTATGTTGCCTCCTGTTGTCATCTCTGCTGCCCACTGGCACTGTTCTGTGCCCAGAGAGGAGCTGCTGGAAAACTGATTCCTTACCAAAACATCACATAATGGAAAAGAATCCCTTTTCCATTCTGTTTGCATTTTCTCTGACAAATGCCTTACTGAAGTGTCATGGGTTTTCTTTATCATCTAGTTGGAACCTGAGGTTTTTGTGGCAAGCACATCATTTGAGCCCAGATACATCACCAGGTGCCAGACTGAAATGGAGAACAACAATCCGCACAGCAACAATACATTTTTGAAAGACTGTATTAGTCTTAATTGCCCCCAGAAGCCCAGAAGATATTTAGTCTCCTATGTCTGCTGTGTAGATACAATGTACCAAGGGTTACGGAGAAACTAAATCCCAGGTCCCTGTGTTGACATGAATAGGGATTTATAGTGTTGCTTTTGAACTTAAGGAAAACCTATCTTCAATGTCCGTTTCCAGCCTGTCATTTTCATCTTCATTTCTGAAGTAATCAGGCAAGGTGCAAATACTTAAAATTTACACTATTCAGCTAATAGACTGCTGGTTCCTTGTGTTCTGTTTCAAATGAGTTTATTGTTTGGTTACCATTTTGGAGATGATCCACAGTAAGGGAACAATAACCTGCTTTGGGATTTAATTTGGAGAGGTACTTGTACATAAATTGACTATTAAACAGAGTAGCAGAATTATGTTTATTAGAGGCACAGATAAAAACCGTGCTCTCTTCTGAAATGTGCATCCATGCAGCTCTGCTAGCGATTGTACTAAGATTCTAATGCAAAATCAGCATTTGAGTAAGAGACATTTTAAGATGGTGTGTGCTAAAGAAATCTTTTGGCAGAATAAGGTATTTTAAGCTCCTGTTTTAATTGTATTTTTATGAGAGTACTGATTGTTCAGTATATTTTACTTTGTTCTTCATACCTTCTCTGATGCTATTAGCAGAGAAGGAGAACTTAGACATCATTTCTTTCCTAGGAAGGCACTGAACAAAGACCCTTCCCACTCCACTGAATTGCGGAGAAGATTTTGACAATTGCTTCTGGCAGTCTGCTGCTGCTGCCTTGTGCTTGGTTTGCAGGAGTGGAGCAGTGGCAGCAATATTTCCCTTTTTGTGTAGAGGCAAAGAACCAACTTTCCAGAATTCCTTCATGCCTACAAATGGGATTGCATTTTCAAAAACCATTATCAGAATCAAATATGTTTTGAAAATCCCTGGCCCAAAACCTGTCTTCTATTCCAGAATTTAAAATTTTGTTTCTTCACTTAAGTATTGGGAGTTTTCCTATCTAAAAGTTTGTATCTAAACCACAGTCTTCTATAGTGTGTTTATTTGTAGTTGTGGCTGTGGAAAATACTATTTAGGCTCATGACAAAATATTTTGACTAGCCTCTTCCTAGCTGGTCATTTGTTTGTCCTCGGTATATGTTTATTGTGAATTGTCTTCCCAAGAGAATATAAACAAGATGATACCTTTCACTAGTTGATCTTTGCTGTCATTTAATGATGGGCGATCCAAGAGGTTCTGCACAAAAGGGGTTTGTCTAAAATTTGTGGAAAAAATGCTGTTACCAGAATACATTAGAAAAAAACAGCCCAATAACTTCATTGCAAGACAGTTAAGGTTGCTAAGAAACAGAATATAATTATCTGCCAATTTGTTTACCATTCCCAAACACTCGGAAGGGTGAGAGCTGTGGACTGCCCTGAATTCTATGCTATGTGCAAAATAAACTAAATGCATTTTGTTGTCATATGCGGTTTTAAGAAGGGCATATGAAAATGACACAAGACCTGTAAGTCTGACCCGTGTTTTTTTTCCTAAATGTATAATGTCAATTATTTTAATTTTCCTCTCACTCCTGAAACCTACATATATTTTGTGTATTTCAACTGGTAACACAGAAAATATATAAAAAAATATAAATGTATAAACATCCAATTTTTTAGGAAAAGACAGTTATGCGTTTCTGGAAATGATACATTCTTGCTTGAGTAGCAGCAGTGTTCAGTGCTCCTGTATCATGATTCCATTATTGATGTATGCTGATGTTAATTTAAACTTGACCGGCATGAGTCATTGATTCATTTTATGTTTCTTTTTCTCAAATGTTTTGTGTTGTGCTTGCACTTTGAGATAAGTACTGCAATTTATTTGGGTGTAAACTAAGTTTGTGCCACAATGAAGTTTACATTTCTTTGTGTCACCATAGCTATTATGTAGACAGTATAAGATTTATGCCATACTAAGCTATCCACTTCCTTAATTTTAAGGGCAGGTATCTAGTAAGTTTAGAACAGGCAGTAAAAAGAATGCTAACACCTTCCACTGCTTTTTCTTTAACAAAGATTCACTTTTGGCTAATGTGAAACACTGCCTGTAAAATTGAAGAACTCACCACAGTACTGAAGGAATATGCACTTCTGACCAACCTAATAATAAGCTCAAATGTGCATTGGTGTTCAATAAGTAGCTCTAATGTGGTAGTGTTAAAGTATGTTCATAGAGGCGTGTTACTCTTTTGTGAGATATTGTTTGAGAAGGCTGGGGTGGAGGGTTGTCCTGGAATGTGATCTTTGGTCTCTACACCTTGCCCCAGTGAGGACGGTGAACCTTCCATTCACTGAAGTTCAGCAGGACAGACAAAAGTAGATATTTTTACCAAGCTTCAGCATAGCCAGACTGCAGTCCACTTCCCTAGAAAAATTCCTCTGGGGCAACAACTGCCAAGCCCTGTTTTTGTAGATGCAGGTAACCTCTTGCCTCCTCTTTAGGGAAACATGACAGAGTTTTAGGGAGATGGTATCAACCCCTCAGCGTCACTGTAGCTCATTCTGTGATTCTTGTGGCTAGAAAAGGAGTCTTGGTTAAGTTTTAATGAAACACATTGTTTGAAGACTTTATCAGAAGTGACATAGCTGCAGACACATTGGCCTGTCATAGGTGCACTGGCAGCAGTTGAACAGTGGAAGTTGTCATTGGGTAGCAAAGGATTAAGTTCCAGTTGTCCTCTTGACATGTGCTGATCGCTCTGGAAAGCTGCCTCCTAGGCCACAGGAGCTCAGCAAGGGCTTTCTGTTGGCTGCTTCTTTTCCTTTTGGGGTCTCAGTGATACACTGTCTCCCATGTGTCATGTAGACAAAACTGCATGCTGCCTTAAGAAAAGGAGCTGAGTCTCCACCAGTAAAGTCTAGAAGTGCAAAGCTCTGTTGCTGGGTGATCTGTTTTAACTGCAACACCACTATTCATTGAGACACTACATGCTGTGTCTCAATGCAGAAAGCATGTTTTTTTGCATGTTTGTGTGTGATGAATTGTTTTCTACTCCACCCCAAACAGGTAGTCAGGAAAAAAAAATGTCATTTAAATAATATTTATTTACACATTTGAGCTAGATGCATAATTGTCAAGATGAAAAGGAGTCAAATCTGAAGCTTTACCGCTTTGTGCAGCAGTCTGAATTTTCTAGCTTTTTTCGCTTTTTCATTTTTCAGAATCACTTTGGGGTGTTCTTTTAGAGCAAATGAAATGCAGTGACAGAAATCAGAGAGGGAGGGTGGCTATTTTCAACCTTTTTTGCCCTTTTATGGAAATAAGAGGAAGGAAAAGCTTTTTTATTTTTTTAGGTCCTTTTCTTTAATGGCAAGGTCATCAGAACTGCAAATTTGTTGTAGACCTCATTTTATGAAGTGCTTTGTAAAAGACTGAGATAAATACTGCAGCTGTGATGTTGATGCTCTGAATAAGGCAATGCTATGTGTACCTTGCTGTTCCTTTGACATACAGCTTTTCCTACACAATTTCCAATTTTACTGTGTGTAATTACCAGCTCTTCACCTTCATGTTTCAATATGGAGATAGTATAAGTCAAATCTAAAAAAGGAACTAAATGTCTTTGATACTGAAATTCTTGGAATCACTGTTGCAGAAGGGTCTTCCCCTTGCATGATTTATGTTTCGAGATACTGGTGATAATCGTGCCTGTTATAACTTTATTATGAAGTCCAGCCATTTAAGTTCATACTTATTTGCAAAAGAGACCTTAACTACTTTGTGGAATATATAACTGGTTTTATTTAATTAAGGAATGTAAATAATTGTTCCATGCACATTAATAGTTTACAGATATTTGTGTTAACTATAGTAGTCTAGTTTATGAGTTAATGCATAATATAAATAGTGTTCTCTTCTAGTGTGTCACTGCTACATCAATTCCACGTTTAAATGGCATATAGTATGTCTGGCTTAGTTAAACAATATTTTGTTATTACTTGGTATAATTTAAAAAAAATCTTTTATCCTTCCATATATTCATTCATACCATATTTTGGATTAAGGCAGTGGTGGGAAATTGGTGGAAAAAGCTGTCAGCCTATCTGATGCCCTTTAACGTGCTCAGCACATTTATTGTACTTTTTTTGGTACTTAATTGTATCTGATTTCACAAAGTTGCACCAACCTGCCTTGAACATTTTTATGGCTTGTGGTTGTGTGTGATCTGCAGAGGTGCTTTCCTGAGCTCAGGCCTTCATGCATATTAAATCTGACACTCATTCTTCTGAGTACATGAAATTTTGCTGGGCAAAGCAACCACTGGCTGCTCAGTACTTGGATTTGCTGCTTATGCAGTAGCTTGTTTGTATATAAATAGTGTTATGGTGCCTCCTGCTCCCTGAGCCAGCAAGGAGGGAGGCTGGAGGACTGCAGGAGGCTGAGGGAAAGCATTACATGGGGGTGGCTTGGGTGGGAAGCTCTACAACTCATCCCCTCTGTGCAGCTGCAAGTCCCATCTGAGCATGAACCCAGTGCGCAAGATAGAGCTGCTGGTTTTTTTTTAGTGCTATATAGCCAACCTTTTGCACCTCTGTGCAACTGCATGTAGCTCCAGAAGAGAGCTGCTGTCACCTGGCATTGGTCTGCAGCCCATGAGGAAGGGGATTTGTACAAATAGGAGCATAAATTCAGGAGCTTTTTTTGAATGCTTATTAACTGTGTTCAGAACAAGCATTGTGAGTAAGTTCAGATGTCTGTTGGAGTCTACTAAGTTCTACTTTATTTAACTAAGTAAAAATATTACCTATAAGAGTTTGGGATTTTTGGGTTTTCTTTTGGGGTCTTTTTTGGTGGTTGGAACATAGCTCTGAACACTTACATTAGTGTTGGTACACAGGCTGTGCACAGTCATCTTTACTTTGCTTAATGTGATGGCTCTCAGTGTGTTAGCCTTTGAATACACTGCAGAATTCAGCTATTCAGGAAAAGAAGCTCAGATGTGCCTATTCTTCTTATAAAGGACTGGTATTCAAATGTTACATTTGTTCAAATTCTGCTTTTTTATGCTTTGATGTCTGATGGAAGCTGAACATGAGAACATTAAGGGAATCCCACTGGGGGCAGGTAAATACCTCATACACTCACCTAAGGGAGTGCTCACCTAATAGTGGTGATGAGCAAAAATGCAAGTGCAGCTTGCTTTCCATCAGATCCATTTGGATTTTTTGGCTGGTATAGATTTCAAAATAATGGATTCATGGCTTTGATTTTTACGGTAACAGTAGTGTTTCCCAAAAGTAATCATAGAACTTGGGGAAGGTGGTTGTTTTCCACTACTGCAGCACAAGAAGGACACAGTATTTTAGTTCTTCAAAACACTTGAAACACTTACTATAGCATCTGAATTAGACAACTGACTTCATAAGTCATAAGCAGAGCCAAATACTGGAGCAGGGAATTGCAGGTGGAGGCAATTCAATTTTTATGCCAATACCTAAAAAAAAGACAGGCTGTACAAAATAGCAGATTCTCAGATTGAGTTCTGCTGCTTTGTCACAGTCCCTTCTGAAGACAATGTCAGGAAGCATTCCTATTAACATACCCATCCTCCTTCACTAACAGGCCTTAAAACTTGCCGAAACTCACCAGCTGCATGCCTGCATTGTTACAGATGGCTAAACTAGCCCTTTGCCTAAGTTAGGATCTGAAAATCATTTGCTATCCTCCTGTTGATAGAGGAGGAAAGATCGGGTTAGCGGTAACTGATGTATGCCTGTATGTTGCAATGCAAACACAAGGTTGTGAAGGCTGGCCTAATTTTTTTTGTCCTCTTAGTTTCTTGTTTGCCTGAAAAATCATCTCCCTCAGAAGCTTCTGTCAGCCTATCTGCTGCTTGTTTATTAGGACTGAAAAGTGGATTAGGCCCATGCATGTTCTTGTCAACTATGGTAGAAATATTGCATAATGGTGCTTTTTCCATTTCTAATTTGAGCAGCACAGCAAGAACACACTGATAGGAGTTGCATGCTTTGAAAGCTGCAGGTGGAGATTCCCACAGCTTTCGCTTCTTCTTGAGCAGAGCTCAAGAATGCTGAAAAAAGGTTGGTTTGGAGAAGATGAGATCAAAGCAAGGCAGAGAAACACATAGGATAAATCATGCAAAAGTAAAAATGCTTCAAGTGTTCAGAATTCTCCTGGTCTAATATCAGCAAATGTAGCAAATAATCCAGCATCTATTGTCTTTCTGTGTTTTCTCACTCTAGAGATCGTTAGGTAATAATTAAGTCTTCCATGAGAAATCTTTTCTCAACTCCACAGTCATCTTTTCCTCCTACAGAAGAATTGCGATCAGTTGAAAAAGCATTATGTAGACTTTGAAAAATCTGTTTTGTAGGAAATTCTACATCTTACAAATTTTTTCTTTCCAAATGAAATCAAAATCAGAATTGTCTGGTTTTGTTTTGGTTTTCCCTGTGAAATGAATTTCAAAGGCAAGGTCCATGCCTTTTTCTTTTTGCTATATGTAATTTTAAAATACTGGAAGTAAAGGTCACTTCATGTTGAAATATCTACATGTTAAAAACTTCAAATGTCACTGCTGAATAATGATTCAGTGGATATGCTCGCTTTTAAGTTGTTTTTCAACATAAAACATTATCAAAATTGGCATAGGCTGCAGAAAGTCTGCTTGCAGCAAAATACTTCATAATTTTCTCACATAAGATACCCTGTCAGAAGATCCCAGATAAGCTCTGGTATAAATGTGAGTTACACTTGGGCAATAAAAAATAACAAGTACTGAAAACGTTCATTCTGCTTGCTTAAAACAATCACCTGTATCTGTTCTCCCTGCAAGGTGGCACAGCTGTTAATCTGTCACATCCCTTTGATGCTTGCTTTTGTCCGGTGGCTTTGCTGTGGTTCCTATGCTGGTGACAGCAAGAAAATGTGACTGTAGGCTTTCAGTGAAGTGCATAAGCAGCCAGCAAGCAGTATTTCTTAGATTAATCCAGTACAAAAGTCTAGGGGCAGTAAAAAGGGTCCTGAATTAGTATACACCTAGTAGACTAAGGTCACAGTTGTGTGAAGGCCAGCGGTGGTTGATCCATGTTTATTTCAATGTGCTTTATGAACTGACAGTGATCCAAGATGCCACTCGTTTCACAGCACTTGTTGTCAGCCTTGTTGAAGAACCTCCACTATCAGAGTCAATGAAGCAGAAACAGGAGAACAAAGAAAGCCAGCAGAGGAACTGGAATTCTCAGCTGTTTTCCATTGAAAACAAGGAACAGGGTGGTCAGATATAAGTGTGCTGTTGGTGATTTACAGCCACACAACTCACCTTTTCCATTTCCTGGTTTGGGGATTGGAAGTCCTTTCTCCTCTACTCTGCAGTATATGGAAACCTTCTGTCAGCTTTCAGCAAAGATGAGAAGTTAAGGGCTCTACAAAATGACCCCAGAAGGGTTACATGTAAAGATTAATTTAGGTGTATTCTTCAATGTAATCTTTCTCTAGCAAATTACAGTGCTAGCCTGTGCATTGAAGAGGGCCTTTCAATTTCATCTGGAGAACAGACTGAACTTTGTTTCACTTGGAACATTTAATTTTCAGTGGTTTGCCTTTTTTCCTCACTGAAGACCAAGACTGGTAATATTACGGTTATTATTTGCATACTTGACTGTTTATTTTCACATTTTTTTTGTCATGTAGATCAAACCAGGAGAGCAGATACACTACACAAAGAAAATCGAGGTGCTTACTTGCTAATCATAGCCATGTATATAAGGTTTTACAGTACACAAGAGTCACTTGTTTGGTTTGTGAAGCTGGATATCTCCTGGCTTTGCAAACCACAGCTGTGCTCATGAGCAGATGGTGCTTGGATTCAGCCATTTTCAGGGTTAATTTTGCACTATATCCCAGTGTAAATGCCTCCACCTATATGACCCACGTGTTTAAAGTTGTAACAGGAGTCTGGATGAGCAGAATTGCATGAATGTTTACTGTATGGCTGTAACATACTGTTGGAATTTGCAACTGGATGCCAGTCTCAGTGCAGTGCAGGCTTGCAGGAGCTTTTGGTTTAAAAGGTTGCAGTAGCTTTATGATAGCTAAGGTGAGTGGAACTTGTTCAGAAGGGTGAGCAGGGAATGAGAGCTTGAGAAAGAAATATACCACCTGCTACTTTTCTTTCCATCTCCATGAAGTCAAAAACATTAATCATCAGTTTGAACTAGAACAAATTTTAGGTGGTTTGCCTCCTCTGTGTTGTTTTCAATATGCAAGAATTTTCAGTTTCTTCGTTGTGGTTAGGAGACCACAGGATATAAAGATACCTAATCTTGCCATTTTACCAGTGTGTTTTTTTAAACCTTGGGATATTTATCAGAACCAGTCAAGGACCAGTAGAAGCAATTTGATGAATAATTTGTTTGACAAGCAGTGGCAGAGTTCATTCAATGATTCATACTCTCAGATTGCCTCACCTAAAGCTTTGAAGCAGCTTTGCTTTCATTGCTATGTCCTCATTTGTCTCTCTGCAAATAGTTTCTGCTGAAAATTATGCTAATCACCTTTTTCCACTCCTTCTTTCTCTGTGTGCATGGGAAACAGTGAAACGTATTCTAATCGGAACATTTTTGAGCCTGTGGTGGCTATGGGTTTTACAGTAGTCACTGAGATCCCACTCTTGGCCCATTCATTGAACACAGAAGGCGAACACGAGATCAGTTGTGTATTCTTTCAAGAAAATGTCTCTTGTAAGCTGATGAAACATTCAGGAGCAGATTGCCATTAACCTTAAAAGTAGCCAGTTTTCTCCCACTGGAGTTTTAGAACCTCATTGCATAGATGATTAAAAATTTAGTTTTCACCTTAAAGCAAGTAGGTTTCTGGAGGAGAAATTTCTAGTCTCTGGCATCTCTTTTTTTATGTGTGTGTGTTTTTCTGAAGTGCCTTAAAGCAAAAGAAGGAAAGTCATCTGCTCAACGAGGTATGATCTGTGACCATTTTTCATAAGATGGAGTTTCCACTTCTTGTAACAGCTGTGTTGCTATTCATTTAGGTCCTTTATGCCTACTCATGGAGGAAGCAGTTAAGACAGCTTAGTCCTTATCCTCTTCCTTGCAGACTGATGCTTTTGATATGCTTTTTATTGCTTTTTAATGTGAATGTGTGATGGCTCTGTAGTTACATCATACGATGCCAACACTGGAAAAAAACCCTGGGTGGTCAAAAATCCTCACAACATTGTAATTATAATGAAAGCTTGTATGTCTGTTCTCCTAATAGCCTCAAATGAACCATTTCCTGACCATGCTAATAATACATCCTATAACAATAACCATGTTTTAACCATGTCAGAATACTTGTTGACTTAGGATGGTAGCTGTAAACAAAGAGAATGAAGCACCTCTGCAAGAATATGTTAGATTTGCTTCCACTTTGAATTCCTTATATTTGTCCAGATAAGAAGCCAGAAATCAGTTCCAATTGTTTCCAAAAATCTTTAATTGATACCTTCTCCGACTTTTCCCAAACCCACAATTTGTCTTGAAGCAGTAAGGGCTAATGTCAGATGTAATACAGCTGCCTTTATTGATTGGACTAGCATTTAGGATTAACTCATTCCTGAACTTCATTTGAAATGAATGATTGGGGAAATGCTTTTCACCTCTGTGTGGTTTATTTGTAAGCCTGTTGTGTTTTGGTGCTATTAGAGTAAGAATGCTGATGTAGGGGTCCTGATTCAGCTCCTATTCATTATTCATTTGTATTTCAAATAAATAGTTCAGTACTTGCTGCTTACTATGAGCCGCCAGGCTGCTGAAACTGTCAGAGACTGCAGTAAGCAAAACAAAAGGTCACGAGCACTCCAGGTCTTTTAGTAACACTGCAGCAATCCTTCCTTACAATTGCATAAGCAAGCACCAAACACAGTATAATCAAGTTGTCTTTCTCATCTTAGCAGTGCGTTCTCATTAGTGGTTTTCTGCTCCATGTGGAGTTGTTCCACCCCAAGGAAGAAGAAATCCCACCTGAGAAGTTTTCTTCTTAAACTGGTGCATATGCCAGCTGTTTCATGTCTCCTTTCTTTGATGGTGTGACAGACTGAAGGAACAACCGAGGTGGCTGCTGGCATTGTGTGCAATGGCTAGCAGGCTCTCTGCATCCTAGTGTTCACTCAGCAGATCCAGAGCATTAAATTAAGGCTGTAGGCCCTGCATACAATTTGACAGTAATGGTGTGTTAAACCTGCCACTGTCTGTACACTAGAGGGTTTGCCCATAAGATCACAATGTTTTTTGAAAGTATGTTCCCTGATTCACCCTCAGCCAAGCTTTTCCTGGCTCTGCGGGGATGCTTGGGGAGAGAGGACACAGAGGAGTCTCATTCTGCCTCATGACAGCTATGAAAGGACCAGAGATAAGCAGCACCTGAGATCTGGAGGGATTCAGTGATTGCACCTTCCATGTGCCCCTGGCACCCAGGAGGAGTTGGGCCAAGAGGAGCAGCTTGCTCTTCTGATGTTTATGAACATGACAGAGATCTTGCTTCTGATAGCAGTTTTACAGCTTTGTGTGAACCTTGGGTGCCATTAAAGAGAAAAGGCTAGCTGGACTTTGGGTGCAGTCCAGTAGGACAGTTTCTGTGTACCAGTGCTACCTACCATGTGGAAGTCTTTTGTATTTTGTAAAATAACTTTCAGATTCCTTGGTTACACTGGCTGCAGAGCAAAATCTCCAAGAAAATGAGGCTATGCTGTAAACTGTCAACTTTGTGTTAATTTCCAAAGCATTTAAAAATACTTCAGAATTAAATGTTTTAAATTTCTGGTCATGTTAATTCACTTGCTGTGGTGATTTAGTTATTCTTTCTCTCCCAGACTTGCAGAAAACTCACTCAAAAATAATGACTTCTTTTGAAGGCACTGTGATTGACAGGACTATTCCTAGTTGATAAAGTATCATGTGATAGGTAATTTCCACCCATATTCTCTTTGCAGACTTGGGATTGATAGGGTAGGTGCCAAACTGTCATGTTATAGCCTTTAGTAATTAAAATATAGGATGGCATTAGTATTGGTTCTGGATAATTACTTGGGTTTTGAGCAAAGTTTTGACAGACAATATTATGGAAGATCTCCAGGAATTTTGTTTAAAAAGCTCTTCTGCCACAGAAAGCAGAGATTATATTTTGCAGGTAGAGCTATTTGGAAACCAGTTGGTACCATTTAATGTAAGAGATGGTTGAGTGATTTGTGGAAAATAAGGTTATCTGACAAATTCAGCCCATATTTCAGTTCATAAATCATTCATAAGCTGATCGTGACTTCCACAATGCATTCATTATTCATAAGTGCTCACTGAATAATTTGTGCAAACAAATTTCAGCCTATAGAGTACCCATGAGTTGTTTTGTTTTTCTTGGTGTGTGATCATGGTGTTTGGTTTTCTTTTCTTCCTGTACAAACTTTTAAGTCAGAGGCTAGTAGATAACATTCCCAAAGCAAATGCAGTACCTTTTCTCTATGAAACAAATGATGTTTATGTTATGCTTTGCCATTGCTACTTTTAACACACAAGCATTGGTGGGTCTGTAGCTGCTTATATTGTCAAGCAGAAACCCACAAAATCATGATTCAGTTGTGTCTATTCTGATGAAGAATTGTAAGTCCGAACTCCCAGTGTCCCCCAGTTCTGCACAGATTTTTCTCAGGAAACGTTTTTATGCCAAACTGGCCCTCTCCTGCTCCACCACCATCTCCCAACAGGATTTTTTGCAGGGAAGTAGGGTACTGGGGAAGGGGGAAGAGATGAGAAGTAGGAGATGGTAACAGGGAGATAAATAATAATAAAGAAGATCTCCTGGAAATTATTATAGAATCATAGAGTGGTTTGTGGTGGAAGAGACCTTAAAATCATCTAGTTGCATCCCCCCTGGGGCAGGAACACCTTCCACTAGACCAGGCTGCTCAAAGCCTCATCAGACCTCTCCAGGAAGAGGGCTTGAGCTGATGTAAAGGAATCCTCAGCTTCTTTTAAATAAAACAAGAGGTTAAAGTGGGGGGATTATCCTGTTGAGAGACTCTTGTTTGATCTCCTCTGCTGTAAGCAGCATTCTATCAGGCAAAGCAGGGCTTTGAAGAGGAGGGTTTTCTTCTGTCTCTGCCACTGTTAAGAAATACAACCTTAAAAAAGTCATTAAACCTGTTTTCCTTTATTTCTCCCTCCTTTGCTTGCTTCCTATATTCAGATTATGCACTACTTACAGAAGGGACTAATGTCTAATTGCAGCCATGCTGTATATATGATGGGGCCATGGCGGTATGTGAGGGATTCTGGAGTCAGCAGCATTGGAATGCCCTGCCTATTTTCAGATCCTTTCAACATCTTCAGCAGTAGTGTGGTGCATCCTCTCTATCTCCTGAGTAATGCTCCTTTAGGCTTTTTTCTTCATCTTAAGCTGAAAGCTGCTGGCTCAGAGGCCATTGATCATTTTAGGAGTCTCTGTTTTCTTCCCTTTATGTCTTGCCATGCTTGTTTTTAATAATGGAAAACCTCAAAATAAAATGGAGATACCATTCCTTAATTGAGGAATCTGAGACAGACTGAATTTCAGAAGTCATTTAATTCCATTAGCCTGTAGGAAAACTGGAAAGAAGTTTTCAGTTTTTCATTAGAGAAAGTAGAAGACTTACAAAAAGGATTTCATAAAGTACTCCTTAAGCAGCTGTTGAGATGCAAGTTTTGAGGCAACAGACCTTTTTATCAGTACTTTGAGTTAACAGTCTGGTATGTTTCGAAGTGAGCTGTTTTAGCTGTTTTATTGACAGAGGAAGTACAATGTGGTATAAAACTGCTAGCTACACCTGCATGCTTAATATCCCAGGGGTTTTTTTTGTCATTGTGGGCATTAGATGTCTTGTGCAATGCTAAGTGATAAGCAAAACCTATCTTTTTTGTATATACACATAAGGCACACGTGGTAGAGTCTAGGAGTTTCTAATATACATCCTCTTTATTGAAAAAGTCACACACATCCTAATTATTCCTGTTTGGAAAGCTGTAAGGATTAAGGTTGTCTGATATTTGTGCAACTGCACTATCCAGAAGGGCTAAGGAAGATTAAAAACAGCCTCATACATCATACTAAAATGGCTTTTCTGAAGGCCTAGGCACCAAGTACAGCTTGTGAGAAAATCTGAGGTGCTGACTATTTGGGATTGTATTTGAACACTAGAATTAAATCAGAGAGAAAGGATACGGCCCAGAATTCCCATGAGATGTGTGATGTTGTTCAAGTTGCATTCCTCAGCCAGTGTCTCTATTTCTATGTAGTATTTGTAATGTCAAGAAGAGAGTCTGGATAACTAGCTCAGGGTTATCTGACCTATGGATGCCTCTGACCTATTAGGATGGAGTTTGGAGACTTTCAGCTACCCTGTGAAGGTGTAATTTTGTGATGATAATGCCTGCTTGGTGTCAGACACAGCATATTGACCCGGAATCATAGAATCATAGAATAGTTAGGATTGGAAAGGACCTCAAGATCATCTACTTCCAACCCCCCTGCCATGGGCAGGGATACCTCACACTAAACCATATCACCCAAGGCTTCATCCAACCTGGTCTTGAACACTGCCAGGGATGGAGCATCCACTTACCTCCCTGGGCAACCCATTTCAGTACCTCACCACGGTAAAGAATTTCTTCCTTATATCCAGTCTAAACCTCTGCTGTTTAAGTTTCAACCCGTTACCCCTTGTCCTATCACTACAGTCCCTAACGAAGAGTCCCTCCCCAGCATCCCTGTAGGCCCCCTTCAGATACTGGAAGGCTGCTATGAGGTCTCCACGCAGCCTTCTCTTCTCCAGGCTGAACAGACCCAACTTTCTCAGCCTGTCTTCATACAGGAGGTGCTCCAGTCCCCTGATCATCCTCGTGGCCCTCCTCTGGACTTGTTCTAACAGTACCATGTCCTTTTTATGTTGAGGACACCAGAACTGCACCAGGCAGCAAGTTCTGCAGGTTTGTTTAGAAATAGTTTCCTTGTTTATACCCACTGGTTCTTCACCTGGACACAGAGTGGAAATGAGCATTCCCATTGCCATCACTGGACATTAGCCCACTTTCCGAATTAGAAACATAATCCAATATGTGAGTTTAGTCACGGAATCCTGGTGTTTAGCCTTTGTTCATAATTCCGGGCAGCTCTCAAAATTTGGGAAAATTTAACTGAAGATCTAGTTCTGGATTCAAATTTCACTGCCTGTTAGGTGCTCTCTTAAGCTTTGCTAGTCTCTGAACCACAGAAACAAAGCTGTTTTCCAAATATGATGCAACCAGTTGCTCTGCTGGAGTCGGGTCAGATAGTTAAAAGCAAAATTTGCTCACATCTAAAATTAAGCCTTCCAAGGTAGGAACAGAGTGCGCTTGGGGCAGTATGTTTACTGAGAAGAAATTTGTGTCATACTTACAAATAAAAGAGTTGTGTTTAACCCAAACTGAATTAGCGTGGCTGAAGGACTTCTGAGCTGTGAAACAAAAGGGGAGGCAGAACTTCTTAGGCCAGGTTTGCTGCACCTTCACTGTAAGATGATGAATAAGGTGCCATCTTTTGTAGTACTCATGTGTTTGAAACAAACAAAAAAACCCCACACCCAAGCATCTGTATTAAAAGGCTTATCTTTTACAAGCCCTTAGTTCACTTTCAAGACTTTAATATGTACCACTAATAATGATTACAGTTGAAGAGGTACCATTATGCCATATGCCCTTTTATTGGTATCTAGAGAGCATTTGCAAGTACACAGTGATAAATGTAAGTTATTGCTGTGATAATCAAACCATGTGTGTCATATGGCACATAGAAATGATATACTATTTAATAAAAAAACTTGGTTTCCTTAATTAAGCAACATTTCATTTAAAAATACGTATAGGCATTTATTTTGTATATAAAATTAAATATTTAAGATATAAATGTATAGGAAGGGAGAAAAATTCTGTAAGCAATAGTTAAAGATTACTTGATCAGATCCAGAGACCTCAAGAAAAGGTATCACTTTTTATGTCCTATTACATATTGTGCTTTAATGATCATCTTTCCCCTTCTCCCTCTGCTTTGCTGGGTACTAATCAGCTGTGTAATTTGATTGGTAACACTTTCATTGCTTTTACTCAATTTAGCCATCCTTATGGCTAAAAAAAAAATGAGTTTTTGAATTGAGAAATTCACAGCTGGAGATTTTTGACCCCTAATAAATAACAGAGACAATCGAATTAACTTCTTCTTCATGTTCTTGCTCTAAATTTTCTTTCTTTTCTAAAAGTTTGTTTTAAAGTTTACAGATTGTTTTAATGCTTTTATTGTTTGCCTATTCAGAATACACATTTCTAAATGATTTAATGCCATCAGTGTATTCTGCTTTCCCTGTTCAAGAAGTTATCCTTCTAAAATGTATCCTTTTTTGTTTTGCCAGATTTGATCAGTTCAACACTTGCAGAATTTTCCTCCCCCTGAGTAATAAGTATTTCCATAACTGAAAAGATAATCGTTCTGTAGCTAGCAGAAGGGTGGTACCTACCTACCTATCCCAGGCCAGAATATCCTCTGTAAAGCAAGAAATCCCTTGGGTCCTAATCCTGGAGATGGAAGAAGGAATCACCATGGGGCTAAATAGTGGATTCTAATTGTGCATAAGCTGAATAAAGTAAGAATTGGTTGATTGACACTGACGCAAAGAACTGCAGAAAACAACCTAGGGCTAGCTCCTGCTGCAGCCAGTTGACAGAAGGATTCTCACCTTCTCAGAAACAGCATCAAGCTCCAACTAACTAGCATTTTAGCTGCTGTTTGTTTGGGGGTTTGTGATTTTCCTTTCTTTTCTCTATTTCTGACAACCTAGCTGTCAAGAGACTAACCTGCTATTTAATCTAATGATGTGTTTACATTTATTAATCAATTTGAATATATATCCTCCTCAATGTGACATTCTTCCCCCTTGTTTCCCCCCCCATATGTAAGCTGGCAGCATTCAAAGTGATGAGCATCTTTCTTCCTTTTTCACTTGAGAAAGTAACACAGAAGTTAAAGCACTTCAAAGAGATTGTTATCTCTCCATAGCTGTTGTATAATTAAACAACGACCTCGCCATACTGATGTACATTCTTCTTGATCTTTAAGTAGGAAAACAAAAAGAAAAGGCATCTCTTATGTTTTTCACATCTAACAGATGAGCATTAGCTTTTTGCCTTACTGCTGTAAACTGCCTTGGCTTTGCTGGAAAGAAACTGAATTAGGGCAAAAAGATTTTTTGCATGCTGCTGTAGGAAGCTACTAAATATAATCTCTCTACCAATTGATTAAATTGTGCAGATGTGTGATTAATGATAGCTTGGTCAAATTTGACCTTTTAAATATAGGACAGGTTGCGTGCAATGACTTGCAAGATTTAATGTGGAGTTTTAAGCTACAGACAAGGGGGATGCTTTACTTGTCCCTTTTGCTCAGCATGTCTCAAATAGGTTTTAGCTGTAGCAAATTAGGTGGAGCTAGATGAAATGAGAGCCACCTCCAGCTGAATTATCCAACTTAAAACAGCTTTAGCATGCTATTTTTAGATTTAAATATTCCTGCTTCATGGTGGGAGATGCCAAAGTTAATCTGCTTATGAAGATTCAGACTTCTAATGTTTCCACATGGGGTCTGTTCAAGAAGAAAATAGATTTTCTGTTTTACTGTTTAAACACATTTAACTTTGGATTTTTAATTTATCTGGAGGAAGCAAATTACTATCTAGGACCACATTTTGGTATGGTAGATAAATCTTTACTGAGCCAGATTTTCAAGCATGCAGACTTGCGTAGTG
This sequence comes from Melopsittacus undulatus, assembly GCF_012275295.1. NCBI lineage: Eukaryota > Metazoa > Chordata > Aves > Psittaciformes > Psittaculidae > Melopsittacus > Melopsittacus undulatus. Next base: position 53,285,897 of record NC_047532.1, on the reverse strand, counting down.
CCACACACTTTGAAGCTACAGGATTTCTGCCATCAGCAGAGGAATTTGCTTCTCTGGAATCAGTTCGTGCGAATGGTAGGAGAGGGGACAAGATGACATTGCATCAGACACTCCTTATTTTCAGCTGTTTCCGTAAAGTAAGCCTGATCAAAGGTGTTTAAAAATATCTTTCCTATTGCTGCAAATGATGGTAGACTGACAGTATAGAACTATAAAAGGCAACTCAAATGAGACAGGTTGACAGCATTTTACTTGGTTTCAGACTCACTGCAGTATTGTTTAATGAAAGCATCTTGTAAAAGCTAGTTTATGTTTGAGCTCAAATTCATTTTTATATATAACATAATAATAACTATTAGTGTTGCTGATTTACGGTAGAGGGATGAATGTGCAAATAGCTTTTCTTCTAGTCTGGAACTAAATGTTACTGGCCTGGCTGCAGTCCCAGCTGGCTGGTTAAAGAAATATGTCGAGGGATGACAGAAATATAGACATCGGTGGTACATTTAGAATTAAAACTTGCCCACCTGATACCTTTGCTCTCCTTAAAGATTTTCAACACAGTGCAATCTGGACAACTTTTTAGCAAAAGAACCTGTCCAGGCAAGTGTCTGAAGCATGGTTTCAGAGTATGAGTTTTCTCTAAGGAAAATATTTGTCTTTAAATGTCTTCAGGTCTAGTTAAGCCCACATACCTACATTTCATGTCTGTGTGAGATGTAATTGCTAACGTTCGCAAATGAGGAGCTGCCATGGCTGCTTTGTAAAATTGCAAGCAAGCAGAATCTGGAGGTCAGGCCCAGTCAGTTTTAATGGCTGACTGACTGACTGGTTCTTGTGAAAAAGGATGAAGCTCTGCTGCATTTGGAGCGTGCTTCAAATAAATACATCTTCTCTTCAGAGCTGGGGCTTGCAAGCTCTACTTCCCTTCAGGGATTAGACTGCTTTGTGGCAGCACTGCCAGGGCAGAAGGCTGCTGTAGGCCAGGAGAAGCTTGGGAAAGGCTGTGCTTGAGGGAGGAACTACAGCCACAGGGCGGAGATGCCTTTCCTTCACTCCCAGCCCATGATGTAGTTATCAAAAGCACAATGCCAGGCTAGCAGCTTAGGATAACAGCTACAGAAATAAGAAAGGAAGGGAGGGAGGAGAAGTAGCTGTAGTTGGATGGGTAGTGGAGAACCAGTTCATTTCTTGGCTCCAGTCCTGCTATGCCCCAGCCGTTCCCATTCTGCTGTTGTGCAGCAGGTAGGTGTGAGTGTGATAGAGTTGTCTTATCCCCCCTTTCCTTCTTCCCTTGAGGCAGTAGGATCTGCTCGCTAATATGCCTGTGGCAGGAAGGATGGATCTTAGCTCATTATACTGTGGATCCAAGCACAAAGGAGAATGCTTCATTTCTTCTGTTTGTGGGTTTGTTTGTTCTGGATGAATGGACTGAAATGATTCTTTCTGTGGAGAATGGGTATATGGGAGGTATGTGTTTCTGTCTCCAGGCAATAGATGCCTTGCTTCTGAAGTTGTTCTTTTGGGCTGATATTTCACCTTGTCCAGCTATCAGTGTAAATCAGGGCATAGTTTCAGAGACTGAATGATACTACTGAAATGTTACTGATGTGTTAAACTGGTGTGAAATCAGTCTCGCTATTCATGTCAGCTCCCTGGGAGTAAGGAAGGTGCTGAATGCTTCCATCCAACAGTATCTGTCACTGCGTGCAAATCCAGTGCTTTGAGACTTCAGCGAGGACTTCACTGTTCTCAGGTGGGGTACAGGGTGAGGTACATGAATCTTTGCTAGTGAACCAAAACCACAAGTCTCTTGCATCAAGTTTTATTTACCATAGTTAAAATGGAGTTTATTCTCTGGAGTTATTACTGTCACTCATTATTAAAGTTCTAATTAATGGTGTTGATTCTTTATTATTGATTTAGAATTAATTTCTTATTTCCCACTTCATGAATGTTAGCTATGTAAAAATAAAGGCTTTAATTAATTGACTGAGTTAACTTTTCCAATACACATCAGTCCCACTCCTTCCCACACATGTGTCTGGAAGGGCAGAATAAAAGTGACATACGGTAAAAGGAAGTAGAATATCTAAGCTCAGGTGGTAATAATAAAGGCTTCACCAAATCGAAAATGCCACAAGTCTACTCCAGACTGTCTTCAGCACTCAATTGATTTTTATTATTTATAAATAAATAACACTCAATTCATTTTTATTATTCATAGCATTAATTATTTTGGGAAAAAAATCTGTGTAAATTTAATTCATGGTATGGTTGATAAAGTGTAAATAACTGGAACTGCTGAAGCTTTTCCTCTAAGAAAATTATAATTAGCCTTTTAAAGTAACTACACTAATAAATTTTCCTTCTCCCTCCTCCTCATACTTAACAAAGCAGAGATCCTTAGTTGCCATAAGTCAGAGTCATTCCTTTAGTCTTGTGAAGTTTTGCTACCTGACTCCAGCTGAGAACCTGGCTCAAAGCAGGGCTTGGTCAAGGGAAGAGAAACATTTTCTACAAGGTATGTGTGTATAGGATTCTCACGGGCTGAAATCAATGCTTTGCCTCTTACAGAGGAGAAAAATAGGGCATTAAAATTATTTATACTCATTGAGATGTTTTATACACAGTGATAGAAATTTGGAGTAAAGAATGTGGTTCTGTTTTGCAGTTGCTGGGAGTTACATATGAAACTGATTTTTATTAGCATGCTGAATATATGACAGTTGTAATGCACCACTTCCCCTTAGTATGTCTTAAGTACCTACCTGTTGCTTGTTGCTGTAGCATCTCTGCACTTTCTGATCCACAGTGTGCCCGATATCAACAGTGTGGTTGTAAAATGGGGCTAAAACCTAGATTTATCCCATTTTAGTCCCATCGCTTGAATCACCAGAGCTGGCCTGGGCACTTGCTGTGGGATGACAAGAGCCTCCAAAGGGAGAAGACTTTTGTAAATGATAATATAAATGATAGAGCCAGGCTGTTCAGTCATTGTGTAATGAAGCACACAGATGAATGGAGATTTTCCAGATTTTGAATGGCCTGTGACTTCGTGAGTGTACTCTCCTTCGCAGCCACCTTACACTGGATGTTCTGTTCTTTGTGCATTTCTGATAGCATTTGTACCTATGGATCATTTCTTTCTTAAAAACACCTTGGATAAAGTAATTGTTTTGTGCACAAGACTCATGAAAGTGCTTCAGGTTTCTCTGCTTACTACTGTCAATATGTTTCTGGGTTTTGGATATGAAGCCTCTCTTTCTTGGTTAATGTATTTCCAGGTCACTTCATCTACAAATTCTGCATTAAATATTGAGGCTTGTGTGTGCAAACTTTTCAGTTTTGCATGTGTACAGATTTTATACATGGCAATACATATTTTCAAGTGCAGTGATCCCATTTTCTTGAGTTAGTACCTGCAGATTTGGTGTACATTTGCATTCATGCAGCAGGTATGTGATATTCTGATAGCTATTTACCCTGCACAGGAGTGTGGCAGGAGCCCTGGAATGGAGCGCAGTCCTGGAACTTGGCTCTGGTTTTGGATGCTGGGCTTTGCAAGCGCATAGCCATGCTCCTCTACAGGATATAGAGAAGGGCTCTCCCCCTTACTGACAACAGCTGCCCAGCCTCTGTATTCCCTTTAAGGTCTAGAGAAAGGAAGCCACACAAGATATCACTTAATGATGTTCTTGTAGCTGCAGTCTCCCAGGTGTACATGTCCTCTTCTTACTGTCGTGGGAATGTGTAGACACACCAGAAATTGGCCCTTGCATGTCCGATTGCAAGAAACCTGCTCTGGTGACTAATTACCCTGAATCTGCAGGGTGGCTTGCTGATTCCTTGTAAATAGCACTTAGTCCAGTCTCAACCTGCTAAAATTGTATGACGATTAACTTTTTTCCCCCAAGTATTTCTTTTGACAGCACTATAAACAAAAGGACTTCTCTGCATCTTTCTTTGCTGAATTATTTATGTGAATGTAGATATGAATCATTCTTTATTGCGGAATACAGTGCAGTCAGGTCCTGGTACTAAAACATCAGTGCTAATTAGCTGGAAATAAAATTGTCAAAAATACTTGATTCTAATTAGGGTCTTAATGTTTATGCACTGTGGATTTGATCTTCCTCCCAGTGACTGTGTAAATATGGGATGCTTTCATTGACTCTAGTACAGTATTCAAGCAAATAAGATGATAACTTTATGGCTTGTTCTTAATGGTTATTATATGCTATTAGCTAAATAAGAAAGCTGTTCAAACTTTAAATTGTTTGATTAAATAAAAACAGTCCACATGTTTCCTATTGCATATCTAAAGCATAAAAATTTTAGCAGCTATGGAATTCAAGAAGTATAGGTCTGAAAAATAACTACATGCGCTTATCTATTTTACATACAAACATGTATAGATAATTTACTGATTCCTCTTCATATGGCCTGGAATTGTTAAATTCATATGGATAAAGCATTAGAGCTGATCTGCACAATGAGTGATATTGGGTCACACCTGTTAAAAGTTATTCAGATCCCCTGAGGTTTCCCCACATAGTTCATTTTACCACTCTTTTTCCCTTTGAAATCAATTATCTGTCTATCTTAAGTGAAGCTCAGCTACTTCTTGTAATTCCTCAGCTGTTCCCCACCCATTTTCCCAATCTCCATGTTCATCAAAACACTCAATCCTGTAATATTGTGTCAGCTTCGTACTTCCGTCCCAAGAGTTTTGATGGTTAGGCCCAAATTCTACATTTAACCAGATGTCAAATGGGTTTGGATTTATTGTTTTACTCTGTGTCTTCACATTGAGATGAAGTTTAGATTTGTATCCAGTCCTTATTGAACTTTGAAATAGGCCTCATTTAGTGAACTTGTAGGATGTCATCCTCTATAAACAGGTACTTTTGAATCCCGAGTTGTCGCTTACAGGCTCCTGGTGATCTGACTGGGACCTCCAGAGGCACTTGTGCAGTTCCCTCAGTCCAGATTTTATACACTGTAGGCTATTCTCTCTAAGGCACATGCTCTGTGCTTTGTAAACATAAAGACAAAAAAGTGTATATTCTTAATTTTTCTGAAATGAATGTGTGCTTCAAAAATCATAACTGTTTTTTGTTAAGAGTTAAATTCAAATGGAGTTATGTCAAAACAACATGGTTGCAAACTGTTTATTTTTGCAGCTACTCAAGTAGAAGCTAGAGTAGAAGACTTTTTTTGCAGCAAATAATTGACTTGTTATTTTTCTCCTTTATAAATTGCTTAAGGGAGCTTATGATTTCATTCATATTTTATAAATTTATTATAACTGGATAATTCTGTAGCTAATTCTTGAGCTGTTAAATAGTTCATAAACAATTTATTTTGAGGATTTTTAAATTCAGAATTTAGGGTTATCAGTAGCTGCTTTCGTTGGTTCATTACTAGCTCTGGGTACTCACATTTTCATGGTCTATAGGATGAATGTTGGATCCCCATTTGGGACCTCTAAAAGACAATTGCAGTGGAACAGAAATAATAGTGACTTTAACTGGTCTGATTTAGCACTGTAGCATATTAGGCTTCTGGTATGAACATGCCTCTTAGTATCTTGCTGTCTGTGAGTTTTCTCTAATGTTTAGCTCTAAATTGAGCCAGGTCTGAACTGTCCCAGATCAGGGTGAACTACCTCAGACATTTACATAGGGATTTGCTTGTCCCAGGATCTCTTAGGTCAAGTAAGAATAGAAACTGCTTTGCTGTTTAGCTGAAGATTAAATCAGAAAGGTCTTCTGCAGAAATGGGTAATTTCTTTTCCATATAAGTAATGAATGAATATGTAGATGAAACTGTTTTCCTGTGATGCTACCCTCCCTTGCTGTCCTGAGGGAGCTTTATGGGGACTTAAGCTTGGTTCTGTCCTGCTGCAGCCCCACTAGAACAATCTGGAGAGGCCATCTAGGAAGTGCATAGATGACACATACATTGGTGCTTGATGAAATATGATCCAATAAATGGAGAGATTGCACTTATCACCTATCTGAGGAGGCTGAGTAGGAAATGGGAGATGCCTAGGAAAGGGCTGTTCAGTGTGCTTTAGGTTGTACCTTATCTCATTCCAGAAACTTCAACTCACTCAATTCTGCTGCATTTAAGATGACTGTAACGAGGAGCGTAATGTCTCTGTGAATTACCTGAAAATCTTTTAAAGGCTCTGTCACTGTTCTTTCCCTTGAGATTAAAGACTAATCTTGGGTATTTGCCATCTAGGAATCTACCTAATTACCTGAGGTTATACGCCGGTCAGTAAGAGATACTTTATGAAGGACAGGGGAATTGTTCTAGTGTTTGCAAAGTAAGTAATTAGGCAGATCATTCCTCATAAGACTGGTTTGAGGAGAAGTCCCCATCTCCTAGCAGGAAACTCCTATTTCATGAGATGAGCCATCCCTTAAAGTGAGTCATCTCTTCATCTCTGGGACTTTCCCACAGAGCAGCTGGGCTGCATGAGGACATTAGACTGGGCAGAAGAGAAGCTCAAAGCATGCATTGCTATATCCAAGAAAAATGGTGGCTGTTCATAGATCTAAAGGTACAGTACAGATTTGGGAAAGAAGAGTAGTCTTAATTCCTTCTCACATGATGTAAGTTTAAATTGTGTGTCTAGGTGTAGTTCAGTTATAAACATGTAACAAACTACCAAACTTTTCAAAAGTTTTTCCTGTAAAGTTATAAAACATGTAAAGTGTTTCTTCACAGTAATATTTGTCCAGTAGATCATACATGTTTAGTATTTTAAATCCTTCATTAGTGGTAACAAAAAGTTATTTTGCTCCAGCAGTTAAATCAATATTTAGGCATTTAAGCTACTTACAGTTTTTCCAAGACACTGGAATGGCTTGTTGTGCTTTAATCTATCAAAAAAAATAACACAACTAAAAAGTATCTTTAAGTACCTTGAAGAAATATTATGACACTTTGTTGACAAGGTAACCAGCTAAACAACATGAGGAAAAACTGAAAAGATGAGAATTACCTGACTTAGAAAAAAGAGTGAAGAACATTCTTCTAACATATATCCATGACTCTTCTCTGAGATGAAACTGATGAATAAAAGGTTATAAGGACTGTCCATTTTGATACTTTTTACACCATATCCTAGGACCGTCAATTGTACCAATGCACAATGTTAATACTAAGTGCTTCCTTTTATGTATTGTGCACAAAAGTATTTCATAACAAGTTGGGAAAATAGACAGTTGCTTGATGGTTTCTGCTAAGTAATATTTTATATCATGCTTCTAGAAAGTAGTTTTCTTTTTAGAAGTTAATAAAACACAGCTTGTCAAGCCTTAGTTCTATTTTTAAGCTATAGAAAGCTACGTTTAAAATATGGTTGTTATCCAAAAACTTTCCCTCTCAACATGGCAAGTATGTATAGCAAAAATGAATTTCTTTTAAGAGTGAATTTCCTGAACCATCTTTCACACGTTATAAGAGGCATAAACACATACTAGTAGAAGTCTTGACTTTGCAAATAATCTGTTTATACATATAGGAATCTAGAGAGCAAGATTCTACTTTTATTACATATGATGACCAACACAGAATTAGAGGAATTTCTTTATAGTGATTAAGCAGATTACCTAGCAGAGAATGTGGATGTTAATTTTAACATTTTGCTTAATATTTCCCTGAGCTTTCTATATTTAAGTAAACTGGAACTTGGATTTTTGTTTGTATCATTGAAATACTCCTACTTCGTATTTATTCTCAGTAGTAGTATCACACTCCTGTCCCATGGTTTTAGAGTGAAATAGAACATCAATTTCAATGATCAGACTTTTATTCCTACCACAGAAGATAATGATTTGTTTGACTTTGGCCACCTTGTAAACATCCTAGTGCACAGGAATCAAGCAGACAAATGCCAAAGACATCTTTATTGATTTATTCACACAATGATATTTACAGTGTGCGGTTACCCAAAGTAGCAGCATACAATTTCATCTAAGCATGGATGCAAGTTCCCAGGCTCAGCCTCAAGAGCAAACAAAATGGCAAAACTGAAATTCAAGGAAATGATCATAGACTGAGTCTTCTGAAGTAGTTTCAACTGATTTTGTATGTTCTACTTAAGTAATCAGATCATCTTTCTGTATTAGAGTGGCAGGTTTTGTTTTGGAAAGCTCCTTGCTGTAGATGAGAGTTTTGTGAGGGAATGAAAGTCAGGAGTTGCATAAGGTATCTAATACACTGCATGATTTCCCTACTCCAAACAAAAGGAAATTTTGACATACGCCATCGCTGTGCCAGCAATGAGAGCCACATCAGCAGGTCTAGATCCAAACTTTGGGTCTTTTTGTGAACTCAATACTTTGATCAAGTTATGTGCAAAGGTGGGCCTGTATCAAAATGCAGTAGGTAATGATATTTGATCCTGGTGTAAATGAAATGTGTTGCATGTTCCTGTACTATCATTGGGCTTTACAAAATTCTTGTATCTGAGTTGGACCTGAGCATTACAACATCTACCCATATAGTGTTATTTTGTTGTACTTATTTTGTTGTATTTACAGTCATTTTCGTGATGCTGGAGATACACAGAAGGCAAATGCGGCTTTACACCTTTATTCAGAAGCGGAGTTAAGAGTAGAAGTAGTTGCTGTCTTCAACAGATGGGGTTTATATCCAGTCCAGAGAGAGAACAAATGTCCCCCTATATGGAATATTGCCAGTTTGAATCCTGATGAAAGCATTAGTGCCTTTGGATCTGGGCCCTGGAAATGGCTGATTTAATACTATATCTTTAACCATTTATCTCTTGGCAGCTGATGTTTTGCCAGTGGCACCATGTGTTAATATACAGGGTTATCCAAAGAGAAGAGTAAACGGAATGGGGGGATGCCCATGACTTGTATAGGTCAGGTTGTTGCAGTAATGTATTCCCAGTGCCAAACTGGACTGCTACTTCCCCTAAAACCTGTCTGTCATCAGCTTTTATTTCTATTTCACTGCATTGTATTTGGACTGTGTTTTAGGCTCTATATTTTGTAAGTAGTGATTGGTAATTTTAAAACCTTCTACTGTCTCCATTTCACCAGACTTTAATTCCAAGGCTGGTGTGTTATAAGAGCTGAAAGTCATATCCTGTAGCACTTCTATGGACAATGTCTTCCTCAGGGAGCGTGTTGCCTTTTAAAAGACCACTTGGTTAACCTCTTAAGACTGTTATTTGTGAAAGAAGAGAACTGATTATGACTATCACGTCTTGAGATCTGAATTTTGACAGCTCTGCTTATCATTTCCAACCAAAGAATTATTGTTGTTTCTTTCTTTCTCAAAGAGATTCAAGTGGACTGGAAACAAGCTGAGGATCTGCAGATTCTTTCCTTGCATGGCTTTTCTTCACTGGCCATTATGAGGTTAAAGGTGCTCTTGCTACCTATCTTGCTATCTCTATGTTTTAAGTCCACCATGAATGACACTTATAACATGTTAGGCTGCTGGGAAAATGTTGCAACCAAAGTACAGACCCAAGAGCTCCCTCTGAGTTTACCAGATAAACTGTGCTAAATTTAATGGGCAACTGAAATCTTACTCATGGCTTCCACTGTAGCATATTTGCAGTTAAAGGGATCCCACTGCAGGATAGGTGTCACAGCAAAATGTAGGTTTTGCATTGCTTTATTAGAAAGCATTGGACTGGCCCTATTTAAATATATTGTGCTAGGGATGTTATTGTTAACTGTGCATTGACACAGTATATTGTGTGAGTGATCCAAGTTTTAATGGCTTTATACTCTCCGTCAACATGATGTATCATAATTGCTTTTTTGGACCAGTTACAAGCTGAGCGTAAATATTTTGTATTAATGAATTCAGGTTTATTATGTGTAAGTGTATCTGCAGTGCAGCAAATATGCATCCATTCATGAAGCATCTTAGCATGCTCAGGGCAGGACTCCCCCCTTTCTTTCTCATCTTCCTCTTTTTTGTGCTTATCTGCCTTCTGAAAGGCAGAATAACTTGCCTCTATTTTTCTCCAGTTGTTACTGGTCCCCTCAGCCTTAGCCCTTCACCGTGTTTACTGGACCCACTCTGGCATTTCTGCCTGTCATTTCTTTTGTTATGAGCAAATTGCTGAAATAGTCAAGTGCATTCACAGGTTGCTGGCCAAGGGCTGTATCATATCAACAACATGAGGTATTTTATTCTATCCTTTTTGTATATATCTTGTATTTTACATATCATCAGACTTTTGTTTCTCCTGTCAGTGTGCTGGAGAACTTTGGAAACCAAGGTGGGAAAGAATGATAGGACAGCTGTAGATGAGGTAAAAGCACATTCTGTCCCTGCTTCCCAAGTCTGAAGCCACACTGGAAAGCCCTTCTTGTGCTCTCAGGCCAAGCACTTGGCCTTCTTCTGAGAGAATGCCATTGTGGATTGTGTCAGAAGAGAGTGAGTTGGGGGACCTTCGTAGTACCAAAAGCTTCTTCTTGAATTAGTGATCCATGATGGCTTGTGATGCATTCCTCTCTGAAGGCTCTGGAGATGCCTTATGGCATGCTGCACTGCATTCAGACAAGTATTTGTGTGTAATTCAGACGTGAAATTCTAACCACATAGAGAAAAGCAGAAGTGTGACCCAGGGGTGGTTCTGTCTTTGAGATTGCAGCATGGGAATTATGGGAAATGGATTCGTGTTTTGCTCAGCTGTATATTCTGCATCATCTGCCAACCTTTGAAATGGGGCAATAGCAGTTATCCCACAGAGACAGATAAATGATTAGGAGATGCTCAAGCACTGTAAGCCTATGAAACTATTATAAAAGACAGCTGTACAGACTGGACCCCACTTTCTCAGTGGGTCTTCTGAAGTCCTTGCCATCCACCTGCCATGCAGCTCGATCTGTAGGCCTAGCACCATTTCGTCAAACTAAACTGATTATAGGTGTTTAGAGTCAAGGATGGCGCCTTCTTTCCTCAGTATCGCTCATGCTCTCCTTTCCCCTTGTTCCTAGATTAGATCAACTGTTGTAAAATGTCAGAACAGGCATACAGTTGTGGTGCTGCTGGACACTGGCACAGAAGTTCCCTCAGTGTATAACATGGAGTGCACAGGGTGATTAATGGTCCTGCAGTACAGGGAGCATATGGAAAGGAGGAGAAAGGACTGAAAAGATGAGACTAAAATCAAAGGCTGAAGGAAATGAGAAAGAGAGCAGTGGATGTTTCTCTCTAGGAAGTCCTCATGAATCTTTAGGTTTCCTGCTGCCTTCCCACATTTTATAAATGGACTGAACAGATGACAGTTTATATTCCTAAATCTAACAAGATGCTGCTAGTCTTCTGTGAAATTGGTTTAATACCTAGTGATAAGCTAATGCTTAGTAGCAGTTTTCTCTCTCAAGACAGTATGAGTCCTAAACACCAGGTTTTATTTGTTTTTTTCTGTAATAAGGCAGATGATCTTCTCATTAAGGCATGACTAGGGTGGAGCCATAAAATCATAGAATAGTTAGGATTGGAAAGGACCTCAAGATCATCTAGTTCCAACCCCCCTGCCATGGGCAGGGACACCTCACACTAAACCATGTCACCCAAGGCTTCATCCAACCTGGCCTTGAACTCTGCCAGGGATGGAGCATTCACAACCTCCCTGGGCTCCCTCTGTACAGCCTTGCTGGTCTGACAAGGTGCTTCTGAGCTGTTATGTCTTTTGAGGAGACAAGAACCTCCTGGGGGCCAAGGCTGACTGTGATGGTACTGCCTGCTGGATGCCAACTCACTATTCCTGCCTCAGGAGACAGTGTAGGTAGCATAAATGCAGGAGATAGGAGGGAGTTGAGGTCACCTTGCTATGGTGAGGGTAGATGGCCAACATCTTAGTCTGCTTCTCTAAATCCTAAGGCTCTGTTGGCCTGTAGCTTTAAAGTTTGATACCCAAAGAGAACACGTTTCTGCTACAGTCTGTTAATTGCTCTGTGACCGCGATGACCTGTCCTGTGGTTAATAATGTACACATATTTCACAGAACTGCCCAGAAAGTGGTAGGCATTTTTGAAGATCAGGATGACTACAGCTCTAATGCCAGCAATAAAATTGCCATTTATATTAAAAGCCCCAGAGTGCTTAAAATTTAATTGGAAGTCGTAGATGAGACATTGCTTAATTTTCTGCTGTTTTTAATAATAAATTGTGGAAAACATGCATGCTGTAAACCTTTTAGCTAGGATTATCTAAACTCTGAGGTTTCTTTCTTTATTCTTCTTTTTTTTTCTCTTAAGTGTTAGTAAATAACTTTAATATGACTTTTAAAGAGAGTGGAGACAAGTAATAAGGCCTGTTTTGGATAGCTTGTAGGCCCCGCTGTTAACTGATGAAAGGCTTTTCTCATGTAATCTCTTGTAATTTATTTAACATTGCTATCTTATAGTAACTGCAATGGATAAGAACTCTATAATCATTCTGTAGGGAGCTCAGCCTTCAAATTGTACATAAAAACTCTTGTGGTGCTGAAGGTTTAACTCACTGAGCTACTCAGTAGATTTTTCTAGCAATATTAACTAAGAGCACATGTAAGCCTACTCTTGGAAAATTTTAATGTTGCTTTGGAGAATTCTGAAGTGGGTTTCCATTGCAAACGAGTCGTCAGAACAAGCCTGTATTGCTAGTTGCCATATATCCCTGCTGTATGACTACAAAAGAAACTCTCAGAGTTGTTTTGCCCATTAACCTGCTAGTCACTTCAAACCCCAGTGGAGGCAAGCTTCTTTGAGGATCTAGAATTGCTTATTTTTTGTTCAGCTTTCCAAATATAACTTGAAACTGTATAGATGAATTTCCTTTTGCCCTAGTAGAACAAGGTTCAGAGTCTATTGAACACATCACTGCAAGCTCATCTTAATAATAATCTGAGTTTATAGACTCACTCAGCCTGAAAATAAATTGAAAGGTACTAGAATTAGTTTCTTGCAGGAATATTTTCTGCCACAGAAGCTCTAATGGGCAGGTAATGGACAGACTTGGCAAAGAGCAGAATACTAATAAAACACATTAGAAACGGAAACTAACAAAAAAAAAAGAAAGAAAAAAAAAGAGAAAATGCAGCCACACAAGAAAGCTCAATAGTTGTCATTATTCCCAAAGAATAACAATGAAATTATTAAATTACATATTGGAGCATTGTCATTGGAAAGTGGCACTCGCCAAGACTAAAGCTTTCTGTGTAAGATGTAAAGTGTAAGGTGTAATGTATGGGAGGTATAAGAGTGTGTACAACTCTGTCTCTATATAAAATTTTGGGGAGCTTGAACTTTGTTTTGTGGATGATTTAGTCTCAGTTTCATCTTGCACTTTGTAGTTAAAAGGCAGGACAGAGGAGCAGCCCTGTGGTGACCAAGTAACTGGGGAGACTCGTCTGACTCACACTCTTCTTTTGAGCCACAACAAGCACAAGGTGCCACAGAGCATGGACTGCTCCTCTCCAGAAATAACCGTAGCCATTTGTCCAGCCATTCCTATGCACCGTAGTCACACCAAGCAACTTGGCTTGTAGGAAAAAAAGTTTATATTTGTCAATTTGCATAGAAAACTGAACTGTTTATTGATACCCAGCTCTAACCCTATAGTCCTGACAAAGCCTATAAAGGATTAGTGGGAAGGATTCAAGCCTGACTTTGACAAAGGGTGTGATGAGACTGTCCGTGATAATGGTGCAGAGGGCACTGGGGAGTGTAGTCACAGAATCACAGAATCCCAAGGGTTGGAAGGGACCTCGAAAGATCATCTAGTCCAACCTCCCTGCAAGAGCAGGGTAACATAGAGTACATCACACAGGAACTTGTCCAGGCGGGCCTTGAATATCTCCAGCATAGGAGACTCCACCACCCCCCTGGGCAACCTGTTCCAGTCCTTTCATTTAAAGTTACTGACTGAATGTTCCCAAGTGACATCCATTTAGTGTCTGTAACAATTATCTAATAAAAAAATGTCATAAAGTACAGCAAGATAAAGTATTTTCAGAATCACATTCAGACTTTAAGATCATGACATTTGATTCATCAGATTGCAGACTTCTTAAAAATAACGGTCTTGGTCTAACTTTCTGAATACCTGATTCATAGCTAGTAAGCTTAAACAGCTTAATATTTTGACATAAGCTTTGAAACAAGATACTGTTTCTCTTAAAACAGGAAAAGATAAATTTTCAGAAGGATAAACTGTAGGTTTGGTCACTGTGATATACATCCTCAAGTATTACACACAATTATGACAACAGAGGGTTGGAACTGGATGGCCTTAAGGGACACCTTCCACTAAGAGCAGGCTGCTCCAAGCCCCTGTGTCCAACCTGGCCTTGAACACTGCCAAGGGTGCATCAGCCACAGATTCTCTGGGCACCCTGTGCCAGCACCTCAGCACACTCACAGGGAAGAATTGTATCCTGCTCAGGTTTCTCAGTTTTGCCATGGGTTTTCGAACTTGAGACATTATATTGAATTTTACCCTCTTGTTTCAAATGCAAGATGCCACAGATTTGATTGGCTTGGATGTTTTCTTCTTGCAAGCCGGCTTTTTTGATAGCTGCATGATTTACAATCAGACTCTTCCCAGCTGAAATGGGTAATTGGTTCATATTCTGACAACCAACTTAAACCTTTTGTGAAGGTAATATTGATGTCTTTAAAATGGGATCTTTAACTGCTCTCATTGTACATCACTATTAATATGGGAATTCAGTCTTTCTTTTCCTGGCTGTATTCTTATTTTTTTTAATAAAAATATCATAGACTTTTCAGTTCATCAGACAAATCTAATGTATATGTTATAAGACTGAAAAATATAGGGAAACAGTTGATTTCTAACTGTCATTCCTGTATTACTTGTGTGTGCAAGTGGAACTGTCTAGTAACAGACTTAGGGATATGTCTGGCTCTGCTTTTTTTGGTATGCACTACTCAGTTCGCTCAAAGTGAGGAATAAAATTAGTGCTGTTCATTTTCCTATAATTTGAAGCAATCCTTTTTTCTCTTAGCCTGAAATTCAGGTTGTTTCCCAGTCCCATTGTATTCACAATGTGAAGGAAATGTTCATCTGTTCAGTCCTAAAAAAAGAAAATTCAAATGCGGCTTTAACATGTCTCTTTGCTGATGTGGGCTTTCTCTGACGTGCACTGATTGCCTGTCATACTCTGTAAATCAAAGTTACATATCTACATGCCTCATGTTACAACTGCTAAAAGGGTCTAGTTGTTTATTCAGCTTGGAGGGCGATAAACACAGATTAATAAGCATATGCAGAAATAACCCATATGTATTATGAATATTATAATTTGCATTTATTCTTATCTGCATTTCAAGAATTATAGATGCTGTCATTTATCAGACAACCCAGTTTTGTCACTTTAATGGTAGGGACTTTCCCTGGTAGATATTTTTCTTGACACCATTCTTTTGTGAGCCGTCTTGAAGTGGATCTGGGTCTTGAATTGAAGTTATTCTAAAGATGTTAGTGAATATTCCTGTGAAGCATAAATTCCCTTTTAATATCTGAGGGTGGATTAAAAACTTCACCTTGGATTGTGCAGAAACATCTGCAAAACTCCATAGCTTTGATTCCCCAGGTTTTTTTCTAGTGTCTCACAATCAGTCAGCAGGATTACAGAAGAGCCTTGCCTGTTGTTTTAAGAGCGTGTTGTTACTCATGAAGATAAAGAAGAACTTGAAAATGTGACGACAGGTAGCCATATAACTCAAAACCCCCAGTGGAAAATATGCTGATTTTACCCTTTACCTTCATATTTCTAGAAGGCACTTGTTAGAGCTGCAATAATGTAATTGGGCTGGTTCTATCTTTTCTTACCTCTAATCATCTGCTTTTGTTGTAAAGCAATGAATTCACTGGCTAAATAACTAGGTGCTGCTAGGCTTTATTTAACAGTTGTTATTTTTTACTTCTTACTCAGTAAAAAATAAGATACAAGCCGATTCTAGAGACCGGAATAATGAGTTAGTCATCACCAGAAATGTTAACATTTCTGCATGCTATTCTAGGGAGCCTAGAAAACCATTTCCCAAGCAAATTCAGAGAAGTGTATGTGTGAAGTCCAGGGTGGTTTATCCTTCACAGAACTCCATAGCCCTTTACTGCATTTGATAAGTGAGTGACAGTGCCTATTTAAAGATAATGTTGCCATGAGTTCTCTGTAGGACTTGAAAGCCTGACTGATCCAGTACTATACATAATGGCCCCAAATGTTCGAGTCAAGGCTGCTCTGGTTTAAAGTTTTTATCGTGAGACTATCTTGAAGGAATTTTTATTTTGGTTTAGCATTACAAAGCTTGAAAGCTTGGCATAACCACTCCAATGAGCACATGGCAGCAGACTTCTGTATCCTTTGTGGGCACTACTAAAGACACACAGGTATCCCTTTGTGCTGCATGGTTTGCAAAACAGCTGATTGGGGCTGAAATCCTTGGTGCATACATGTATGCATACACGCAAGGTGTCTCTGCTGGCTAAAGTTGTTTTAAAGTAGACTGCAGCCTGGGAGATGGAAAACCATATTATGTTAGGATTATGGTTTCTAGATAGAAGACTTTTCAAAGGGGCTTTTCCCTCTCATGGAGGGAACTGAACCAGTATGTTCCCCACTTAATTTACCTTTATACCATTGAATGCAGGTTACAGGGGTGTTTGCTCTTTGTTTCAGTGTTTTGAGTCCCTAAAATAATCCTCACACAGATTTTCACAGCTTGGAATACATACTGTTGCTTTAGCAAAATTTCATTTCATTGCAGCTTCAAAGCCTAGTAGTGATAATCCTTTGGGCAGCATAAGTGCATGTCACTAGAGAAGCATTTAAGTACTACCTTTCTTCAGTATCAGAGCTCGTTGGATATTTTTTTTGTTCAACTATTTGGCAAAAAGCTACCCCTGCAAGAAAAAAAAAAAACACAGCAGTTACTAAAAAAATAATAATTAGCTGCACATCCCCATTTTTGTAAAAGTAATTCTGAGAGTGATGAAAATCAGCATGTGCTGATTTTAGGCAGCTTTGGCAGTTTATTGGCAGCTCTTACTGCAGCCGGTTGTCTCTGGTGTTAAATTCCCATATATAGAGAGAGACCTTTTAGTGGGCTGCAAGAGTTAGTGTATCTGGTCCATTAGCTCTGTGCGTGAATGTGCAGGAGAAAAGAAATTCTGTGCTTTGCATTCAGACAATTCACCTCAATTTCTAAAGAGAACACTTAGACATGCACTGAATATATTGAAAGACTCTAAGGATGGAATTGGTTCAGAGGCAGTCTGGGTACGTGCATGCATGGGACAAGCTATACATTTGCACGCAGCTTCTTTTAGTGTCCTGACTGAAATCACAAAGTCTTAACCACCTATATGCCCATTACAATTGCTTTTCACACACTCTGACATGCAATATTAAATCAACTGTGTTTCTGAAAACATGTCTTTTTTTATTTATTTCTCTGAACAAATAAGAAGATTCTGACAGCCCTGGCTAAGAAACTGACATCCGTCAAGACAGGAAAGAATTGGTTTCTAAATTTCTAAATTTAGGTGTGAAGCTCATTAATATTCTGATGTAGCAATAATGGTCACTTTGCTATGGATAAAAAAGTGATATAAGCTGAGAGATTTTCCAGGCAACTTTGTATCTTAGTGAACAAGCCTTTCCAGGCTTTGACGCTGAGAGCTGTCGATACTGATATACAGGTTTTCATGTAGTTTTATTTACCAGATTGACACTGTTCAGAGAAGAAGGAAAGAGAGAGACCATTGCATACATCCATATGGAGATTCTCTTTCCTGTTTCTGAGTTAATCACACCTGTGAAAAATGTTTCACTTAGTTTTTGGAGTCTTTGTTCATGTTGCAAGGCACAGACAGATATTTGCGCTGTTCAGTTAAATCACCAAGCAGTGATTGACAAATGAGCTGAAACTTTCCCTTCAGAAATCAGAAAACCCAGAGATGGTAACATGAATACTTACTAGCAGAAGGCTGGTAATGCTAGCTGTGAAGCTGAGGCAATGGACTTGAGCAGGGCTCTTCCAATGCAAAAAAAGGAAGCTTTCTATGGGTTTCAACACGTGTAACAGCAAGGTGATGTATCCAGCAGAGTATTTATGTAGTTCAGGTGGGTAAGCTGCACTAAGTTAAATGTTTTTGTTTCCTGTGCAAAGACCAATTCAGCACACAGAGACATTGTAAGTGGGGAAAAATACCCAAGTTAGCCTTGTGCTGTTCTTTAGGAAACTGTGCTGTACATTCCCCTGACTAGAAGACCTTTGATGGTTCCTTCCAACATAAACTATTCTGTGATTCTGTTAATGATTCTGTGAGTTTTGCCTTGTGCTGAGATGTCTGGAAGCAAAATTGCCCTGTATGAACATAACAGATCCGGATGTTGAGCTGAAAAAAGACAAGTATTTGCACAACACTGTCCTGTCAGTGGAGCCTGTGTCCATATCACATCCGTACTGTGGCTGTGATATGGAGACCTCCTCCTAGGCTCTGTACACCAGGCAGTGCCTCTCCCTTTCTTACCAACTCACATAGCATCTGTAAAAGAAAACAGCCAAGCCAGGCTAGCAACTATATTTTGAATGGAGAGTTATGAATGACGGGAGTATCAGAAGAATTATGTCCATGTCTGGAGTTTCAGGGCTAGTTGAACAAAAGAAATCTGTATGTTTTGCCATGCCAAAGTGAAATCTATAAGGAGTTTTCCTCCCAGACAAAATGTTGTTCTTCCTGTTCACTGCCAGATCAGGATCAAACTCTTCCTAGCACTGGAGGCCATAGGAAGCATTTATTTAGAACCTTAATTTCTTATATTTGAGCTTGGATTTTAAATGGAAACTAGAGTCATGTTTGCTCAAGGGACTCAGAGGAGCATCTGTACAATCACTGTTTGAAGTAAGCTTGAATCTGGAAAGGTTAGACACTGTAATATCTCGGCAGGCTCAGTGTACTTGATTTACAAATGACTGTTCTTAGAGTGTTGGCACATTTCATTAATTTGTCCAGGTTTAAACTTTTCCTAGGATCTGATCCACAAAAAGGGGTTTTTTTACTTTTTGCATATTTTCCTTCCATTACAACTCTTCGACCTAAAGCCAAAGAAACATTTTCTTACAAAACCCCACCAAACTGATTTTGTATGTTAATTTATTCCCATACCTCATTGAAATATTTACTTAGCCACAGTTGCTCAGGCAGAGTGGAGTCTGCGCCATGTGGCTTTCTGCTGAATGTGACAAAAACACAGCCTTGTTCTGGCTCCTCCTGTTTTTGACAGGATGCAAACCCCCACTCCATTAACACGAACATGCATTTGCACTCAGTTTAAACTTTGCATATGGTTGACGTCTAATTCTAGATGACTCTGAACATATGAGCTTTCATTTACTGGCTTTTAGCTGTGCATCTCCCATGCAAAATTAAAAATATCTGTAGTCTTATAAAACCAGAGCACTTTTCAGTCCTGCCTGTTAGGCGTCTTCTGTATTCACAACTTACAAACCTTTCCATATGCATCAGTTAGCCACCAGTCATACATAGGGCTGGAGCAGTGGAGACCCGCTGCCCCATATACAGTAGCAATGGTTGGTCCTCGAGGAAAGCAAGATCAGGCCATTGTGGCTGTTCAGCTCAACATGCCCATTCTTAGTCCCTGGTTGAGGAGGCAGCCTGCTAAAGACAGAAGGAATGACACTGGAGATAAGAAATAGTACCTGCACTTCTGTTCAGAAAGCAGCTTTGTTCAGCTCTCAGTGGATCAAAAGGTCCTTACTCCTCCATTACTCCTAACATTGTTAGGTTTGTTATAAAAAGAGCATACATAGTTCGCTGTGGAGCATCACAGATCATAATTTTAGATTAGGCTATCTGGCATCTTATGGAAAACCTGCTGTGGACAGTCTTGGTTAGTTTTGCTTTTATCATGCTTTCTGTACTGCATAGGAATTACAACTGTGTTTTTGGTTGCTCACCAGGGACTCAGTCTTACAGTGCAGCTACAGCACATGGTGGTTCAGTTTGATCTGGAAAATCATCTGCATGCAAGATTTAATCCATTTGTGGATGGCAGGAGCCAGACTCTTGACAGCAGCACAGTGCTGTTAGGGGTCTGTTCCACATACCGGTTGGCTCGAAGAAGTGATTTCCTAGAAATAATCTAGTGCCAGACTATGTGGGCACACCCCATTAAGTGGCATTGCTTATAACAGAAGCACAACCGACAACCAATTTCTGCAAGGCTTCCTAGTTATTCCAGTACAACTGTGCAGGTACACAAAGAGAGGGTGTCAGCTCACTGCGTGTTTGCTGGATCAAGCCCTGGGCCTGTGGGTTTGACAGGCTTGGTAAAAGAATAAATATTATTTTATAGCACTGATGTTACTCTGTGTCCTGAGAGGTCTGGGTGACTTAAGCAGCACCTGATCTTCTACGTCAAAAGCAGAGGCAGATGTAAGATGTTTGATGTGCACAAGCATGTCAGTTTCTCACTTTAGATAGTCCTCTAGGTGCACAAAATTACTCTAAATTTAACCTTTGTCATGATTCATTTACACTTGAGCCTGTATCTAAAAGGATGGTAGTGTGATCTTCTGGATCTTGATGTAAGATTGTGAGTCATTTGGAGTCTGTCAGAATAAGGAGAAGGATGTCTGAAGTGTGATTGAAAAAAAGGAAAAGAAAAGGAAAAGAAAGTAATTTGGTTTTATGTTTAATTTCTATAATGAAAATGGCGTGGATTTGTGTAAAACCATACTTACAGTGCAGTTTCTGAATCCATGATTGTGATCCTGCCCTTCTTTCTTCAGTATTACATTTCATGGTCTGCTGAAACCATGTTTAGGGGGATAAAAATAGTGTATCTTCTGTTTTTTGGCATCCAACCTCTAATTTACAAATATAATTTATGCTAATCTTGAAAGTGCTTCTCAAATACAAAGTAAAATGTGTCATCCTTAGTATATGTGTGTATAATTTATTCTGATGGGGAATAGACATTTCAAAGCCATTTCAGCCCTTTATACTCAGAACATTTGATATGAGCGGAAGAGTGGGGTGTTCATTGCTGTATGAGTAAGGAAGTGGTTAAAATAGCAGTATCTATTCTTGTAACCCAAAAAAGGTAGATACACCAAGGGATGCACTGTTGTTTGCTCCATCAAACCAGCTCATAGACAGTCCCTGAGTGAAGTATTTTTATTCCTTTTGTATTTTTGAGAATTATTAGTCATTTTTATGATGGGCTTATAAAAATCTTCCTACGGCATCACAGTTAATTTTTTGTGACTTATGTTCAGTTTCTGACTCAGACAGCTTCCCTGATGGATTAGATGCATGTCATGGTAGGGTAGCACTGCATGGGCTTGCAGCTCCCCAGAGGGAAGAGGCCTGACCATCCGTGTGCATTGTTTGCCTTGTAACTCGGTTCTCCCCCATTCTGCAGAGGAGCTTGCAGAGACTCTCAGCTCAGTTTCTGCCAGCTTATAAGTCAGTATCTGTGACTGAGTCTTCCTCACAAGAAGAGTGAGCATCTGCTATTGAAATGGTTTCTCTTGCTTGTCACCCCTGAGAGTACATTTGTCACTAGCAGAGTACATCCCCTTTTCTCCTGTTTAGGAGATCAAGTCTTATAATCAGGTGTAGTTCCCCTTTTGAACTTGTGGATAAAAAGTCAAAAAATCTCATGTAAAGGAACACTGGAAGAAAAATAGAAACTATACAAAGATGAGAACTAACAAGCGGTTCTTGGTGCCTGGGGCACGAAACTAATATATTTTAAGTCTGAACTGATAAGAGAATTTCTGGATGAATACCAAGAACCAAGGGTGGATAGATAGCTGGGAAGAAAATGTAGCTCTAGAGTATTCTGACTTTATGGGGCTTAGAGATTCCTAAGAATTCTTCTACTCCTTAAAACTACAATGAGGGATTTAATATTCCACGTTGTTTGTAGTTAAAGCAGTAACACCAAGTAAAACAAAAGTTTTCACACAACTATGATTTTCATTTTTTTTCTAGGAATTACTTCAATTTCTCCCTGGTCCAAGTAATGAAACTTGACAGAAAATTAAAACTGTTATTTGCAGTGCAAAGTAGTAACAGTGCAAACTAAAAAGACCACACTGATTGAGGCAGGCAGTCTCTACTTTTTGTTTGCCATGTGTTCTTCAGCAATGTGATGAGAACTTCTTGTTCTTAGTTTTCCAACTTGACAACTCGAAAATATATTTCTAGTCAATAGGAACATTATGAGTCATGGCAAAGAAGTTTAAAATAACCTGGCCCGTGCTTTGTCCATTTACAGTATTTTCTGAGTTCATTTTTAATGGTCTGTCTTCTCCTATAACTTCCTTTTTTGTGATGAGTAATAAAATGAATAATACACAAGACATTGCCCTCTGCAGTTCTTCAAATACATAAACATTTCAGTTATTCCATGCTGTAGTTTGGTCAGTGCTCCAGTATCTACTTGCTAGAACATAGCAGGCAGAGCACAATAAAATGAGCTGTAATGTGTCCAGGACCACAATGATGACAATTATTTGCAGGTAGTCTGATTCCACAGTATGGAACAGCAAGGTTGGAATGGTTTAGTTAACCAAATTCTGACCTCAGAAATCTCAGCTGACAGATAATACCTGTATAGGAGGTATAACAAGACTTGTCAGGTCCATCATTTGGAGCTTTTCTACCTATTTTAGTAATGAAAGTTGAAATCTGCTTTTACTGTTTTGAGGCAGATCCAACTGCTTTGGTATTTGCTATAATGATTCAGTTCCAGTACTGTGTGGAGGAGGGAGAGGGTTGAGAACAGTGCACTCGTGGAGGGATAATGTAATCTGGCAGCACTCAATGGTCTCCATCGGACTTGTTAAGTAGGCTTTGGAGAAGTCCCCTAACTTGTTCTTGAAAGAAGAGCTGCTTCAGAACACTCTTCTTAAGGGTGTCTGGAGCTAGCCTCACTGCACTGCCCTTTCTTCCATCCACTGCAGCATCAGTCACTAGATCTAGGCAAATGCCAAAGTGCATTTTCAGCACAAAGGTTTGCTGTAAGTGTGTAACGCAAGTGATTGTATGATTAATTTTGTTATTATATAATTCATGTCTCTTGTTGCAGACAAATGACTTGCCTTTTTAACGGTTATTTGAATGCTGTTCATAATTCTTTGTCAGAGAAGCAGTTGAACCTGGCCAAATTCAAATTGAAACTTCCCAGAGGAATAATCCAAATCTGAATTTCCATATATATTAATAAACTGTGTAATACTTGCAGCAACTCACATAATACAGTTTTGAAATGAGATAGAACTCATTATCAGTACAATGAGGAGCACAGGCTCCTTCCTGTCAGAAATAATGGAGTGAGAGCTACACAGTTATTTTCCCTTGCTGCTTCTGGAGTCATTTATGCAGCAAGGTGTGTGTAAATCTTTCTCTGCCTGTTGTGCTGTAGTGGGACATATACCAGCCCCAGCCAACTCCTGTAGTTGCAAGCAGGAAGAGTATATAAGCAAATAATTTCTGTCTAGTTTCATGGTGTAACATCGGCAGTACTGTGTTCCACAGGTCTCAATGGAGCATTGGCATGCTGCTGCCTGAGGACAGGGGATGCCATGTTTGAAATCTGCCATCCAGCTTTTGTATTTGTTCTCTGGGTATGAGTCTGGAATGACTCCTTTCTCTGTGCGCCACAGTGGATTTCAGTCTCTATTACCGAGATGTGGACTTGGCACTCCACCTGATGTTACGCTTGCACTTGCTAGTCAAGCTCTGCTGGGAAACACCCGCTGCCCGACACTCAGGAATCACTACCAGCTTAAGTCCCAAACATAAGCTTTTTTGCAATCCTGAGTGATGACCTTAGCCCAGGACCAAGAATTAGAGGTTAGGGTTCCTCATCTTGGGGTTTACAGTGCCCAACCATCATCTGAAGTTTGGCTCCTACACTCAAAGAGAAATGGACTGTCTTTTACACATGGCTGAAAAGAGGGAAGTGATGCCCTGCTGATTTTTAGTAGCTGAGCAGAGAATATAGAAAAGCAAGACCAGATCTATTTCAGCAAGAGGCAGAATAACAAGTTCTGTTCTCATGTGTAACTGCAACCTCTCTTTGACCTGCCTATAGGCTGTTTATTCTGGAGTATGCATAGGAAGCAGGTGAGATAGGTTTTCATCTGTGATGTTGAAAAGAATTCAGTAAAGAATGAAAAAAATATGGGAAGGGAAGGAAAAAGGACACAGTTCAGTTGTTTAATGAGATATGTGTGTTTAGACCCTGAACTTATATTTTGAAAGCTGTTACTTCTGGAGTACAGGATGCAGCAGTCTGGCAAAAAAACCCACATTTCATATAAATGCAGTTCTGCGTATTCTTAGGAAAAGGATGAAACATCAACTCAGTGGATATTGTGCAAGTCCATCCATAATAGAATCTGCCTTACAGTGTGTGGTTTCAACACCTTCATGCAGGAGTGAAGTAAATGCAGCAATTAAATAGTATAACTTGATGAGAACTTTAATGTCAGAGACATAGCAAACTGAAATTCTGCTTGCTAGATGTGATTTGTCCAATGGACTTAAGGAAGGAAGCAGACTCCCCACCTGCATTCTGCAGCATGTTTGGATAGTAATCTTCTCTAAATAATGTGACAGGCCCTTTTTGTAGTCCAGTATCAGAGGATTATATTATTTTCAGAACGATTTATGCAAGATTAGTGGAGACCTAGTTAATCATTTAAATTAGCTACAGGTTTTTTATTAATCTTCAAAATAATGAGCTCTACCTTTTGATCTTTGTGTCTGCAAATCCCTCTGGAATTGATGCCAATTAGGATTCAGTAATAACTTGGTTATGAACATGGATCAGTACATGCATATGTGTGGCGTGTGTGTGGTGTGTGCCTGTGCAGGTGGAGAGCAGTACATATTCAGTTAGACCTGTTCACTTGTTACTGATTTGGAAAGTGGATCTCTCCACTCATGGAAAATAGATAAAAACACAAGGACAGGAGTAAGCAAAAAAAGATTCTGCTTTATTATGTAGTTGTGCATTGCATGGTGGCAATCTGATGCTTTTAGGACAATTAGACACAGCTTATGTATTACGTACAGTGAAGATAGGGGACAGTATCAGGGAATGAAGTGACCTTAATTTTCACATGAACCATTGAGAAATGTTCTTGTCTTTTAAAGAAGGAAATGTGTTCCAGAAGCAAATAAACTGCACAAGCCCAGGGCAACACTGAATAGGAAACTTGCAGATGAGCAGACTGACCCTGCTTAGAGCTTCACTCTATGTGAAGGAGAAACAGGAGATAATTAGGGCTTTCCAGGACTTTGCAGTTCTCATACTGACATTTCTACATGCGCACAGTGGCACGTACCATTTCAAACCTCCATGCAAACAGGCCTGTGTTGACCTATGTGTGTTGCCTAGTTTTTTGTGTAGTCAGTGAATTGCAGTAATTGAACTGTGCTATGGGTTTGCAGTAAAAGCATGAGTAAAAGCTGTGATTCAAAACTGATAAGCATGCATGACTATAGCAGGGATAATACCTTATTATCAGTCCTGCCATCCATGGTACAATGTAGTACTTGGTTTTTTCAGCTGAGCTTTCCTTCTTCTTTGTGTTCCTGAATGTTTGGAGGTTATTTTCTTCCCGGTGTCCCATAGCCCATTGCCTTTGCATCTCCTATACTTGCATCTTACTAGTCTTACGCTGCTCATTTGCAGCTTCAGGTGGGTTTGATGAGATGTAAATATGCAGTTTCCTCCTATAAACAGATAATTTTTTGAGCATTTCTTTCTCTTATCATTCTTTAATCTGAAGGGAAATGATTGACTGGGCCCCAAGAGCCTTGTTTCCAAGGTACATGAATGTCTGTAGTTAAAGATGAGTGGAAGGGAGTGTGGATCAATACACGATGTTGCATTTATAAAGCAGTATTATTTTTACCCTACTTGTGGTCTCTTATCTTCCTGAAAACTGAGTTCTGACTTCTGATGTTTGAATTCTTTTTCTGTAGAAAATTTCTAGTCATGGTGGAATGAAACCTGAACAAAAGCTTTTCTCAATTTTTTATTGTAAAACTCTGAGTGCGTAGCGGTGTGTGTACATTTCAATTCTTGGCAACCTACGTTGAGAAATAGAGTGCTTTATTCTAGTAGTCATCTTCTTTCAAGAAAAAAAAAAGAGCATTGCTGGTTTCCAAATTCAAAAGTACAATCTGCTCCTCAGAAGCAGAACTGAGACTGTGGTTCCAGGTACAGTTCAGGCAAAGGTGGATCATTTACTTATGTGTGTATTTTCTCTTACAGCATAGGTGGAGAAGTAGCAAGAGGAAATGAAGGAAGCTACGTGGGGAAACATTTCCGCATGGGATTTATGACAATGCCTGCTCCTCAGGACAGACTGCCACATCCTTGCTCCAGTGGCTTTACAGTGAGATCCCAGTCTCTTCATTCTGTTGGAGGAACTGATGATGAAAGTAGCAGCTCTCGTAAGCAGCCACCTCCAAAACCTAAGCGAGATCCCAACACCAAACTGAGCACCTCTTCTGAAACAGTCAACACTGGAACAACAAGTAAAAGTGGGAAACTACCGGACAGGACTGAAGGTAAATGCTATAATTCCTTGGTAAAAAGGTTTATGGTGACACAGTGTTAAGATTATCCTGTTGATAATTTGTATTTAAGGATTAACTGTAGTTTCCCTCTCTGTGTAACAATTCCAGCATAGATATCCCAGATCACTGTACTCTACATTTTGGACCTGTGGGTAATTGCCAAACATTGACATTTCTCACAGAACAGTACCATTTATATTTCCTGGTTATATACTGGAGAATTAGTTGTATTATTTAAAATGAAAGGCAAAAGAGATTGCTATCAGGTAGCAGTGTTACCTGCACACCAGCTAAAGACCACTCACCATATCACTAACACTGTTCAAACCACAGTTCTGGACAGAGTCCTCCTCAACAAATAAGTGAAGAATAGAAATGATAAAATACTGAAAGCTGCGTGGCCCTGAAACTCTACAGCAAGGAAATATTATCCGACAGTAAAATTGTACCTGAGATGATATAATGTATTGCCTAAGCTTCTGTTTGCATGTAGGTCTACATTTTCTCTTCACAGTTACATTGCAGCCCAGTTACATTCTCATTCCTCCTAGTTCCATTGCAGCCAATGCAACATTCAGAAGAAAATAAACAAATGTGTTGAAATGTGTTGATTAAGGGTATAACTTCCTTACTCTGAACTACTAAAGAAGAGCTAACACTGTAGGGATCTTCTTCTTCCTTTCTTCCATGCTGGAAGTCCATTTTGTGCAGCAGTAGGACCAGCTGTACTCCCTGCTAGGAGAGATCAGGATGACTGTGATTCACAGTGTGAACTATAAGAAGGAACCCTTATGGACAAATGGTTTTGATCAGTGCTGGTCTTTCCTACCGTGTTACATATCTGTTTTGACATCCCATGCATTATGTTGTGCTCTTAGTGTGTGCCCCTTTTGCTTCCTCTTGTGGCCAGAAACGCTTGTTAGCTGCATTCAGGTTACAACCCCTGTTAAGCAAATCTGATTTTAAAAAGTCATTGGTGATAACAAAGATGCAAAGCAATGTGTAATTCAACTGATGGCACATATGTCTTTGACTGCAAGGTTGAGCACAAACACTGAACAAACTGTAGATATATTTAAGCTGTTGGTGGTGGTTATTTTACATATGACATTTACCATTACTTCCATAGCTTGTCCTCCACTGTGACCATTACATCAACTCCACTGAACAGACTCACATGACAAATCCAAGAATTGAGTAACTGCCCTTAATAAAAGCAGTTTACCACAATTTTGCTGGACCAAAGGCTACACAGCAACCATTCAGATTTGTGCCACAGACAGATTTAAAGTCTCATATCAGAAAGTTTCAAGTCCTTCATTTAATATAGAAGGAGAATTACACGGCACAAGCTTCTTGGTCTGATGTGCTCTGAGGAGAAACAAGAGCTTCTAAGTTTCTCAAAAGTTCTTTTGAAAAATACTATATTTCAAAATGTTTTTAAAATCCTTTAATATATTAGCACTCTTTCTTCCTGAGTCTGCACAACCAGAATTACAAAGGCTAAATTAAGTTTGTCTTGCAGACAGGGCAGTAAAATGGGCTCTAACATTTTCTGACTTGTTTAATGAATATTCCTGCAAGTGTGCATTGAGTTGCAGAGTATATTTTGCTCTTTGGTATAACCGACCTTCACATTATCTCTGGGATAATTAGGAATGAGGTCTGTTTTATGCCCACCCCCTAGCCCTTTTCCTCATTTACTGAGAAGCAAGAGTCTTTGAAAGCCTTAAAGTAGCAATAATAATAATGATAGAGATAATTAAAATACATTCAAGTATTCCACAGATCTCGCAGAAATTATGGCAGACTCCTTAAGCAGTCATGTAGTTAGGTAGAGCCATGTCCTTACGAAACTGGATCTTCTTCAGCACTATTGATATGGGAGATTGTGAAGATTTTGCTTCCTTTCCCTCATCTTCTCCTGCCATCTGAAATCTGACACTAAGGACGTAGTCATGTCACTTCTGACAGATTCCAAAATTTGTAATTGATTGGCATTTCAGTTTCTAAGGCCTGCTTTCTGTTTCTCTGCTTCCACTCTGTACAGGTTGAGCTTGATCTATTGCATTACAAGATGGTTACGAGTGGCATGCATGGTGCTGTAGCAGGTTCACTTTGTATAATCTCTATGACAATGGCATTACTACACCATAATACTAAGTATTGCAGAGCACCTCATCTTTGTTACTGTAATCAAGGTCTGAATATTCATAGCAAGATCTCTGGAAAGAACTGGTTAATGGTTAATACTCCATCACTAGCATAAAAGGTAGTACCTAAGTGTTGCCTTTGAGTGTGACTAAATGCTTTCATGGAATATTGAGAATCTCTATGATACTTAGTATATGCCATGTATTGTATTCATTCTGCAGGTTTACACATAGTACTGCAATAGAATCATAGAATCATAGAATAGTTAGGGTTGGAAAGGACCTTAAGATCATCTAGTTCCATCCCCCCTGCCATGGGTACTTTTAAGCTATCATGAAGAAGTTCCTCAAGATTTTGAAGTGACAATCCATTAACTGTTATTTTCATGTGTTCAGCATGCCTGCCCTGTTTGTGTGCATCTGGTTTTATATATGCCAGACTTACAGGAGTTTCACCAGAGTCTGATACATAGAAAGTAAGATCAGATTGTAAGGGGGTTAACTAAGCAATCACATTTTAATGTCTGAGGTATACTCAAGGTGGTGTTTGGATGAACAAACTAAAATGCTTTGCTGTCACCAGGAAAGGCTTCATTATTGCTTATGCCCTCCGAGGTAACAAGTTTGTTGTGATGAAAGAGTTTTCAATCATCATCTGGCTAGCATAGGAAAGTTTGTATAAAACCTGTAGTCATACATTGATGAGGGCATCTAAAAGTGAGTAGAACCAGATGAAAGTTAATTCTCTGCAGTATTTATCTGATACAAATATTAAACCAGCTTTGTCCCAGAATAGGAAATTATTACTGTTGCTTTACAGTTAATCCCAGCAAATAAAGTATCTGAAATTGTGTGTAGCTTGAAGAAACCTGTGAAGGTCTGATTCTGCAAATCTTTTTTTTTTTATCTGTGCAAGTGGTGAAGTTTTCCCATATCTGGTAGTTCTCATTCTAGTAGCAGTCTTTGAATTCAAAAGGTTGTAAACCTGTATCTTGCCAATTTCAGGTAAGGAAGTCCATAGGATACAATACTCATGTTCTTTTGGGAAGGTCTTTGGAATGTCAAGTCCAAGAACACAGAGGCTTAACTTGGTCGTTATTGTTGATATTGTACCCAAATATTGTATATGCATGTGGTATTCCCAGGCTGAATGGCTACAGCTTTTTCCAGGAGCTATGGGAAACAATGATAAAAACCGCTATTGTTTCTCCACCAACTATTGTGGAATCTTTACAAAGGAGTTGTCACAAAATTGTTTCCAGCTCATTTTTTTTATGGCAATGCAGAATAATTCAGACTATGATTTCTATTGTCTGACCCTGTGGCTATTTTGAAAAGGAATTTGCTACATTTCCTAGGCAACCAGGGACAGCCTCACCACTAATTTTTATTAAACATGTTTACTTTTTGCTTTTTGATAACTATCCAGTTTACACAAACAAAACCAGTTACTGATGGTAACTTTCATTCTTTTTCTGATCATGGTGAAGTCCAAATATTGAATCCATCTCATCATAGTAACCACCATTAATATTAGATAATGCTTTGAATGTGAGCCTGACTTTACTGCAGAAGTAAGTGGTGGAAGAAATTTGGTCATGGGCTTGAAAGACCTCAGGAAGTACAGATAGCATCAGTAGCAGCCACAGTGGTTCTGTACACTTTCCCTGTAAGTGTACTTGCTTCCAAATTTGTGGGAGTGTGAGAATCTTCTTTCAAGTCACAATGACATGCATTAACCCTGTCACATTGTGCAGCAGTGTGGTAACACTTCGGTTAGTGTATTCCACCCCAGTCTACCTTGGCTTTGCCTGAAAGATCACCCTACAGCCTAGAGGAGCTCTCCTTAACTTGAGTTTAATTTCACTGCTGTGTTTTCACACTTTCATGTCCCTTCTTAAGCTTCAGTATTCCTTTTGACTCTTCTGGCTACCTTTCATATGCACCCACTGAACACCTTCCCTCCAGTGGATTTCTCCCCAGTGACAGATTTCTAGAAAGTTGTTTTAAAAAGTGTGGGTTGTCTTTTCTGCAGAGTTTTCAGACTCTGATAGGAACAGCAAACAAATGGAGCTGTGCCCCATATATCACACATTGGAAGTGAGAAGTGAACTGAAAGGGTCATTTTAAATAACATTTCAGCATGGAAGGCCTGTCTAATCTTGATCCCAAAAGGGGTTTTATTGAGAAAATGCAGGAGTTTAATCTATGTGCTTTCAGTGCCCAATCTTACAGAAAAAAAGAATTAATAAAACAGTGTAACTGGTGAATGTAACCAGCCTCAAGCAGTGGGTTTTATGTGAACCCTGCTTATCCACCAGAAAGGTTTACAGATCCACTGCAGTGCAGTCATAAATGAAGAGGTATCAGTGAATTGCATTGTGAAAGTTAACTTTTTGTTAAAATTCTGCTTAGTAAAATGGGTGATGACTACATTATACAAGCATATAATACATATAAATAATGAAAATGTAAGTTTTATGTGCATGCAGGTACATGCAAATATGTGCATACAAATGCAAATTAAGACTCAGTAGCATTTTCAAGATGTAGCACAGGGTTGTTGTTCTGCTCCTGCCAGAGCTCACAGGAAGTTTAGGTCTAAGACATGGAAATACTCACAGGGATCCCCACCTCTTGAAACTCATTCAGTTTGTTCAGTGCTTTTCTTCCAAGTGTCATGTGTGGAAGAAGCTACCCTTCTTGTCTCTTTCTAAACCCATGCAGTGGAAGCCTTTCTGTCTTGCTCAGCAGTCTCTAAAGGTGGGAAACTTGTAAGGAAAATATTCCGCTGGAGAAGAGCAATTACAGTAAGTGCAACTGGGGTTGCAGTCCAGCTGGTGTCATAAATCTATTTTTCTGGAGACTCTGCATTGTAAACTTGAACTTCGATACTGCCATTGAACAGAACTTGCTGGTTTTGCATGATGCTGGTTTCCTTTTATTTTCTGCCTCACTGAAGAGTGTATTTAACCTGAACTTTAAAATAGTGTCCTCTGCAGTAACTATGCCATGTCCTTCCTTGTAGCCAGATCTGATTCCTGCATCTTTTCATCCATGCCTGCTAAAGGAAGAAATGTCACTAATGAGCCCTATTCAGACATTAGAAGTGTAAAGCAACTGAAAGATGAGTTACGGTTGGTATAGCTATGGGCAGTTTTAGATGCTACTGCTTCTGGGCTATCTGCTTGGCCTCCTGCCAGGTGTGACAACCCAATGCTGGCGTAGCAGAATGCGATATTTTAGGAATGTCTCTTTGAGACATGGATGCTCCTGCACAACCCTACTGATAGGCAGAAGCTGTGGCATGGGAGTGGGGCAGGGAAGTCTGGTAAGATTCATCTTTCAGTAGGTTTAGTCAGAGACCTGCACAGCAAGCATGAGACTTGGGCAGATGCTCTTGGAACACGCTCCCTCTTGGTGAGGATCAGTCATCACTGTGGCCTATGATGCTGTTGCAGTGCCAGGGTATGGGTCTGAGGACAGGGAAGGGCAGGCTGCATGACAGAATGGAATGTCCCCTGTGTGTCACTGTGCCTGAGAGGCCTGAGTGCTTGCATATTGTGCTCTGTATGTTTTTTAGCTTATTTTTCCTCTTTCCTGCAGTCTGCTCTGTATTTTAAGCAAAACATTTTGACCTGTGAAAAGCTGTAGCTAGTGTTCAAGTTAGGTGTATAGGTATAATGCAAGCTGGTATTTAGCAATGCATAAAGCAGTGTCTGTTTTCATTTATATACCTTAATCTGATTTATCCATTATTTTTTGTACACTGTAATGTAACTCTTGCAGACTGCAAGGCTTGAGAGGGCTTAACTTGAAACTGTGCACACTGGTAGAAGGCAGCTGGCAATGATGGAGGGAAAAGTCAAAGCCAGCATCAGAAAACACAATACCCTGTTGTCAGTAGAGTGAGGTGGAATTGGCTCTTAACTGCTCTTCAAAGGACCACCTTGTCTGGCCAGGTGTCACAGAGATGGATATATAAGATGCTTCAGCAGCACTAGAGCACTGCAGTCTCTACTAGACACCTAGAACTTCTTCCCTTTGTTCAGCCCTGCATCTCAGCAGCCTCCTTGCTGCCAAAGTGGTTAAAAGCCTGGAGGGCAGTGATGGCCTGACTTCACTGTGGGACTGTGCCCAGCAATGTCTCTGCTCTGTGTCTGGCTCATTTGGTTGCTGAAGCAGTTTATTTCCACTGACCCACACTCTAGCAGGAAGACCATGACAAAGATTTCAATCTATTCTCTAGCATTTAATAGCTTTAGAGATTTTTCAAAGGCTTTGCTTTTTTGGGGGAAGGGGAAGTAGTTGTTCAGTGTTTTGGGGTTTTGTTTTCTTTGCTTTTGCTGAGATTTCAGTTTGCCCCTCCCTGCAGCAAGTCAGTTTTCAGATTGCAGCTCCCAGAGCTGGTTACTTTCCTGTGTATACCACTTCCTTCATCTTTTCAGGTCTGTTTTCTGGTCCCTCAGATAAGTCAGGACAAGGGGGAAGGAATGAATGAAAGGAGCAGTTCTTATAGCTGTTACAATAGCTTTCTGTGCAGAGCAATGAACACAATGTGATTTTTGGAGGGATTTATAAACAAGTTTTGAAGTCACACAGGGAGTATGTTCTTACCCTCAAGGCACATATGCATACTCATTAACGTTAATGGAAGTTGCAAGCACTGAACAGAAAATAGACCATGCAGCAGTAAAAAGACATGAAGATCTAGTTACCCACCTGGGAATTGTGTTGTGCCCAAGACTTGGCAGTTGGTACTTTAGCTATGTTGTGCTAGTTTATCCTGTGTACTTAGTATCTTTTTTTCTTTCTTTTTAATTTAACAAATTTGCTTTATGTATTCCTCATCTCTCTTTTCACATTACGATGTTGCTCATTTGCTGAGAGATGCTGCATCTGTGTAAAAAAGCACAAAATTAAATGTGCAGCCCCCCTGCAGTACAGATATCTCTCTGCTCTCAAGGTGATGGAAGCTGGGATGTTCTTGATAATGGAAAAACCTTAATAATGTGAGTTCAGGGAGTGTTGTGCTGATTTACCAGATTGACTGCAAATACATCCAGTCCAGGAGGAGGCTGCCTGCCCTACACTAAGGCTAGTAAACCCTGCTAAGCACTTGATTCATGCTGAGTATGTGGGCTTTTCTGCACTGTGTACCCTGGTGTTCTAGGGCTCAGGAGAATTTATAAGCGTGGTTGCAACTGCAGGCCCAGACCGTGCTTGAGAATTCACACCATTCTGCCCTGGAATTAGCAAACCACCTAGGAGGTCAAAACAGTGTTGGATATAATGCAGACATGCTGAGTGGGAGCCTTTCTCCAGGCTGTTGCCACCCTGAGGTCTGCTGACTGTGCAGTCACTGTAATCTGTGGAAACGCAGCAAGGCAAGGAAATGTGAGCCACTTACTCATGCAGTCAACTGGGATCTAAGACACAGTTTTAGCACAGGTTTCACATTGTATGAAAATCATGAGGATGCTTTTATAACCACCCCAGCCCTGGAAGTACTTCAGCTGTGCTCTTGAGGTGCCTGAATCCTGAATGACCACAATGAAGAGCAAGTTTCTGAAGAAAGCTATCACATGGGTGCTTTTGTCCACTGCATGGTTAATTTGCAGCCTCAGTAGGCAACCCCTTTGTAACTGGAAGGTTATAGTGTCAATAAATCCACTCATTATCATCAAGTCACTCTGTGTTAAGCCTGGAATACTGCGAGAAAAAGGCTGTAAGTCATCATATTTGTGACTATTTCATTTTTTAGTTTGTTTATACCTCAGGGAATCATAATGCTTGCCTTTCTCAGCATTTCCACCTGTGAGCTGAAATACTATGAAACACTAGATTCCTACTTTATTTTGCATTGTTGAATGGCTCTGAAATCAGGGCCAGGAGAGGAGGGGAGGAGAAATCTGGGTAATTCACTTGCCTCATTTTGACAACCCTTCAGAACTTGTTAAGTAAAAGAAATGCCCATGAAACTACAAAAATACCAGTTTTAGAATACTTGTACTACACTTCCATTTTCCATACTGTCTTTGTCATTGTCTGTTGAAGACATTGAAGACAAATGAGTAAGGCCTTGAGGGATCAGACTGGAGTCCTAAAGTCCCTGTTTATTCTCAGAGCTAATATGTGATAATAGACATGTTTGGCAAAACTAATCTGAAATTAAAGCAAAAAAACACAAAACAGCTGCACTTTTAATTCTACAACAAATACATTGGATTTCCACCTCTTTATCTTACCTTATTTCTAACTGATGTCTTAATTCTATTCTCACTTAAACAACCAAATGAGACAAATCCTTATGGAGGGAAGCACAACTGACCTCTCAAAGTCTTTCGTGCCAAGAGGTTGATACTGAGAGGGTGGAAGGGCAATTACGCTGCACTCACATTGGCTTTACTGGGAACGCATGGTGCTTGACAGAATCATGTCCCAAGATTTAAGTCTAGCTCCAGGTGAGATGCTGTCATGGCTATCCTCTGTTTCATTGGTAATTTCTTTCTGATGACTGTTTGAATATAGTGGTCGTGGTTGGTGCACTGGTTTGTGGCTTTCATCTCTTCCACTTGGCTTAATGCTGGATGACATCAAGCAACATATGCCTGACATGCTGCAATTGTGTTTGGCACTTCACGCTTTCTGATCCATACGTGTTCAAACAGTGCTCTGTTGGGATAACGTGCACAGCAGTGACAGCTCAACAGAGCACAACTTCCTTTTTGCAACACCGTCAGCTTGCCTGGAGGTCACGGTGTACCAGCCTGGGCTCTTCATAGATGCACAAGAAAAAAGAAAAACCAAGCACATGCAATTTTTTTGTGCTAATTTTAGTGACCATAACTTTGAACTGCTGGCATGTTGAACAAGAAGCACAACCCCCATAGTCCAGACTGGTTTGCAGCTGGCTGCTGGTTCAGGGGGAGGCTTTGCAGTGGGAAGTAAAAAGCTGAAGCATGGTCTACTTGACATAGCTTACTGTCCATTTCCAGTGCAGGAGTATAATATTTGCCAGGGGTTCCATCATTTCTCCAAGATAAAAATTAATACCTTCAAATTCACAACCAGCTTGTGTGTAACAGTTGAATAACTCTAGCTTCTCTTATGCTTAGTAGTAAAAAAGAAAAGTGGTAGTGCAAGTACAGCCCTCTCTGAGCAGAGAGGGAACAGTATAACCTTTGGGTTGGTGACACTTCCTGGGATGAAGTAGATTCCTGGCATTTTCCTCTCCATGCATAACTGCAAGGGGAGCTGTCTCCCCTTTCCTTTTGGTAGAATACCAATGGGTGGCTAGCCTTAGGATCAGTGTGGTGGTGCCAAAATGTCTCCTCAACTGGGAAAGTTTTAATGGGTGTGTGTTTCTGCTTATGACAATTGAGGTCTCTTACTGCTTGGACTTTGCTGAATGACAGTAAGTAGCCATTTGATTAAACAAGCAAACAAACACAACAAACCCAAAGAAAGCAAACATACGAATGTGCACCAAGCACAAATTTGAAGTTATACCACCACTGTGGATTAAAAATCTTGATATTGTGTCTAGCGTGTTTATTTTCTTACGTATGAGATTTTGCAAGCAAAAGCATGGAAGCTCCAGGTATTCTCTGGTTCTGAATTATTTGTTATTTTCTGTTAAGGATGAGATAATTTTTACAGCTGTTGTGAATAAGTATATGTAGAGACTATATGCTGTAAGATCCACATCCTGCGAATATGTGCTTGCATGTCAGTAAATGTTATGCCAAATGGAGAGTTGTGTGGTGTAAATGGAGGAACAGGGCTCTTCACAGCTCTGCCACTGGCTTGAATGGCCTTGAGTATTTCACCTAGCTCTTGGAGTCCCAGACACCTCCTGTGTAAAATAGAGATAGTGACAAAGGCTTTGTTTCATGATGCAGTTTGCAGCCAACTTGTGATCAGAGTATTTCTGCTCACAGTGAAAACTTGGGCTGATGGGGCACATGTGAGTGCTTTCATGAACAGTGCTGTAGAAAGAGGCTTTTGAGCAGAGAAGGAATACATGAAAGACTGTTCTTGCTTAATGTGAAATTCCACACATCTGGCAGTGTTTCATTTGTGAACTCAGGGCAGTCACTGTGAAAATGAGGACTTCAAACAGCTTCTTAACACAGGAACTGGTCAATTTCCTTTTCTCAGCCTCGTGTTGATATCACTGATGCTGCAGTACACAAGAGTGGCAGAATCTAGACTATGGTTATGAAATGCTGAATGCCATCAGTTTACAGCACAGACTGTCCCAGGAGGTGGTAGGTAACAACCACCCATCAGAAGTTAGTCTGTTCTGTGCTGTCCTCTACCAGAGGCTATGCCTCAGTTTTATGAGACCTTTGCTTCTGAGCAACAGCAGAATGAAGAAGGCTATAAACACTGGGTTGCAGCAATAGCTTCTGGTTTTGTATGGTTGTGCAACTGCCCAAAGCATGAGTGCATCCGTATGCCCTAGTGACAGTAGGAGTAGATGCTAGTTCAATCATAATGGGAAACTTCAACAGCTGCAAGATGGGATAAAAAGGACCATTTCTTTCAGTGAAAAGTTGCTTGGCAAAGGAGTTGATAAGATATGTTATCTGAGAAAGCTGACTGGGATAACATTTTCAGCAGTCTCAGTGGCAAAACTAGCATTGGTTTGTCCCTACGCCCATGCTATTCCATTCTGCACTTAGCTGAACCATTAAGGCTGGTTTAGGGGCTGTGCTGTAAGGTTGGATGGGTCCAAATTACAAGTAAATGGGAAGGAGAAGGGAAAAATGGAAGAGAAGGAGAACAGGGGGAAGAAGAGTGCTGTGTGTGTGCTTGCTGCAAACGCAGTGGGGGAGACACAGGGAGAAATAATAACAAAGTTCATTCATGTAAAGAGCTTTTGGAAGCAAATGGTGGTTTTGTCTTTTTCTCCACTCATACTCAGGTGGTTGATGCCTGCTTCTTCCTTTAGATAATTCACTAAGATCTTTTAGCCTGTGATACTGTTTTTGCTTTAATTGCCTTTCATTTACCTCAGCTTTCCAAACATTTTTGCTAGAGAGCTCCGTATCTTGTCATTGCTCCATCTTCTGTCTTCTGCTTCCTGGTATTCCTTTTCCCTTTTTTTACAGGGTGCTAATTTTTGATCAGTTGTCTTTATTGCGCCCACTAATTCTGCCTGTAAGTTGAACTGAACAGGTTCTGCAGTCATGAGTGACGTAGGAACAGCTTCTGGCAGCAATGTCGCTGTTCATTTCTGTGCCCTATCTTTGTCTTTTCATTCTCCATCTCATCTCTCAGGTGGCACAATGAGATTAAGCCTGGAATTTGCAACAGGAGAGGGCTCTCCTGAAGCTTTTCTGGACCTGCATACAGTACTTTCAAAGTGGTACTGTACACTGCAGCTGTGCCAGGTGAATTTATAGTGAATTGGGATAGCTGCAGGACCCTTATAGATCAACACCATTACAGTCTCTACTAGTTTCACTAGACCACTCTGCAAACAAATGCAAGATGCAATGATAGATGCCAGGCGCAGAGAGAAACTCTGAGTGGAAGGCAGCTGATGATGTGTGGCTTGTCGGTAATTTTGTCAACATTTTACTTAGAGTTGAGTTATAGAGAGGAGTCACCCTTATAGAGATGGCAGTGAAATGATTAGCTCTTCCTAAAGTCAGTTGCACCAAGTGTTTTGGTAAAGCTCACCCTCTGACCACAGAGCTGTTACGTCTCCCGGCGCTGCTGCCTGCGTGTGAGCTGCTCTGACAATGCTGTCTACTTCAGCTATCATTATAATCACCCAAAAGAAGCTCAGTGACAACCATCAGGAGCTGCTTCTGCCAGGGTCACCTTGTGTCCTCACTGTAGAGGCAAGACTGCCCCTTTAGATGAACTCTTGTTCGTTGGGCCCATTTGCTTTCTGGATGCTCCTGCTGTGGTGACTCATTTGACCCCTTCCATCAAGCTTGTGCTTTGTTTTGAAATGTGAGCTGCATGTTGGAAGGACCATGTGTCATTCAGCTGCAGCAAGAGGCTTTTAATACAACAGCCTCAAGGAAAAGAATTGCACAAAGCCCACAGAACTTCTGGGGGAGAGGATGTTAGTGAGATCTGTTGGTTCCTTGTCACTAGTGGGAGATGCTGAGGAAGTGCAGCAGCATTTGTGGGGCTGCTGTGCTTGTGGGATACTTGGACATTACATTTCATGTTGGAGTCACCAGGCGGTCAGTATTCTGCACAATACCACCTCAGTAAGTCTGCCAGCTTGATTTAACAGGCTGCGATTATTTTAGAAGCTTGGCAAACAGATAGCTATTTATGTAAGCAAAGAATGGATTTGACCTACTTTTTGTATCTGTAAGTAGATGATAGGCGTTACTCTGGATCTGAAAAATGAAGAGTCTCATATCTTTGGACAAATTATTCAAGTCTTTGCATATAATCATTCCTAGTGTTCTGGACAAGTTATTCATAAATGAAAGCAACAATTAAATCAAGTGAGCAAATACGGACTATTTTTCTAGACAAGTGAAGTAGGTGAGCTAAAGTTACGGTTTCATTAAGCATTTGCTCATTCTCTAGCTTGATTTCCTTTGTTTCCATTTTCCCTGTAAATCATTTCAGACCACAGTCTGGGTGCAGATACTGGGCTTAGAAATCACCCAGAGTCAGGAACTCTTGCGGAGATCAGCTTCAATCACTTTCATTGTAAGCACTGGGTCAGGAAGTCTCTGTACCATACCTTCTCCAGGAAGTTTATGAAAATCCAGCAAATTATTTCCCACATCATCTCCCTGAGCCACGATAGCTAGTAACCAGTTGTGGTGTTGTTCCTGTGAAGACAGGAATTACATTCAAACTGGAGTATGCCTTTGTTTATGTATTGCCAAAGCATACTACAGAAGTCGTCAGTATCCTTTGCACAGCATATAATATATGAATAAGCGGCTCAGCCCTCAAAGGCTTGTTGATGTCCACTGCATACCAAGCTCATATGCCATAGATGTCTAAGGTCTGTGTCAGTGGGACCTAGCTCTTCACACATGCCTAGAAGCATCTCTTTCTGAGCAGAAAAGAGGTATTTTCTTTCTGCAGGTCAACAAAAACACTGCTGCACTTTGAGTCATCGTGTGGCACAGCCTGTAGAAACTGTCAGACAAAATGCAGAGCCTCACCATCTTCTTCATGATGTTTGGGTAGCCATGGAGAGGGGGCAGATAGCACAGGATGACAGCTATAGGAGAACTGAGCTATAGTTGCTGTACCACAGCCAAGATGGGGGGTGGTGGGGGCCGATGTTGTCCATCGTTCTCAGTGTGAAATGCAGTCAGTTGGTGGGCAGCTGAAAGAATAGAACAGTAACAGTTATTTACAGTAAAACAGTGAAAGTTGGTCAGGTTTCATCTCCAGGGTGAGAAACAAGATGCCATCAATGTTGCTTTAAAACTGAAGGGCTTTACTCACGTTGCTGATCTGTGGCTGTTTTTCTGTTATACCCATGTTTAACTCTCCAGTGCTTCGATTCTGTATAGGTTTCCACTAGAGCCACCAAGAAACAAGCACATACGCTTTGCAAGCTAATTTCTCTGCAATCATGATTCAGTAGTTCTATTTGCACACTCTTCATGTAATTCATCTAATGATGCTTGCAGTTGATAAATTCCTGTGCCAATTGCCTATTTCTAGAATCCCTTCAGATTAGCTACAGTTACAGAATTTTTTATTGCTGCTGTTGCACTGGCTGCAAAATCTGTTGCACGTATGCAGACTGCAGGCCACCTGAAAC
Source organism: Melopsittacus undulatus (assembly GCF_012275295.1). Classification (NCBI taxonomy): domain Eukaryota; kingdom Metazoa; phylum Chordata; class Aves; order Psittaciformes; family Psittaculidae; genus Melopsittacus; species Melopsittacus undulatus. The sequence continues at coordinate 53,245,316 of NC_047532.1, read as the reverse complement.
AGAACAAACCAGTACTTCAGCAATACTGGTTGCATATGTGGGCAATGTGAGGATCCTTTACTCAGATTCCCACTTCCCCAGTCATCCTCCCGCTTCTCCCTCCTCAGAGCCTCCCTCCACTGGAACTGCTGTAACTTACACCCATGTAATACCATAGAGCCTGGCCTCTTGCGTATGGGCATATTAATTCAAAGATTTTTTTTTCAAAATGGATACTCAGAAACCATTGAAACCTAAAAGAAGTTACTGTGAGTTTTTTTTTGTTTGCCTCCATTTGCACCCAGTTCATCAGTTTTCCAGTAAAAGGAGGATGATTCAAATTGATTTTTCTTTTATTACTTATCCAAAATCTTGCTTTTTCTGCCTTTCCAGGGCTCTGCCAATTGCCAATTGACAATAACTTTTAGCTTCAGTGAATAGAACAGAAAGGCTTGATTGCAAATAATTTGTAATTATTTCTCAAAAAGTCTTTTTCTTGCCTATTCAATTTTATCTGGAAAAATCAGGAACATCAATTACTCATTCTTCAAAAGAACTAGGATGCAAAATTCAAGCTGCATGAAAACATGAAGCTGGGCATTTGGAAGGACACTCGGTCACCTTGTAATTTTCTGGAAACTTCTGGAGACCTTTTCACTGTGGGAAAGGATAATAAGCAGAGCTCAGTGTGTCAGGTGGATGCACAGAGAAGTGGAGGGCTGTGGAAGAGAAAACCTACAAGTCAGTCTGCTCTGGAGTGTGGAAGTTTGGGGAGGGACTCTCTCCAGCATGCTGATGCTTCAGAGTGTTTGAAATGCCCTGGAATCTCTGGGTCTGCTCTCATCTTGCTGATGCAGGTAAAAGGACCTGCATCCGTTGCCATGCTGGAGAGAAGCACTGGCAGCAGGGCAGTCAGTGCAGTGAGTTGGCTTTTGTGAGTCCGAGGCAGGTATGGCTTCCTTGGCATATGCATCCTATAAGGAGCCATGGTGTTGTGGCTGAGAATTCAGTGTTGTGGCCTATATACACAGCCCTACACAGAACTGAACTGCAGGGCCCAATTCTGCTCTCTATTATGCTGGTGTTTAAATCTGGAATATCACTACTGAAACCACTAGGTTTCCACCACTTTGAATGAAATCAGAAATCAATCATTTTAAAAGCTGAAAGAAGTTGTAAGCCAAAATAAAGGGACCTGAATACTTTCGAAGAAGTCTCCTTAATCATAGCCTTGAGACATCCAAGTAATGCAACAGTATTATTTTATGACATTGTCTTTTAGTCCTTTCATTTTCAGTATAGTTTTGTCCTCTTTAAATGTCTAAATAATTTCCAGTAAAAGCTAATAAATCCAGAAGGGGGAAGAAATATGGACTGCATGAAATCATTGTGCTGAAACCACCTATTGCTTGCAAAGCTGTTTGAATGAATCAGATGGCTCTTTTATACCTTCCATGTTCTTTCCCTCTGTTTTTTTTCTACTAGCATCTTTCAGAAAAGGAAGAGGTAACTTGCAGAGAAGGGACTTGTGTCTGTGAGGACAATGCTATTTTGGAACCCATTTTTTTTCTGTGACAGAGATGTAACATCAATTCTCTGATGTTACTTCAACGTAGTGATGGTATTTCTGTAGTCATTTGTTAAGATGTATCTTTGTGTGTGTCTGTGTTTTGTGGCTATTCACAGAGTAGGAACATTTGCCTTCACAAAAATACCTTAGAGGAGAAGGGATGCTCGTTCAACATTGCATGTCTCCAAAAGATACATTTAAATTTTCTTTTTCTACTGTTGCTTTCCAGGATGGGAACCACTGTGTATGGATTGATAGAAACAAATAAATTAAAACAAAGCCTTGCATAAAATACACTAGAGCCTAAAATGACAAAAGGTAGATGGTGAAAAGTGGCATTTAAGGGGTGAAATGACAGGTGAGGCCCTGTGGCCTGTGACAAAGAGATTAATTAAACTCAGGTCTTCTGAGTGATGATCTTTTGCACAGTTCAGAGGACTGTGCCTTTTAAAATTCAGTTTCAGTAGGAATTTGCAAACTTCATCCACAGAGATGATGAAATCCAACCTGATGTAAGCACTAGTGCACAAATGCACTTAAGATCATGTGTAACTTGGAACAAGCAGTTAATTTCATTAAAGCTAGTGGGATTACTCATAGTCTTGAACCTATACATACACATATAGGTTCTGTGCTACCCTACAGCTGGATTTTCTCTGTTGAATTATGTGATGTAAATCAGAATCTGTGCGTATTTGATTCAGTATCCAGCATGTTCAGGGTTTAATTAAAGAAATTCTATTTGCTTTCACTCCTGGAGGCTCTTTTTGATAGAGGTATCCCTCAAAATACAGCAAGATTAATTCCTTCTGCATCTAAAGTAGAATTTCAAAAATGTTTAGGCCCCAAATCAGTTCATCATTTAGAAAGAAATGGTGTGATATAGCCTCTTGTAGAAATTGAAAGGGAGGAATTTTCCTGTTACGTGTGCTTTTATTCTGTTTGTTACAGTGAACAGCACAAGAAATCAGCTTGGTCTCCGAGCTGCAAAAGCTGGTAAACACCCAGAGGACAATAGAAAATGATGAAATTAATTTTAGGTTTTAGACATTTTCACTTGTTCCTTACAGAGTGAGCAAATAATAAAAACCAATCTGATAATGCATTTCCATATTTCAGTCTCTCCTCAAAGAGCAAGAAAATACTTCAAAGGATAAGATGACCAGAAGCATTCTGTATTTCCAAAATTAACTACGAAAGGCGGATTAACTGGGCATGTCTGAAAGCTATGCATAACCTTTGCGCTACAAATATCTCATTTCAAAAATGTCATCTTCTGCTTATTCAGTAGGGCTTTCATAAGGCTATTTTAAGCACTGTGCTTCTTGCTTCTGGATGAGAATTGAAGTTATTGCAGCCCTCATGTTTTGTTTCACTTGCAGTTTATTAGAGTTAGATAATTGCTTGGTAGTAAGACACTATTAAACATGGAGAGTTCCTGGCCAAGCAGCCTGAACTCCATGAAGTTAAATTTTGTTTGCAAGGATCATTGTGCCTCCAGTTTATCAGCTGTAGTTGTTATGAGGTTCTTATGCAAAAAAGGAGCCACTAGCATAACATCCCAAGCTCTGGCAGCCCCTGTGAGAGCAGGGACATATGTGGCAGTTGCTGAGCTGTCTTCCTCTGATCACCTCCAGTCTGCTCAGGCTCCTCAGAGACCTGGCAGTCACTTGTATTTGTGTGTGTCTGTAATAGAAGCACTCACAAAGCTTTGTGGTGCGTTTTGACATGGCTGCTAAAGGGAACTACCGTCTGGCAGGGAGAGAAATAGTCCTCACTTTGATTTCTTCAGTTTAGCTTTGGATGAGGCCCCATGTGCTCTGATGTAAGAGTGGCAGAGTCTTAGGGCAAGTAACTGGCAACAGTTGCACCAAGGACATAGTAATCCATGATGAAAAGTACTTAATTACTCCACATTTAGGGCAGACAGTATGGCAGTATGTGTATCACCAATATGTCAGCATGGTTTGCTTTTCATAGGAGTTTATGTTCCCAGCAGGCACCAATTGCTTTTTCTGCCTTATAAATGTCAAGTACTTAAGGCAATCTTGCCTATTCCTCTCTGGAGATTGCCAAATAATCTCCTTTCATTGGCTATGGGATCTTGCCAGAGCTTCTGCATTCATGCACATTTATTCCTGCCAAATGTTGGTAACACAGGAACTGTACAAATACTCCCTGCTCCTTTCATTAGCTTTGCACAGCTCTGTCTGTTTTAAGGATTCCTGGGATTTTTTTTCTCTTTTATTCAGGGCTGAAGCAGTAGTTTACGGTCCTTATTCCATTATCACGTGTGCCATAGAGTTCAACCCTTGCTATGGAGCTGCCATAAACATGATCAGTGTCTTGCATTACAGCTTTCTTAAAGCCACTTCAGTTTGCCTCCTCACTGCCCCAGTACAGCTGAGTGGATGTCCCAGTAGGTGTTGAGCAATTCCTCTGTTCCCAGTCACAATAAAAAGGTCCCTTTGTTATTTACCCTATCTATTTACCTGTGTATTTTCTCTAGGAAGTCTTACAGGACTAAATGTTCTTGCTCTATGTAGCATATAAAGGTACCTCTATACCCTTTAAAGGTTTTTAAAATATTTAAAGCATTTACTTTTTAATTTTAGTCTCAATAGTCCAGTTTGTCAAGTATGAAGAAAGATCTCAGTAATGTACCACCGCATGGAAATAAATGCTTTAATAAAATAAACTGTGGCAGAGGAAAAAATGCTTTTAATAGAAAATGGAAAGTAAATCTTTCACCTTGTCATGTTTTACCTATATATCATACAGCTAGACTGGGTCATTTGACCTTTTTGTTGATAATGTCACCAAGATATTTTAGGCTAATGCTACATATCATGCAATGGCAGATGAGAATCTGTGTGTGTCACCGCAGTACTCAATTTCAACCCATGCAAAAATACTATACAAAACTAGATGACAGAATGTCAATCATTTTTCCATTACATTTCTCATTTCCTTTTCTGTATGTAGTAACTTGTGAATGCTGTGTACGCAAACCCCAAGGGTGGGATCTGTCCACCTAAGGACAGATCTAGACCATGTGGCAGAACCTCATTAGTTGGATAAAAGCTGTGAAAATGGAATGAGGAAAGAAGAATATATGATGAATTGTAGGTATTTGTTTGAAAACACAATGCTCTTAACCATTTCTAGCTATTTTAGTTAAAAAAATATCAGTTAACACTACCCTTGAATGATCTCCAGCACAAGAGCATCTTTTGATTTGCTTTGTCCATCACTAATGTCTCTCCAGATGTAAGAATGGGGATATGGCTGTGAGACAGAGCATATTTTCAATGTGACAAATGTAGCACAGAGATGTAGAAGACAGTGTAAGGAACAGGCTTTTGAGGATGCCTGAGGAGCAGGAAACATTTGTATCTCAGGTAACCATTAAGGTGCACATAGAACTGAAGACTGTAAGAAGCATCTGTGTACAAAATACACAATTTTGAAATGCAGCAGAGTCTGTAATCCTTTAATCAGTCTAAAGTAGAGTTCAGGTCCTGGGAAACATGTTCAGAAATGATCATGCAGTTTGTGCCAGTCTTATTGACTGTCTCTTCATTTTAATGACACCAATCTGAAGAAGATTGCTTTTGCCAGGGTTGTAAATCAGATTAACAGAGGTGTGGAGAGAGGATTGAGATCAAGTTTGTGTCAGTAGAACATATATGAACATAATATATGAATAACAGACTAAACAGAAAGAAAACAGTGATTTAGCTGGAAGCATGGCAAGAAAAATCTGCTAGTATTTTGAAATACATCAGGAGTAATGTTTTTTGCAAAACCCAAATGATTCTCGTAGCCTACATCTCATTCCCAAAAGTCTATCCTAATACATTCAAGAAAATTAATTTGGGTTAATTAAGAAGACAAATTTAAAGTGCATTAGGATATATCCACATAGAGAAAAACTATCAAGCTACCAAACACTCTTATCTGTGGTAGCTTTTGCACGTCCTTAGCCTGCTGCAAAGTGGAACACATTAATTGGAACAATTGTGAAAGCCTAATATCATTTTTTGAGGTTGGATTTTGTTTCAAAATCTGACAAGGTTTCTTTTTCAGTTTGCTTCGTTGTACCTTAGTTATATGTTAAGCTTAAACAAATGCTGTTGACAAAGAGTGGTCTCATTACTTCATGTATGCGCATACGTTCACAGCACCTTATTTCTAAACAAAACTGGAATCTTGTTTAACATCTGCCTTTACTGCTATTCCTTGTAAGAACTGAAGAGAGGTTGTTTAGCAAATCAAAGCAGAAGTATGACAAAGTGATAACACTAGGTTTGAATCCTTCTCTGATACTGACCAAATCATATTAGTAAGATGCTGTAACGCAGGCATCTTACAGCCCTGAGCCAGTGTCCTTGCAGACTGTCAAAGGAGTGTCTTTCAGCTGGCAGAGCTGCTGGCTTTAGTAATACGTTTGAGCCTGTCTCTAAAAGAGAGGTTTTAACTCTGCCTGCTTGGTTTAACATTAGAAATTTGCTGCTGTTTTCTGATGGGTCAGCAGAAGGTCTGGAAATTTCTCTGAGCCCTGAGTTTGCAGTGACAGATCTGTAGCAGTGAATTGCAAGGAGCAGCAATGTTTTGAAAGACAGGAAAGCTGACGTTCTAGTTATGGATTATTTTTTTAAATCAGAAAACTTACCAATGAGGTGTCAGGGCTTTCAACGCAAGGACTTTTTACCCTATGGGAATATAAATTAGGTTTAGTGTATGTGGTAAATTTTGTTTCTGAGTTTGTTGAGTCTGCTTAGGATAAAAACTGACTTCATCCAAACATTTAATGAGGTATTTTTCATTAGGGCATAATTTCTAAGAAACCTTTGACCTCTCATTTCAAATGAATTTCATCACAGTGTTTTGATTTATAATTTCGAAGACAAAATGGTCTATTGTTTCTGGAAGTGACCTGCTTGGGAAGGATCTGAATCTGTGAGATACTATGTTCCCCCTTGACTTCACTGAAGTCTCATTAATTCATAGGATAGAGTCCAGATAAATGAGTAGAATTACCACAGCAGCAAATTCTGCAATATTTGTATGTGTGTTCCTTCTCAGCCAGTGCTGAGAGAATTGTGCTTTATGCTAGAAGTTACTATAAATAAAAAAGTCTTGATTCATCACTGTGTCACTGCAGTGTGATTCCAGTATGAATGTCCAGGATCTTAACTGTTCCCTTGCAGCCATAAGGAGTTCATTTAAATACTTAGTTTTATGGTTTTGGCAACTCTATGGGACTTCAAAATCCCACAGTGGTATTTGAAAAGCCTAATATTTAAACATGGAAAGTCCCTTGTCCAGAGTTTGGGAGAGAACAGATGTCTCTGAAGAAGGGAAGTGCTCACTAGCTACTTACTACTGGAGCATCAGAGCACTCTGGGGGATGATGAGGAGTGTTTTGAATAGGGTGTTATTTTTAGTGTTCTGCTGGTATCATACCAGAGGAAACTGGCACCAGGCTGGTCCCAGGAAATCTGCTCTAGAATTATGACACTGTAATAAAGACCCTGTGGTTGGCACAGCATGTTACATACTTCTGAAAACTTCGTATTGTGCTCTGTTTTCAGTGTCAGCCAAACCACGACCTCACAGCGATGAATACACAAAGAAGATTCCACCTCCTAAGCCGAAACGAAATCCAAATACTCAGTTAAGCACATCTTTTGATGAAACGTATATCAAAAAGCATGGCCCTATGAAGACACTTACTAGGGATGCCTCTTTGTCGCAGGTCAGCAGTCCTGCCCCAGACACTGAGGAAGAAGAGCCTGTTTATATTGAAATGGTTGGGAATATTCTCAGAGACTTCAAAAAAGACGAGGATGACCAAAGCGAAGCTGTCTATGAGGAGATGAAATACCCTATATTTGATGATGTAGGCCAAGATTCAAAATGTCAATGTGAATATGATCATCACACTTGTTCTTCTCAGTGTGCTACTCCCACAGTGCCTGACCTAGATTTCACCAAGTCTTCAGTGCCATCAACTCCCAAGGGCTTGCTTTGTGATATACCCCCACCATTTCCAAATCTGCTTTCTCACAGACCTCCACTGCTGGTGTTCCCACCAGCACCAGTGCAGTGTTCCCCAAATTCTGACGAGTCTCCTCTAACTCCACTAGAGGTCACAAAACTTCCCGTTTTAGAAAATGTGTCTTACATCAAACAACAAGCTGGAGCTTCTCCATCTTCACTGCCATCTCATACATCAGGCCATCAAAAACTGGAGAAAGACCAGACAGTATCTCATGGAACTAGTACCCCTGGGCACACCTCCTCACCTCCTCATCCTTCTACTTTATACAGAACACAGTCTCCACATGGTTATCCTAAAAGTCACTCTGCCTCACCTTCTCCTGTCAGTATGGGTAGATCTCTTACCCCCTTAAGCCTCAAAAGACCTCCACCTTATGACTCTGTACATTCAGGAAGTCTCTCAAGAAGCTCTCCATCAGTGCCTCATTCTACAGCCAGAAACACATTGCAAGAAGGAGGAAAGATGGTAAATGCCTCAGTCAGTACCTACGGGTCATCATCTCAGAGTGGTTCCCGTTCTCGGACACCCACCAGTCCTCTGGAGGAGCTAACCAGCCTCTTTACCTCAGGACGAAGCCTCCTGAGGAAATCCTCCAGTGGCAGAAGATCTAAGGAACCTGCAGAAAGTAAGTTCTTGATGTAATTTTTCCTTTTTCTTCCTTGTATAATAATCAGTTTCACAATATTTTACTAAATCAAACTCTTGCAAAAATTAAGTACCACGAAAGTCTGAATTCCTTGTATAAATTTCTTCTCACAGGAAAAAAAGTGATTATTGATAAAATTGTTTTAGTTTTATATTGTTAAATTTGTAAGAGTTTTGAGTGTGCATACTGCACTATAGAAGTATAATTGATGGCTTGGTCTTACACAGAACAGTTTTCATTACCTTTTCCACAGTTTTAAGGGTCCTGTATGAGTTGGGATCTTCCAACCATGTCACAGGTCCACTCTTTCCAGATGGATGCTAAGACACGGTAATTGTCCAAGCAGCTTACAGCAAAATAACCAAACAGTAGCTGGTTTTTGGCAAAAAATCCATTGATTGCCCTTAACTTGGCCAGTGATCACAGTGTGTATGATGGCAACCAGAAGTACCAGCTTAAACCATTTCTCTTTTTCCCACTGCCTCCTTTCATACAGTGTCACAGAGTATGCTTTCAGCTGTGATAGAGTGACTCCTTGGGAAGGCCATACTCTGAATTGATCTGAAAACCAACATGACCTATAACACATTACGCACACTCAGAGAAAAGCATGGCAGGAAGTTGTGCAGAAAATCCGTAAGCCAATATTGACTTTTCATATGCTGTATCATAAAACCATTGTCCCACATGTATTCAGGTTTACACAATGTACACGTATTTCTGAGCTAGTGAACTGTAGAAACTCCTAATGAAATCAGCAGGAGTCACAGGTGTGAGTGAAAGCAGAACCTGGCACCAGTATTTCTGTTGCAAAAAACCTTCCCATTCGGTGGTGCCAAAGACAAGTCTTGCAGTGGAAGCCAGCTGTAACACCTTTTGTCAGAGTGCAAAGTGGGCTCAGGACACTTTGTCTCCAACTCCAGTAAAGCCAGTTTATGACTGAATTCTTGACACTTGCCTAGTGGAAAAGCTCTGTTTGGAGAACAGCTGAACTTACGTTAGTGTAAATGCGATATTATACCTATTTGGCAGCTGTAACATATTAAATACAAGGTGATAAACTGCACTGATTTATACCTGATAAAGGAAGGCATTCTGGTTTCCAGGCTACTGTATTGCTACAGCAGGGAAGTAAATTCTGCACTGCCTTTCTGGTTGTGTTTGTTCTGCTCTATTATATTGCTCACTGCAGTGTGGTCACATCACTTTGGGGCACACTTATGGGGGCTTTTACAGTAATGCAAATGCAATAATGCCAAATTTGTGTGCTGGATGGGATCAAGTTTGTACCTAAAAGGCAAGATAATTCTTGTAATTGGGAACAGTTATGAGGGATATGATGTGACATTTATAAATAATTCCAGTGAAGTGGTAGGGGGAGATTTCGGCAAAGTGCAAAACATATTGAACATTATTAAACATACTTTTTATAAGTGATCAGAGCTCTCTTGTAAACCCCATGTTACATCAGATCTACCTGGTGAGCTTCATAAATAGGACTGCTTTATGTTTACCCATGTAGGCAGAAGTACTAAGTTTGGAATTTACAGAAATTCCTGAAGCGAATGTGGCAAGTCCTGGGAAATTTCATCAGATTCTGCAGCTGTCTCATACCTACCTCCAGAAAGATATTCTCTCTATTCCACTTGACTAAAAATGAATGTAGACCTTCCAAGGGACTTTTCACTGATAAATTTAAACTAAATGTTGCCCTGCAGATCTGTACCAAGAACAGCTTTCTGCTTGGCCTCTCAAGGAGCATTCTGCTGGCTCCTTGGGAGTTAGAAATGTGCTCCTTATTGGTCACAAATAATAAAATAAGGTATATGAAATAGAAACTGCCTTCATTTGCTTTAAGGACAAAACATTCATGTTATAAATAGACACCAGTAGTGAAAAGACTCTGGAGTGCAGCTGTGTTGTGTAAATGAACAGACTGCCCATCTAATCCGATTGTAATTTGTCTGGTATTTACAGTATGACTTAATCCTGTGGGATTACTGCACAGTGCAAGAACCAGGTTTGTGTTCAGATATTACAGGGGAAGAAGACACTCTAAGATTACAGAAAACACAAGTCTAGCTTTTTATGTCTTGCAATTCTATGTTAAAACAATCCACTGTAAAGCATCTGAATTGTGGGATTTGAATGTAGAATCTGACCAGACTGTCAGATTTACATGCTCTGGTAATACATAGTGGTAGATAGTGTAGACTGGACATAATCATACAGTCTGTTAAAGAAATCTTCCTCTGCAAATTGTGCGGGAAGCCCAAGGCACTCATATGGTTCTTGATTATGTTTTTTTAAGCTATGGGAGAACAATTGCTTAGCATAGGACCAACTGGGACTGCCATGGTTTTATAGTTGTCACTTCAGGGCAATTTGCTCTCAGCATACAGAAAGATTTCCAGAATCTAGAGGATAATAAACATAAAAGAAAAAAGAAGTTATATGATTCTTACAAAATCATGCTGGGAAATTAAGAATATTGGCTTCTAAAATATAAAATCATTCTGAGCACATCTCAAGCAACTTTCTCATTGACTCCTCCAAGCCCCAGCCCTCTGTGACTTGTCGAAGCTCTCACTGCCATATGCTAGTAAAAAAAAAATAGCACAATACTGCATTTTATATTCAGCTGAGTGTATTTAGAAAATATTGCAGCAGTTACAGGAAAAATTCTCTCTCGTTTTTATTGTTATTACTGCAACAGTCTTTGTGAAAATTTGGCATCTGAGTCCGTACTCAGAATACATTTGCTGTCCTTTAATTTGTGACATATTTGAATAGGTTTCTTTTTGAGTAGGGGGACTGCACAAACCTGATTTCCAGTCAACAAGCAAAGCTGTCATTTGTAGCCTGCCTTTATTATTTTCTTAATTCTTATGCCTTTTTTCTTTCTTTTTTTTTTTTTAAATATCCTCCTCTATTTTATTCCTATAGAGTTCACTGGAATTGCATGAGTGGGAAATTGGGATATATCAGTGATACTAGGGAGACTGTCACCTCAGGGCCACATTCTCTGAGGATATGAGTTCTGTTGAAGCCCCAGAGATGTTGCTGAATGCACTCAGCATCCACTGGCTGCAGCTGTGATGTGCATATCTGGATTTTATAAACACCTCACTGTGCTGGGTTCTTCTAAAAATCCTCTTACGTGCTGTTGGCATCTTAAATATGGATTATAGCACAATTATGAAGGTGGGGAGAAAAGAACAAAGAAAAATAAATTGTAAGGCCAAACCAGAAATTAAAATAATGGTGGAAAATGAGCACAAAGAAACAGAGAAAGATGGGGAAACTTAGGGAAAACTGAAGAAAGATGTAGATGATGAAAAATGTGAAAGAATGGAAAAGATGTTATTAATTGTCATTGCCTGTTCTTTAACCCTTCCTGCTTTTGTGTGGGATAACATGGTAGTGTGCCCTAACAGTTGGCAGGCTCCTGGGAAATGCAACATCAGTCCTCAGAGGGCAGAGGAAAACTGTGTAAAGGTACCAACACAGTCTGGTGTCCTCGGGCTGCTGCAGTGTGTCCTTTTTTTATACAGTTGGAAAGTGTTTAAGAATGACCCCTTGATCCAGCTGTGCTGAATGACACATTCCCTTTGCTTTTAGTGTGTTCACTGAGTGTCTGTGTTACCCATGTTCTTCACTAAAGAGGGAATTACAGAGGGAGAAAGAGAGGAAATGGTCTTCAGATTTTCTAAAGGAGCTGTATTTGCTCACTGTCTTTTCTGCACCATAGAAACATATTGTACTCTGTGAAAATATAGAACTGTAGTCATGTGCCAGTGGGCATACCTACATCCTAAAAAGCAAAACAGAAGCTGCTGGTGTGCATCTGAACTGCACTCACTTGAAGGCAGTACATTTTTAATGAGTGAAATGGTCCTGCAAACCCTTGCCAGGACCAGCCCTTTCTGTTTGTGTATTGGTTATTTCCATTTGTTAAAGCTTCAGTGTCCCTATAATTTCCTGGGAATTTCATGCCTGTTGTGAGCAAGTACTGCAAATAGTAATCCTAATGAACTCCACATCTAGTAGTTATCTGTGCTGTGTGCTCTAACTCTGTGCATGAGGTGTGAGATCAGGACACGCCATGTGCAGCAGCTCATTGCTCTTTTCCTTGGCTGCTCTGCAGGGCTTCATAGTTGCTTTGGCTTTTGCCAAAGAGAGTGTCACTCTTCCCCTTCTAGTCGTATGTAGGGAGGAAATTTGTGAACGTGCTACTGTGAAAATCAGTTAAAGTGATTGGAAATTGGGATAATTATTAACATTTCCTGTTCCTGGCTGGTACCCACTGCATTAGGAATTTAAAATATGTTATTATAAGTTGTCATGTAGTGTTGGGAGGAGTGCATAAGTGGTTTGACTTCTTAAAAAGGAGCTCTTGCTGATTTCAGGCAGCTGAGACCCTCCCATGTAGAAATTTTGGAGTTAAGAGTGGAAATTTTTACCTTTTTTATAATTCTGTTGCTTTCCAGGGAGCTAGAAAGCAGCTTTGCATTCCCTGCTAGATAGGACTGTATGTTGGAAAAGAGAGTTTGAGAAATGAGTCAAATGCAAATACACCCCACATAGGTCTGTTCATTTGTTTATCCTCCACCTCTGTGCATTAAATGCAGAATGAGGGACATAAGGCAGGATTTCAGCTTATGCATTTCTCATGGAGTTAGGATGAAACATGCTGGCCTAAGGAAGGTGGACTTGGTATGCCACAGAGCTGTGCATACCTCCTTATTTGGATACCTAGTCAGTCTCTGGTATTCTGAAGAGGAAGGACTTCTTGGCAAGACTAGGCCAGCCATAAAAAGTATTATGGCTACTCTCTACATGCCATTGCTCAACTACTGCATAGCTGAGAGTCAGTACCAGAGACTGAAATTTGAAAGCCTACGTAATTTCTAACCTGTAGGTAAATATATTTTCTGTATTTTTATATAAAGCAATGACAGCTTCTAATTTTCCATCCCTTTTCTGCATTGTAGCAATTGATTGTGTGCAGTATCACTGCTGTGTTCAGTCTAATGAGACAGTTACAGTGTTACAGAAACAATCTCCATTACTGAAGTTACTCTTGAACCTTTGAGCCAGAGGGGTATTGGCTTCTCTGCCACAGGTGAAGCAGCTGTTTCACTAGAAGTTAGCTTTTCTAGTCTGATGACCCATGATATGTATGAGATTAGACGAGGCGATCACAGCAGTCACATCTTGTTTGACAGACCTGAAAGTAGATCTGAAAGAAAAGACTTAGAGGAGGGAGCATGGGGAAGCGCCAGAGGAAAAGGCATAGAATCATGGAATCATAGAGGGTAAGAGAACACCAGCTTTGAAAATAATTACACTTGTTCATTACTGGGAGGATATGGTCTTACCACAGTTAATTGCATTTCGTTAAAGCCTGAAGACTCTGCCCTTGCCTGTCAATTGCTGTCTGTCGAGATAGAAGCAAGCTGAGGAGTTTCAGCATCAGAAGTGCTTTCTTCAAGTGTTCACTTGAGAATGCATATTCAGGGCAAGAGCTGTGTACACCTGCATGCACAAAGGTCATGAGCTGTCTGGTCTGCTGGTGTCAGTTAGGGCTCTCAAACTCTGCCCTTCGCTAAGGGATGTGCCTGTTGGGGTGAGTGTGCAATGTTGAGAAATAGAACTGAAAATGACTGAAGTGTTAACAAGGGGACAACCAGATGTGGTCAGCATCCTTAAGGAACCAAGCTTTTAGGGGAAAACAAGATTCGTTTTGCAGTCGAGTGATCCAGAGAGCTGTTTCAGCCATACCTGTTGTCCTTCACCAGTAATCCTTAGATGCCATGGTGAAAAGAAGTGGGCACTGGACTAAATATTTTGATCCAGAGCAGCTAGTCTGGCCAGATGGAGCCTCTTTCTTAAGATGACATGTACTCCACAATTAACAATCACAGGAAATAACTGGAAAGAAAAGTCATAATGTGACAGTAAGGTCATACAGTTAAGCACGCGAAAGGCAGGAAGCCAACATTTCACCTCCAGGTGAGAAGGAGTGAGCTGAGAAGCAAAGATACAAAGAAGAAATGTGTGAAAGCATGCACAGCAGCTCAATGGCAGCTTGCACGTCCCTGGGTGCTAATCCCCTGCTGTAGCTAAGCCATCACTGCCCCATTTTGCATTGCGTGCCAGTAATACAATTCTTTCTCAGCACCAGAGATAATGCCAGGTTTGAGAACTTGTTTCAAATGAATAAATCAGTAGGTACCTGTTCCTTATTGAAACACACACTATGTTGTTTGTTGTCTTGCTGCTTTCACACAAAAGTAAATATGTCTATTTTAGGGCATTTAGTAACTTGAAAGTTACTAATGGGTGGGATGTCCCCTCCGTTTTTAAGATGAAGAAATGTCTTTGTTACATTTCTGTTATAATAGAAAACATGCATGTTGAGATGATTTGCAGTGGTTTTGCTAATTGGTACCATGACATTGTCTCCTCTTCTAATTTGTCAGTTTAAGCTCATCAGAAAATCAGGTCCTCCTGGGACTGGGACTGTATACAGAAGCACTGAAGAAGACATAATTTCATAAATAATTGCTCAGGTTTTTTTCTGGAAACAGCTGCTGTTTCAGATTGATGTATATGGATTGATTTATTTATTCTTCCTGTTTATATTACTTGACTGCTTGATAGAATTTCTGGTTAGCAATTTAATAAACGTTTCTTTTTTTGAAGAAAAAATAAACTTATAATGGGTAAAAAAAGAGAAATTAATAAAAAATGATTTTTTGTTAGATTTCAAATATAAGGCTGTTTCAGATAAAGGATTGGAAAAAAACGTTTTTCTCTTTAGGTTTAATGTACAGGAAGATGTGAGTTGTCTAAAAGTTGTTAAAATAATAGGAGAAAAATGTCTTAGATTGATTTACCTATTTCAGTGTGTTGTGAATACGTAACACGTGCTGCACTTAAGGACTTGGATAATGATAATAGGTTCTGAGTTTTAAGTGGCATTGATTTTTTTTTTCTCCCCCAAAAGGGCTTTCTAAGCCAGAGAAATATCTTGACCTTTAGGCCAAATCCTCAGTACTTATAAATCACTGCTTTTTATTTGAAATTGGGAGAGCTACTCCAGTTTACACCATCTGTGTCTCTGGCTTCAAGAAAATAAATGTGTCCTTTGTGACTAGAACAGCTTGTATTCAAAATGGTGTAGTCATACAGCAGGATGGTAAATCAGAGAGTTTATTGTCTTTTGTTTCAAATGGGACCACACAATTTATGACCAGTTTATGGGTGCTCAGTAATAATGGTAAGAAATACTTAACGTGGTGATGTTTTCCATAAGCATATATTACTTTCCATGAAACAGGTAAATACAATTGCTAACAATTTCTCACTGTGTTTTTAGGAAAGGTGATATCAGTGTAGGGCATCAGGATCCTCCTTTCATGAAAGAGCTAAAAAAAAAAAAGATAAAGGAAAGGAATCAAACCACTTTGACTTAAAGGAATGGTGCAGTTTTATTTATGTAGCCTCTACTCAGGAAGTTGGAGTATTATTTTCATTATTTCAATAATGATTTTGTAATTTTCATTATTTGGAAATAATATAGGGCCTCTTCCTTGAAGAAATGTGAGGCATCATCTTTGGTTTATAGGACTTTTGTAGAGTATCTTTCTGAAACCGTATCATGTGTTGCAGCAATTGGAGGGTTAGCAGTTTTAAGCAGGAATTGCATTTCAGATATGAAAGACACCCATGCATGTTAGCTTTATGAAAGAAAGCATGCTCATGAGAGTTCAGATCAAACCCATGGCTGGGGCGCATCTTTTGGTGGGTCCCATTGGCTAGCTGCCTGAAGCAATGACTTTCAGGGTGGGACCAGGTTGCTCTCCTGCCTTTGGCTTAGGCAGTACAGGGCTCCTTTTTCTAGGCAGCTGTTAGATCTTTCTGAACTTGTTTTGATAACCAAGCACTGGACCCTGTATTTAATTTTTTCAAAGTTACGAATTCAGATTTCCTTTGCATTAGTATTCAAGTGCATTTTTGTTAAATCCTGAAAGTAAAACTAGAGACCATTAGTGGCAATGCCTATATGTATTGTTTAAGGAGCACGATGTTCATAAAGCACTTTGAACCAGATTTGATATGTTCTGCAGGTAAGAATATACTTAAGTCTATTTGTTTAAACTAAATCACAGGGAAGGAGATCACAGTGTTGCTTAGGAAGAATAACCAAAGTCCCTGAGACCACACCACCACAAACAAGACAAGGACTGTGCACTTTAGGAAGGTAAAATACTGTACATGTTTCAAAGAGAGCAGAACATAACAGTTTGCCTGAAATTTATGATGAGTGAAAAAACAGCTTTGCAAACAAAAATCTGCTTATTTTTTCCCCAGAAACTGGAATATCTATATCACAGCCAGAGGAGCTTCTCAACAATTTTGCATGCCAGTTTATGATCTGAAATCTGGTTTTATGATCTTTTGAGTTGCTGTCATTGCATCTTTACAGAAGATGGAGTTTAATTAAATACCTTATCTGTACTTACAGTGACACAGTTCTAGGTGTAGAAGCTGTGTGATTTTAAGAGAAGATGGTGACAATTTTGGGGGAAATAAAGAACAAGGTTTCTTCCTTCAGTTCTGAAATCCTCCAATACTTCAAACTTCTTTGTCTCCTCGTAATACTTCTTAAAATGCTTTTATCTTACTGATCCGTGTAAAAATGGCTGACAATTTTGGGGGCTGAGTGGTTTATATATTCATTTTTAAGAAATATATGTTTTTGGCATGTCTGACTTGATTCCTGGCAGAGTGAACTCAATTCTTAAACCCTGTCATTAAAGGCCCGATCCAAAGGTCCTTGAAGTATAAGATGAGATATAGTTCAGAGGATTGCATTATAAATGATGGCAAGAGGGGTCTTCTTGTCTTAGGTTGCTGTTCCTTGCAAAACAGCTCTGCAAACCAAGGCACTTAGGTATCCAGAATGTAGCTGTGAATAATATGAAGACTAAGAAAGAGTAATGGATGGATGTATAATATACTACACACTTTTGTCATTGTGTTATCTCACCTATCCATTATATTCTGACAAAAAGTCTTAGACTCTTAACTCCGAAAAGGTAGATATGCTACTCCCTAAGTTTTCTCTGGACCTTTCAGAAGTCTATCAGTAACAAGAGAAATCAGCGTAAGTAATTGCTGTATTTGTGTTATATATGTAATATTATTTCAAATATTGAACCATCAAATTGTAGGGGTGTACAAACATCCAGATAAAGTGAGAAGTACAGGAACATTGAGGAAATAATTGTCAGGATAATAATGCATATTAAAAATCAGGTTCATTTACATTCAATTTGATGTGAAGGTTCAGGTTACTTTTACTCCTCTGAAGAGAATTATCCATCCCTAATAATTATTTTTTTTTCTTAAAACAGTAACGTGCAATTAGTACTTTATCTGGCATTTAAGAATGAGTAAGGGGAACTATTGTTCTGCTAACTACCCATCTGAAAAAGAGAAGCTGCGTGTTTAATTTTGCTGGAGATGGAAATTACGGTATTTTTGTGTGTGACTTCAATTCATAACACAAAAAAGTGCCTTCTTCCAGGAAATATATAGCTATTTTACTGCTTGGGCAGTGTTTGCGTAATATATGTTTAATTTATACATGCTGTAACGCATGCAGAGACACTTCTGCCAGCCATGCTAGCTGCTCTGCATGCTTATGGCCTCAGCCAGGGCTGTATGAGGCAATTCTCTTTATTTCCTCTGGATCTGAAGTCTGTGCTGTCATGGCTTAACAGTTACTTAGCTATCAAGAGGAAAATCAGTTCACAAAATGAAACCTGTAATAAGAAAGTGGGGAGGGCCTAAAATGATTGACTCTGGTAAAAGGCATAGAAAGACAGTATGAAAAAATGGGTTTCACTCTGTAATCGGAAGAAACCTTAAGGATTAACTTTTCCCAGCGGCTGCATAGAAAGGCCTGTAGGCTTGTGCCTGGCTTTTTAACACTGAGAACAAAACTGAGGTACAGCCAATGTTAAGACAATTTCAAGATTCCCTGTTACTGGTAAGGTATTCATTTGGAGCTTGGATCAGATGCCTCTATACAAATGCCCGTAGCATGGGGAATAAACAAGAGGAATTAGAGATGTGGGCACATCTACGGGGCTATGATATAATAGGCATCACAGAAACATGGTGGGATGGCTCCTTTGACTGGAGTGTTGGAATGGAAGGTTATAGGCTTTTTAGAAAAGACAGGCCCGGTAGGAGGGGAGGGGGAGTTGCCCTTTATGTTAGGGATAGGCTGGAGAGTATGGAACTCTGTCTGGGGACAGGTGAGCAGTTAACAGACAGTTTGTGGGTCAGGGTTAAGGGGAAATCAGTGATGGGACACATTACTGTGGGGATCTGTTACAGACCACCTGATCAAGAGGAACCTGTGGATGAAGAACTCTACAGACAAACAGGAAAAGCCTCATGCTTGCAGACCCTTGTTCTCATGGGGGACTTCAACCACCCTGACATCTGCTGGGGTGACGGTACGGACCGGCACAAGCAATCCAGGAGGTTTCTCGACTGTGTGGAAGACAACTTCCTTCTGCAAGCAATAAAGGAGCCGACGAGGAGAGGTGCCGTGCTTGACCTCGTGCTCACAAACAGGGAAGGGCTTGTTGGAAATGTGACTCTCCAGGGAAGTCTTGGATGCAGTGATCACAAGATGGTCGAATTCGAGGTCCTCAAGACAGTGAGAAGAGCGTGCAGTAAGCTCACTGCCCTGGACTTCAAGAGAGCAGACTTTGGGCTCTTCAGGAACCTGCTTAGCAAGGTTCCATGCGATATAGCCCTAGAGGGCAAGGGGGCCCAAGACTCTTGGTTAACATTCAAGGATCACCTGCTACAAGCTCAGGAGTGTTGCATCCCGACCAGAAGGAAGTGCAGCAGAAGGGCCAGGAGACCTCCTTGGATGGATAAGGAGCTGCTGAGAAAAATTCACAGGAAAAAAGAGGCTTATAAAAGGTGGAAACAAGGACAGGTGGCCTGGGATGAATACAGGGATGTTGTCAGGGTAGTTAGGGACCAAGTTAGGAAAGCTAAAGCCCAATTGGAGCTAAACTTGGCAAGGGATGTTAAAGATAATAGGAAGGGATTTTATAGGTATGTAGCGGCTAAAAAACAGACTAAGGACAATATAGGCCCCCTCCGGAAACTTTCAGGAAAACTGGCTACACAGGACTTGGAGAAGGCTGAGGTTCTGAATGGCTTCTTTGCCTCGGTCTTCACTGGCAAAGGCTCTGACCGCAGCACCCGAGTCTTGGAAGGCAGACACAGGGACTGTGAAAACCTAGACCTTGGGCCCACTGTAGGAGAGGATCTGGTTCGAGACCATCTTAAGAACCTGAATGTACACACGTCCATGGGACCTGATGAAATCCATCCGCGGGTCCTGAAGGAGCTGGTGAATGAAGTTGCAAAGCCACTGGCCATCATATTTGAAAAATCATGGCAGTCAGGTGAAGTTCCTGACGACTGGAAAAAGGGAAATATAACCCCCATTTTCAAGAAGGGGAAAATGGATGACCTGGGGAATTACAGACCAGTCAGTCTCACCTCTGTGCCTGGCAAAATCTGGGAGCAGATTCTCCTGGAAGGCATGCTAGGGCACATGAAAAACAACAAGGTGCTTGGTGACAGCCAGCATGGCTTCACTAAGGGGAAATCCTGCCTAATCAATTTGGTGGCCTTCTATGACAGGGCTATGAAAACGATGGACAGGGGTAGAGCAGCTGATGTCATCTACCTGGACTTGTGCAAAGCGCTTGACACTGTCCCACATGACATCCTTGTCTCTAAATTGGAGTGTCATCAATTTGATAGGTGGACCTCTCAGTGGATAAAGAACTGGCTGGATGGTTGCACTCAAAGAGTTGTGGTCAACGGTTCAATGTCCAACTGGAGACCAGTAACGAGTGGTGTCCCTCAGGGATCGGTGTTGGGAGTGGTCTTGTTTAACATCTTTGTTGCTGACATGGACAATGGAATTGAGTGTGCCCTCAGCAAGTTTGCCGATGACACCAAGCTGTGTGGTTCGGTTGATACACTGGAGGGAAGGAATGCCATTCAGAGGGACCTTGACACGCTTGTGAGGTGGGCTGATGCCAACCTCATGAAGTTTAACCTTGACAAGTGCAAGGTCCTACACCTGGGTCGGAGCAATCCCAGGCACAGCTACAGGTTGGGCAAAAAGGAAATTCCTGGTAGTCCTGCAGAGAAGGACTTGGGGGTGTTAGTCAATGAGGAAATGAACATGAGCCAGCTGCAGTGTGCACTCACAGCCCAGAAAGCCAACCGTATCCTGGGCTGCATCAAAAGGAGCGTGACCAGCAGGTCAGAGGAGGTGATCCTGCCCCTCTGCTCTTGTGAGACCTCACTTGGAATATTGTGTGCAGTTTTGTTGTCCTCAACATAAAAAGGACATGGAACTGTTGGAACAAGTCCAGAGGAGGGCCACGAGGATGATCAGGGGACTGGAGCACCTCCCATATGAAGACAGGCTGAGAAAGTTGGGTCTGTTCAGCCTGGAGAAGAGAAGGCTGCGTGGAGACCTCATAGCAGCCTACCAGTATCTGAAGGGGGCCTACAGGGATGCTGGGGAGGGACTATTCATTAGGGACTGTAGGGACAAGGGGTAATGGGTTGAAACTTAAACAGCAGATGTTTAGACTGGATATAAGGAAGAAATTCTTTCCTGTTGGGGTGGTGAGGTACTGGAATGGGTTGCCCAGGGAGGTAAGTGAATGCTCCATCCCTGGCAGTGTTGACGACCAGGTTGGATAAAGCCTTGGGTGATATGGTTTAGTGTGAGGTGTCCCTGCCCATGGCAGGGTGGTTGGAACTAGATGATCTTGAGGTCCTTTCCAATCCTAACTATTCTATAATTCTATGATAGAAGGATAGCTATACAGATGGAACACTTGTTCTAATAATGAAAGGCACATTTTCTCATTTATTAATGGAGTCAATAAAGAGAAAAGCATTAGTTAAAACTCTTTTCAGAAAGGTAGTTAAAGTAGTAAAAAAATTAATTTCACTCCAACTTTCTAATTGATTTTTTATTATGAAAATAGGAAAGTGAGGGTTTCTCTCCCCAGTTTTCACAGCCGGTGACCCTGGTATCTCTGGATTTTTCTGAGTAACCACAGATTCTCATCTGCTACTGAATCTGGAGGAAGGCACACACTTTAGAAGAAATGAAAATGGTAAAACAATGAAAAACCCCTGCATTCGAACTGCTGATATAGGTCAAAGGCTGGGTTGGTTTTATTTTGACCAAAAAAATGTTGACAAGTTTAATATAGTCAGCACTTCTATGAAAGATTGGTATTTTTGAAGTGAAGCTTTGAAACTTAAGGTCATGAACTTTCTACAAAAACATTTTTCTGAAAGTGTCTGTATATTTTAGCTTTTTTGGCTCACCCTTGTCTTCTGATTTCTTGCCATACTGTGCTAAGACAAGCACAGTGCCCCTTAAACCACCTTTTCCTCATGCAAACATGAAGGCTGTATATTTAAGAGCCCAAATAACAGAATGAGTGTGCAGTGAAATGAACAGGGTTGGGAAAGAAAGAAGTTAAGTAAGAGTGGTTACCATCATCTCTTCAAATCAGTGGTGCACAGAGGGAACACAGAGGGCTTCTACTGAGGTTCTCATAAGCGCAAATCACCAATTGCAACATTGCCAGCTCTGAAAGGAAAAGGAAAATATGTAGTGAATATCAGAGAATAAAGCGTTCTGCTTAATTATGTAATTGTGACTGGTCAGAGGTATATAGAAAACCTATTAATAGAGTGCCAAAAGAGCATCCCTTCCAATAATGCTGTTTGATTTGATGGTGAAAGTCCCAGGATGTTGCTTTTTATTTGCTTTGGTAATCCATCTGTACAACGTGTATCTTCCAGGTGTGGCCTGTTCAGTCAAAGGATCAGGCTGTGAGCTGATCTGCAGCAGAATAGGCACACTTGAAAGATCAAGCACAGGATTGGAAAAAATCATTAAGAAGTAATGATGGCCCTGTTGGAAACAGGATGTATTATATTGTCATCTCTTCTATAGCATATGCCAAAATACAATTTTCTGGATCAAATGGATCTCCTTATGTAAGACTAAAACTAGGTTTTCCTTTATTTATGTTGATATCCAAGAGATTTTTTTCCTCTTACTCTAGGACATCAATGTTAACTATGTCTTACCATGCACAATTTTTAAAACTTCATCTGTTAAGTGACTGCTAATGCCAGCTGAAGTTTATTGAAACTTAAAGAAGTCTACTTTAGTCTAGACTAGTCTTTTTTCTTCCAACCAGATTATAGTACTCATAATTTTAATTGAATATCTTTATTCTAGAGCTCTGGACGATCTTTTGGTAAAAATCTATTCCTTCTTTTGTTAGTATTCAATTGATTGCATTGTGAACTTTTCCTATCTTGTTTTCCTAATCAGGATTGCTGCCTTAGCAGCTTTGGGATAGCCACAGGAAACCAACAAAATGCATTTCTTCAGCAGTCCCTCTTTTCCCTCCCTTTGCTGTCTGTGGCAGGCAGATGTGATCTCCACTGAATTCCACCACAAAAAGCAAAACAAACCCTACACTGCGCACCGAAACATGTGCTCAGTGAACACTGAGAAACGTTTCAGCCATGTCTCCTTAAATGTTCGATGGTTTGTGAGATTCTTTCAGGTTTTCTATTGATTTTGCATGGAACTGGGTCAGAGCTGCTCTTAATTGAACAAGCTGGCTGCTGCAACTCTCACTTAACTGTAAAAAAGGGGTATTAAAAATTGATATGCAAAGCAAACTTCTGCTTAATTAGCAAGTAGATGAACTCAGAATAGACAAACCACCACAGTTAATAAAGATGAGGAAACAGCTTTCACTGGCAGTATAATAAACTCCTATTTTCTGGGAAAAGTGGGTTAAGTACTGAGCATTATCCATGTTTCTTGCATGTAGTATTAATAGACTATTAGTTTTGTCTGGGAGAGGTTGGGATAAATTTACAGCTGTGCTGATCAGACCAACCACCATACAAGAAAACCATTAAAAGGCAGCTCTGATTTTTTAATGTGTAATAAAGGTAAATAAAAGACCCAGGTGTGCAGAAAGAAGAAACTGTGGGATTCCCTCAAGAGCTTAGTGTTGCTCTACATCCAATGTCCATGGAAGTGGTCAGTCTGCAGCAAATGGGTGCATGCTGCTCTCATGCTGGCAGTATTATAGGGGAAACTGATGGAGCTGTGCCTGGCCCACATTAGATCAGGGTTTGACCCAGCTTACTTGGCAGGGCTGCTGCCAGCCCGGCAGTCTGCTCCATGTAAGAGGGTAGGAGGTGAAGACTGCCTCTGGTAGCTCTGATCTTCACACACACACACATGCTGGCTGCAGTCTAATCCCATGTCTCCACCCTTCCTGAGGGCCAAGTGTGCCACTGGGGATGCTCTATGCTCCTGCTTCTTCAGCCAGGTCCATGGCCCCTTGCAGCCATACAAGGTGAGTTCTGACATGTCAGGACTGGAGGTCAGGAGTCCTGATTCCCATCTATACCCCATCCCAAGTGAATCACTTTGCTTTACACCTGTATGCATATACTGAATTTTAGACCCTATGAGTAGTACCATTTAATTCCCACAGTATGCAAGTTCTGCCTAGAGTGATGTATTATTTATTTAGGTTTATTACAAACACACAGGAAAAAAGTGTAAATGAATAATGCATGGATGATTAGCTTATACATTTCAGCTTACAGCTGAGAGAGATGGCAGAGAGCGACCCTCATTTTAAGTTCCTTAAGACAATTGCTTTCTTTTCTGCCTCCCAAAACCTCAAGCTGTAACAAAGGTTCTGCTGTTTATCACTTTAGCATTACACTAAGAAGCCACCAGGACCTGAAATTCGTTTGTGCTTAAGAGCAGAGTCTGTGCTTAAAGAACATAGCCTTTTAGGTACAATGTTTTCCATAGCTGTATTTTTCAGTTTGTTTTGGTCCAAATTATAGCTGCAGACTCAGTCTGCTTCCCACTTTATTTAGTATGTATGATTTTTCCCCTACCACAGCTCATGTGCCAGCCTTGCCCAGTGTGCAGCTATTAGGGGAACCTTCCATAGAGGGGAAATTGTACATGTCAATTATTTGTAAAATATGTTCAGTCTAAGAGAATTTAGCCACCACCTTATTCTTGAAATGCAAAACCTGAGGTTCAGGTGAAATAAATAAGAAAAATGCATGTCTTTGAATATTGAAATACAATGGCACCTGGAAGTGCTTCAAACATTTGAACGCTTTTATGCAGTTCAATCAATTGTATCCATAAATATTTAAAGCAGTGAATTATTTCTTGAAATTTACATTTTTATGTACTGTTTTGGCTTACGAATTATTGAACAATAAAGATGTTTTCCATAATAATTTCAGCTTTCAAAATACAGCACTTGACTGTGAAAAGATTTGCCTGTGGCCATCATATGATTGAGGCTGCTCCCAGCATAACACTGAGCTTCAGTATCTCCTAACTCCAAATTAAGGTTTTTAACAGCATGAGGTAACTTAGATGCCATCTGTGTTTCCACACTTCTCAAAACAAAATAAGTAAAAAAGCTGTGCAGCAGCTACTGCTACCTTTCAGCAGAATCAATATATGGCTGGTTAGAGTGCATGTATCAGTATGGGATCAGTGTGGGTAAAGTGGCCATTTAAATCCTCCTGTAGCTTTTAGAAAAGGTTACCCTGTTTAAAATACAGTGGTTTGATTTTCAGTCAATGAGGTGGTCACCACCTCATAGGTAACCATAGCTGGCAGATACAGAAAGCATGTTCTGCTTTCTGCTGATGCCTCGTGCCTGACTGCAGGAGCAAAAATCTGGAGCAATGAATGTGCTTTGATGAAACACAATAATTGGTGCCACTGAGCTTGTTCCTTGGAGCTGCGTTTGCTGCAGGGAGTAGTTGACAGTATGAAAATATACAAGTGACTGGGATGGTCAGCGAAAGTTCCCAATAATGTGCTGTGACCTGGGAAAGGAGCATTCTGAATTTCTGGAGCTCTCATGGAAACACTAGAACTGAGCTACTTTTTCAGTCAAGCAACAGCTAGCACAGTGATTTATTATTTTTAATTACATTCAAGTATGATTACCATTTTCATATATTAAGGAAACTGAAATTATTCTAAAGTCCTCCCCAAAATATTTGAGTGAAAGTGAGTCTTTTTTGTTTTTCATTTTTTATGTATTCACAAGTGACCAGGAAGGTAATATCACAGAAAACTATCCAGAACACTGACATGTTTTTCTGACTGTGTATCAATGTTGCTGATAGTGATCACCAAATAATAATGATTCAGGCTCTGTGATGGGTTGCATGACATTGTAATCTGATCCAATGTGCTTTTCATTTTTAAGATATATTACTTTTCAGATAAACAGAGAACTGAAAATCCCCCAAGAAAGGATAGTGGAATGTAAATTTATAAAGTCTAGACATCCAGCTGAAAACTGATTTTCTACACCTTATAAAGAAGTAGACTATAAGCCAAATCTTTATTTAGTCTGAATATTTCCATAGTTTGAAGCTGGTTGCAGAGAACTGCTGTACTTTGATTCAGCTGATAATAGAACTAAGGATGCACAAATCATTTTTATCAGGCAACAAGTACAAATGCCTCTCTGTTAAGTAAACCGAAGTGGATAAATGTTTAACTCCATACTCAAGCAGAGTGTTTCCACTGCAGCGAAGGGCTGACTGCATGAGTGTGTGAAATTTCAAGGGGTGGTATTCAAGTAGTGTCAATGAGGCACACACAGAGAAGGGTTTCACTGAGGTAATCACAGCATTTCCAGTAGCAGCTGAATGACATAGTAAATTAAATCTATTGAATGATGCGTTAAGTTGGTGGGTCACTTACAGGGCCCTATTCTGACTGTTTTAAAGCATGTTCTATTATTTTGGATTTCTCTTGTTTTGCCAGAGAGGAAAAGCTGTGATCTAGAGAGCATTCTGTATTGGTGGGAAAGAGGATTGTGTGCATTTCCAAAGAATTTTGAAACTTTGTTCATATCTTTCCCTTTCCCAGATAAGTATTATCTTAAAGAAGTGAATGTTACTGGTATAAAGCAAAAAACAGATGTATTTGTATATAGCTATTGTGGGAAAAAGTACATTATTATTTTTGATAGATCAGTGCTAAGAAAAAATGTAAGAGATTTTTTGTTGATAACTAAAACAATTCAAATGTGGTTATAATTTGGGCTCTACATCTCTATACATGTGTTATATGGGTACAGACTGTTAACTCAATGTTGGACCATGCTGGGGTTACCAGCTAGAAAAGACAGTTTGGATTTTCATTGCAGTGTCTTTTTCCACACATTACAGTAGGTAAGTGACCTAGAAGCTGAAGGAAGAGGTTTGATTTTTGAAGGCCTGCGTCACATAAAATGTCACTGAATGCTGTTTACGAGACGTTCTAAACTGGGGTTGTTTCACTATTTTCTGTGGAGTGATACTACTGTGTCTATTAAAAAAAATCCTGACAGATATGATATTCTCAACATTAATTTTTACAACTAGTTGATAGCAGTTCATGCAATACACTAATGGTTACATATTGCACTGCATATCCAGTGGGATATTTTTGCATGTTTCCTGTATGATGTTTCATAAAGGGAACTTCAAGCTGCCTGTGCTGTTGCTTATGAAGTTCATCTGCAGACTGGAATGTTGAAGAACTCAAAACAACATGAGATTTTGTTACAGTTGTGCATAGACGGGGTCTCTACCATACCATGTAGATAGATACCTAATATGGTGTCTTCCTCTGTTTGCTGTAGCAAGGGTGAACAGTGTGTGATGTTTTGAGCCACAGACAAATTAAAGTGGTTTGAATGTGATTCTTTTACTGGGACTGTATCATCTGAGGAGCAACCAATAGTCCCAGTTCCTGGCCATGGGGGTAACTGGGAAAGGAAGTGGCTGCTGGGGCAAATACAAATTTTGTATTTGCATCTCTGGCAGTCCTACAGAGCCAGGCCACTGTCGTTCTACATAAGTTCCCTGAGAAGCACTTGTCATCTCCTGCCTGAGAATGGCTTCTGGTGATTTTCCTTTGCTTGGCTCTCTCAGATCTTCTAGTGGCCTCTGTAGCTACAAAAAGATATGTCCCAAGGGAAGATTGTCCATTTCTAGAAAATGCGAATTCCAAGACTGTAGAGATATACAGAAATTAAGTACATCAGGGGTTTGATTTATAAACCTGAATGACGGGAACTGAGAGTATTACCTAAGGGTGTCTTTGGGCTTAAATAGGAGGCCTAAAATTCCAAACTCAGAGGGATTTTTGGGGAATTTTTTGCTAAAAGGAGGCAAACAGTTTAACGGCCTTTGAATAACTGACCATCACAGTAATTAGCTGTTACAACTAAAAGCAATCTAATGTTTCTCTATATCTAGTTTTTCATGTGAATTTTTAAGAGCTACAGAAGGAAAAGATCAGGAATGAAGTGTTTCTCCATGCATTGCTCAACCTGCAAGGAGAGAAACTAGTGTCTCAAGAAAAGAACAGAAGGTCAGCAGCCATGAAGAAAGCAGCCATCACTACTTCACTTGAAAAATCATTCAATTGTGTTTTCAATTTCTCCTTATACTGGCTCATGGTGTTGCAAGCAGAAAGTCGTTTTCTGACTCCAAGGATTTTCCAACCAAATGAAATTTTATTCTGCAGGTTATGGTGCTGGGCACACCCAAAATAGTAACACTGGACAGTTCTGTGGATTGTGTGCTTCGTATTAGAGCTTATGAGGAGTACAGCTATGTTGCTTGCACAGTACTGCTTTAGGAGAGAGCTTCCTTAAAAAGCGCCTGAAGAAGAACTTGTTCCCAGTGAAATGACAGCTGAGAAGAATTCATTCATTTCTATAAATTGTTAATATAAGCATGATTTGGTAGGATACCATTTTTTAAAGTGTTTTCCTGACATATAGAAGTTGTAACAGAAAAATAATGTTTTATCCATTTGCTGATCTATCTTTTTGATAACTAAGAAGTATCTGAAACCTGACATAAACTATAGGGTTTACACCTAGACAGTGAAATTGTGTTATAAATTGACTTTAAAAGATTTATAATTGGTATATATGGAATACTGAGCCAAAGATTGTTACATGGTGTAATTAACACACTCTATAACCATTTGTGTATTTGTGTATTTTGTAGAACCACTAGATGAGCTGAAGATCAGAAGTCACAGCACTGAACCACTACCAAAGCTGGAAAACAAAGAGAGGGGAGGCCATCATGGGACAGCTTCCTCTAGGGAGCCAGGGAAAGCTCAGGAATGGGATGGAACGCCAGGCCCACCTGTAGTGTCCAGCAGGCTTGGGAGATCCTCTGTCAGCCCAACCATGTTGGCTGGAAGCAACAGCTCAGGTACGTCAAGCAGCAGAGCAGGGAAGATCTCATGAATCTCCTTGTGAGCTGAAGAATCTCTAGATATACACTGAAGCAGGTAAGCATGCAAATTCCTTAGACTTCCCAAAATATTCCAGAATCTGCTGTGTCCATTGTCTGCTGCACTAATAAGTATTGTGCTGTTTACTTGTGCTCTGACTGGAACAAGATTGGGATGGTGGCAGGTAATATAAGCTTGTTAACTTGCCACTCATCATTTTAAAAGAAGTAAGGAATTCCACTTGACATTGAAAAGGGACTCTATAGCAAAGACACCCACAGGATGGCATCTCAGAGAGAAGTTCATAAATTCAGATATCACATACAGTAAGAAAACCACACTGCAGAAACAAGGCTGTCTTACTGGTATGCACTGTGGGTGGATACAGGCAACTTTTCCTTTATGTTTGTAAACAATTTCTAGAAAAGTGACTATGGATTTCAGAAGTCTCAAATTCATACCTTCAGAAAACATATGAATTCATCCATTTTATTAATCAAATGTTATATATATAAAATAGTGAATTGCTATAAGCCCGGAAAAATAATGCAGCCTTGTTTATAAATTGACTAAGACAAGCACATACATGAATGATACAGATCAGATATGCATAGCTCTAGCGTAAGTATTGTATTGGGGGTTTTTGAGATTTGACAGATCTCTTAAAGAAGTAACTTCATTGTTTATTGTTTAGATTCTGAAAAATAGTCATTTTAGAAACAGTTGGCATACATCTTACAGAAGCCTTATTATGGTCAATGTTCAGTAAGCATAAGACCATGAATGAGCCACTCAAACAAGAAATTATTCCGGCACAAGAGATCCACTGGGCAATCAGTGGCAGAGGTGAGTCTTCGCAGTGCTGAGCTAGCAGACATGCTTGCCCGTCATGCAGGGGAACACTTTCGTGTATGACAATGGGACTCATATTTTCTCTGCATTGCTGGGAATGACACCTGAAACTCAGTATATAACTTGAACAGGCTTTGCTGACGTGACGTATCATTTGCAGTAATCGGTACAGCTTTTCTTGCTCCAAATCCCCCAGACAGTTCTTCCTGGGGCAGCAGAAGTTACTTTTCTGCAGATCTCATGACTCTAGCACAGATTATTTGGGTGTTACTGCCTTTCACTTGCTTCTCTGTTCTCACAAAGCATCCTGGTAGGTAGGAATTTTCCAGATTAGCTCATAGCTTTGTTAAAATAATCTGTTCCCAGTGTATTAGAGAGTCGTCTGTGCTAACGCAGGTAAAAGGGTGGGTTTAAAGGTACCACATCAAAGTACCGGGACGTCTGATAATTAGACCAAAGAAGTGTACCAGTGTTTTCAGTTCTGCAAAATGACAGTATGGAACAGAGTAGAAGAGAATGAAAATTAAAGAGTAAATTCTTAGCAAAATGTAGTACTTCTGTCCAACCTTCCTGCATCAGTTTTATTTCAAAGAGTTGGTTGATCTCCAAAAGCAGACAAAGCATGTTGGCCTCAATTTTCGTTTGGCATCAGCAAACTGTAATAGTTGTTGAAGCATGCCTTGATTTAGTTAACTGTGACTTTGTCTTACATAGCTAGGACTGTCAAAGAAAAATCATGGAAATATTTTACTGGCTGAATTTTGACTCCTTTTTTGATTAAAATCTGAAAACCAATTTTGATTTCTCTTTCCCCACAGTTTTTATGACATTTCATTTGATGAATGTTGCCTCTCATCTGCCATGAATATTTGTCCCCCTCTGTCTCTAGCTGTTGCCTGAGCAACATGTTTTACCTTTAACCAGTGGGGTGCTGCATTCAAAATTCTGTACACAGTTCCTTTCAACGAACTTGTACATGAACTGCAACAATTCATTCTTCTCAATTAAATTAGAACTGTAACAGAATGCAAGAAGAGAAATTTAATACATCTGTATGGATACAAATGCCTTCTGGAGTCAAGGGGATGAAGTAATTCTGTGCTAGGAATTTAGAACTTAGGTTTACCACAGGGCTAAATAAAATCAGGGCAATCCCCAGTACAGTTGTCATTGCTGTTTCTCTCTTCCTAGCATCATAGATAAGAGAAAAAAAAGCCACTTTTCTTGTGTGGTCATGCTTTGAAACAGCAGTTTGCTGCCCACCTCCTAGTTCACACTGGTACAGGCATTTATTAGGGCAGTGTTGGAATAATTTAAAGAAAATAGGGTTAAATTGCTGTGCTGTAAAACTGAAAGGATGTGGAAAGACTTCTCATGTGTGCACAACAGGCAGCTCTGCTGCAGCCGAGATTAACTAGTAAGTGGAATGGTCTGAGTGAATACCTGACTGAGATCACTGATTTTTGTGGGTTCTGCACCTGCTGGTAAGATCAGATGGGAAATGAGCCATCTCCAAACAGAATCTGAAGCTCTCTGGTTATATTTTGTTCATATGAGCCTGGCCTGTCAGATGCACATGGGTATCACTAATGCCTGATTGTTCTCTCATCTGTCGTATAATTTGTCAAGGTCACTTTCTGTTTCCTGGCATCCTATAATTTCTTATGGGAAGCAGTGTAAGTGGTTTGGGGGCATTCTGGCACTTAGGAAAGTCAGTGGAAGTGCAGAAAATAGGCAGACGAGATCTGTGAAACAGAAGGCTGCAATAACTTCGCTCCAGGAGCTTCGTAGAGCATTTTCTGGAATGTTGCTGCTTTTTTTCCTAATCGCAACCATGAAGCATTTTGCATTGCCACCTGCTGCTAGAGACGGGCACTGCGCTGCCTTTTAAATCTTACTCTACTCTTGTTGTGTCCTGTTTTTGAATCACCATCAGCTTGTCACTCAGCCAGCCCATTAGTATTCTAGCTGAAAACATTGTAGATAATCAGGAAGGGAGTAAATGCTCACCCTACACTAGAATTACTGGCTGGCATTATGGATTGTAAAAATAATAGATAGTTAAGTTCAAGCTCTTTGGGAATGGAGCAATGTAAAGCCCAAGGTGCAAGAGGCATACATTGGTACAAAAAGAGAGTAGCATTGAAATACCAGTTCTTGCTAGCTAGGGCTGCTTCACTTGAAGAGGACTGAGTACTCCTATGAACCCCTAAATTTTTTCCTCACAGGCAATATCAGAGTATCACTGTGCTACTGAATCTTCAAGGATTCTCTAAGTAAAGGCAACTTAGTACTTGGACGTACATGTTCCTGGGCAGCCTGCCCAACAAGGTCCAGCCCAGGATGCAGTGCTTCCAGACCTTGCCTGTGTTGGTCACACACATTCTCTACACACAAGCAGCTCCTGTCACCTAACATAAAATGAATAGGACTGGGAGCTGTACACTAAGGGCAGTGCAGTGTTAGCCAGTGCAGTGTTAGCCAGGTGTATGATCTCCAGGGTGTAGGATCACACAGTCACAGAGCCTGACTGTAGAAGTGCATACTGCTCTCTGCAGCAGCGGTGTTACAGCTAGCTGGAATAGCGCACAATTGTCCTATTAATCCAGAGCCCTTGACAGCAGTCCATACCAGAACCTTCAGAGAAAAATAGCAATAAATGTTAAGGAAAAAACACTGCCAGTAGGACGTTGTTATTTGTTAACTCATTGCCTCAGTCATTGACATAGACCTCAGATATGACAATTCACAACAAATCTTAATTTAAAACATACCCCATCTAATACAGAAGTGTTTTTTTATCACTAACTGACTTGGCTTTGAGACCTGCTAGCTTTTGACCTATGAATATCTATCTAGTTCTACATGTTCAGTACTCCCTTTGTGGAAACAGTTCTGTTTGACATGCTCCTGTGCTATGTCATGCTCCATGGCTTCTGCAGGTGAAGTCCTAAATAGTTTTAAGAGACAGACTACTATGTAGTTTATTCCACCGTAAGGTTTCAGAATTCCAAGTTACATTTCAGCTTACTCATTTCTTTTTAGGAAACCAACATGGTCATGCCAGCATGCTGATAATAAGTGTGATTATTTTTTTCCAGTATGCATGTTTTCTTTTTCTTCTTTTTGTTTTTCCTTTCTTTTTGCATGTGATTACTCTCAGCCTGTCACATTGCCTTGTTTAATTCAAAATGTGCTTCTTGGCAGCTGTAGCAAATAAGCAATATTTCTCTTTTCATGTGCAAAGAAGAGACTGTGACAGGATAAGAAGCTTCTCCAATCTAAGTGACAGCCAGAGTATTTTTTTGAATTAAGATTAGGATAGGCAGAATGAAGGCTTCCTTGGATGAATAAAAGAACTCTTCCTGTTAAGATCCAAAAATAAAAATCATGCAGAGCTGTTGTATTTCTAGAGAATATAGAAACCCATACACATTGATATAAAACTGATCAGAAATATTTCCATGAAGTCTTGTTGCATTTCAGCACTGTGCATTATTGAGGAAAATCCAACAACACCCCTGCCCCAAACACAGCCAGCCAAGCCTGTACATCCTTAGTTACAATGACAGCACTTGCACTTTTAGAAGACAGGGTCATTTATGTGAGTTCTTAAATACACAATTAAGTGCACAATTTTAAGGCAACCCTATTTGTGATTGGAAAGCCTGTATTTCTGTGTTTGATAGTCTCTCCTAACATTCTCATCCCTAATGCTTTCCTATGGGGCTGTTTGCTTGCTTATGTCCATGTGTAATCCTGCTGGCATTGTCAGGACTCAGCTTGAACCTGGGAGTCCACTATTGCTGGTCCCATTGCAGGTGACCACGTGTGGGTTTACTTCGTACTGAGGTAGCTGTGGCCCCAAGCACTAGCATTGTTGGGAGTATTGTGGCTGCTGTGGGTGATATAACTGCTATCCCCTACTAACATTACACTGCATCTGCACCTGGCTCCTGTAGATGGTTTGGGCCCTTGGTGAGGGATGAGTCATTTGAAGCTGTGCAAAATAAAACCCCCAAAGTTTCATCAGTTAGATATAGCTGCTGAATCTTACGAACATTTTTGTGCAGAACAGAACTAAATATGTTATGCAGCTTTCTATCTACCCTGAACAATATGTGAATATAAACCTCATGCTGCCCATTGATTGCAACAGGCATCTCTAATGGCTACTTAAGTACACTGCATCCCCTGGCCACAGTCCAGTAAAGCACTTAGATGTGTGCCTATGAGTTCCCTCGCTTGGCAGCAGGCTGTTAGCCCTTGTCAGCCTTTGTGTGGCTTATAGCAGTGTCAAAAGGCCCCTAGCTGTGGATGCAAACAGTGCCTGTGTTTGGAGTGGAGACTCTGGAACCCTCTTTATGCAGGTTTGATTTAGAACCATAGGATCCACCTGCACAGTGAAGTGATGGGTTGCTGTGCTGTCAGTCTGCAGCTAGATGTATTTTAGCTTGTGTTGTCATGGGCTCTGAGCTGATGGGTACTTCTCAGAGGATAGATTCTGAAGAACCTCCCCTATGTGCTTATGAGGCTGGCTGATAAAACTCAGCTCCACACCATGTATTACTGTCACAAATGAGACTTAGCAAGAAGTCTCAAGACTACTAATTTCAGATGTTACGACTGAGGTGTTGCAATATCATCCACATGAGATAAACATGAATTAAACACTAGAAACCATCCCTGAGATTTGGGCAGTTGTTCCTCCTTCAAGATTCTCAGTGGAAAATAGGAAAACCCATTTTCATACCAAAACCAGAACTGATGTCAATATGCAGCCCTTTCAGACAAGCTGAAACGACCATTTAAAGCATGAAAATCCAGAGGTAAAGATGCTGAAAATGACTGGATGGTGGACACAAAAGACCTCTTACTGCTTTTTAGATAGCTGAAAGCAGAAGTTATTATTTGCAGTGATCGTTATTATTTTTAAAGTGATCAAAATCCAGTTAGCCTCCGTACAGTGAATAAGAGTCCACAGCTGAAAAATAACATGCTGCAGCATGCACAGCAGTAAGCTGGGCATCACTTATACAGCAGACTATTTATGGGTACTTTTTTTCCCCACAGCAGTATGCAGCATGAAGGTGTTACCAAAGCATTAATTACAGTAGAATTGAGTATTTATTTGGTCTAAAAATATTCCCATGGAGATTAATGGAATGGCTATTAAAAAAACAAAACAAAACAAACCTATCTCCCTTTCACTGCATAACCCACCTAAACTTGAAGAAAGCTACATGGAGCTGTCTCTGGAGCCTCTTTTGGTGAGGATCACCATGGAAATCACAGTAGTTTGCTTAATACTGTAACATATATTACAGGGAGATAAAGGAACTAATACTTCTTCTGTGTGTGATAGGTTCTATTTCTTTGATGCCTGATGAAAGGAGTCTCTTTGGCAAAGAAATGGTAATCTCTTGTTGTGCATATATCCAAATTGGAAATCATGACACTTCTCTCTGCTTTCCCAAAGCAAAGAAAACAATTCAGAAGCAGTATTGGAGTATTTTACATGCTTGGTGTCATATTTTGCTTGTCACAGCAATAGCAGAGTCTCTATTTAGCAGTAGGGAAAAACAACCAAAAAAACCCCAAATTCTTACCCTCTCTACAACTCCAACAAAATTCCAGGAAGGAACAGACATTATATCTATATTACTGAAAGAAACATTCAGAGATCTGGAACACAGACAGTGTAAAATCAGAACAAAAACAAGTCTAATCAAACCTTCAGAATAACTGCCCAAGTCCAAAAAAAAGCAAAGCAACAGATTATGTACAAAATGCAAGGTTATGGGGGAGATCAGTTTGCTCCTTTCTGCCTGCTTATTGCCATGTTGACTCATGGTGTGTTTACAGACTAACTAGGAATGAGTGAATTGAATAATGCATTTATCAAACAGCATAAATATTTTTGCTGCTCAGCCAGCTGGATGTTAACCAACCTATTAATATTTAGTTGATGAATATTCACCCATACAGATGCTTTCATTGGTCTAAGCGCTCCAGCTTAAGTGGATAGCTCTTCTCCATATCCTATTGAATTCTGAAATATCCTGGGAAAATAAACATTTAAGGTGACAATGAAAAAGGATCAGTAAGATTGGAAGAATACATTTCAGCATGTTGCTGGTAGGTGGCATAATGTGCCAGCTGCCCTCAAGTTTCCAAATTGTGCCAAATGACCTTAAGTACATGTTGATGATGGACATCTTATTCCTTTCAATGGCCCAATCAGTGGCTAGTGATGATACTAGAGAGCCAAGTAGGAAATACAGATAGTAGTATAAAACAAATACAGATTGAGCAGCAGTGTAAATGGGGCATGCAAAAACACATTCTGGAGACACAAGCAAAAGTTATGTGAGAAAACATGCTTCAAAAGCAAAGTTACTAAATCAGGATTGCACAAGGCATAGGTCCTTCCTTGCATCTTGAAAATATAAGATTGCATAGGAGGAATTCTTTAAACCCACTGCAAGGAGGCATGGTTTTGTTATATTTGTTATTCATTGTAAGACAGTACTATCAGTGCTAAAATTGAGAGCCTATTATTATACAAATTATGTCTGCTGAGTGCAAATGTCCTTGTTCTTGGTGTTTGCCCGCTAAATAGAAAAGACAAGCAGGGTTGGGAGGCTTATAAAACATGTGGAGAATGTGAACACATTAATCTGAGCCAGAAATGATGGGTTGAGATATGTTCACTTGGCCACTAACAGGAAATGTGGGGACAAATCTTTTTCATGAGCAGAAACAGGCAAGTCCATTTCTCAGGAAAAAACAGTTGCTTCTAAACTAGGTGTGGGGTGTGGAACAGTGGAGTAGCACACTGGTGTCAGCATGAGTCAGATACAAAAACCTTCATCTAAGACTCCCGAGCTGTATGGTCACCTTCATGTTGGTATGTTAACAGCAGAAACCTGCCCTGAGAGCCTTCTGAGAAATGGATCCATGTACAATAGCAGAAGGAAAAGGAAATAACTGTGTAATTTCTCTCTGGAATGGAGCTTTCTCTCAAGACAACTTCCAGTTTTGTAATCACCTTGATTCTGAGGAAGTGACTTCAGAATTTGCCACTGTTGATGTTCTTATTTCTCTCCTTTCTCCCTATGTCTTTCAATTCACTGCCATTACCATTAGATTTCCCAGTATTTTTGAGGCTTTCCAAACCCCCAAGTGCAATGGTATCCTCACCACTTTTATGTATTCCCTCCTTCATCTTCTGGCATTTCATGCTTTCCCTCAGCATAACCAGTCTTCAGGCTACCATCTCCCTCAGCTCTGGGATAGAGAGATGAGACCAGAAGTTCCTTTAATCACTGCTTTATTTTATGAGGATTAGAAAAAGGAGTGGGGGGAAAGCAACAAGAAGATTTCCTTTTTATGCTCCCTCTCTATCTGGTGCTTTATACTTTATATTCAAGTTTCAGAGATGGTAGAAGAGAGAAAAGAGGCCAGGACATGGAATGGGTTTTGTCTTAACCCTCTTCTTTCTGATCTCAACAACTGTTCATGATTCAGCCAAATAACCAAGATTTTAACTAGAAACCAAGCCTGGTGTCTCTGTTCCAAGGGGAGCCTGGGCCCACCCTGTTTCAGTTTACTGCAGCAGTAACCCACCTCCTGTTCACTGGTGTGTTTTTTTCTGTCTTCCTTCGCAGAGCCGAAAGCAAGTTGCAGATTAGGTCGATCTGCATCCACATCAGGTGTACCTCCTCCATCCGTTACTCCGCTCAGGCAAGCCAGTGATCTTCAGCAGAGCCAGGTACCATCGTTAGCCAATCGTGAATGACTTCATGTGCTGCAACATGCCAAATGTTTCTCACCTCTGTGTCTGTCATTTGTTACAGTAAATGATTTTTTTGGGGGGTTTGTCTTCGTTTTCTGTGCGTGTGCGTGCATCTGTGTGTGCGCATCTCTCATTGGCAATGAAATTCCACTGGCCACAGCCAGTCAAAGTTTCTTTGCTCTTAATTCTCTGTATCCTTTTCTGTCTTCATTCTGTAATATAATTGTAGTAAAACTGTACTGTATGAACTGGCTGGGGTTTTAATTTTTTCATGTTTTCTGTACTTTTTTACCTTCTTTAAAATTTATCAAACTTTGATAAATTTAATCTGGTTTTATGTAAATTTCTTTTAAATGTCTAAAGCACTTGCACCAATGTTTGTCAATGACTTGTACATACCTGACTTCTGCCCAGTTGTACTTTAATATTTGTGCCAGTCTCACATTTGTTTTGAGCTTAATGCATGATTGTATTACACTGTGATTTATCACTGTCCTGAAAACTGCTCTTACAGCAAGTTATTTTGTTTAGTTAAGGCAGCTAGACTCCCTCCATCTGTAGGCCATGTAATGCTTTTATAGGACTATTAAATAGTCCACTGTAGTTATATATATTGTGTAGTTAGGAATCAAAAACCAAATCAAAGGAGTAATATCTCCTTGTATCTTAAACACAGGTACTTTTTTTTCCCTCATCAAAAACAAAAGTGCCACATAGACCCTTGGGAAAGAAATGAAAGTGTTTGGGTTTGGCAAATTTCTTCAGTACTGAGAAAATGGGAAAGAAATAAAGACATGGGAAACCTATACTTACCTTTATTTTATATGCTAATACGGATATTGTATCATTTTGCTGCACAGACCTGTATTATTAGTTTGACAGAACTAACTGCTGAGAGTAGCAATTGAGAGAAGAGGTTTCACTTAAACATAATGTGAATGCCTTCTGTCAAGCTCAAAGCACTCCAGTATTGTGTCACTTCTGTGTACATGTACAAGTACTGGCCTACACATCACTGTGTATGTGTATGCACAGAGACAGACATATATGTATATATGTATGCATACATATATGTATGCATACACACAAACACCCTTATTTAGATGGAAAATTTTCGATTGGCTTTCAGGGAATTAGATCCTAAAATCCTATTGAATTTCAGTGAGACTTGAGTGTAAAATTTCTTGAGGCTTGCTTTGCAATAATCACGTACTTAAGTTGTTTGTAGCTTGGTGAGTTGCTTCTAGGAGGTCTTGACCAAAGTGGAGACCAGAAGAGTAAGGCTGATTTACTCAACCCAGACAGCCAACTACTGTTAGGAAGGTTATATTTAGGTAGCCTATTCCATACAGGTTAAAATTCTTTCACCTGTAAAACCGATACTATTGTATTATTTCTGAGCCCTGCTGGACACAATGCCTAACAGAACCTTGCATGTTTTTAAAGCATATTTTACAGAAGAAAGTCAAATCCATAATGGAGATTCAAAATGACAGCCTATTTAAACACCATGTCAGGTGTTCCTCTTAAGGAAGAAATTAGGGTAATTGTACTTGGCAAAGGTATTGAATATCCCAGTGTTCATGTGGTATATGATTTTTGATTAAATGGGTCTTACAGCAGACATGATGCTTTGCTGGTTACTTAAAGGCAAAGGCATGTATGGTGTTTTGAAGGGATTTCAGTCTCAGTTCATATTAAGAACTAAACAATAAGCCTTGAAAGCAGAAGCTGATGTGATAGAAGAGATAATGAGGCTTTTAGAAGCTGCAGCCAGGGTTCACTGAAACTGTGGAGAAAAAATCCACCTCACTTCATACAGAAGAAAGGAACAAAGATAAGAGGAATTTTCAAGTGACTGTAGAGGGTGATCTTGTTAATTGAATAATGTATGGTATGGACATGGCTTCATGAAAAACAAGAAAAACTGGTAAAAGCTTTATCTCCCTGAAAGTCTTCCCTTCAAGTTGTCAATCTCTTACTGTCCATCTATTAAGTTGTCATTT
This sequence comes from Melopsittacus undulatus, assembly GCF_012275295.1. Lineage (NCBI taxonomy): Eukaryota > Metazoa > Chordata > Aves > Psittaciformes > Psittaculidae > Melopsittacus > Melopsittacus undulatus. The sequence continues at coordinate 53,205,901 of NC_047532.1, read as the reverse complement.
ATTATGATGGCATAATTTTTTAAAGGTGTGAATTTGACCCTGATTCCACTGAAATGACAAAAATCTTATTATCTCCATGGCAGATACAAACATTAATTTGATTATGTTCTTTATACACCTCTTCTATCCTAATGTGCGAATAATCTATAACAGGTGAAATGTGTTTGGAAATGGCTGGGTTGTTCGCCAGTCTGAATCTGACAGACTGGGGCATACAGGGTATTTATTTCCGTGTGCTGTGGCTATTGATTGTGTTGATACTGGTTTCCTTGACCACATCATAATCAGCAGTTAGACTTTGCAAAAGATTGAGAGGACACATCCTGTTGTCTTCCTGTTTGATGATGAGCTGGGCACAGCTAGCATTCATACAGGGATACAAGAACTCGGAAAAGGCAGATTACTATTAATCAGTTTCTCAAATCCTCATGGATCCCAAACTGATGTTTTTCAAACTGTTTAACTTATGGAAAAGAAATCGTATTTACAACTGAGCTCTCAAGGCCCATCATTTTTTGGTACAGAATAATTCAAGGAAGTGGTGAGGATGCTTGGCAATTAAAAATAGGTCTGATCTAAGGAAATGTGTATTATAATTCCAATCAAATATCAGCTAATTATGTATCTATTGACATTTAACTCCCCTATGCGTTATTTTCTTGTTTGTTTATTGGTGTAGGAATTGTGAGGATTAAGGAGTTAATACTCACAGAACATGTTTGTGGTGAGTTGATGGTAAGCATTACAGTGGTCACCTATAAATAAGAAGAAAGAGCTTACAAGCAGAGGTTAATTATGTGGCTGGTCTCTGACAGAGAACACTTTAAAGTTCTGAAGTGTAGCCGCAGCTAGCAGTTACCAACAGGCTGAGCCAAACAGAGAGCATGCCAACCTGTGCTTAGTTCTGGTAAATGGTGAGAGCATTTTGAAAGAGCTGGTTGCGGGAAGTAACCTTGGATAAAGTTGTTAATTGGCTCAATTTAAACTGAAAAGTAAACAGAAGTTTATCTCGGAACTGAAGTTATTGATTGTGTAAGTACAAAGTTTAAGAAATGAAGAAAGTAGCAGAGGAAGTCAAGTGTGGAGCTTGGAAATGTAATATAGCAGATGCATAGGATGTATTTGAGCTACAGAAGTGTCATATAGCTGTATTCCCTAAATACATATCTTAATACAAATGTCCTAAAGAGAGGAGTGTAAGTAGCAGAGAAGTTTTTTAGGTATCACAGAATGTAATGCCTTATAAAGACAGGAAGGAAGAAGGAAAGAAGGGAACTTTAAAAGGGAAGGAGTAGACTGTCCCCAAGTACCAAAAGATGAGCAAGTGGGGAAGACAGGCCTGGCTAAACAGAGACAGCTTTGCCTGGAACTCAGGGGAAAAAATGAAAGTTTATGACCTCTGGAAGAAGGCAGCTCAGGAGGACTGCAAGGATGTCATGAGCTTATGCAAGGAGAAAATTAGGACTAAAGCCCAATTAGAATGTAATCTGGCTACTGCTGTAAAGGAGAATTAAAAATGTTTCTATAAATGCATTAGCAACTAAAGGGGAGGGTTAAGGAAAGCCTCCATCCTGTATTGAATACAGGAAGAAACACAGTGACAAAGGATGAGGTAAAGCTGATACTTAATGCCTTCTTTACCTCAGTCTTTAATGGTAAGAGCAGTTATTCTCTGGGTACCTAGCCCCCTGAGCTGGATGATGGGGCCAGATTGAAGCACCCATAATCCAAAGGGAGATGGTCAGTGGCCTGCTACACCACTCGGGCACACACAAGTCTATGGGGCTGGATGAGATCCACCCAAAGGTACTGAGGGAGCTGGTGGAAGCACTCACTTGGCGACTTTCCATCATTTCTTGGCAGTCCTGGCTAACCAAAGAGATCCCAGTTGACTGGAAGTTAGGAAATGTGATACCCATCTACCAGAAGGGCCAGCAGGAGGATCTGGGAAGCTACAGGCTTGTCAGCCTGACCTTGGTGCTGGGGAATGTTATGGAGCAGATCATCTTGAGTGCTGTCATGTGTCACATACAGGACAAGCAGGTAATCAGGCCCAGTCAGCATGGGTTTATGAAAGGCAGGCCCTGCTTGACTAACATGATATCCTTCTATGACAAGGAGACCTGCTTAGTGGATGAAAGGAAGACTGTGGATGTTGTCTACCTGGATTTAATGAAGCCTTTTGTACATTTCCCACAGCATTTTCCTGGAGAAACTGGCTGCTCTCGTGGCTTGGGTGGGAATACACTGGGTAAAATAACTGTCTGGATGGCTGATCCCAAAGAGTGATGGGGAGTGCAATTAAATCCAGTTGGTGACCAGTCACAAGTGGTGTTCCCCTGTCAACGTGGTGCTTGACATGGTTTAGTAGTTGGCAGTGCTAGGTTCGACTTGATGATCTTAAGGGTCTTTTCCAATCTAAATGAGTCTATGGTTCCGTGATTCTGTAAACATTCTCCAATATTAGCAGAGAGCTTGCAGGGAATGGAAAAATGTTCTAGAAAGTTAGAGGTAAGAAATGTGTGAATAACATTAGAAATAGTGGAAGTACGATCTGAATTTGGCCTTTATATGGAAACAAAAACAAGTACCAGTCATTTGTAGCCATCCAGGTAGACAGAGAACAGTAGAAATTAACCATCATAGGAGGTTTATAAAGTAGACTAAATATGGTCCAAGGATGGCCCAATAAGTATCTCATCACCCATGATGCTGGAGCCTCTGTTGCTAGCACCTGAGACTTCTGTAGCAGGCATTGTCGGGTGTTCCACCCTGCAGTAGTCAAGGCTCAGTCATAACAGGTGACAGGGAACAAAACTGTTCACTTACATAAAACAAGCAGGATTTGGAGTCACAGGTATGACTGTCATCCAGTGATCTTTACCTGCATCCTGGCATTCTCCGCATCTTCACTTCAGGGTAACAAAGGATTATGCTCTATCAATGGACTCAAACCCCCCTGTCACATAAAGGGTACATGGGCACTGAGCATGTCTGTCGCAAAAGAAGAAAACTTATCAAGCAGCCTGCACGGTGGAAGCTGGAGAGCAAAGCATCTCGCATCCATGGTTTTAATATATATAACATCATCCCTAGATCACTGCCAGGCTTCTCCAAAACAGTCTTCAGCACACCAAAACCCCGCTGGTTTCCATTTTAACATAAAGGAGCCAATATAACTACAGATTTTTTGCTGCAAATGAATTTTGCAAAGTGAACTTTGTTTCCATGAAGATGCAGGTAGCTGCTGGAAAAGCACGTGTATTAAGCTGCATAGCAGCACAGCAGTGCATGTTTTTAATGAAGATCCACGATCTGACAAGCAATACATGCTTTGGAAACAAAACTCCTGATAGTTACAGTATGATATTTGAGCTTTTCTGCAAAGCAGAGACTATTTTCAATCAGATTTCCACAAAACTGAGTACTTTATCTGCAAATGTGCAGCCTCTCTTCATGCTGCCTGTTAGTTACTGGCTTTTCAGTGGGAAGACAGCACTGTCCTTCACTGTTGCCTCCTTAAGGTATGCTGTCTTAATTCTGAAGGTTGCATGCCTCTTAAGGTCTCGTGTCTTCTTGTTGGAGGACCAGGCAGGAATATCTGGCTCCGATTTTAGTAAGGAAAGAAGATTTTAACTTTAGGGTGATGATCAAAGTGAAATCCAGAAGCCATGCTGAGATTAGAAGCAATAACTCAAAGGAGGCAATGAAGACACATGGACAGCTATGAAATAAGGATTTTCAACTTGCACTGAAGGAATGAAGAAGAAGCTAGAAAATACATCAGAATCAGCCCTGATTGGTTTTGTGTCTTAGTTTTTTAGTTCATTACTTGCCTGGTGAGACGCCAGCAAGCTGAGATGGCATTTTAATTCTCCCATCCAACCCCATCAGTGAACACAACACAGAAGGCCCAACTGTGGATGAACTATTACCTTCCAAAACTCAGGAGAGCTTTCATTCATTTTATGATTTATCTGAATATAATATAGCAAAGGGGAAAGGCCTCCCATTCAAGAATGGATTTGACCATGGATTTGTTTTCTTGTACCAAATGAAGCGAATGCATTTGAATGCATTTGAGTATGTACCTTGATAGGCAAGAATTATAGATACAAGTTGGCTCTTTGTGTTTAAGTAGCAAAATAATGAAATAGAGTCATAGAAGGAGCAACTGTATTTTTTAGCAGAGATCTATCCTACCTACCTCTGAGATGTCTAAATCAGGGGTATAATACAGGTTCCCTGTGCATTGTATAAAGAGAGGCGATTGCAGAGGGGATTCCCTGAGCTGAGCCCTCAGTGTCCACATACAGCTGCTGCATGTCTGTTACCTCAGATAACCTGGTAATTTATCCTCCTAACTTAACCAGCTCTGTCAGTTGTGGGAAGCTAGCAGGGATTATTCCTGCTCCATGTGTGCTAGAAGCTCCTGGACATTTACCACTGGACAGATAACAGTTGTTAAAATTTCTATTGCTAGGGATAGACATTCATAGCTTTTCAGACTTAATCCATGAGCACTGAGTGGGAGCGCTGCTAGGAAGCAGCTATACTGATGGCATGGCTGGATCCTGACAGTTATCTTTGAAATTACTTGCTTTTGGCATCTTCATGCCAGGCTTTGTAGTCTGACTTGGGAGCAGTGCCCAGGGGAGAGCAGGCACCCGAAATGGTGCTGGGGTGGGTGGGCTGGTGCTTGTGTTTGGTGTTTGACCGCAGTAAGGCAGCTGGTTTACGGGAATGGAGATCCAGGCTTTGCAGAGTCATAGAATCACAGAATCATCAACTGGTTTGGGCTGGGAGGAACCTTAAGGGTCGTCTGGTTCCACCTTCCTGCCACAGGTGGGGGACACCTTCCGCTAGACCAGGTTGTGGTCCTGAAAGCAGGAGACCAGGATTTTTCCAGCATAGTTTTCTAACGTATTAACATAGGTAAAGAAGTAAAAGACACACTTTCTACTTTAAGTATGCAGCTGGAAGGGGTTCTGTCACTGTATTTATTTCCAGTTGGTCTGAGATAGATGTAATGTGCACTGGTTTGTGTTCTGCAGAAACATGAGAAAATGCCCTCTTCATTGTTCGGGTCTGTGCTGACGTCCTGGACAAAAGTGCACTTTAACAGCTGTTCACAGGGAACAGTTTGGAAAGTCCAAAGCATTGGGAAAAGCTTTATTTTCCTCAGCACTGGGAACTCGAGGCAGGGTGCCCGCCCGTGGGGAAGCGGTGAGGCACCTCGGGCAGCTCGGTTCTGTGTGCGGTCTGCCCCACCGCGCTGCTCCGGCCGCCCGGCTGCAGCCCTGTGCTGGGGGGATCCCGCTCCGCCCTCAACACCTCCCCCCGCCCGCGGCCCGGCCGTGGCCCCGCTCCGCCCCACTCCGCTCCGTTCTGCGAGCCCATGGCGCCGCCTGGCGGCCTCATACCGTACTGCGCCACCCGCTGGTGGGAAAGCGGCACCCGCCGAGAGGAGAGGGAGGCCTCGAGAAGGCACAGAGGGCGCTGCCTCCCTGCCCGGCTTGCGGGGCTCTTGCTTTGCTCTGGCAGTGACAAAGGGAAGGGCTAAGCCCCTTCAGACCCTGTAGGAACTGCACCCGATATGTCCAGATGGTAACTTATTTAAGAATCACATAGAATGGTTCAGCAACGACTTTAAAATCATGTTTCCGACCCCCCTGCCTGTGCTGTTTATTTTTTCCTTTCCCTGCTGGCTGGAATCTTAAGTGTTGCATCAAATAATGGCAGGACCTTGTGCAGGAATCATTGGAAGCTGGTACTCTCATGCTGCCACTCCAGCCCCACAGACAGTACAGCCTGGCACTTGGTGTCAGGAGGGAGGGAAGGAGGAGGCCTGCACCAGCCCTACCTGCTAAATCCCAAATCCTTCCACAGAACAGCTTAGAGAATGTTTTGTTTAAGACTCGATATTTAGGTGCTGATATGCAGTTAAAACACACATTTTATCATGGGGGGGGGTGGGGTGGGGGAAAATCTAGAATTAAAACTGATGGTGAAACCTTATCTTCAGGGTAGCTATTATTTAATTTTGTGCTCCAGCTGAAAAATCCTGAACACATTCCAACTGTCCTATTTTGAAACAAGAGAATGATGGAAGGGAAAAACAACAAAGAAAAAGCTGAGCTATACTTAGCCACTCTCCACATGCATTCCTAGGGCAATACCCTGTAGTTTAAGTGCAGTGGGGAACTTACAAAACTTCAGAGGAATAATTTAGACTTGAATCTTGACTAGTAATGAGTACTCTGTAGCAACACAGCTGAGTATTTGTCTCATGCCTAAGTTCACAAATAACTCTGTTCTGGGTCAACTAAATATCCTAAGTCTGGCTCTTGGTGCCTCTAGTCTTACATGTGTATATGAAGAATATTATAGTCCTTGTAAGCATTGTGTTTGCTCTGTAATTACTGAATGCAAGAAGAGTACATTGTTACTGTTGTGGCTATAATTATTTTTGAAGGCACATAGAGAAAGTACTTCCCCAATGAATTGGCATCTTCATGCTTTAATTGGCAAATGTGCATCCAAAAGCGTATGGGCACTATGCTACTCTGTGAGCATAAACAAAGTGTTTGTGCTCTTCTGTTCTTTTCAGATTAAAGTTGCTGTTTTCCCCAGCAATAGGGTGCCAGAGTTCAAAGCAGCCAGTAAACACCCTGCAGTTGTTGGGCATCATAGCAGGGCTGGGCTCCTGGTGGCTGCATTTCATGTTTATACCTGATCACAGCAGCCTTCTTCAAATATCCATTATATGGAAGAAACACAGCCATTGCGGGTAGATGAAGAACTCTGTAGACTGATGTACTCTTTCATCCTGTTTGAATACTAGAGAAATGGTAACAACAAAAAAGGGTGCTACTAAGAGAACCTGTATCTTGCTACATGGCATAAACCTGTGTCATTGCTCAGTACTGTTAATCTTTTCAGATGCTCTGCTTGACAAATCACAACTGGAAACTAGTATCAGACTCCAGTGACTGTGCTTTTGTGGTACTAGCAATGCAGAAGGATTTGCAACGAAAAAACCAGCTTCTGTCTTACTTGTTCTATGGGCCAAAGGCAAGAAAAGATCCCCCTGTGCTGCTGGTTAAAAACCTCAGGGGGGATGCAGTTCCAAATGCCTATTCATGAGGCATAGCTAATGACATTCTGGTATGACTTTCTCTGTCCCTCTTTTTTCCTCTAAAAAGTTCTCAAAGTCTATTGTGTGTTTTGGATGTAGAATAGGAAAACATATGAAACAATTCATGGCTTGGTGGCAATCATTTTCTTTTCTCTGTGTGTAAATGCCGAGTGTTCTCCTTCAGCTGCAATGTCTCTGAGATCTCTGTGCTCCTTGAGCCAAGATTATGATTGTTCTTTTTTCATGCTTGATCTTTTTCTTCATTCAAAATGTATGTCCACAGTGCGGGAACAGTGCCATGCCACCCCCTCTTAGTGGCTTCTATTTTTGACTGTGAAGCTATTCACTTAAAAGGACTTAATTACTCCTTATGTTTAACCATCACCTTCAATAAGGCTTGGGATGGTCACTAGATCCAAACCCTGCTTGATGTTGGCCACTAGGATCTACTGCAGTAATGTTTGTGATGGAATCTAAGAGTTGGAGTAATAAATAAGGTCCTGTGTTGGTAGAGAATGTGTGTCCAAAGACTGTCCTTACCCCAGGGATTTGTAAGTTCAGCATAATAGATGAAAATGTAAGCAGTCACAGATGGGAGTAGATTTGTAAGTATGTGACTGTCGGATATTGCTTAGGCTTCAGTTTGTATGAAATTAGAAAGTGCAGAAACTTTTTGGGGTGCAATCTGCTGTATCTTTGACAGGGATTTTAATCAGGTTTATATGCCACTACTACAGTGAAATGTATTTGAATGTCTAAAACAGGAAAGCCAGGGAAATTTTACTAGGAGCATTTTGCAAATGATGTCTCTCACAGATGGTTCTCATGTGGAGAAGCCTTTAGTGTCGGTGTAGGTGAAAACAAGTGAATGTAGACATAGGCTGGATTTTGTGGTTTTGCAAATAGCTGGGAGGAGGAAACTCCTCTGGGTCCTACCTTGAAGGAAAGGCTATGGGGTAAAGAATGAAACCCCCAGCACAATCACTTCAGTGGTGAGACATGGGCCAGCATTTACCTTGGGACGATGTCTGGATTTAATGAGCATGTGGCCTGAGTACATTTGAAAAGCCATAGGATTTTGCCTTCTTGTTCAGGCTGAATGCTCACGAAAGTCACGGGTGAGTCATCGCACTGACTGCCACCACCGAGAAATAGGTGCCGGAGTGCGACCTGTGCCCTGAGGTGCCGCACAACCTCCTGGGGAGTTTGCACTGCCGAAGACCTGAGATGGATTTCAAAGTACGCTTTTGTGCCTTTATGAAGTGCAGCAGAGCCCCATGCCCACGAGAGGGAGTGGTTGGATTACTTTACACAGGGTTGATTTTTATCCGGCAAGGACAAATCTCTTGCACACGCGAAAGCAAAATTCTGCTGTCGTCAGCCCAGCTAAATATGCTGTCAACAATTTGAATGAGAGCAACAACAAGAATTTTAATGCTTTAGAGAAGGCTCCACGTTGCATTGTGTTGAGTTTCAGCTTGTATCTGGTCTTACATAATCAGTGCATGGGTCCAGAGCAGTGCAAATTGTTTCTAAATATACAAACTGCAAATAGAGATTGCTCCTTAAAAAAGAAAGGAAGAAAAGGAAATGCAAACCTTGAAGTGGATGGAATTGTTACATCCATCATCCTTCACCTCCAAGGCACGCCTGACTGATCAGCATGAGAAGCAAATGTGTCAAAGCTGTCTTCTGTTGGCAGACAGCCCTCCTGTTGCTGTCCCAACACCTTTTCTTCATCATTCAGCTGGGCTGGTCATGCAGCAGAAGCAGGTCACTGCATTGCTGAGTCCTACAGTGCCAGCACTCTGATTTAAGAGCATGAGAGAGTGCATGCTTGGCAGCCCTCACACCACCAAAGTGGCCTCTGAACCACATGGGGAAGCTATGCAGAGGTGGATCTGAGCATGCACTGCTATTGCGGTAGGTCCCAAGGCCCAACCATGGCTTTGGTGGCTCTCTTTTTCCATACTGCTCAATAGCACGGGGTTTAGGCACGAAAAAGATGTGTCAGGGAGAAGCAGTGATGGGTGAAAGCAGGTGAGCCGTAGGAAAAGTAATGCTACAGAGAGGATATCAGACATGGGAACAGAGTGACCTGTCTCTGAGGACCAGATCTAGAGTCTGTCCTCATGCCTTTCCTCACCCTCAAGTGCTGGGCTGGCTGCCACTATTTCAGCTGTGATGGAACAGAGTGGGAGGAAGAATATTCCATTACCTTACTCTGATCTCTTCTTGTTCTTGCATGGGCTTTGTAAGCTTGCCAGCAGAATACAGAAAGAGACCAGTTTCCTCACAGAAGATGTTGAAATCTTTCAAATGGAGCAATATTCTGATAAAGACTGAAGTACAGCATTTATGAGGGGTTTTACTTGCCACTCAACATTTTTTTACTGTCTTTACCTGGCTGTTTCTCAGATTGTGAGTGACAATTTCTTTAGAAGGCATAGGACAGGCATGAGAAGATCTCATCTTCAGGGTCTGTGGTTGCAGGGTGTTGTTATGTTGTACCTGGTTTTGATAGTGTTGGGACAAAGTACTGAAAAAGCAGTCTTACCGCAAAAGATAAGTTTATGGGGAAAGATGCCACAGCTGATGCAGCACAATGCAGGTGGTTGCTCCCTGGAAGGTGAGGTGCCCCCACAGCCCTGGAAGTAGTTCAGAAGTCGGGGGGAACTGTGTGCCTCTGGAGCCCGAGGGTTCAGATATGTGGCAACAGCCAAGCTTGGCCTTTGACCCAGACCTTTCTTTTGAGAGTCATGCACATGTATGTAGGATGTAACATGGCATACACAGAACTAATAACTAGTGTTTCCAGTGAAAAATTTTTGCAAGTTGATGAGATGGGAAGGTACATGCCTTGGAAGTCTTATAGCATCACTGAACAAGTGTTCCTAAGCTGTAACTCTTGCAGCTCATAAAACACTGAATCAGTGAGATCACTGTCCTGTCCTGCTTACAGCAAGAAACTAAAAACGGTATAGACGTTCTTCAACTCATTATTAGCTGCTCTTACAGCGTTGACCATGTTTATACTAAAAATAAGTAACAACTTGTAGTAATAATAAACAAGCATATAGTGTAATTTATGTGAGAAGGTTTCATTCCAAGCATCAGTAAGTTGCCTACAGAGGAATTTGATTTGGTAGCATTCCTTCCTCTTCAGGGAATCTCTCTTTAAGGTGTTTGTCATAAACTAACTTATTCTCTTCTAAAACTTGTAAAATCACTTCAAAACTTGTTCTGAGACTTTTGTGTGCAATTAGCTTAGTCATGTTAAGAAGGGTGCAGTACCAGAACAGTAGCGATTGCTAAGTTTATTTCAAATGGTCTTGCAACCACTATTGAAGACATTGTGCCTTGGTTAAAAAAATCCTAAAATAACCGCAACCCACAAGCATGCAATTTCCTTCCCCCCCTCCCCCCTTTTCTGTGTGTATTTATGTTTAACTCAGGGCAAGAATTTTATAATATTTAAAGGAAAAAATAGAAATAAAAATGGCATGAATTCATGGAAGCATGGGTTTATATATAGGCATTCTCTGTAAATGAACCAAACATTCTGTACTCTAGGTAGAACAACCTTTCTAGTGTGCTCATATGCATTTCTGTCCCTTCCATGTGCCCCCACTTGTCTTACCTCTTTTGTATATGAACTGAATGTATCGTACCAGGTTTCTGTTGGAACTGTGTGTGCCTGATGCATAAAGCATGGCACGGAACAGCAAGGTTTTCCCCACCATCTGCATTATGTTACAAACCATTCAAGCTTTGTTCTCATGGTTGTCACCATTCCACCAGACTCTTTTGGTGTTTGTATAGCCTTATACAGTATATTGCACTTACTGTACCTGTATAGTATCTTGTCTGTATACTGTATGCACATAAATATGTATATTCACCCATGTATGTATGTATAGTATGTTTATATATCTCTGTATATGTACGTGTGTTTGTTCATAGTCTCTCACTAGAAATGTGTGGCTATTCATAAACATTATGTGTATGCCAATTATAAAAAGGTATGAATGCCAGCACCCACTTTTGATAACCTACTTTTTTCCCCATTTTGTCTTGTTAAACAATGAAAATAAAAATGTCATGTATTTTAAATGAGAACTTTAAAAGATTATTATTTTGACTAATTTTAAGGTTTCCAGTTCTTCAGAATGATGATTTGAACAGATCCAAAATTGCAAAGATACTTGTTTCTCATGGCAGTTTTCTGTGGTTGAAAGATTGAAAAATGTTTGGGAACAGCTCTCACTCTATAGTTTTGGTTCTATGTGCCTTATGCTGGTCAAGCTCCTAGGTATAGAAATGCCCATAACCAGCTGGACTCCTGTGCTGCAAATCCTGACTGTTCACAAGTAGGACTGGCAATAAATCAAGGGTGAGATATATCTATGTCTTGCATGTATAAATACTGGAATTAGAAGGGCCTTAGGTTGTAAAGAAAAGTTTCTCCAGTGCAGGTGAGCCTTAGGAAAGGGTGGAGATATCATACCTTATAAATCCATTTTATGGGAACACTGTGGACACTTATTTGTCAGAGCTCTTCTGCTTTGCATTCCACAGGAACATATAATTGCCAACTGATTAGGCATTTATTAAAACAGTCATTTATTAGTCCTCTGTAAAATTATTCTTAATCAGCACACAACTCGTATGTAGGCCTTGAGGCAGCAAAGCACTGGCTTATCTTAAATAGCAAAATATCCCTGTAAATCAAGGGCATGATTGATCCATATTTTTCAGTTGGGCACATGTTTGTTACTCAGTGAATTGGAGCTTCAATGATAATCATGTGTGTTTCTCTATGAGACCTATGAGTGATAAATTTGCTTCCTTTACAGTTAGTATTATCATTGTGCTAACTTGTCCAGCTGGACTGGTGTCAGTGTGTAGTAAGTTACTGCAGCAGAGTGGCAGCAGCTACTCAGGAAAATCTCAGAAGACAGATCTTCATGCAGGAAATACTAAGGAACTTGTAGGATGACAGAGCCACTGCTAGGAAGAGCTTTCATTCCAGCTAAGATTGCAGAATAGAAAATCCTCTTCAATGTTTAATTTAAAGATGCAGGGTTAAATTCTGACTTCACTCCTGTCAATGGCAAATTCCCAGTTCACTCATAAGCTATAACTGAAATGTCCAAGGAATGCTTTTCCTCAACAAAAAATAAGATGGGGAAAAGACACATTCCACTAATGGACCTCGGTGTTTATGGGCCTGATCTGAAGCCTTTGCAAGTCAGTGGCAATGAGTGGACACTTGGGTTTTCTTGATCCATCTCTTTTTTTAAAGTTTGCAAAAGCACATGTACTATCTGGGGTTTGTAATCACAATTGTATAATTTACAATGGGAAAGAATAAAAATGAGAAAAGACACAGCAATATCAAATTTTAATTTAATATTGGTCAGATCATGGTTCTTGCCTGATTTTTGTGACAAATGCTAAAACACAAACATAATCAAACAGTGCTCTTTTGCTGGTTGATGGTTTGTTTGCTTACATTAAGGTGATGTGTGTATATAGGTTAACACAGATCTTAACACTTTGTTCACTATGTATTGTCATTAGCTGTTCCTTTTAAGATGAATAGTTAAATTTCCTCCTTGCTCTAGAGATCTAAGTTGAGTTTGCCCACTCACTCCCTGTGGGGGAGCCTGCAAGACAAGCCCTATTTCAGCAGACCTGTGCTTGTCATTTAGTGTGTTACAGCCTTCTCAATGAGTTAATGCCAATTCAGTGTCACAGACTGTATCAGCCAATGCCATTCTTTTGGAATTGCCTTCTAAACAGAAAAGCAGAAACAAGGTGCAGGGAACCGCTGCACCCAGTAAATGCCATTTTCTCAAACACACGGATGCCAGTATTAGTTTCTTTCCTGTATCTCAGCTATTCAGCGTGTCTATATTAGATCTGGGTACTATATTGTTTAGCAATTCCTGATATAAATGAAATTGCATGATGTTGCTGTGAGGGTAGAGCAGATGCGGTATCTCATACTAAGGCAGGCTCTTACATGTTTGGATTACTTAAAAACTGTCAATATAGTTTCTACCTCTAGTAACTGTTAATTAAGCTGCATTTTAATTTGGAGTTAGAAATTAATCGTAAATGGAGATCTCTGTCAATCGTGGGTTTATGCATCCTTAAAAAGAAAGTTGTGACCACCTACAGTAATGTGATCATCTCTGTACATTCAGTGTTGTTTTCAGTCATGTTTTGCTAAATGTCCCCCCACATAATCAGTAGAATAATTAATTCTAAGAAAGTTCTCATTGACTGAATTTACGATCAGAAAAAGAGAAATGTAAGGATATATTTCAAAATTTCTCAAAGCAACTTCACAGTTTGTACCAGAGATATTTATGTATTTAGATCACCTAATACAAAACAAGTGGAAATGAAGGCATTGGTAGTCTCAGTGATGAAATTGATAATTTTATCTTTTTTAATGTTAAAATTATTTTTTGTGACCGTTTTATTGAATATGCTAAAGAAACACAGACTCAGGGGCTTTGCTGGCAAACTAGTGTGGTGAGGTTCTTCATTCATCCCAGCAATAAAGGTTAGTTAAATCTTGAGTTGTAATACTAACTTCAATAGAAAGGGTGCTGAAGCTCATGTGTGTGTTTTTAGCTTTAGGAAAAATGAGGTCCAATAAAATTGGAAAACTAATGGAGTTTGTGGTGTCCCCACATCACATTTTTGTGATTTTAGGATTGGCCTTAATGTCCACTTTCTCACAGTTCTTAGTTCTTCCAAAGTCTTGGTTCAACTCATTTTCATTCTTGCATATTCAGTTTCTGGGTCCTTCCTGGCCTCTGGTGGGTGACCACAAGCAATATCTAGACCATGCATCCTGCTGCACTCAGCTGCCTTGTACATATGAGCTTTCGCAGTCTGCAGGGCCTGGATTCAGAGGAGGAAAGGATCTTGCCCAGCAGCAGCTCTTAGTGTTCCATGCATCTCTTAACTTAAAGGGGGGCAGGCTGTTCATCTCAGTATAGGATTTGAGATCTGACAGGTTTTCAAACCTACCATGATTTGGAGTAAAAAGCACTAATCACAGATGTGTTCTATTGTAGATGTGGTTACTCTGTCGTAGTCAGGGCCAGCTGTAGTGGTCATTGAGATCCCTGACACAAATTGTCCTGCTGTTTTAAGCCTGGTCCATGAGCACTTAAGGCACACAAGCAACAGAGCAGAACCTCCAGCAAGCAAAAGAGGTGGAGAGAAAGGGTTAGTAACCTCTCAAGGAAATCTAGGACATTAGAGCATTGCCCTGCAGGTGCTGTACTGCAAAATACAGTTCGCAGGAGATCTCTGCATCACTGAACTCCAGCAGAGTATTCTGTCCTTTGTTCCTCCTGTGATTGACCTAATATAATATTGAATTTTCCATTCTATTTTACAGTAAATGGCAGGATGTATCATGGCGGGTTGCCTGAGTTCTGCATTTATTGCTTAGCAAGGCATAGATTAAGCTTTGATTTTTCATGTGTGATCTCACTAGGAATGCACTTTGTGATGATCCACTGTGTAAATGAGATGCATGAGACAATTTTACACCATGTCCCTAATATGAGTTACTTTACAGGCTCTTATTTTAAGTGTGCTAGCACTTACAGGACGTGTTAACTAACAGTAGATCAAGTGGTACATTTCAGACAAGTTGGTGTTAAAAAAAGAAAAGCTTAGATGAGAAAAATACATGTTTCCAAATAAGAGAATAATGCAAGGTCAGGAAGGTCTATAGCTAGACTGATTGCCAGTTTGAAAATGGAAATCGGGATGGTGAATTTTATCATTTCAAGTTTGCATTATTGATAGCATCAGCAATAGTCCAGGGGTTACTGGAAAACTCAGGCATAGGAGTATGTACAGGGTTGGTTCTGTACAAAGTAACTGTGACATTTAGTAATTGGAAGCAATGAATCATGAAACTACAAGTCTGGAATCAGAGGTGCTGAAGGTTTACTAAGCATTTGCTAATATAATTTTAGGAGAAGTATTAATTGCTCATAATCTTAAATCTTCAAGAATTCCTGGAGTTGCAAAGATTCTTGTCAGTCATAAGTGGTGGATTAGTCAGGCCATAGAGCACAAGACAATGTGGTAAGTCCTCTAGTACAGCCTGTGTTTGAAAAAGGTGTCCAGAGTTTACTTACAATACTGCATCATGTTACTACGTTAAGTGGTAGAGCAGTTTTACAGGGACTCTTGTTCATTTTTTCCTATAGTATGTAAGAAAACATATTTCCAAAAGTTTAGAAATGTAGAATATCGTAAATCAAAACATTAAATACAGCAATTCAAACTTTACAATAGCCCTAAAATGCAATGAATATACAGGTTCAGAAGTTGGAATAGTAAGTGTCAGTGAATTTTTTTGATTATAAACATACAGGGTAAGATTACAAATTACTCCTTCCCACTCAACTATTTTGTCAGAATTAAGAACAATGTGCTGGAGGAGTTTTTTTCTGAGTGCTTAAAGGGAAAACAAGATGTTGCTCTTGTCCTTTGCAATGAAGAATTTGTGAAAGGCCAGAAAGGGTAGTTTGTGAGCGCTTAGCACCTTGCGTGTGCTTGTGATGCAAGTACGTGTATGCACAAGATCATTCTAATGCGGTTGCTGGCACCATGGGACACCTAGAGAGCACCTCAGGCACTTCTTGGGAATGATTTGCAGTTGCATTATCTGGTGTCCTCAGGGAACATTACCATGCACTGCAAATTGCACAGACAGTGTCTGCTTTCACAGCTCACATTGCACATCCTGCGTGTTCCTGAACACACAGTTCCTGTTAATCACTTTTGTATTAATAATCAATTGTTGTTTTGAATTTACCAGTAACAGGAGAACAGGTTAGCAGTACAAAGCTACATGAATGACTGTCACGTTTGTCGTGAGCCAAATTGCGCTTTTTCATGTCAATATTATTCCAGAGTACCTCTGTCACAGGGCAAGAAACGACTGCAGATTTAGCCTGTAGTTCTACCCTCACCAGCTTTTACAGCCATTGAAGGTAACAACATTCCACTGCAGTGCAATTGTTACAGCTGACGGTTAGCAAAAGAAATGTCCAGCATAATTTTCCAAGTGCTCTTCTGAAGGGTTTTTAATTCATTTGAGATTTTTTTTTTACTGTTTGTTTAACAAACTGTAGTCAAATTCTCGGACCTGTGAAGTCAGCCGGTATGTTCCTGTTGGCTTCAAACGGGTGAGGATCTCACTGCTCAGATTTTGTGAAACCTCATTCTGGCTCAACTCCAGCCTTGGACAACTCCCATTTTGGGAATGTGTGCTAAAGAGGACCTCCACATCAAGCTAAGAGTATCAGACAGCAGATCATGAACTGTTGCTACTTAACATAGCCCTCCACTACTTGCACCCCTGGTACATGACTGCCTTCTAGGAGCGGCATTTCCCACCCTCCTGAGTGGAATTACCCAGCCAGATGGCTGGGACCCATCTGCACCAGAGAAAGTGCCGTCACGAGTTTCAGTGGGAAAGAGAGTTTGGAAACTCCTGTCTGAGAACAGGCAAGAGGGAGGGAGTACCTTTTCCTTCCAGAGGATGGTAAGTGGGTTTCAGAAAGCCTTTCTTCTTCATTCGCTGTAGCCTGCCAAAACAAACCAGCATGCTTGGCTCCACTGAATAATGTGTAGCATTGCACACAGATTGCACTGTTAGAGATTACTTTCTTTACAGATCCAGGAGACATTTCTAATTATTTCCTCCAAATGTTACCGATATTTTTTATTTCTATATTTTGCGTTGATTTCAGATCACTTTGTTATAGCCTCACATCAGCTGTTAGGCTTTCATTCTATCTGATATGCAGTTACCACAAAGAAAAGAGTATTTGTAGATGACATCCCCGATCACATATGTGTGATATGATTTTCCCTGTCCTTCCTGTAAATGAAGAGTTAGACCCCCTGCCCATCCAGCAGAAGAGGGAGATGCTCACAAGAGCCAGAAGAGATTATCCTCTTCCTCAGCCCATAACCTCTGCAATTTCAGCCCAGTGAAAGTGGGAGCCTATAGTACTAGGAAAATATTAGGAAGCAGCACTGAATTGTGGGGCTCTTACTGCCCAGAGCTTCCAATTCTACCTCAAACAAATCAGCAGCATTGAAAATAGGCAAACCAAGAACTTACCAGCCTACATGTCATGAGGAAAAAGATGTGAATGGGATATGGTGTTGTCTAAAGCCCTTATGTAGATCTTAGTGGAAAATATTGTTTATATCATTAAGAGTTTATATAGCACAAACAAACCCCCCCCCTCACAGAATTGTCCAGAGAATGAAATACCACGTGGTCAATTTAAATGTTAGAAAAGCTTCCTCAAAAATTAATGGAAATGAGAAACATTTTTTAGCTTTGTGGCTAGTAATAGAACTGCCTATAATATTTCAAATATATCTTCTTTACAGCATTTATATCCCCACATATTTTCACATGCACTTGTGTGAAAAATTACAGTACACGTTTCAATGATCAAGTTCCTGAAATGCCTCTCAGCACTGGGAATTAGCATGACTTTGCCCTACCTAGGCTTCACCCTTGTGGCCTGACTTTGGAGGAGCAGAATCACTCCTAGCATTTGTGTTTCTCTCGTCCCTGTACAGGCAGGAGCTCGGGGCACCTACCTGCCCACTGCATGGGGCTCGTGATAGTGGTTTCGCAGGGCTTGGTTTGAGACCAGGGGATATGAGTGAGACTTATGTAGCACATACATCTAGCCTCATGTCCTGTCCTTTAAGAACAATTGAACTGTAGGTGTTCTGCCTGTCAAACCTCTGCTCCAAGAGAGTTATGTGATCTAGGTTAGAGCATTATCTATCTATGTATTTATGTAGATATTTATGTCACACATGAACAGGTAAATATCACATCTAAGAAAGAGAGTCCCCGGCCAGCGCTGAGGATTTTTCACTCTATATTTTCACTCCAGCCCCCAGATTTTTCTTTTCACACCCCTCATGTTTTTCATTTGGAAAGACTGTGCTATGTAGGATCATTTGGTTTGTATATAACTAACAGGTATTGTTGCATGTTTTTCAGTGGCATGCATGTGTTCAGTACACAGACCTGCAGTTTGCCTGGTGCTGCTATCATGAAGGTCCATTTTCTGAAGGGCCAGGAATTTTGCCTCATATTGTGAATATTCACCACCAAAAAGATTGTTTCCTACCCCTGGTGACTACAGCTAGCAGATGGACAGTAGCTGTATCTGTCAGTAGCTGCTTAATGGTATTACCGGAGAGTATTTTTGTGTCTCTTTTTCCATCTGTAACTATTACTCTCTTTGCCAGACCAAACTATCTTGCTTAGTGAAGAACAGGGAAAGAACTATGTTAAATTACATTCATTTTGCTTCCTTTAAACACCCATATTTTGAGCCCTTTTGTGAATTAGCTGGTGCAGGCTGCCATGGCTCCAGTGCGGATTGGAGATGCACTGGCATTGTTCCACAGACAGTGCTGGGGGTGCTCAGGGCCAGGGCAGAGCCTGTAGAGAAGACAGAAATAATCTGCTGTGACACCAGGGGGTTTCTGGCAGCATGAGTCATTGACTGTTCCCCAAAGCCTATTTTGAGTTTTCCTTGGGATTCTGAGATTTTTTCCAGTAAATTCAGATGGATACAGTGTGCACTGACTTCTGGATCCATTTCCTGACCTCTAAAAATAGTTAAACTGTAGATGTTCCTTCTGTCAAACCTCTGCTCCAAGAGAATTCTGTGATCTGGCTTAAAGACATTATCTACCTGTTATCTATTTGTAAACCATCAGGACTGCTGTTTTATCTTTCTGGAATAACTCGAGTCCTGTTAGGTAAGAAGAAATTAAGGCAGGCCCACAGCTACTGAAGTCACCTACACACAAAAATATACTGGTTGCACTTTCCAGAGCAGGGAGATAGTATGTCTAGTTTGTTGCTCAGATCTTCACAAAGCATTAAAGCACTCACCGAAAGTGATCTTCCTCTACTTAGAAAGGTTTTCTTAGACAAAACATTTTCCACTGTTTTGAGGAAATGTGAAGTTGTTGTTTTTTCTTAGTTCTAAGATGGTTTTGTAATATTACTTCTTGTTCCACAGCACTGCAAATACAGAACCTGAGAGTATGTAACAGATCTTAAGAAAATTTACTTTTGATGTTTTTGGAGTAAAAATCCTAGAAAAATAAGGGCAGATTATAAAATAAGGTGGCAATATAGATTGGTTTCTTCTAAGGCCTTCAAGAAAGCTGGTGATTAAAAGTGTATAGGGGGATTCAGTTTTGCATAGTGGAAGAAGTTTCTTACCTCCTAAGTTTGGGTCAAGCATTTGCTTTAAAGAAGATTTAAAAAAAAAACAAACAACAAGCCCTAGAACATAATGAATAATCAAAGGGTTTATGTGTTTACCAGAACCTTGTAAGACATCCTTATTTACATGTATGCTCAGTACTGTTCAGGTGAGAGAATTTATCCAACCACTCTACGTTCCTGTATGGTTTCTATGCACCAAGTTATCACACAGCTTTTGCTACCTGCTTAGGAGTAAGGGTTTGAGCTTACCCCCAGCACCTCCTAGTGAATGTCCAAACTTCCGGACCTTTGTCTGGTGTTTTCCTTCACTTTCTTGCTCTGCCTGATTTTGAAGGAAAAACAAGCAAAATCTTCCTCATGCCCCAGATAATTTAATGAGTAAAAATTCCATCAAAACAAAAATTGATGTAGAATCAGCAAATTTTATAATTCAGAGGAGCTTATGTGACACAGTACCTGATACACATCCTGGAATCTCCGGCGATCCCTCTATACATCATAACATTAGCTGCTGGCTCTTTCTTCACTTTTCAGAAAGAACAGGCTTTGAGCCAAGACTCTTTGGTCAAAAACAGCTTTGCTTCTCCTGCACTGTGTCTCCTTGACTGTTACCTCCAGCGCTGGTGCATTTCGTGCCTGTCTGCCTACCATCCACATCTGCAGCCAAGCTCTGAAATGCTGCAGTACTGTTCCACATGTTCTGTGGGAATTTCTTTCAGGAGCAGAAGAGCTATATAGCTGTATGATGTTATGAATGCTCTACTTTTTTCTGTAAATTAAGCCATCATTTTTTGTGCCTTTCAAACTGAACAAATCCCTTGTTATGATATAGCACGGATATTAACAACCTCGTGCATGACCAGAGGAACAGGCTGAAGCCAGAAAGGAGAGAGAATATAAAAAAAATAGCAATGAAACTAAGTGTGAGCACCATCAATTTAGTCACAAGAAGGATTAGGCCTAAATCCACAGTGTTAAACACATTAGCTTTAAACACCTCAGTAGCCCTACTAATGAAGTCATTAAGGGTTACTGATGTGATTAGACAGCTGGTTGACTGCTGCCTCATGAGCCTTAGCACCTGTAATTTCTCTAGGACACACTGAAAATTTAGTTAATGCTTTTTGGGATTTTGTATTAGCAACATCGTTATTGTCATCTCTGTAGTTCATTCATCTACAAGCTGGTGATTTCCTCTTACGTCTGTCTTGCACATTCAAGAGGCGTACACCCTTGTTCAGTGTATTTTTAGTTTGTTGCACATTAACACTGGAACTGGGCAAACCACCCAGTAAAATACTTTAACATTTATTCTCACTTTTCAGCAAATTTTCCCCAAGCCTTTCAGTATCATGTGTGTTCACTTAGTCTATTTTAGCAAATGATTTCACACATACAAGTTCTGCACGTTCATGCAGCACATACCATTACCTGAATGCAGTTACAGCAGAGGAATGTACCATGTGGACAGTACACCTAAGATACTGATGTGAAAGAGTTAACAAAAAAAACCATTAAAAAAATAACAAGTGGTCTTGAAAATCATTGTCTGGGAGAGTGGAAACCCTTTCCATAATACTTGAATCACTAACTGCAATACAATGTGGTGGCCAGTATAAAAAAAAGGCTTCAGGAGCTGCCTACACTTGGGTTTATTTTAGGGGCTGTTTTGCAGGGGATGGTGGAGTGTCCGTGTAACTGATACATTCTGCAACACTATTTCTATCTTTGGGACGTTGCAAAAATCCCATGAAGGAGATTAGCTACCAGAAGACACTGTGTTGGCAGCGGCACTGAGTGTAGTACAGAGGCAAGAGTGGGGTGATGTGGATGTAACACCCCCAGGGTGACTGTCGTACGTGCTGTGTGATGCTTGTGATGCATGGTGATGAGCACAAAGTGTGCTGTAAGGATTTGCTATTGGCACATACTCTGTTTACTTACATGATGAGTTATGAAAGAGAAGGTATTTCTCAATGCCTAGAAGAGAAACCCTTACTCAAGCACTATTGTCATCAATTCCAGCCCAGAAGCTGGTGTGCAGCTGTGTGTTGTGAATATTTTGTGTAGTGAATCGTGTGCGGACTGTGTCCCTGTCCTGCCCCACATAGGAGGACCCAGCCAAAATGAAGACACTGCTGCGTAAGTACTAACCTGTCGCTGATGAGCAGAGTGGCAGGGAGTCGAATCTGCTTCAGGCAGAGCCTCATCCTATGACCTGAAGTCAAGCCAGGGGTGGGGAGGAATATCTCTGGTTCAGTCGGTGAGTTTTGGACCAGGCCTGGTTACCCAAGGAGAGGAACCTCGCAGCCATGGAAGATGACATGCCTCGTACCTGCCTGCACCACAGTAAGATAGCTCCTGAAATGAAAAATCAGGGTGTGATTAGGAAGAGCAGGCACAGCAGGCTTCCAGAAGACTTTTAGCTTAGACCTTAATGAGGACATATTACCAATACATTACCTGTGTATTTCTAAATCATAGAATTACAGAATCACAGAATCATAGAATCACAGAATGGTTGGGGTTGGAAGGGACCTTAAAGATCATCTAGTTCTAACCCAACTGCCATAAGCAAGGACACCTTCCACTAGAGCAGGTTGTTTAAAGCCCATTAAATTCCTAAGAGTATTCAAGAACAAAATTCATATTGTGGTTTAGACTTGTTTTACTCGAAGTACTAACATATAAAGTAAGAGGGTTTTGCTTCAGTATAAAGAAAGTAATTCTATCTGAGATTTATTTATCCTGTGTCACCCCTTAAAATGTTTTTTACAGAGATACTTGAAAAAATATGCATATGTCTGTATTCTATTTATTTTTCTGAGTACATAATTTATTGTCAGTTTTTCTGGTGGGCTTGCTCACATTTATTCCTTTTTCTTTGCTTCCTGCTATGAAACTGAACATGTCCTCTATCTATTTATCAATAAATTCTGAATAAGCTTCAAGCTGGCTACAAAAACTGCCAAAATCAATGAAAGATTCTATGCTGGCTTCTAAGAAAACTAGTCCCCAGTTCTAGGAACCTGGTGTGTGTCCATGCTTGGCATTCTAAGATTTGTGAACGAAAGGCATATGCATTATTAAATGTACTCAAACACTCTTAATAAACATACATTTCCTTCCTGAATCACAAAATGCTTTCAAAGTATTACATGTGCATTTTCATGACAAGATCAGTGATGTACTTGGGCAGCCCCGGTGAATGTATGGCATGCGTTTACTTACACATAAATCCTTAATTTACGACTAATGTGGAAAATAAATGTTGGGAGACTCAAGACATCACTTCAAATTTGCAAAGTAAGTGTTGAAAGGAAGTTTTCTGCTTTGCAGGTACACAGTGTGACGTCCAAACACAAAGAGCCCTTTCAGGATAGTTTAGTATTAGCAATTTTGGTTCCAATCAAAAGCTTTTGAAGGCATACACATTTTCAGTCATGTGAGCACCCCAGTGAACTCAAATGAAGCCACATTCTTAGGCTTCAGGAGGGCTGTGACATATACTTGCATGTAAATACTCACATGTACTTACAACTAAACATATTCTAACCTCCTTTTTTGGATCAGGATCATGTTTTCAAGTACTCTAGATGCAAGAAAACAAGGTGTTTCTAAACTCTTGGTGACTTCTAGTTAATGAAATGTCACCACAGGACAGGATAGGCTAATCCATATAATTTGCATGGAGTTCATTAAATCATTTAAAAAAAATTAAACACAGGGTTATATTTAGCTTGATACTCAGAAGTGTTAACACCATACTTTTAATGTGACAGATTGGATTTGGAAAGCAATATAAAACAAGGGGCTCATCATATAGAATTTTTTATTTCCACAGCTTAAGGACGATGTTAAGACCCATGTGCATTTTTAAGATCTATTCCATCATTTAACATCCATCCAGTGCTACTTAGCTTTCAGTGCCCTGGAGAAGTTAGAAAGGGGACCTTTTATTACCCATTTTTTTCATAAAGTAGAAGTTAGAAATGAAAACTGACTTTGTTTCTGTTATTGGCATAAAGATCTTTTTGTTCATCAAACAAATTAGTGTTTTAAATAAGAGTAATGTTAACTTTGCAAAAAAAGCAACATATTCAGTTTATGAACAATTAGTTATTTGTATGCTTTCTTTCTTCTTTTATTCCCCCTTATTTTCTTTCTCACCCCTTCCCTCCCACCCTGTAGGTGACGTGTATGCAGTGGTTGCAAGGGGACCATACAATGCTGGATATGATTGAGAAAAAACGTTGCCTCTGCAAAGAAATTAAAGCTCGACAGAAATCAGAAAAAGGACTCTGCAAACAGGACAGCATGCCTATTTTGCCGAGTTGGAAAAAGAATACTGGGACCAAGAAATACAGCCCACCTCCTTATTCCAAACAACAAACTGTTTTCTGGGACACTGCAATTTGACAGGCGTGTGGAGGATGTGTGCTCCACTGTGTTGCACCATGCACAGGTAGCCTGCTTTCTTAATAAGGCAAAGGCTCTAACCTAAGACTTACCTGCAGGTGGTGAACTTCCTAGGAAAAGCACCGATACAGTGCTCACCTGTCAATCAAGAGAGAGATTTAAGTTTCCAACTGGATTAAGGCATACATATTTATCCGGGATTTTTTTGGATCCAGATTATATCAAAATGTAAATATTTCACCAATATATTGAAACCACACAAACTGATACACTGTTTAAATATATATATAAATTCAAAAATTTATGAAGAATTTTACTATATAATGTTACTGTTATACTGTTTTATTACCTATTTTCTATGTGGTATTCTAATGTCCTCCCCTCTTCTGCTGCCACCATTTTATTTCTCTTACCTGCCTAGATTTGGCCTCTGTCTGTACAAAAGCATGTGGTTGTGTGTTTTGTTGAACAGGGCAATGTACAAAACAACTGGGTGCTAGGGCTGTAGAAGTTACCTAGAGTCGTACTTGTTAGATGTCCTTAGCTTTAGGGGGGGAGGGCTGGACAAAGGAGAGAGTTTTGGTGGGAAACAGCAAAACTGCAAACAATGCAAATAAAAGTGCTTAATGTGGATGGCCAAGTTGCATTTAAAATACTAATTATTCTGCATCAGTTTTCCCATAAAATTAATCTGATAAATTGCCCCTGGCTTTATGTGAATCAGTTACTAAAATTATTTGGCCAAGAAATGAAATTTTCTGCAGAAAAGCCTGCAACATAAACTCTTCCTTCGTTGTATTCAGCTGACTAGCAGAGACCATGGTTCACTGTGACTAAGCATCATACAGCCCGTGACGGAGAGACCCAGTCGCTTGGCAGGTTAAGGCAGTGGCACTGCAGCCACGGTTCCTGTGCACATTTGTCTTTGGTCCAGAAAATAAAGGCGACAATATCTGTTTACATATGTATCATTTTCAAATCCAGCAACACATCCTTACTTTAAGCTGTGTCAGATTTCCTTATATTATTTATAAAGGCTGGAATTCAGACCCCTTGAAAGCCAGTAGGGAAATCCCTCTTGATTTCATGTGGTTTTGAAGCAGAGGCCCATGTAACACGTTCTCCCGGTTATGCCATTTCTTCTTTCTGGCTGCTTCTGTAATTGGCTTGCAATCCTGTATTATGTTACACCCATTTTAACAGAATATTATGTCATGACCAAAGAATTATGACCTCCTGGTTTTAACGGGAGAAAGAGATGGCTTATACTGATTATGAGGGTGAAATCCAAGTGGTGAAATATCTTCTAAAAGGATCTGTTGAGAATGAGGAAAACTTGAACTTCTGTGGAGTAGGAGAAAACAAATCTATGGCATATATTTTGTATATTTAAATTTTTATCTATGTGTCTGAAGTTTGGTAGCACAAAAGTCCCTCTTTAAACAATCATATTAGTATTATATTCGCTGAGAAGAAAAGGTGTGTTGTTTGAAACTTCTTGTTATATTGGCTTTTCTTTGAAATTATATTGACAGCATTGCCACAGCTGTATTTGCTGATCAAAAAAAAACCAAAAATAACAAATTTTAGAAGGTTTTTGTAATCTATATTGCTAAAGTTTGAGTTTGAGTAATGTGTTATCAGTAGTAGTTTCTTTTCAGCCTCTGAAATAAATTTTTTAAATATTTTATAAGTAATTAACTAATGTATATTTTGATGTCCAAACTGAGATTTCTGTAAAAGATAAAGTGTGTGTTTATATGTGTGTATGTATATTAGCATTGTTGTATATGTATATATGCATATGTGTACACACATATATATGCATGTATCTCTCTATATATACTCATAGATGTGTGCATACGTATATACCCACATACATTAAATACTGGTGTGTGTTATGAATATACAGTGGCTGGAATGGGTATGCAATTGAAATGCAGATTTAAAGGGCCGTTCACAGCCAGAATGACAGAAGACATGAAAAACCCAGAGGCTGTGAGGGAATCTTTGAATACATGTTAAGTCCAAAAGACACCAACTGTATATTCTGCTTATTCTCTTTTTTCCTTAAAGAAAGAAAATGGCAGAAGAAAAACTCCAGAGATCTCGCAAAGTTCCAGAATCTACTGGAAAGAAGACGACTTGTTGGTTGTGAGAAATCTCTTGAGATAACAGGTTCATTATTCAGAAAGTGATTATGCTTTTGTCTTCCTTGTTATGTGGCAAGAGAAGAATTTTTCATAACTGTGTATGAAGTACTTAGCTCAACCCTTTCCCCCAACTGCACTAAGTCTCTGGTGACAAAACAAAAGCCAGTGTTCGGTCAGTCTTGATGCTCCTTCTCTGCACTGGTCTCTTCCTGGAGAGGTTACCTTAGAAACTCTACTACTGAAGCATCGATTTTGCAGTCCAGACCCGTGGATATACATGGGCTCTGCAGTGCCAGGCCCTTTGGGGGAAGGCAAAGGTTAGTGTAAACCGTTACATGTTTTAGAGTGTTTGTTCATATTGTGTCCTTCCCATAACAATACATAATAGGAATAATGATCAGGGAATTGAAGCATTCTTGTCC
Organism: Melopsittacus undulatus; assembly: GCF_012275295.1. Classification (NCBI taxonomy): domain Eukaryota; kingdom Metazoa; phylum Chordata; class Aves; order Psittaciformes; family Psittaculidae; genus Melopsittacus; species Melopsittacus undulatus. The sequence continues at coordinate 53,179,432 of NC_047532.1, read as the reverse complement.
TAAGCAGACTTGCTTGTACACTTTGCCCACCATAAAACCACTCCTTGTTTTGCTTTTAGTGCTCAAAACTGTTTATGTAGTCCTTCCTAAATAACTGCCCGTGTGCTTCCAGACCTCCATTGTATCCCATGGAAACAATGGCTTTCTGTTTTAAAGTGCGACAGTACATGAAAAAAAAAATAAAATAAAACTCAGCACTTACTTTCAAAGCACTTTAGAAATGTGAACTAAACTTCACGCTTGCGAGAATCATTTTACAGAGGAGGGAAGTGAGGCTCAGGTGGAGTAGTTTCCAAAGGTCACGGACAGATCCATGCCACCCTCCTGTCCCCTGACTGCTGGCCCATCCCATTGCTCGAGTAAAGGGTGCATCCTACTGCCGAGAGCATGCCATCAAAACGTTGTTAAACGTTTTCTGCATCACCTACTGTCTCAGCAGTTTCTGTGTCACAGGGTGAATGACAGTGCTTAGTTACGGTCATTAAAGCTGTAGTCTGTATAAATATGCAATCTGTATATACATACAGATCACATATATACACACACTTACGAAGACTGTATATATGAAATTGTTTGGTATGCACTTATTTTGCTTTAAACTCCTGAAGTTAAACATTATAGTGTAGCAATTTGTGTAAAGTGCACTGTGATTTCAAGAAAGCACAGTAAAGTCACAGGTCTTGTTATTCTTGCACTAAAAATGTGTTTACGTATATTAGCCAATGTATGTCTACTTTATTGCTCCTTTTGACAAATTAAAGCAAATGGTATAAAATGGTATGGGGTTTTTGGTTTGGGTTGTTTATTTTTAAGTGGACAATGGCACTATGTTTTTAAATGACAGGGTTTTTAAATAAAATGAAATCATTCTGTGTTCATTCCAATGTAATACATTTACCAATATCTTGAAATTGAATGTCACGTTGCTTTTTTTCATATTTCATTAGAAATTGTCAGGTATGTGCCTGAGATTGTGTAGGAGTAAGGAGTAGCTAGAGGCTAACTATAATCATATATTATTAGCCGTTTCTATATACACAGTATAAATACATATTAATTTTCTTTTCATTTTTGTACTTGATTTTTTTAGGTAAGATGTAATTAAATGTACTTTGATACTTCTGAAGTAATAAGATGTTGTTTGAAGATCAATTCTGCTTTCTTTAGTGCATTGACAATATTTTACAATAATTTAGTGCTTATTTATTTGTGCTCCAGTGTAATTATAATAAAAAGCAATAGTTTAAAATATTTGACTGCTCCTTTTCATTTATTTTTTTCAGTTTAAAGCTGGGTTACTCACTAGGGATTAGGCAGAAATTTCTGGGAAGAAAAGTCAAGTCATAGATGTATATTTATAACGTTCCCTAGGCACATTTTTAATTGCATCATTTGTGGGAGGAAATGAATTAATTCCTTTAGTAGGTTAGTATTTGCAAGTCATAGCTGGTTGTATCTAATGCCACGAGTGCCATCCTCAACTAAATCCTTAGGATAAGATTTCTCTAAAGAGCAGACAGAAATTTTTCTGTAAGTACCTGTCACAGTTTGGGATGAAAGATGGTCACTTTGAAGATCTCTCTGCAGAGACCTCTGTTTGCAGAACATCCACAAATGGGAAAGGGACCCATCATGCTCTCAGGAAAGCTATAAAAAAACGTTGCTTGAAAGTCACCATAATCTTCCTGTTTCCTGGTGGAAGCTTTACTCCCATTGATATGTCAAACCCAGTCCTTGCAGAGGAATTCCACACTAGGAGGAGGGGACAAGACAGGGGCTGTTGGGGAAGAAAAGGAAGTGTACAACCTTACAAATGATACTGATTTTCCCATGCTCAATTTTTAATCACGTTGTGATTTTTGTTGAAGTTCTGTAGCCTGGACTCTGTGATTGAGATCCTCCCTCTGATTTTTTTAAGAAGACATTTTGTAACTTAGAAAGGTTTCCAAGAACAGGTAAGCAAGTAGATAATAAAGGACCCAGTATGAAGCAGACATGTTCTTGCTATAGCACCGAAACCAAATTTCTCTCCCTTCATGGAAAAAGCTACCTCTACTAAACAAAATGGTGCTACCCATGTTTGTACAGCTCTGTGTGCAGAAGTGAACCACTGGGAATGTTTTGGTTGTCTTCTCCAGGGGGTAGTCTGAATCAGGCTGTGGATGACACCAAAAATGCTTTCCAAGTGCTTCCCTGCCCTGTGCTTTTCCTCAAGGCACAGTTTCTGTCTCCTCAGACAGGTCCCATGTAACAGCTGAAAAGCTTTGCCACCTCTTTATGCTCCTCTTCTTCCCCCAGCCCCTGGTATGGATGTTCAGAGTGACTTGTCCTCCAAGGCAAACTCCTGCCTTTCAGGCTCCATGTTCCACAGGAAAATGCTGTGGGGATGACTACGAATTAACTGAACAAGGTTTTACAGGGATTTCTCCAGACCTTAAAGAGGAAAAGAGAAGCTGTCAGATTAAGAGTCAGAGTGTTGTCCATACTCTTCTGTGGGACAGTTCATGAAGTCCTGTGTCCTACCACATTTCCAGGATGACTTCCAGCATCCACCTCACTCACTCCCCATGCCATGTCTAACCACTGCTGGAGACAACGGCACCTGAACCAGAGAAGGAATGAAAGGGAGGATTGCCAAATGCAGCAGGGAGCATAAATTTGGGGTAAGTTTGAATTTTTACCTATTTGAAATCTGTATTTGCTTTCTTTGCCACTGCAGAAACACAAAGTTCCATTGTTCCATTCCAGAAGAGGTTTAAATTAAAAGAAGACAAGACCATAAAAAGCACTGGTTGAGTTTTACACTTGTGTTTGCTCTGACTTTATTTGAAAGTGGAAAGGTGCCTGCAGTGCTCTTTCTTGGGTCTCTGCTCCTTTTGCATTTTAAAAGCCATCACAATAACGCTGGCTGGAGTTACTGCTGGTTCTCTGCCGCAGTCACTCAGAGTGACCTTAGCTGGTGCCAGAGTGGCGGCAGAGCAATTAAAGCACACAAGGGCCTGTCTTGCTTGGGAACAAGTAACCAGCCCTGAGCAAAGCGAAGAGGTCGAGCAGCCATTAGAGGAGAGATGGGCCAGCATCCCTCAGATCTATGGCCAGTGCTGACAGAGCTGGCAAGGGAACTGCAGGAAACCATATAAAATTTACAGAGACAAAAACAACCAAAAAGAAACACTGCTCGAAAGCAAGGCCGAGCACATTTGGGATTTATTTCCTTACCCTGCCAACATCTCTTTTACAGTGTGGTTTTGCCTTTAAAACAAAATTACACACCTGTCATCTTTTAATTGAGATTTCTGGCACTGGGGGCAGTAGTAGTTTTAGCATTCTCCCCACCTGTGGCGTATTTTCATTTTCCCTTACCCCTTCTTTCTTTCTGTCTCAATCCTTTCTTCCATGTTGTGTTTTGGGAAAATAAGTTTATAGGTACAATGAGAGTTCTCCTGTTGTCTTTTGTTCTTGTTAATGTTGTTCTCTCCCTATCCTGTTCTCAGCTGGCTCTCACTGTCACCAAAGAAAGCAGGCACCACCATGGATTTAATTTTAACTGATAGCATTTATCAATGCTGTTCTCAGTGTATGCACCAGTTTCATGGAGAGATTCAGAACAAAGAAATGACACGGGATGAGGAGTTTGTCAGTGAATGCCAGGCTTTGATCTCTGGTACAAGGGAGCCCCTAAGGCAGCAAGGCCAGGCTGTGGTGCCCTGCAGTGAGCTGGGTGGTTTCCATGTTCTCCAGGTGGCGTCCATGTCCCAATCAAGGCATGACAGCAGCTTGGCTGCACTGGCCCCTGCTCACTCTTGGGCTTTCCACCACTTTTGCAGCCGATTCCTCCCTCAGTATCTGGCTCTACCTGAGAGAGCTGTACCGGGCACGTCATGGCTGTGCTGCCCAGCCATCACAGGCAGCCCCCCTCAGCGTTCCGCATCTGAGAGGCCTGGCCATTCCTTTGGAGAGCATCCTGGCATGGCGGATGTGGGCAGAAAGCGGCAGAGCTTGCTGAGGTGAGGCAGCAGATTTCTGGTCTCCAGCTGGTGAGACCAGCACCTCACCAGGTCACAGCCTGACCAGTCCAGTGCTTGGCATGGGCTGAGCTCTGCGTGCTGCTCCAGTGCCACCTCTTGCTCAGGTGAACCTTTGAGCTGGCAGGCTCCATGTTGGGCCAGTCACACCTTCTGTGACCTCCATCCCATACTCTCAGTTCAGAGGAGCACAGCAGCATGGTGGTGCCCCATGTCTGGCCAGGGTGGCATCAGGTAGCGCACTGGAGACTGTCTCAAGGCGACATCATGGGGACACTGCTCTACAGCACACATGACACCCACTGAAAGGTAATCTCTGAGCAGTATGTGGTAACCAGCATGGCCCCACGGGAAGGCTTCTCTTTGGGGAGGCAGTGGGAAGCTGAGGAAGAGGAGCCTGCACTTCCTCAGCAATCACTCTTAATTGAATGTCTCTGGGCCTCCTCTCTATGACCCTATACTTTGTTTAGACATTAACACCTCTGCAAAGTGGGTGTTAAATGGTGCTGTTAGTGTCTGTAATGTTTTTACATCCACTCCAGGAGTGTAAATGATTCTACAAGGTGCAGGGCAGTGGAAAATCAGCTTTCCCCCTGGCTCCAGCTGGCTGGGGAAATTCAAAATAATTCCCGTGGAATCCAGTTCCCACCAAAGAGCTCTTTTCTTTCCCAGGTTCTTCAGGGTTTAGGGGTCCCGTCCCCCCTGTCCCATCATCCCCCCCACCCGTTCTTGTAAACACAGCAAATGAATTTCTAGTGTGTTTACTTTTTCAGTTTAAAGAGGCTGAGACGTCCCTGGCTGAGCAGGCAGAGGCATTCACTTTCTGCCTGGCTTTCAGGTCCGTTACTGTTTGAAAGTTTTGTCACAATTTCTGCTAAAGTATGTGTCCCATCCAAGAAGCCTGAAACCAGCACTTTCTTTTCCTGGCTGTTACTCTGTGCATGAGGTGTGGTAATACAAGTTGTATATGGAATAAGCTGACAGGAAGAGTTATTCACTGTGGTATGTATTTGACTGGCCAGGCACTGCCTGGCTTGGTGTGCAGTCGGGCAGTGTGCTCCAGGAGGGATGGTGGCACTCCGGTGTCCACTGCAGGTGGCTGTGGTGATCCGGAGTGTGTTGGTATATGCTGGCTTATTGGGAACAAAGGGACTGGGGAGTGAAGCCAAGATCACCTCTCCATGCAAAACTGTGTTGCAATTAATTCATGGCTGGCTGCAAGTCTGTGTCTTCAGGTCTGTGCCACCATCCCCTGGAGGCTGGTTTCTAAGGTAAGCAGGAGCTGATGCTGTTCTAGACTGAAATGCAGATCAAGAGTTTTCAGAACAGTATAGACCTAAGTCCTCTCTTGTGTGTCTTCCAAACACTTTAAGCAATTCAGTCAGGAACAAAAACTACAGACTGACTCAGAAGTATGAGTGCACCAGAGGAAAAACCTTTGGTCCTCCCAGTGTACAGTGTTACTGTGCTCTTATAACCACACAAAATATGGAAATGTTGCTTCATCCCCTGAACTGTTTCAATTGCAATGTCCACACCCTGCATCAGTAAGACTTCCCTGCTGTGCTTTGTCCATCCCTGACTATGCTGACAGAACATCTGGCCTAACTTCTTAAAAGGTTTTTAACCTGGTCGTAACACAGAATAAGGGAGGAAATTTCCAAACTGAGACCCAACATGTTCAGGGTACTCAAGGTTGCAAGTGATGCCATCAGTCTCAGCAAAAACTAGACTAGGGCAGCAGCAGTCAGCAGGGAAAAACCTGCAGTACTGTGCATAGGGGCAAAGGATTAAAAATCAGCACCAAAAGGAAAATTTAAGCTCTTGAAAGCCACATGCAGAGAGGTTTGCAGTACTACTGTGAGGAGTGAAAAAGTAGGCTCCTTTGGGGGAAACTCCAGCCTAGCATCTGAACTGAACTCTAGGTCAGGAACTGCCCTACCGCTGTGTATGCACTTCTGTGAGCATGTGTGTGTCTTTATGTGACCAGGATATCACTGTAGAGTCCTTCAGAAACAGGTACTGCATGGAGTTACCACAGTCAATGCTAGAACGATCTTGCCAACAGTTGTGGCAGGAATTTAGTGCTATGAACTGACAAGGGACTATTAATTTGACTAGTTATCATGTGTCTTTCCTTGTTCTTTTGCTGGTATTTCATTTATCCTAGGAAGCTCCCCTCTGTTTCATCACTTAAGTCTATTTTTGTAGACATAAACAGAAGTACAAATCTCCAGTACACTGTCTGAATTAATACTCCAAATGTAAGTCTGAGAAATGCTGAAAACCCTTCATAATAACATTTTCTGAAACAAATTAAGTAATATTTCACACTGTTTTTGGGGTTTTTTTTTTTGCAGAAAGTTTCAGATTCCCTTACTTTCCGTCTGGTTCAGAAATTCAGTCACGCATGGTATTTTGAGACTTGGTGCCAAAAAGAAACTTCAAATTTTGACAAGCTTTAATCCAAATGAGCATAATCTAACCATAATCTACTATTCAGGAACACAGAAAAGAAAATTTGAGCTCAGGCTTTCTGTACTGCCGTAAGAAAGCTTTCTTACTGCCTATTTAATTTCCACAGAAATGCTACTGCTCATGTTAACAGACTTCTACTCCATATAAATCACTTTTCAGTCCTCTCTGAGGAAGAATGAATATGTAGTGCTTTTTGCTCAGGTTTTTCTTTCTCTGTATGTCCAGAAGATAAATGAATGCTCTGTCAAGTGAGGTTAGTGGGTGTAGGTTAGGGAACAATTGTTTAGTGTCTTGGTATGGTGAAATATAGCACTTAATGCACCTCGTCTGCTAGTTCAAGGCATGTCTTAGGGAAGTTTTATACTGTTTCCATGACAAACTAATAGAAAATCAGACAAAATGCTGACTTGGGATTTTTGCTTGTGACAAAGGGTCCTCTGTCCTTCAAACTGCATCTCCACTGAAGAGCACTAGATAACACAACTGAAAAGAATAATTAGTGGTATGTTTGCTGCTGTGCTAGCACAGAGAAATAGCCTTTCATATTTACCCTGGATTGAGAACATTTTATACACCTTTGATTTATCTTTGGCTAGAATTATTGGCTGCCTGATATTGTCAAAGGTAAATCGGAGCCTTAATGAAGACCTAGTGTCAACCTGTCACACTGTATTTCAGGAAACATTTAAAACTTTGGAGATCAGCCTCAAGTACCCTTACCTCTTCTCCCTCTTTTTAAACCTAGTCCCAGTTTCTACAATGAGCACTTTATAGATGCTTTCTATGTTCCTGCTGGTTTGGAAAAAGCTAAGTGGCTTCCACAAACAGAGATAGTTTGCTCTGCTGTGGGTTTTACTATTTTGTTTTTTGTTTGTTTTGTGGGTTTTACTATTTTGTTTTTTGTTTGTTTTGTGGGTTTAAGTCTTGTGATATGTTTCTATTCTGACACTCTCCTGTTAACCTTTGAAATAAAGAATAAATTAATTGCCATGACAAGGAACAGACATACCATATATATATTAACATATAAATGTATATCTTAATGACAAAATGGATATCTGATTCCAAGTGCTTCTGAACAAGAAAATGGAGTAATTTGTTTTTTTGGCACTCAGGTCTTTTACATTAGGAGGTCTCATACTATGTTGCGACAGCACTGGCTTGGAATCCTGATTTTAAGATGTTATTTACGTTGCCATAGATTTAGGCACTTATTTATGTAGTAACTTTCCTCAGGAGAGTACAGCATTACCTTCAGAGGAGGAAAGAAAAATCATTACATGGTCTTGCAGAATCCAGACAGCAGTAGATACTTTAGTTTAACAAATTATAATTGTTTTAAAAGAAAATAGTTTTCAGTGTCACATTTATCATGAGCTATTTGATTGATGTAATTCTGTAATGGAATGTGAAACTTTAAGATATAGCCTTCTTTTAAAAACTCTTGTGAGGGGCATTAAACTCTAGTGTGTCTAATTAATGCTTTAAATATTCTTTGCTATCAGTTTAATCTTTATCTCTGTGGTGTCTTGTTACCTAATATTAACTGCTCATTGAAATTGATTATTTCTAATCTTTTCAACCGATGATTGTTCTTTCATGGCTGAACATTTTAAAATAACACTATTGATTTTTCTCACATTATAGCCCTCCCATAACTCCTAACTAAAGAGCGTCATTGTGGCCAAAGAACATGTGGAGACACTTACCAGTGCTGAATTTACAATAAGTAAAGAAAATCTATGTTTAGTGCAAAACTCATCCAAGTATCAGGACCTTAAAGCAGTCAGTTCTACGATTCTATCTTAAAACAATGCTTTGGTTTATTTTCTTTCAAAAAGGGCAAAAATATTACTCACAAATATGGAACAGTGTGACACAGAACCTGGAATTTGCTAACTGGAATATAGTGGGTTTCCACAAGCCTCTCATTTACTGATTTTCAACAGTTCCATGGGATCAGAGTAGGACTACAGAATAATTTCTGTTCTCCCTTCTACTTCAAAAAAACCTTCATACTCACAGGACTTACCTCTGTTGGTAAGTGTGCCTCATGTGCCTCCTTCATGCTGTCCATCATCTCTTTTGGCTTTTCCATGGTCACCTGATCACCTTTTATGACAAAATAAGCTGCTCAGTTGATAAAGGGTGAGCCATAGACATTGTCTACCTCGATTTCTCCAAGGTTTCCCACAGCCTCCTCCTAGAGAAAATGATGTGTTACGATCTAGACAAGTGGTCTGTGTGCTGGCTGGGAAGTGTCTAAATGACTGCACCCAGAGGGCGATGGTGAATAACTCCTTTCAGACTGGTAACCTGTCACTAGTGGGATTCTCAGCGATTGATACTGGGCCCAACGCTGTTTATTGTCTTCATAAGTGATCTAGAGATGGGATCAAGTGTACCCTGATGAAGTTTGCCAATGATACCAAACTGAGTGGAGAAGTGGACATTTTGGAAGGGAGAGCCACCTTGCAGGAAGACCTGGACATGCTGTAGCAGTGGGCTAAGAAGAACCTTATGAAATTCAACAAGGACAACAATCCAAGAGTGCAGCACAGGCTGGGATCTATCCAGCTCTAGAGCAGCTCTGTCGAAAGGAACCTGGAGGTCCTGGTAGATAACAAGCTCAATACGAGTGAAGAGTGTGCAGCTGCAGCAAAGAAAGCAAAGAGGGTGCTGGGGTACACCAAGAAGGGTATCCCCAGAAGAGATAAAGGTGTCATTATCTCACTCTTCTCAGCACTTGTCAGGCCACATCTGGAATATTGTGTTCAGTTTCAGTCCCCACTATATCTACAAAAATTATGTGGACAGGCTGAAGAAGGTCCAGAGAAGGGCCACAAACGTGATCAAAGGACTGGGAAGCCATATGAGGAAAGTTGAGAGAACTGCATTTGTTCAGCCTTGAGAAAAGAATGCTTAGGGGAGACCTTATCATCATGTTCCAGTATGTAAAGGGTGACTACATAGAAGATGGAGATTCCCTTTTTACAAGGAGTCACATAGAAAAGATTAGGGGTAATTGGTATGAGTTACTCCTGGGGAGATTCCGACTGGACACAACAGGAAAATTTTTCACAATGTGAACAATCAGCCATTGGAATAATCTTCCAGCAAAGTGGTGTATTCCTCCATGCTGGACACTGTAAAGATTCAGATGGACAGGATGTTGGGCCGTCTTGCCTAGACTTATGCTTTTGCCAAGAAAGGTTGGACCAGATGATCCTTGAGGTCCTTTTCAACCCTTTTCCACGAGTCCTGAAGGAGCTGGTGAATGAAGTTGCAAAGCCACTGGCCATCATATTTGAAAAATCATGGCAGTCAGGTGAAGTTCCTGATGACTGGAAAAAGGAAAATATAACCCCCATTTTCAAGAAGGGGAAAATGGATGACCCGGGGAATTACAGCCCAGTCAGTCTCACCTCTGACTCAAAAAATCTTGGAGCAGATTCTCCTGGAAAGCATTCTAAGGCCCATGAAAAACAACAAGGTGCTTGGTGACAGCCAGCATGGCTTCACTAAGGGGAAATCCTGCCTGATCAATTTGGTGGCCTTCTATGGTGGAGCTACGGAATTGATAGATAGGGGTAGAGCAGTTGATGTCATCTATCTGGACTTGTGCAAAGCATTTGACACTGTCCCACACAACATCCTTATCTCTAAATTGGAAAGACATCAATCTGATAGGTGGACCACTCGACGGATAAAGAACTGGCTGGATGGCCACACGCAAAGAGTTATGGTCAATGGCTCAATGTCCAGCTGGAGACCAGTAACAAGTGGTGTCCCTCAGAGATCGGTGTTGGGACCGGTCTTTTATTTGCAACGTAAGTATCGAATCCCTTCCTGTTATCTTTCACATCCCTAGCCAAGTTTAATTCTAATTGGGCTGTAGTTTTCCTAACCTGGTCCCTAGGTTCCCAGACAACATTCATTCCCAGGCCACCTGTCCTTGCTTCCACCTTTTATAAGCCTCTTTTTTCCCCTCAGAGTTTCCTCAGCAGCTCCTTATCCATCCAAGGAGGTCTCCTGACCCTCCTGCTGTACTTCTAGTTGGGTTGCAGCACTCCTGAGCTTGTAGCAGGTGATCCTTGAATATCAACCAAGAGTCTTGGGGCCCCCTGTCCTCTAGGGCTATATCACATGGAACCTTACTGAGCAGGTTTCCTGAAGAGGCCAAAGTCTGCTCTCTTGAAGTCCAGGGCAGTGAGCTTACTGCACACTCTTCACTGTCCTGAGGATCTCAAACTTGACCATCTCATGATTGCTACAACCAAGGCTACCCTGGAGCGTCACATTTCCAACCAGCACTTCCCTGTTGGTGAGCACGAGGTCAAACATGTCACCTCTCCTTGCTGGGTCCTCTATTACTTGCAGAAAGAAGTTGTCTTCCACACAATTGGGGAACCTCCTGGATTGCTTGTGCCAGGCCATACCATTCCTCCAACAGATACTAGGGTGGTTGAAGTCCCCCATGAGGAAGTTGCATTGTGAAGTTGCCTGTGAACATGAGGTTGCTCCTATCTGTCTTATAGTGTTTTGTCCACAGGTTCCTCTTGATCAGGTGGTCTGTAACAGATCCCCACAGTAATGTCTCCCATTGCTGTTCTCCCTTTAACCCTGACGAGCAAAATCTCTGTTGAGTGTTCACCTGCCCCAGACAGAGTTCCATACTCTCCAGCCTATCCCTAACATGAATAGCAGCTCCTCCTTCCTGTCTGCCGGGACTGTCTTTTCTAAAAAGCCTGTAACCTTCCATTCAAACACTCCAGTCAAAGGAGTCATCCCACCATGTTTCTGTGATACATATGATATCATATCTTCGTAGATGTGCACACATCTCTAATTTATCTTGTTTGTTCCCCATGCTGCTGGTGCTTGTATAGAGGCATCTGAGCCGAGCTCCAAATGAAGCTGGCTCATTTGCTGGAGAAGCTGGAATATCTCTACATTGCTCTGAGCATTCATTATGGGTGCTGGCAACTGACTGGGAGTGTTGGAATGGAATGATGCCTCATGTCTTATGATTATACCTACCATACTTATTGAAGCAAATGATCCTTTGTAAATACAGTTGGTTTACAAGGAGAGTGGTGCTCACAACAGTTTTGAAGAAACAGACAGTCACATGTGTACAGTGCATAGGGAAATTATACCATCTCTTGCACCTCTGGTGGCCCAGAGCGCTTGCCATGTTCTTAGAGGTGATTGTCAGGCTTGCAGAGTAATCACTGGTGGCTGTGCAGGAAAGGAGGCTCACATCTGCTCCAGGCCAGCATGATTAGGAGTAAAATGACAAGCTGTCAGGCACATTACTTGTACCTTTTGTGGTCTGATATTGCTGCACCACTCAGCCCTAGCTTTAAGAAAATATCAATTGAATTGCTTTCCATTTTCACTGGCAAAACAGGGACAATTTTAACTACAGACAAAATGCCATGTGGCCAAGAAAAATTCTGCGTATTGTAAATGTTAGGACATACCAAGAAGATAAGTGCAAAGAATAGGGAGTACAATTGATCAGAAAATTTGTCCCAGAAGTCTTTTGTCTAGGTATCTTTTTTTTTGATAAAAATCTAGGTTTGCTTAAAATATGAAGCAATTCTCAAGTGCTGGTGTGTCCTATGACTTATTTAGCAAGTGGAATCTTTTTTCCATTTTGAAATGCATTTTTAACATTATGTAGGTTATATATTCATAAAAAATCAACAATTTTGTGTTGTTCATTAAGTTCAGGACTTGGGAGGAGGCAAGTCTAGAAACCTTGTTCCTTTTGGAATCAAGTTTCAAAATGTCTGTATGTTCTGCTAAGCAAACAAGTCTGATAGGAATTTAGGGTGGCAAAGCATGACATACTGACACATAAACACTAGGTCAGTGGCCACAGTGTCATCTTTCAGAAGAGCTGTCTGTGGGCTTAGTGTCAATGGATAACATGAATATGAAGAAAATTCTAAAACTAGCCCTCAGAATCATGAAAAGTGGTTGTCTCTGCAAGCACACAAAATGTTAGGACTCTAGAAACCAATGCAAAAACAAATACTATGTTTCATGGCCTGTTCTGTAAGATAGAAAGTCTTTATGCAAGAAAGAGAGCTGATTTCAGTTACCAGAGCTAATTTCAGTTAGCTCTTTGCGTTGTATTATTTCTACCTTTCAGCTCAGGATGTGTTTCTGACTCTAATCTTATGGTCTCTAGAAGACAGATGACACATGACTTATCCAGATATCATGCTGTGGTGAAGAGTTTGATTAAAGTCTCTGCCCATACAGTAACTGAGATCTCTGTAGATTAGATAGTGTGCCAAAAAGAAATCTATAAATAAATATTTCCATGTGTTAGAAAGGTTGAAAATATTTGCATGAAAAGAAAAAGTTTTTTCCTTATATGTCAAAAATATTGAGAGCTTTTTGTTGGTTCCATTCTGGAAAAGATTCTCTCAAGTGCACAGAGAGGAATCACCTAAGTGAGCACATTACTGTAAAAGCCATACATCTATAGACCACATTGCTGTCACTTCCAAAACAGCTGTTATTGCGTCCCAGCTGGCAATGGCCCTTGGCTACTATTCCTGGCCTAATGCCATGTCCATGGTTATGTCTGTATGTATGTGCATGGTGTCAGAGCCCTCTGGACATGTTTTCTTTACTAGCCCTGATCAGGCTTCCCTGGGGCCTGCTTCCATGCCCCACACATCTGCCCATGGGCCCAGGAGTCCCATTTAAGCTCAGCTCAGGGGCACTGGTCCCTTCCTGAGTAATATAATAGCAGTGATCTTCAGCTCTGCAACAGCCTTGTCTTGCTGATCTGGACCCGTCCTACCTGGTCTGGCCTTGGACTTGCCTTGCACCTGCAGAAATGCCTGGTGACCTGAGGTGTTGGCTGCCCCCCAGCCTGCCCTGCTTTCACTCATATCATCATTGGGAACTTTATTTTTCAGGAATATATAGAAAAAGACAAAATTAGGTAGAAGAAAAGTTAATGCAGCAGTTTGAATGACTGTAGAAGACAGAAGATAAAGCATTGAAAAATTTTTATCCTAACCCAAAAAAAATGTGGAGAATAGGCTATTGAAGAATAGACTGAATATGCTCTAGCAGAAGAAATGAAACTAAAAGGGAGAAAACAAACATTTGCCAGTGTCATAATTAATGCAGTTAAATCACACCAGGAAACCAGCCAAAGATACTGTTATAATTTAAACCTGACACAAAGAAACTTGGCATAATTAGTAAAAAACTAACCCCCTCAGGAACTAACTGAATAAATAGGGTAGGATTTTCAGGTGTTTTGAGCTCCTGCATCACCTATATTGGTGCCTGGCTCTTATGAAACAGCTCTCAAGATTATGATGAATGAAGTCATCAAGGTACGTTGTGGATACAAATATTTTTACTCTAAAAACAAGATAGAGTTTGAGGATTATTTTTTATGTTTCTGAAAACTTTGTCCAGTATTGCCCATGTTCGGTTTGGTACAGAAAATGATTAGACTGGCTCATGTCCCGTGCTGTTAGCACCTTGAATGAGACATGAGCCCTGGATCTTTGTATCTATGGATCTTTTCCCCCTAAGATGTTCCTCACCAGCTTCAGAAAGTTGGAAATTGTCCTGGGAGTTGCTGGGGTTTGTATCAACCATTAAAATCAAAATACTGCTGTAAGGTTGTCCTGTAGTATATGAGCTGCTCTGGTTTATCTATTGTTTGCAAGGCATTGCCAAGCACTTCCCTTGTGTGCACACATCAGAGAGAAACAGTGGTCATCGCATCAGGTGATGTATGGTTCATCAGTCCACAGATTAAGGGTAAGCAGTAAACACCACAGAGAAAATATTGTCATGAAATCTTATCTCTGTGGAAATTACTCTTTGTATTGCAATGAAGACTGCATAGCATCATCTGAGCAAGTCGACTTTAAACCACACAGTTGTCCAAACTAGCGAAGTATCATGGAAGACAAATATCAGTTACACAAAAAGCCTCCTGATCTTGGTCTGTATTCTCTCCTATTTTTCTCCTGGTTGGGTGAACTTCTGGCCCTTCTTTGTGAAGAATTGAACATTTAGCTTTATTTCAACAGCATGCAGTGCAGTTTTGATTATGAAGAGGGCTCCTGGTCATATCAACTTAGGGCAGGTTACTGAAGCAGGCTTGGAAAAAACTGTTGTCCCTGGGCTACTAATATCAAACCATATTCCTGCATACTTATGACAGCAATGGCAGGGGAGGAATTGCACTCTATATGAAGTTGCAGGCATCGAGCCAGAGGATGCATGTGTACAACAAGGCTAGATCAAATGTGAGGTGCTTTGCTGATAGTGGGTGGATGTTCATGAAGCCTCCCATAGTAATCTTTGAAATACCCTGGATTTAATTTTGGTGTCAGGCTGCTTGTTTCTGCTGAGAACAGTTTACAGCAGAGTTGTGTGTTTACAGAGAACTGTTAGGCTGCCCTTTAAAGTGTTTAAATAATATTGTATCAACATGGTGCAGACTGATATGTATCTTAGCAACTGTGTCAAGTTCACGATGGGCTAAAAATCCAAATGGGAATAAAACAATCTGGAGCTTTAAAGCTTAGAAAGCTGAGAATAAAGAGAAAATTACAAGGTTATTCTGGGCCTAACCGATGCTCTCCTTCAGCTTCACACTCTGCTAATTGTAGGTTAACAAGTACCTTGAAACTATAATTAAAACGAAACATACATTCAGTATCTCCACAAATGAATTTCATAAAAATGGTGTTTCAAGGCAAGGAAGAAATTGAAATCACAGAAGTGTAATTCAAGTTTGAAAGGTGGTAAAATCTATAATGAATAGTCATCAGTCAGTTCCTAAGTCTGGAAAACTCTGTATTTGAATAAAAGGTTGAATGACATATGTTTACTCCAAGTGCTATGTGAGCAAGAATAGAGGTGCAGCTCCCTCTGTAAGCCTAAGCAAATATACATCAGCTATGGTGCCATTACAAAAAGATGTTTAGCTCTGAGCTGTGCAAAAACCAGAACCATAGAGAGTTTGCAGGCCTCCTGCTCACAGGTTAAATAGGTCATAAATTGTCCCAGAGCTAGCAACAGTCACATTTTGATGATCTACATTCACAGTCACCCTATTTATTATGTGACTATTTTGGGTCATTCTTGAGCACACTGTGTGAACAATTCTTTTTGACTTCAAGAGGCTGAATTGGTACAATCCGCAGTACCCGGTACAGGTCTGCAATGTCACTTACATATAGGGAATGAAGGTTCCTCCATAAAGCGCTTTACAGCTTTCAAAATGTGTCATGCAGTTGCTCAAATTTCCTAGGTACTCATTTATACAAAGATCTATCACTCAACTAATGGTTTGTATTAAGCTGATATTTAATTGCATTATTAGTTAAGCCTGTTAAGTACCCTGGGGATAATTGTAGGTCTGAGAGTTTCTAGCTATCAGGACTTTAACTCATCAGATGTCTCACCAGATTTCTTACAAGGCAGGGTTGTGCTTCCTTTGTTCATCTTTTTCTCTCCCAAGAACAGCTTTTAGTAGTTTCCATTGATTCCTATAGGAATGACAAAACTATTCTACAAAGAATAGCGTGTATACTGCTCACAAAAGATCACAGATCCCCAAAATATCTTATTAAACAGGTGACGCCGTATCTCAGCTTCAGCCTAATTCATAAGGCCATCTGCACTTTTACAAAGCTTCCTAGTTTAGGGTACATTTTCTAGAGGTGTTTATGACACAACACAATGGAGTATTTTCAATATAGCTTCTAAAAAAGATCTGCATTTCAGCATATGATGTTGAGGACTTCTTGATGATCTGTATTACTCTAGATGAGCAACTGGAATACTGGAGTATTGGAAAAAGCAGCTAAATGTGAATGATCAGTAACTCCGACAGTCAGAAAGGAAGCTTATTTTTAAGAGTTCTTGTTCTAGAAGAGGTTCATTTTTATTAAAAATATGAAGTATGAAGAGCTAAATAGAAAGGCAGTGATTTTTTAAGAGATGATAATCTGTTCTTAGCAAATATTACAAGAAATGTTTGCTGTGAAATCAATTTTATTGGATGATAAAATCATAGGGTTTTCCTCCATCATGCCAATTCTCTGGAATGAAATGCTTTTTTTTTGTGAAATAACCCTTTTTTTTTTTCTTTTTTCTTTTTTTTTTCCATGGGAAAATTATGTTTTTTACAGGGAAAAAAAAAATATTTTCCCCTTGGGAAAACTTTGTCTGAAGACAGAAAAATGAAGCTGAGAAGCTTTTTTACTCTGAATATCATACTGGGAAATGAAGATGTTGAGTACCCCGCAAACTCACTGCCCCTTCAGCAGCCAGCCAAGGGTGGCAATATATCTCTGTGAGCTTGGCTTCTCTCTGTTAGCCTGGGCTGTTCATTTCAGTTTTATTCCAGTGAAATTAACAAGGTCTTTTCCATCAGGCAGGAAGAAAATTCATGATGGTTCTTCCAAAACAGTTCTATTTCCTAGAGTTCGCTCTGAGGACTGTAATCTCCAGTGGAACTTCACAAACAGTATTAAAGTCTGAGAACTGTCTAGTGAAATTCCTTTTGCTAGCCAATCCCTGTTGCTTTTGTTTGTTTGTTTGGTTTTGGTTTTATCCATCTGTTTTCCCCTTCTTATCTCTTCCTCTGGGTTTATCTTCCCTTTCTTTCTGTCTCCTTTCTCATTATGTACCACCCCCTACTTTTCTTTCCATAGAAATTTCCTTCTTGGGGATGAGGAACAAGGAGTTTGTCGTATTCAATCCCATTTCTTCCTGATAAAAGTATTTTTAAACTTCATGATATCTAAAGATACTTTAAAGTATAACAGAAGAGAAGAACTAGACAGTGACACCAGTATTCCTTCTAGCATGTTAAAAAAAATTAAATGAAACGGCACAGCCTAAGTGTTTACACTAAGGATAATTATAACACCACCATACATTGTCTTAATACTGATGTTCTCCTTTCCCTGAATGGCAAGGCAGTAATATGAACACAATTTCATGAAAGGTGTATTTTTTCTCATAGATAAGCTAAGGATGTGTGGGCTTGACCATCAGGTAGTGAGGTGGATCAAGAACTGGTTGAAAGGAAGAAGGCAGAGAGTTGTGGTCAATGGCACAGAATCTAGCTGGAGGTCTGCGACTAGTGGAGTCCCTCAGGGGTAGGTGCTGGGATCAGTGCTGTTTAATATCTTCATCAACGACCTGGATGAGGGAACCGAGTGTACCCTCAGCAAGTTCACTGATGACACTAAATTGGGAGGAGTGGCTGACACACCAGAAGGCTGTGTTGCCATTCAGCGAGACCTGGACAGGGTGGAGAGTTGGGCAGGGAGAAACTTGATGAAATTCAACAAGGGCAAGTGTAGAGTCTTGCATCTGGGGAAGAACAACCCCATGTACCAGTACAGGTTGGGGGTTGACCTGCTGCAAAGGAGTGAAGGGGAAAGGGACCTGGGGGTCCTGGTGGATAGGAGGATGACCATGAGCCAGCAATGTGCCCTTGTGGCCAAGAAGGCAAATGGCATCCTAGGGTGCATTAGAAAGGGTGTGGTTAGTAGGGCAAGAGAGGTTCTCCTCCCCCTCTACTCTGCCTTGGTGAGGCCGCGTCTGGAATATTGCATCCAGTTCTGGGCCCCTCAGTTCAAGGACAGGGAATTGCTTGAAAGAGTCCAGCGCAGAGCCACAAAGATGATGAAGGGAGTGGAACACCTGCCTTATGAGGAGAGGCTGAGGGAGCTGGGGCTGTTTAGCCTGGAGAAGAGGAGACTGAGGGGTGACCTCATCAGTGTTTACAAATATGTAAAGGGTGGGTGTCAGGATGATGGAGCTAGGCTTTTTTCAGTGATATCCAGTGATAGGACAAGGGGCAATGGGTATAAACTGGAGCATAGGAGGTTCCATGTGAACATCAGGAAGAACTTCTTTACTGTAAGAGTGACAGAGCACTGGAACAGGTTGCCCAGGGGAGTTGTGGAGTCTCCTACGTTGAAGATATTCAAGGCCTGCCTGGATAAGTTCCTGTGTGATGTACTCTAGGTTACCCTGCTCTTGCAGGGGGGTTGGACTAGATGATCTTTTGAGGTCCCTTCCAACCCTCGGGATTCTGTGATTCTGTGATTCCTTACCTAAAATATTGTAGTATTATGTCCTTGGTGCTTTTTTTGTTCTTGTGGACTTGCTCCGTATTCTGGAATTAATGGTGTTGTTTCCTTTGAATTTATATTTACCTAATACTTTCCAAATGACTATCAAGTTCTTGGGACTCAAGTGAGAGTGTATCACACTTTGCTTGAGAAATTCAGGAAGAATTATGGCACACATATATTTGTCTAATCCTGCCTGCACTCCTGCTCAGTAGGTATACATTTGCTATAAGTCTGTCTGCAATTTTAAATGGATTTTTTTTGTTATTGCTGGTAAAATAATGATTTCATGAGTATATTCCTGTTTCAGCAGAATTTCTCTGTATTTTGTAAGAGAAGCTTTTCCCATAAGAATAAATTAACTGCATCTATTTCCAGCAAGGCTGTGTGAGAGAAAAATCTAAATTAATGTAGCTAGTAATCCTTTCTTCTGCTCTTAGATAATTCTAAAAGTTGCATTTTTTTTGTAACCCATGATGCGCTAAAATGACTTCAAGGGCTTCAAAGAAATACTAATTCTCAATTCAACATTTGTGTTTGAGCATAGATCACAGTTCTGAAAGCTTTTGCATCTTGCCCCTCAGTTACACTTTTGACACTTCAGCTACTGCATAGAACTAAATTATTCTGTTATAGAAGAATGTGTTTATTTATCTTTTCTAATTAGTCTCCTAAAACAAAATAGCTTTTTGTGTCCATTTATGTATACTTTTTTAGACTAATGGTACTTTGTATAACTGTTCTTCTTCCAGATGTTGTTCAATATTTAGCTTCCATCTTTTTGACTGGAATCATGTTGTAATGTCCTCATTTGTTTTGAGATTAGCTATGGTTACAATATTTGGCTTTAGCTTTTTGGACACTTTGGAGTTAAATGGCACTTAAATCCAAGATTAATCATGCTGGTTTTTGTCATTAGAGAAAGAGTTCCATCTGTTAAATTTAAAATGACTTTGGGTTGAGTAATTTCAAATATTAACAGCAAAGCATTTAAGCTTGAGCTTGCTTAAATTCTCTCTATTGTTTGAAATCAAACATCTACTACCTTTATACTTGCTGTCAAATCACAATGTAATATTTAGAAGATTGTTTTGTCCAATTCCGTTAGTTACAAAGATAATAACAAAATTACATTCTACTTTTTCATTCAGCACCTGGAAACCTTTCATTTAAACCTGCCAAAATATATAATTTGTCATTATTCTTTCTGAAACATTTTGCATGCAGGCAAACATGTAACACAGTTCTGTTCTCTTGTTGGTTACTACTTGTCCATGCCTGGTTACTGGACAGCCTGTGCTTCTGTTATGGGAATTATATAAACCTCGCACACTAGTAACACTCCGTTTGGTGCTTCAAAACAGAAATTACAATAGGAACACTCCTTGATTTCATGGAGCCCAAGATGTGACTAAATATTTTTCTTATCTCTATCACTCATCTTTAGGTTGTGGACAAAAATCACTGAGCTCTTCACCCTGAGAAGCACTGCAAGCCTATAAGAAGCCATGCTGGAACTGTCATGGATTAGCTGTCATGATTAATGATCAAAAAATCTAGCTCTTATTTATTTATTTATAGGAGCTTATGTGAAAATAACCCTCTTGATTTTAGTTGTTGAGTGGAAGTTGGATTTGAAGGTTTCTGCCAAGCAGTTATTTTACAGTGCATTTTGTATAAAGTTTCTCTGAAAATGGTAAAATCTGCCTGAAGCAAATTTCTGTAAGCCTTGATTATGTATTCATTGGGAAAGATTTCCAAGTGTTCTTGCAGAAACTGAAAAACTTCACCTTTCATTAAGTCTATGACCAATCAGTGTCTTCTCTGAAAGTATCTGTTGAAGAAAGTATTTCAGGAAAAAACATACGTGGTACAATACCATTACCTTTTCCTCCTCAACATTAACTTCTCTTCATGTTGTTCTCTCATTCAGTTAGGAAGTTTTAAGTCCCTTCAGTGAGAAATGTCCACAACTGGAAGAGTTCCTGCTATTTTTTGTTTCCTTCAGCATGATTTTTTGTCCTTTATATCCTAGTTTCAGACTTGTTATTTTTCCTTTTTTTTCTCTCCCACATACTAAAGAATTAAAAAAGGAGGGGTAGTAGCTGAATTCCTGAGAGTAGAGATTTCAAGAGTGTGTTTGATTCCTATAGTGCAGACTACTTTCATCTCCAATTAAAAGGAATAATGAATGAAAGAAAGTGTTGTAAATGCAAGTTCAGTCACCAAATGATTCAATTTTACCTATGCTACTGTGGTTTAAAATTTTCATACAGCACTGGATCTAATGGAAATTCTCATCTGAATGGCTAGGAACTGAGTCTTAAAATGCTGAAGCTTAAAAATAAAAAAAAAATACAAACTAAGGCACAGTTTGTAGAATTTCTGCTTCAAGATTGTAATTTAAGAAAAAACAGAAGGAAACTTCACTACCGCATAACTCTTTCTGTATCTATAACATAATTTTAGCATCTAATACACAAACAGGCATTAAAATATTACATTACTCAGGTCAAGTTCACCAATCAATCAAAATAAATGTGTTCTCTCTGTGGACTTTGAACAACACAAATATATATATATTCTTTTTCCTATGCAACAGAGCAAATGCCAGGTCATGTGTGGGCATAAACCAAGGCAAGCCGGATGAACTGTGTGTATCTTCAGAAAAAAGATTAAAGTTTAACAGTCTAATTAAAAAAAAAATCTACCAATTCCTTTCATATATAAGGATGTAGTTACAACAGTGGTTTTATATCAAAGGTATTATATGTCAGCACCAAAAAAAATTAATGTTACAAGATCTAAGGTTGCTCAACAAAGAAGCATTTTAAGAAAAATGCATAGCTATATAATGATTTTAAAATTAGTAAGCAGTTTTGTCTGCCTTCTCAAAGTGGATAGGTAGTCTTTCATGAGTTTCATCAACATCAGAAAACAGCTTATATCGCCTTTGTTTTCTAAAAGCAAGTTTTTGCTCATGCTTGCAGTCCCATCAAAGTCCCACCACTTCTGCAGCTCATAATCTGTGACTGCAAAGGTGTGATTGCACCTTTTTTTTCCCCTCCAACCTTGATGAGAAAATACATATCAGCCCACTACAATATGGTCTTTGTTTTTGTCCTTCTGTCATTTGCAGCTGTCTCAGGTTTCATGGGTGAAGGCTGTAGATGTGATAAGAACATTTGTAAATAAGTATGGATTACAATAAGTTTTGGCAGATTTGCTGTCATTCATGCACATTCCTTGTTTTGGTGATTGCTGTTGTGTTTTGATTTTTTTTTTTTAAATGAGGAACTAGGAAATATGTTGGATGTGTGCACACCTGCTACACTCCACAGGCATGTGTGGAACGGTTAGCATGTGTGGAAATGCCTTCCTGCCATGGGAATAACAAGTAGAATTTCCAGTTTAGGCTGACTACTGAAAAACCTGAGTTATGTCTGACTAAGGACCCCTTCCTCTCAGGGAGTAGAAGCTCAAAGAAAGGAATCACCATAGGGAATAAGCCTCATTTCAAAGATTTAATCATTGTGTTTCTGGAGATTTCAGTTTGTTTGTCAGCAGCAAACATGGGCATTTGGGTGATTTAGAATAAAGGGGCAATTATTATCAATTGATTGAATTATATTTACTTCTTGATTAAAAAAAAAAGTGACAAAATAATGATTTTAAGAAATTTTTTTTCTAAATCATTTTCAGAAACCTCAATACTAAAATCAAACTCTGCTAGTTCAAATGTGCTCAAAATCTCTATTTGCAAGCATCTAACTGTTGCTAGTTCACAAGACCACGTTTTGTTAAAGCAATGTACAGTAGTTAACTTACTGCCAGCCCCAGCTTCTGGAATGGCAACACAAGAGGATATTAATAAATAAATTACCCTTAACCTCCATTAAGCATTTAGTAAATTAAGTCTCAGGTTCATAGGGGTATTTAAAGACAGAACTTATACATGCCCAGTTCTCTGATGGAAAATGAAACAAATGGGAGTTATGTGTCTATTGAGAAGTTCTGGATCTGGGCCTAGGTGAAAAAGGCTTAGCTTAATTTCCCTGAGAGCTCTGCTTTTCCCTAACCCATACCAATAACAAGATCATATTTTTAGTGATCATACGTGGAAATTTGGCATCATGCCATCGTTTATTACTGAAGGTTAGCACTGACCAGTGAAAGTAAATGCAAGTCATGTTGCCATTGGGACTATGTTTATAGAGTGTAAAACTAAGTTTTAGATTCTTGTTTGGTTTTGCTGAAGCCTGATCATGCAAGGTGCTTGGTGGGTCATAGGAGAATTTACTTCCTCAGAGTCTTCCAGATCACTATAAATCTAATACCCATTAAAATGGGATATAGCCAGGAATATAGAAAATACAAATGGAAGTTATGAAAGTGAGATAGGTGTCAAGTTTATTTCTTTTTGATAACAATGCTAATGAAATTTAGTTGTGGTTAATGAAAACTAGGGGATATTTTCTTATTGGCATTTCAGAGTCTTCAGCAACAGATAGCCTGACCCCCAGGATTCAACCTAGCTGCTGAAACAGAACCAGTGTCTTGACCCCAGTAATCAAAAAATGACTGAAAAATTGCCTCAGGAGGGCAGTGAAAAGTTTCCTGATCTGGAAACTTTTCCAGGCAGACTAAAACTAGTGTGGTCCCTTCCATGCTACACTTCACATTGCTATTTAGTGATGGCTAGGCTACAACTACTACCACCAGCAGCAAAATTACTTTCTTTAGAGGCTGAAGGGTTCTTAACTGATCCCAGACTCAGATGTATAGTTATTTGTGTATATATATGTGATTGTGATAGGTATGCATTTGTGTAAAGACTGTGAAGAACAATCTTTGTTTACCCTTCCTCTTAGCAATTTTGCTAAACATGCTCTACAAAAGTGGAGCTACAAAGCCAGTATCTAAATTTCTTGGAAATGGTGGCATTGTAGATATTTGCTTCAGCTTTTGGATTAACTCAGATAGATTAAATATTAGGATAGATCTGATTTATTGTCAAATTTTCATAGAAGCTGGGTAAAGATAATGGATACAGTACTGAAATATAATCAAAGTAAGCTTTCTAGCAACTGAGGTCTGCATTGGATGCCTAACAGTTTGCTTCTTATTGTGTTAGAACTGATTGATCCCAGAGTACAGATGTAATCCTGATCTCTAGAGGTTAGTTGTATACCAATATTATGCTGGCATCATACCAGGAAAATAATTAACACTTCTTTATATTTTTTTCTTTCTTAGTAATTTTTTTCCTGGGTTTGAAATGATCCATCTGCTATGGCTTTGATTTCTATCACTTTGTGGTTTATCTGAAAAAAATATGATTTTTGCATTGTTATCTACCTCTTGGCTCACAGGAATTAAATTCAGTATGACCCACAAGAAAGAAAATATATAGTTAGGTTTTCCTCTGACAAATCTTTACTATAGATAATACTATTTGTTTCCTTAGGGACTGAGTGAATGTTTCTTCTTGTGCTATACTTACCTTTTATCAGTTTGGGTTCTTATTATAAACTACTGTCCTTATATGTGCTGTTAATGGATTGTTTTAAATGGTACTGGAGGGAAGAGAGAAAGGTGGGTCCTAATATTATTTTTTCCCTTTATTTATTTATATAGGTAGGCATACCTATATAAATATAGGTACACCTAAATATTTCCAAATTTATAGAAACTAAAGCATTGGCAATTTTAGGTTTTGAGTGATTTTACATTCATAGAATCCTCAGGATTAAAAAGGTGCTAACTAAAAATGCTGCAATAAAAGAACTATATTGTCATGCACTCAAAAACTGCAACATGGTAGCATTAAGGTTTTGTGCCTAACTTTAAATGTGTTGCCTTTGTATTTTCATGATTCATAGATTCTAATAATAAACTGTGTTTAGTACTGCTGTAATACCTTACAAGTCCATATCTGGCAGCACAAAACCCACATCTAAACTAGAAAACATTCTATTCTGGTTTTGTTGGGGTTTTGTTGTTGTTGGGTTGTTTGGTTTTTTTTGTTTGGTTGTTTTTTATATATATATATAATATGGCATTTTCCTGTTTCATCTTGAAGAGTGTAAGAATTTTTAAAATCCTGGGGAAAATCCCAAGAGTGACAGTGGAGCCATTCTCTGGCAAGATTGTTTATCTGGAATTGAGGACATCCCCTGGTTCTTACCTCTCAGCTGTTGATCAATGCATCCATCATGGACTTTAAAAAATCTCAGACAAAGTGTTATTGCAGTCAGATGTGTACTTCAGGATAAAAAAAGCTGTTGTTAGAAAAATACTGAGGAATGATCTTTCAGAATTGTCAATGTTGTATGTAGTACCTGCCATTACAACTGCAGCATTTGCAAAGGTGAGTCACAAAATGTCCAACATAATCATGTACTTGGAAATGACGATACCTGTGATAAAGGGTTGGTAATGGATTCCATGTAATAAAATTTACTTCATCTTCTTTTTCTTAAGCTATCAAAGAATCCATAGAGTTATATTGTGATAAAGCTTGGGCTTTGTGTGTTCAGAGGTGACAGATGTTAAAGTCATTATCAGTATTCTGGGCCAGACCTTCTGGATATATTTTCTATCTGTTGTATAGTTCAAGGGGCAATTATAGAATGAAAAATTTCTTTAAGTCACTTCTGTACTATTTTGTTCCAGGGAAAGATGCTGTATTTACATTACATTTTAACCCTGACCATTAAATTACATTTTAACCCTGTGTTCCAGCACAGGGTCATGGGCTTGTTTCCTTTTCTGTGGCTATGTGCATGTTAGCTGCCAGGAGTCCCTTGGAAAGCACTTAAATCCACCTGCTTAGAGCAGCTTTACTTAACCACAGAATATCTACCCATATTCACTGTAAGATCTCACTATGCAGTGAGAACAAGCTACAAAATAAATAAACCTGGCTTGACCTTTTACGCAGACTGTATCTAACTCCCTTTTTTAGTGAGCACAGATCAGAAGGAAGTCACTTAAAATCAGTGATAATAAGGCTCCCAAGTGAAATGAAATAGAATTGGGATACATCCTGTACAGTACAATATACACTTTTTACTATGTATCCTTGGGGAATGCAGTAAATATGTTAAATTTAATGTGGAGGGTTTTCCTTTTTCTTATGAGCTGAGAGCATAGTCTGATGGATTTTTTTGTCTCTGATCATGTAAGACTGTATTGTATCTGAACTTCCACTTTCAACAATATCAATTACTATTACTCCAGGGATATGAGAGCCAAAGAACAATTTTTGTCATAAGGTTGTTTAAAATAAATATTTGTTTTGATGTGGTTGTTTTCTTTTGCCTGACTAATCTCACCAACTGTTTAATGTTCTCAGATGATAAACCAGTTGGTGCCGTATAGTTAATGAGGGGGATACTGAGGTCTGGGGCAGAGCGCATTCAGTGACTGCTAAAGATTTTATTACTGGGGAGGGAGAAATCATTATTCATGAGAGAAAATCAGGATCTTGATTCATGAGTGGCACATGCAGCGAAAATCTGGCAAGTTTACAGGGGCATACTTGTTACATCCCTTGTGTTCAGAGCTGGCGTACTTATAAAATGTGGTGCCAGAAGCGAGAGGAGTAACAGGCCTAAGGGGCTTGCAATCCAGCATGGGATGTCCATGCAACGTTGATGAGCAGAAATGAAAGATAATGAAAAGTGATCTTGTTATAGTGAGTTTATTTGGTAGACTTTCTCCCTCTCCACCTTTCTCCAACGCATTTCAGACTGTCCTTCAACCTTGTCTTAATATCTCATTTCTCCTAGTCATGAGTCTCTTGCATCTGCTCTTTCTTCCCTTATGAATAATCATTCAGTCAAATGGGTAATCTGCTGTAGACAGATCATAATCTCTCAATGAAGTGGGAAGTTGAGATGTGTGAGAGTAGCCTATTGTTCAGAATACCCTCTGGTCAAAATGTGAAAGAGGCTAACAACTGCTGAAATATACATTGCTGCATTTGCTGTTACACTCCTTCTTGCATGCATTTTCTTGGCTAGTTCCTAGCTTCTAAGGAACTTCCTGTATGGATTTGAGCTGTGGGGATATATACACAGTCTCCTTCCATGGGATGGCTCTGCAGAAAACAGAGCATCTCCAAACAGTGTGGTGGGAGCAGGCTTTCTGAAGGATGAGTCAACTGTGTCAAAGTGGAATGACTCAGCCATAGCTTTAACCACCAAGGATTGTGTAGCAACATTCTTTTCAGGCAAGAAAAATGGTAGAGAGCAAATCAGATGAGTTTTTAAACCACAAAGCAGAATAAGTGGTGGTTATGATACAAGCTGTTTCATCATCCTAGCAATTTTCCAGTGGTCTCAACTATAATTTTAGTAAATCCAGCTGTGGTGTTTAGTAAAAAAAGAGCTTTGGGGTTTTTGGTTTGGCTTTTTTAGCTTTTGACTGAGTTTTCACATACTGTAAAAGGTCAGGGATGAATGAGAAAGGTTGATTCAATTCTCTTAGAGCTCTACCTGCCTCTTTAAAAGCTATATTTTGTTGCTACTTTGGCCTGAAGTTGGCAATTTATCTGTAACAATTTGTATCTTGTGGTCTAAATCAGCCTTATTTCAACATACAGAGGCAGGATTGGCATCTTTGAACTAGAGACATAAAAAGTAGCAAGGTTGTTCTTTTATAATCCCAAAGCATAGTTCTTACAAGTCTTCTAATTGTGGTGAACATAATGGCCATCTTCCGTTCAAAGTAGTCTTACAGGGAGCACATCTTTTTATTTCTGGCTGGGAAATGAGAGGGGTGGCCAGGCAGGGAGCAGCATTGCTGGAGCTCACCCATCCCTGCCAGCAGTGGCTCCCAGATATTTGTAAGAAAATTTGTGAAGCCATGATAATCTAAGAGTATAAAGTAGGCAAGATCTGCAGGCAGAGTTTATAGTTTTTATTAGACTGGCATTCTTGGATAAAAGACAAGCTTTCAGGCACTCAGTCTGTCTTCATGTCTGAAATTGTGTTCTGCACAGCCTGCCATGGGCTGATGAGATCAGTGCCTGCAAGCTACTCTGCTTTTTTTCCAGTGCTTTTTCTGTTCTTTTAATCAAGGCTATTATTTCTTCCTAAAATGCTCACTTGACTATCAGAAAATGGTGAACCTTCTGCAGGTGGCATGAGATAAACTAGTCTGGATTACTTCATCACAAACAGGTGGAAAAAGTCATGTAAATTCAGCAAGGCGGGCCATAACAAAATGGATGTGTATGTGTGTTTGTGTTGCTATTCACCCGAGTATATCCAGGATTTATTTCTCACTGTATGCTCTGCCTATGGCAATGGCCCTGCACAATGACAGAAATAGAAATTCAAAGAATGAAGTCATTAGGCAATATGGACCTAGAGAGGTTTGCTAACATAATCCTTAGCTGCCTGCATACTTTTTACACATTTTTTTCCCCTAACTTGACACTGGACATAGTTTTCCAGCAGGTCCTTTACTCAACAACTTGTGCAATTATACTGTAGCTGAAAAATGATGAAGTGTTACATGGGTAATGACTTGAGCATCCTTCTTTTAAAGGTCCTAATAGTTTAATCAACACCTATTAGAAACAACAATATACATATTGCCATTCTTAACTTCTGCACATGAATATATGAATACCAAATCCATAGTATACTCGACAGGTGCAGATGACATTATTTTTGTTATCTGTTCTTATGCTAAACTTTTTTCCCATATGATTTTTTTTTGAACAACAAAATACAATGACATTAACTTGAATTGCTAATGTCTCTAATTTGGTTTTGCAGCAAACTTGTATTGGCAATCACCAATATGGTATGGTCAGCCTAGTTCAGCCACTCCTCACTCTGGTATATAACCCTTGCAAGGTGAGAATGAAGTTTCTTGGAAGGTATTAGTTTCCTGGGTTCTTGTTTGTGCTTGTTAAAAGGCCTCACACTAATTATCAAATGAGTCATGCAATCCTGTTGAATTACAGTATATGAACCTGTAAAATGTTCTGCCAGATAAAACAGATTCTCTCAAGCATAACTAAATGTATCAATGTCAGTCAGCTTTGTCTGTGATAGAGTGAAAAGCTTTACATCATGTACAATGTTTATTTAAGTGCATCCACAGCCTGTCACTAAATTGACCACACCCAGGCATAATGAAAAGTGCCAGTCTCGGCACCTGTCTCTCCTTTGAAACTTGGAGCTGGTCTTATTAAGGGTAATGAGGTGCAGCTGTTCTGGCAGTGTTACCTTCACCCAGTCATGTGCTCAGAAGCTTTGTGAGTGCATGTGGTTGCTTTTGGCTTAGTGTGAAAGTGTAGCCCATGTGGATGTTTTGGAGGTGAGGAGGTCTGTGAAAGGAGCCTAGGAAAGGGTTGCAGAAGTGCTTCTAATGTGGTAAATTGAAAATTTCCTTCTGCATTGCTAAGACAGCTTCTTTTCCCTTTTAGGCAAGGCAGCAGAAGTGGACTGAGAACCAAGTCATTTTTTCAGGAGTAAGAGGGACTTGCCACAGAGTACCTGCAACACTGAGAGTGAAGGTAAGTCAGAGATCCTTTAAAGTGGTTTACTTCAGACACTGAAGATTGCTATCTAGAAAGCCAGTGTTATGTATAAATGTACTTTGGACTTAGTGTTCATTGGGGATGTATTCTGTCATCCTCTTGATGTCTTTCTGTTAGAATATCAGTAATGCATGAAGCCTTGTAGGGAAACAGTTTTTATCCTTGTTGCCTGCACTTCTCAGAAGTGCCCAGCCTATTTTTATTTATTCTTTCTTGTTGTTTCTGGTTTAGCTTGGTTTAAGTCATTTGATACTTAGTTCCGGATGTAAAGGACTCTGTAGCCATATGTCTTCAGTTAAGATGTGTCCATTTAACAGTACATATCACAAATTTAACAGACAAGTCAGGAAATTCCTGCTCTTGAAAGAAGGGGGGGGCAGTTGTGGTGAGTGCATGTGGTTGGAAAGCAGACTGTTTCTATGGAATATTCTGGTAGTCCTTCAACAATAAGAATATCTCTAAAACCTTAAATTTGTGTGTCCATTTAACAATATATATCGCAAATTTAACAGAAGATTCAGGAAATTCCTATGTTTGAAAGAAGTGGGATTAAATAGTGGTAAAAAGCCCTTGTTTTATGGAATGTTCCCATAGTCTTTCAAAAATAAGTTCATCTCTAAAATCTTAAGCTTGTGTGTTATTAACAGCAATAAGCTCTGAAAAGTAATTGAACCGGCCTCACCTGGGGGCAATGTTTGAAGGACGGTGTGCTGGTGAGGTCTTTCAGTCTGCCACTTTAGTGAAATTAGGAGAATGAAGATCTGTGTAGCAGCAAAGATGTGAGGGTTATTGGTGTGTTAAAAACTATGGAAACACCTGAGAATAGTCTCATAAGAATTAAGGCTTCTCCCTCAGAAAATGTGGCATGATCAATAGCTGATGGGTGCAGTCCATTTCCAGTCACAAGAACAAGATTGTACTTATATGTTTGGCACTTTTATTTTAAAACTTGTATGGAGATTGCCAAATATTGGTCTTGACATGAGCACATTCCTTTTTTTGGTGCCTGAATGGAGAATAGGAAATGTGAATGTTAAGCCAAGCTTGAAACTACAGCAGAGAAATGAACCATGTAACAAAGATAATACAAATGAGATCTCAAACAGCTAAGTCATTGGCTGGTAAACACAGCTCCTAGTGCTATGCTGACCTCCACAGTAACTTTCTGCTTATATTTCTTTACTTGTAACAGAGAGGGCCAGAACAGAGGAGGAAGACTAGGTCTCTTTTGTACCAATGCATTACAGTTTCATCTGCATGTCTAATGGGCTGCCCATAGCACTGTTGAAGTGGTATTTCAGAAAGGCAGAGGCACCTGCTAGAGCAAGGCTTTGACCTGTGTATTTTCCAGTCCCCTGTACACAAGGATAATCTTGAGCACACAGCCAGATTTTGATGATTTCTGCAATGCATTAAACATGAAAAAAAGCCTTGCCAACTCTGGTGCCTGAGGCATGGGTTTCATTAAACATACTATCTTCACAATGTGTTTAGCTTCTGATTGTTAATGCTAATAATTAAGTCACTCAGATTTTTAATAAGAGCCTTGAACTTCATTTCCCTGGATCATGATCTAGTATTGTTTCAGTCTTAGAATTGAAATCCTCTAACCCTATTAGCTCTGGTATTTGTCTTATCACTAAAAGAAGCAAACATCCTGGGTGGCCATGAATCTGAAATTTGATATTGTGTTAAGCCCATTAAAGTAGGAAATAAGAAAACATGACTCAATGCATATTAAGAGTTTGGATAGCCAAAGCATGAAAAGAAAAAAAAGAGTTGCATCTCTGTCAATATAAATTTGATTTGTCCTCAGAGATTCTCTAGTTCTGTTGGTTTGGGTTTTTTTTCGAATGCAATACAGTCACCTTGGATCCTGAAATGAAAGTTACAAAATGTAAAGAAGACCCCAAACAGTTGTTGTTTATCAGACAGCAGGAAGCTTTGATAAACTTTGAGTTGAATTTTAATCTCTGCTTGTGTGAGACACCTCCTGTGTCCATGAGGGACAAGTACAACTAATTTTTCAGCTGAGCATCATACTCTTTAGCAGATATAGTAATTGGCTTGGCCTATGCGAAGATCTGGTGCACACCCCAGACGAAGCTTTCTGCACATTCAGTCCTCTCCATAAAAAAAAATAGCTAATTCAGCTGGCATAAATAGACACACACGTATGTGTGTACATAAATAAGTGCAAGTATGTGCATGTGCACTGCACAATCAGTTAAAGAGAAATCATTAAGCTACCCAACAGAACCAGAGGGAAGAAAAAAATGGAAAGTAGGGTATACAAATCTGTGGGGAGTTGAGAAGTGACTGCTTGTTTCAGTTTCCTGGGAGACATCTTGACATAGAAACAGAAAAAATCCTGGCTCAAGCTATGGAATGGATTAGTAGGTGCTGCTTGGAGTGCTTTTTCCCATGCATAAACTTTGAGAAGTTTGGGTCTTATTTAACTGTCTGAGACTTCTGAATAACATCAAGTAGAACTAATTACTTGTTTATATTTACTCGTTTTCTAACAATACAAGCCTCACTGGGGAGCAACTTCTTTCCTCTCAAAACTGACTTTGTTAGTGTGGGTAAAAATGTCAGAAGTTTGTGGTTTTGTTGTTAGGGGGATATTTTTTTAGGGTTCTGGGAACTGAAATGCAGCCTAAAGCTAAAAATGACACACCCATATATGAAGTTTAGATAAAATTGGGCATTCTAAAAATACTTGATGTTGGTCTTACTTCTGGTAAGGCTAGTTACAAGCAATCCTTGTATTTGATAACAAACTGAATCCTGTCTTCAGTCGTGTCCAGTATTAGACTTGGTGTCAGTATCATATAATCCTTATATAGTAAAAGTGCAATAAACTTCTCTTTACTGAGTTGTGAAAGAAGACAGTTATATCGATACTGAAAAAAGTAAGGCTTCACCATAGATGAAGGCAGTAGGTTAAGCAGTAACTATTAATGCAGATTTCAAATCTAGGATCTTGTATTGATCAGGATCAAGTATTTTTCTTCCTATCAGTGGGAATTACATACCAAGATATCTATACACATCTTTAACTGCTTCTCTGTTTTTAATTGCTGTTCTAAAGCTATTCTACTGAAATAATTTGTCCTAGTTTTATGAGGACACAAGGTTGTGATGGTTTGTGCACTAAGCGTGAGTGTCTGTGTGGTATGTAAGAAATAGCTGTCTTAGTGGTGTAGAATTGATGGGCCCCTTTGAGTGTGAAATTTCAGAAAGAATATATTAAAATAAATGCAGAAAGCTACAAAATTAGAGTATAAGGACATGCTGTATGTTCAAAGGTGTCTACTTGGTCTATTCTTGAAGTGAAGGTTAAGATGTGACTTGTAGTCAAGCGTCTTTGTAGCGAAAAATAACAGTTTTTACATTCAGCTGGAGAAGGTATAACAAAAAGTGGTGCTATGTAAATTCACAGTAGAGATAAGGCAGTCTGTTATCTGTAAGGGTTATTCATCACTGGAACAACTTACTAGACATGTAATGGTTTCACCTCCACTTAGAGTATTTAAGGTACAACTGAAGATCTTTCTAAAAGAGATGCTATAACTCAAACAGAAATTATGGTCTTGAAGCATAAATTATTGGGTGAGGTTCACTGGCCTGTGTTATGCAGGAGGTCAACTATGCTATCATTGGTCTTACTACCTATGACTAAGTAGCTGCCTGCAGAATTATGTGGAGGTATAAATCTGTCTTGGATGAATATACCTATTGAGCTTGACGAATTGTGTATATATGCTTTATGGATCAGGCTAACAAAGTAGCATCCATGTGCACTTGACCAGCACTGTGTGTAGAAAAAAAGTAGTCTTGTGGCCTCCTGTAGTCAATTGCAACTCCGTAGAAAGGCAATGGTAGGTAAACATCTGCTATTATCAGCCTAGTTTGTTTAATTCACTGAGCTATCTAGTGAAATCCTAGTGAAGTGGCTGGCATGTTTACAGCTGTCTGCCAAACTATTGAGGGATCATGGAATATGAAAGACAACTTACAATATCAGTAAAAACGCCAGATGTTATATGCTCGCAAATGTAATGAATTAACCAACATCAGTTACAATTGACTCTTAGTTTAAGAGACCAGATTTGCAGATACTTTAATAATGGGTAATGCATAAATACCCTTACTAAAATCAACTGGGCTATTGTTGTCTAGTAGCTTCCAGGGGCCTTGTTTCTTAAGCTATCTAAATAACTAGAAGACCAGATCTTACAGAAGTTTTTATAGGTTTACATCCCTGTGCTTTATGCTTAACAGCCTATCTCTTCAGAGTCCCTACACTTGTACACAAAAATTTCCAGTACTAGTGGTGATGCTTCTGAAATCAGAGCTCAGTTGCATCTGTATTTCAATGTAAATAAGGAGTACAAGGAATACTGCCTCTTAATGCATGATAAATTTCACCAGCTGAAGTCACAGAGGTCTCTTAAGTGAAAGAATTGTTGGCTTTGACTGTGGCAACTTTATTTGAAAAGGATCTCAAAGGACATCATGTTCTCTGCAAGGTCATACTGACCCAAAAAGTCTAGATGAGTTGCAGAAAAAAACTATTGTGCTCTCTGTCAAGACTTCTTAAAGGAGAATGCCAG
Organism: Melopsittacus undulatus; assembly: GCF_012275295.1. Taxonomy (NCBI): domain Eukaryota; kingdom Metazoa; phylum Chordata; class Aves; order Psittaciformes; family Psittaculidae; genus Melopsittacus; species Melopsittacus undulatus. Next base: position 53,145,594 of record NC_047532.1, on the reverse strand, counting down.
GTTTGACATCATGGAATTCAAAACAAAATCTGACTCATATTAACTGTAATTAAAGTGTTATTTGTATCAGCTAAGTACATAATGCCCTTAAAAGATCATTATTCTGGGATATGTCAAGGTTGAACTGTCTCTATAGCAAAATCTGAGATCATATTTTAAAACTTATAAGATCCCACTGATAATGCATTAAATCCTAGTAATCCAATGTATCCTGATTGTCAAATTCAATTTAAAATAAGTATTTATCAAAAAATATTATAGCAAGAGTGGTATGCTCTGGTTTATTTTGTGACTTTGTATTTGACAGCTATGAGTAGGATGGTCATGCAGCCTGCAGAGAACAGTCTTAGAGTGTTCCTCTAAGGGTGGATTTACACAAACTTCTCAAGAAAGCTGGTGTGACTCCAGCAGTCCCTTCGCAGCAGGGTGACATAAGTGAGTGTTGTGCATCCTGTAGGATTTAGTCCTTTTTCTCTGTGGTGCCTGCAAGATGGAACCCATTGTTAGGTAGTGGAGGGGGCAGGTTACCTGTGGACGTGGGGACAGCAGCAGTTGTTATTCCTAAGGGCATGATACAGGCATTCTGCTGTGTCATTCATGTAGCAGGTACAGTCATTGGTACCTGAGGGCATGGCTGGGGACAACCAAGGTTCAGAGGTAGGCAGAGTTCGTTTTGTGGCCTTGGTTGCTGGACATGTGCACTGCCTGGATGAGTTCCTGACAATGCTCACATTGTGCTCAGCATTTCACTGACCATTGCATCATACCTGTGGGTACTCAAGGGTGTGTTTGAGCCATTCTTGTCTTGACTGTTGCAGGTGTGAATAGTCCCTAACATGGTTTCCATTGTTACCTGTCCTGGTTTATAAACAAAGGTATTATTTAGTCCTAAATAAATCCTGGTTCTTCAGGCTGATCTGTAATCCTGAGCTCAGATCAATCAAAGCTGATATCATAGAATCATAGAATAGTTAGGGTTGGAAAGGACCTTAAGATCATCTAGTTCCAACCACCCTGCCATGGGCAGGGACACCTCACACTAAACCATGTCACCAAAGGCTTCATCCAACCTGGCCTTGAACACTGCCAGGGATGGAGCATTCACAGCCTCCCTGGGAAACCCATTCCATTGCCTCACCACCCTAACAGTAAAGAATTTCTTCCTTATATCCAATCTAAACTTCTGCTGTTAAAGTTTCAACCCATTACCCCTTGTCCTGTCACTACAGTCCCTAATGAATAGTCCCTCCCCAGCATCCCTGTAGGCCCCCTTCAGATACTGGAAGGCTGCTATGAGGTCTCCATGCAGCCTTCTCTTCTCCAGGCTGAACAGCCCCAACTTTCTCAGCCTGTCTTCATATGGGAGGTGCTTCAGTCCCCTGATCATCCTCATGACCCTCCTCTGGACTTGTTCTAACAGTTCCATGTCCTTTTTATGTTGAGGACACCCGAACAGCACACAATACTCCAAGTGGGGTCTCACAAGAGCAGAGTAGAAGGGCAGGATCACCTCCTTTGACCTGCTGGTCACACTTTTGATGCAGCCCAGGATACGGTTGGCTTTCTGGGCTGTGAGTGCACACTGCAGCTGGCTCATGCTCATATTCTCATTGATCAACACCCCCAAGTCCTTCTCCGCAGGACTACCATGAATTTCCTTTTTGTCCAACCTGTAGCTGTGCCTGGGATTGCTCCCACCCAGGTGTAAGACCTTGCACTTGGCATGGTTAAACTTCATGAGGTTGGCATCAGCCCACCTCACAAGTGTGTCAAGGTCCCTCTGAATGGCATTCCTTCCCTCCAGTGTATCAACTGAACCACACAGCTTGGTGTCATCGGCAAACTTGCTGAGAGCACACTCAATTCCATTGTCCATGTTGGCGACAAAGATGTTAAACAAGACCGGTCCCAACACCGATCCCTGAGGGACACCACTCGTTACTGGTCTCCAGCCGGACATTGAATCATTGACCACAACTCTTCAAGTGCGGCCATCCAGCCAGTTCTTTATCCACCGAGTGGTCCGCCTATCAAATTGATGTCTTTATATCACAATTCTGAGTGCATTCCTAGCATACTTTTCTTTATTTTCCTCCAAGAAATGCTGTGAAATTATCTGTAACTAATTTAAAAGCAATAATTGTGTTGCTAGATGGTGTTCAAATGTTCTTGAAAAACTTAGGAAGAGAGACCAATTCCTGCAGCAGTACAAGAACACTGGCCAGGGCTTTTTATTGAAAAACACAAAGTGTATTCTTGGACTGGACTGTCACAGGTTCATTTGTTTTATGATAGAATGTGGCATTTGAGAATGGAGACCAGTGCTGCAAAAACTAAGAGAGGGGAGGTTCAGGCTGGGCATGAGTTAAAAATTCTTTACAATGAGGGTGCTAAAATACTGGCACAGGCTGCCCAGAGAACTGGTGGATGCACCATCCCTGGCTGGATTTGGGTCTGGGCAAACTGATGGTGTTGAAGATGTCTCTGCTCACTGCAGGGGGGCTGGACAAGACCTTTAAAGGTCCCTTCCAACCCAAACCATTCTATGATTCTATGAACATATAGGTGGCTGTATGTTCTTATAATACTCTCTTGGCACTCAAAATTTTCAATGAAAACTTAAATAATGTATAGTCTCTCTCCTATTTTCTTTTAAAATTCTGGTTAAGCATTGCAAGAGTTGTAACAACTTAAAGGATTGAATTTGTATTTGAAAAGATGGCTAATGCGGTTTTAATATCTTTTAATGTAACTAAATAGTTACCTGCAGATAGTGACAAGCGTTCAGAAACGCAAACCAGATTGAGGCAAACAAAGCATCATCGTGGAATTTGAGGTAATAGAATGGCATTTGGCATGAATGAGCTATTTCTAGAAAAAGCAATTATTCAACCTCTCTTTTTTGAATAACTTTTTATTAAACTCATAGATGGAAAAAATCTTTGCACAGTACATAATCATTCTCAGAAGAGATTATATCACAAGTGTATTAATAATGCTTATTGTTGTATTATGCGTTTGGAGGACAAATGGTACTTTGTAACGAGCTTCCACAACACCTAGTGCAGCAAGACAGGGCAGGTTTGCAATGTTGAAGTAAATGAAGATGAAAGACATTATTAAAGAAAAAAATTACTTGATCAGTGAGTATATGATCCTTCGTACCACACTTAATTATCTTCATGATCACTTCTTTACGTGTTTTATAGAGGGATGTGGTGGGGAGGAGGAACAGTTACACTTTCTCTTCCAACACATATTTTGAGTGGGTAATCATACTACCTCTCGTCACTGTCAAACTGTTGCTGTAATGGGGCTCAGTGCTCACTTTAAAGAAGCAAAGCCAAATGCATGGATTGATTTTAGTATCTTTGAAGATAAAGTTCATGACAAACTAAGGACTGAAATGTAGTGCAATCTAGTTTAAGAAACAATCTGCCGAAACACAGACTTACAGCCAGTGAAGCCAAAAGCAGCACATCAGTTTTATCTTTGCAGGAGGAAGATCAGGCAGCTAGTCTTTAGATGTAGAAGGTTAGTTTTACATTACTGTGGTTATGTAGAAATTTGGTGAGAATAAAATAAAGGTTTGAGCTGCCAATTTAAACAGAGCAGATATCCAAAAGATGTCATTGTTACTCTAAGTTATTTACTACTTCTTAAAAATAGTTCAACACTGTTTGCTCAATGACTGAGAAGAAATGTTCTCAGCATCCATACCCATGTGTGCAATTCATATCTAGATTAATGCTTGGAGGAATAGATCTTCTCATTTGAAATCTTCAGTGTAAATTAAGCTCAAGTCATGATAAAAAAAAAATTATTTGGCAAATATTTTAATACTGAGTCAGTGTTGCATAACTGTCCAGTAAGATAAAACCAGTGTTGCCCACATCTATTTTATTTCACCTCAAACTTTTTTTCAAGAGCGAAACTTGTGGCATTCCTATACACCTGGATAGTTGGGTGGCATTGTGCCATGAGAATGTTGTTTGGATAGTTACTGCTTATAAAGCTTTTGGGGAGGTGGTAATGACAAACTGTTTGTAAAGAACTTCACTAGACTGCAGGTTCATGCTGAATGCACAATAAATGCAAGGATCATGGTCTTTCTCTTAAATATGTATTTATGTCCTTCAAACATATATTTTTTCATGTCTGTAAGTGATAATTTTGTTTCTTTTTCTAAACTCAGCTATGTAATCTGATTAGACACTTTTTCAAAAGCTGGCTGTGTGCATCTTTATACTTCAAAATACCAAAGTCTTGCTTGGATGATTTGGTTTCCTTGTTTCTTTCTCTTCAAAATGCTAAAGTCCTGTTTGAAAATAGGATGTAGATATAATGCTGGAATTATCTGCAAATTCTACTGTGACACTTAAAAGACAATGGAGTTTTTTATTTGCATAATCAGTGTTTTTAAAACTAAGTTTCTTAACAGCTGGGGAGTGTTGGCTTCTTTCTTTGTCCAGACAGGACATTGTGTATCTGTATGTCCTATAAATCATGTATTCCAGCTCTGATATCCCCCTATTTAATAGTAATTTTGCTTTCTATTAGAACATCTCCTGGCAGTTTCTTAGTTTCCTAATTGTTCTTTAGTTGATTTTGAGGCTTGTATGAGTATACTCTATAAGCAGAAAAGCTATTGCAATGGGAAGCTCTAAGGAAAAGAGGTGAAGGCAGTAACTGATCTAATTTCCAAGGAAAATTTCTGACTATGTAGGATGTGGTGTAAATCTTGCCTGAAAACCAGGAACTGATCATCTGGGAGGTGCCATATGACCTTCTCAAGTTCCCGTTTCTGAGTTTACTATGATGTGGGAGGCAATTTCCCTGCAAAATGGAGGCAAATGGTATCCATCCATAAACCAGATGACACTGCAGCCACTTAAATATAATTTTAAAATCTTTGGATAAAATCTGAGTACTGTCAATGTGTACAAATGATGAAGTGCAGGTTTGTTTCATGGAAAAAAAGGGGAAAAAAAAGGCAAGAAGTTTTCCATTAAAAGTTACTTATTTTGCTGAACATAAGAAAATTGCAGTACAAATCACTATAAAAAACACACACACTTTATCAGGTTTAAATAACAGCTTTTATCTTCCATTGCATGCTTATCTATTGAAGATTCATTTTATAGCTTTTGTGTCTAATTAGTTGAAATTGTCTAATGTGATAGTGTTTACTATGAAATTACCTGCTTTGGTAGAATCATTAAAACCATGCATGCCGGATTTTCTCATCACTTTATAAGCACTTCCTTGGACTGGGAGGCAGAGCTTATGTTCTTTACTTTCTGAAGTAGCTCACAAAGCAACAGCTGAAGTGTTTTGTATAATTAGACCAAACAGAAGTCAACATGGGGAGAGATCTTTCCCATGGCATGTCACTGTAATCTTGGAGATCAATAACTTGTAGCTAAACATGCTGCTGGTTTTGGGCCAGTAATGAGCAATTGCACAGAGCTATTTACTGCCAAGTGAAGTAGAAAACATAAGGAATTAGGATTTAAGTAGCAGCAGAATGAAATTCTTCAAAAGAGTTGGAGAGAAAATACCAATAGTATGTACCTGAGATCTAATTTTCACAGCAGCAGCATTAATGTGAGAGGACTAGCATTAAATACTGACATTCTCTATAGAACATGTGTTTACTGATCTGCCATATCCACCCTCCATTCCCAGGGTGGTATCAGTTGTGCTTCCAGTGTTTCTGCCTGTGGTTTTTTTTGCTGTAAAACCTTTCAGGGAAGGCCACTTCAGTCCCTGCTGGCTTCCCACTTCTGAACTCTGCCTTTGGCCAGCTTTACCTCAGGTTCCTTGGTGTCATTTCTATCAGCTGAAGCCTTTTAGCCCTTAAACTTATCCACTATGAGAATAGAAATACTTCATTTCTTGCAACAGTTCACCATATCTGCCCTTCAGCATCTTTTTGTAAGGTTAAATAATTCCAAATGGAGAATTCCACTCATTCTTTCCTCGTATGCTGTGTTTTCCAGGCCTTGATTATTTCTCATTGTTTTCCTCTGCTCTTTGTAATTGGCCTAGATAATTCCTATTAACCAGACTTGGTGGCTACAGTGAAGTTAGTCCTTCCCCTGTGGCACCTGTTTTATCAATAGAGCAAAAGGACTTTTCTATGTAATTCATACTTATAACCTGCTGTAACTCCCTCATTCTTTTCTGTAGATTAGCTACTTGTACAATTATCCTTTAATGATTAAGACATTAATCCTATATCATTACTTGGTTTTGCTTAAGAATACTTAGTCTTGTTCACCTTAGTTGAACAAGAATTAGTTGCATTAGCCACTTATTGACTTATATCTATGATTTTACCTTTTTGCTTGTTAAAAATTTAAATGAAATTTGACTATGCAACTTTCAATACAGGGAATAGTACCGGAGCAGTGTGGACTCTTGCAGATTTCTGCTTTGATATACACTTCTTTCCTGACAGTGAGCGACTGACAGCTGTTCTCTGGATATGATTTTCCAACCACCTTCAAAATCCTTACTAAATTCAGGGTATGACATCTACTGCTTCTTCTCCGTCCACAGCATCTGTTATCTAATACAAATCATGTCAAATCAATTCAGTTTCCCCCCTTCTGTTACAAGGTTATGTCCAATGTGGATGTGTCAACTGTCATATATTATCTTAGTTTTCCTAAAAGGTACAAGTTTTGCTGAATATTGAAGTTAAGCAAGCTGGTATATTTTCTTTCAGAATTCTGTCTTTGTTAAAACATCTGTTGATATAGCTGAATACAGCTGCAACAGCATTCATTTTAGAAAGCATCTAGAAGGTTTACAGCTAATGATATGAATCCTTAGAGAGAGTGGAGGAAGTTTTTGACAGCAGCATTCATTTACTATGACTGTCTCACTGTAAGTCCTTACTGTAAGGACAAAGTGGTCCTCTCAGCCCCTTCCCATGTATGACTTTATGCAAGGGCCTAAGCTTGCTGGCACCAATAGGAGAGTTCTCTGAAGCAGCAGGTGTTAGCTACAACTAGGAGATTTGAAGCAAAGCCTAAATAACTGTTTAATGTGAGTCAGTAGAATTTGTTTATAACATGGTAGGTTTTGACAATGCTTACAACAAATTTTTAATTGCACAAATAAATCATCTCATCTTCTACTTTGTTTAGGGCTTTCTTCTTCCCTACCTCTTAGTTTAGTAAATAGTCCAGAATGCTAAAACACAAAACTATCAATTTGCTAGATGAGTTGCTGTCAGTTTCTAAAATAAAGGGCAAATCAATGACAAGAATTAGTGTAAATGTTGTTTTCCCCTGTCAAAGTAAAAGTACTTTACTAGATACAAAATATTGAATTCCATAAACAGCTGTAGCATATGTTGTATACAGACAGACTGACTGTGAATGTTTGTCTAAAAGGTTTCCATGTGTTTATATGGACTGAGGTGATAGAAGTGACTGGAAATATATTACAGAGCTGTAAGAGGAGAATCTAATAACATCATCTAAATACTCCTACACTTGGCAAACAGGTATTGTATTATAGATTAAATTTGCTAGGAAGCTTATATAAATCATGTAATTTTCTTCTTAATTGAAGTGATTTTAAAAATTGTACTGATGTGTGAGAACAACTGGATTCTGTTCAGCTACTGAGATATTGTATCAAATGATCTGTTTCATGCTAACTTTAAACACATCACATCTAGGTAATAAAACAGTAAAGGTGCTACTAGTTATATATATAAGTCTGTTAAAAATTGCCTCAGTAAAATGGCTTAGATAATTTAAGAGAAATGAAATGGATGTTGTCCAAAAGAAACCAAACATATGATAGGCTGCAGATGAACAGCTACAGCCAATTCCACTACTTGGATATGCTTGAGACTTCCGATCATGCACATTAGGGAGCAGAATTTGGGCCAAATTGTAAGTATTTAACTAGAAAACTTGATATATAGAGGTATAAAAATAACAAAAGAACAGCTGGCAAACACATTCTGTAAAATATATTGAGAATGAAGACAACACACTTGAACAAACCCTCTGAATTCTGCATTCATTTTGAAGGCTGTTTTTTTTTAAAGGAAATCTGAGCACAAAGGAAAAATAACATACCTTTAGGAGGAAGCTGATGTCATCACTGCAATTCAGCTGTATCAGTATAGCTGATTCAAATAGCAAGCTTCCAGGATGTAAAGTGCACTGTGAGAACAGGCCTACAGGACAGGAAGAAGTCAGGAAGAAATTGGAAATAGAAACCAAAAGTCTGATATGTAAATGGATTGCACAGACTACTTGCTGTAATAGAAGATAGTCACTTTTTAACTGTAGTAAAATACAGTAGGATTATTACAAATTATTATAGATCTTCAGGGTAGGATGAAAAGGAAGTTGGTTGAAAGTGATATATCAATGATGATTGTAGGAGAGGTCAATTATCCTGACAATACTAAAGAGGGAAGAAAAGCCAAGGAGTGAAAAGGTTAGTGAGAAGATTCCCTTTTTTTGTCAAGTTATGAGGCTACATAAATCATTTATTTTTTGTCACTTTCATAGAGAATTTAGTAGTCAGTGCTTTAGGGCAAAACGGAAGATTGTTACTTATGATTGGCCTCCTTGTGTTCAAAAACCTTCTGAAAATCAGAATGGATCTATGTTTTGATAGTTCTTTCCATGTTTTTAACCAAGAAGGCAAAATAGCCCCAAGGAAATGGGAAGAGTGACTGTTGCTGATTCAGTACAAAGCAAGGTTTGTGAAGAGCAGTAGCATTTCTTATTGGACCAACCTATTCAGTGTTCAGGGATGTCCTATTCTAAGCAATCTGCAAAGTGAGGTTATTCTGTTGGTCCACTGCACCTGCATCCAGTGAACTTGAACATGTCACAATGAATCTGCCCTAAAGCTTAGCAGCAACTTTTTAAGTGAAAGGAAACTCCACTTGCCTGACTTTTTGCACTTTTCCACTTTACTTTCCTGCTTTGGCACACAGTGCTAGAGATACAGCCTCACAGATACTTGTCTTGGTGTCCACGTGTCTTATGCAAGGGGTTAAGTGTGTCCAAAAAATGTCTAGACAGCACCTGATCATGTCAGCCTTCTGCTGACAGTCATTGACTACCTGGGAATAAAACATGCTATTGTGTTTCTGTATAGGACAGGTCCAGTATTTGTAATTTTTCTGCTAGTGTCTACTACTTTCTGCTACTGACTAGTGCTAGATACCTGTAAAAGCTGTTCCTTGTCATGTAGCATTTACCCCTTCACTATCTTCAAAGTCAATTCCTTGGGAAAGTGGCACACTAATATTTCTTTCTGACACATTAACCTTGCAGCTTAACCATGAGACGGGTTTGTGCATCATGAAGGATGTGTGGCGCTCACTGAACTCCTTGCTCTTGGTAAGCAAAGAGAATGAATGTTCCATGTATCCTCTGGTTGTACTAGGGGAGAAAAATCACATACGTGCTTAGGAACACTCCAATTGGACAGCTGAATTGGATTTCTCCTGCCACACAGAGGCACATAACAGAACTTCTGAGCTTTCTCTGCTTCCCCCCCCTGCCAAGAACCTGGCTCTCTCAGACTCTTGAAAGAAACTTGATAGTATTCACAGAGCTTCTCCTTTGCAAGCAGTTTTCTTACATTCTTCTTAAAGCTATTAAGTTACGTATTTTCTGAAATCATTATTTGAAGATGATGTGGTGGTAGTTTTTATTTTTAATATGCAATAGTTGAATAATTTCATGGAAGAAAGGTGCATAACCATTAAAATGATTAAATCAAAGAGAAATTAATATGCAGTAGGGACAGTAGTAGTGATTGTAGGGTTTTTAAATACTAGATGATAATATTTTCATTATGGGCCACAGACTTCTGAAGTTTTCTGTAATATGACAGTGTAATTGAAGAGGTTAAGGAGACTTGCCTGAGTGAGGAGGAAATTCATGTTACTGAATGTTAAAAACAAGATAAATATTCCACAAATCTGCTTTATTGAGTAGTCTTAAACTAAGTGTGGATGTTCAAAACTTTTAACACCTACTTTGTATGTCCTTTTGACCTGGCTGAATACAGAACAGCCCTGCTGGATTAGGTTAATGGTCCCCCTGAACTAATATGTTGCCTTTGACAGCAGCCAGCAGCACATGTTGAGGCAAGGAATATAAAATAGGGAAAACATATAATGATCCTTGGTGTAGACTACTACAATTTGTTGGCAATCTATAGTCTTAAGGCTAAGGCTTCATTTTCACCAATATTTTTAATAGCCCTTAGAGGTTTCTTTTCTATCAGCTTGTATAAATGATGTAGAAGGTAATGCTCATTTGTTTCTCTCCTGGCATAAAATGCTTCCAATGGTATTGTTTTGCAGCTTTAGCTTCATTGCATGCAAAAGGTGCTCCTGGTTTTTTTTTTTGGTTTGTTTTTTTTTTTTTTCCCTGAGTCTACCACTCAGTATTTTCATGGCTAACTCCTGGTAGATGGGGGCAAACCTTATCCACCCCTTTGATATTTGAGTCCCACTACATCCATGGCACTCTTATTGTTGTTCACCAGAGTCCTAAATTGTTTAATCTCTCTTGACATGGAAACTGTTACGGATTTCTCAGATAATCCTCATTACTCTCTTCTAAGCTTTCCCCCTCTTCTAAGGTCGGGTGACAGTAACTACACAAAGTACCAGGATTGACTGAACCGTAGATTAGCATAGCAATGCAAAAGCATTTTCTGTTTAGGTTCATTACATTTCTAATCGTACTTTTACATCCTTTTGCCTTCTTGAGTGCTACTGAGCATCAGGCTGCGTTTTCCACACAACTATCTGCATAAAATCCAATGTAATTTTCATGTTATAGCTAATTAAGCAATGATGAATTATAATGTATTTAGGGTTATTTTCCTTGCATATGCAATTCTGCTTTGAATTTCATTTGCAACTTTATTGCTTATTTGAGATAATGAAATTATTCTGCATTTTTTCAGTTATTTTGTAGAGTAACTTTTCTCACTATTGAACGTTTTGTTTTTTTTTTTTTTTTCCCTGAGAATATTTTGCATAAATCTTCTGGCAGTTCTGTTTCCTTTAGAACCCCTATTGCTTTTTCAGTTTCAAGAATACTGTGAGATGATGCCTTGATATGTCACTTGCTCAATATCATCTTCAGATATATTTTGATGATAGGATGTCCCTGTGAAAAGCATTCTCAGCTCTTGGGTATTACATGAGTGTGTTAACTATTCTTTCATTATAATTTCAACCACTTGGACATATGCCAAAGATTAGGGCTTCTGTTCTGGATACTTCTGGGTCATGTCTGGAGCATTCCTAAAAACTGATGTCCCACTGCTGTCTCTGGATTTAAGTGACAGGTGAGAACCAACAGGGTGTTGATGGTGTACCATCAGTATCATTTAAGTACTGAATCTTACCTCAGTAATTTAATTCAGCATAAAGGAAATAAACACTTAAGCTTCTTTTGCAAGGTAGAATGCAATGGGGGAAAACTACAAGTATGTGGGATTTCCAGCCTTCTTACCTTACTTGTGTTAACCCTTTCCATTCACTGGTGGGGTTTGTTACAGATTTTGCATGCTGCTATTTATACAAGCTGAAGTGCAGAACGTTAAAGATGCCCTCAAGGCCATACAGGATGGTGTTGGCTGTCTGAGAACCAGTATATTGTTCGGACAACAGAGGCAAGCGGTGCATCAACAAGCCTTGATGTTCAGAGTAGGAACAAACTGGAAGAATGGAGGCATGGAGTCTAGTAACAGCTTTATTGCTATGGGAATAGTTTTTTCTCAAAGTCACCTGAATAGGAAAGTCCACACTTTCAGACAGCACATGTATTTTAGTTTCTTGCATATAGAACTTAAAGCTTAGGTCTTAAAATATAGAACTTGCTTATAGAACTGAAAACATGAGGGGTTGGTTTTTGTTTTTGTTTTTAATCTCAGGAACATGATTTATCTCATCCTTGGATTTTTTAGCATTTTCACAGTCAAGGTTGCTCATGCTCACCCTTCAAGTAACCCTTCCTGTGGTTCACTAAGAAATCTCTCTGCTTTATATCTTTCTTGACACAAGTTTTCAAATGTTGAAGTCTTGCAGGCAAACTCAGATGTCACTTCAAAGCGCTGTAAAAAGGATCACTAAAATGATCACTACATTTTACCACTCCGTTAAATGTTCAGTAGCAGAATAATACTTCCCCTGTGAGTGCCTGGAATTTAAATTGTTGCTCTTAGGATGTAAGTGAATTTTTCGCACTTGGAGCTCCATGTTATATTTGTTGCCTCCATGAAAAGTGAAATTAGAAAGTCACCACCTTCATTAAGCTACAATTTCTTTAATTTTACCTGTCAGCACATATACCTGCATTGTATTAACCAATGTCAATTTTTCATAGTTTCTACAGACAGTTTAACCAGTTAAATTAATTGGCAAATAATGTCTCACCTGTGTTAGTGTTTTCTTGTAACTGCCTTGCATCTTATACCATTTGGTAGCACAAAGTTAATGAGACTCCTGATGAGAGTCATCTTAATATGACTTGTGAAGGTGAAAACTTAGCAGCATCTGTTTTTTTCATCCAAGATTTTGCAGTGGGAAAAAATTGCTTTGGGCTATGGCTTTTTGGCAAGGCAGAATGCCTCCCTGATACAGATGTAACTCAATCTGAACTGGAAGGGGGAGGGGGAGTTGCATTTGCAAATTCAGGTTAGGTGATGGCTCTTTGCTGTCAAGCTGGCATAGGAGTGTTGTAGGATTGGCTGCAGACAGCAGCTCCTGGCATGCATGGGACAAACAGGTCCTCCCTTCTTTGCTTCTCTGTTTTCTGAGCCACTAACACTTGCCAGTAGGTTGAAGGCTGGTGGCATGCAGTCCCATCAGTCGCAAGAAAAGTGGTGCAGCATGCAGCAGCCAGCCTTTCCAAAGACTGAGCCACAGCAGTGCCCTGGGCACGTACCGGTCTTCTCATGAGAAAGTTTTTGTGCAGAGCATGAAATTTTGCTTGTGAAATAACCCAGCTTTGGGTCTGGGATGTCCCTATTGCCCCATCATGCACCACCGCCCCCCTTTGCTTTAAGGGAGTAAGTTGATCTGCTTGAATTTGGCTATCAAAATGGCTGCAAATGTCTTGAGATTTAGGAAAAAAGAGGGTGGGGAAAAAAAGAAGCTTAACAAAGATCAGAGCTGTGACATACATCAAGCTTTCCTGGAGAAGTGCTGCTGCATGGTGGATCCAAGCTTCCAGAAAAGCTGAAAAACACCTTATGTTAACTTTACTTCCCAGGTGCCCAACTTCAAAGGTGCTGAGACTTGCACTGCCTGCAGCTTAGTTACCTGTTAAGGCTGTTTCACTGCAGCCTCTGTGGGTGTTGATTGTATTGCATCAGGTTCTTTAGCAAGACACCCTAGTAACAAAGATTTATTGTTTTATCTATACAGCCATGCAAATACCAGAAAACTGCTTGCAATAGCTCTTGCTGACTGGTAGTAGTGATGCTGCTTTTGTCAGAAGTTTTGAGTAATCCAAAGCAGGAGCAGAAACAATGTTATAGTATGTATTCAGCACACTTATACAAATAAACAAAGGTATACATAACAGATGGGTTTTGTTTGCGAACTACTTGAGGAGCTGTAAACAGGAAGTATACAAAAAAAATAAGCCTCTCTAAAAGAGATTAAAATAATGAAAGAAATCATTGAAAGACAATGTGATATGCTTTGATATTTAATAGTAAAAATATGATATCTCCAATATATAAGGTAGAAGTTAAAATCTGCCTTGTAAGGTTAATATTTGGGAGCTGAATAATCTTCAGTTAAAGTTTGAGCCAGCTTTGTTTCAGTTGAGATCTATTGTTGAGCATTCAACTCGACAGAAGGTACACAGAGCCCTTTTCTTCTTCTTCTATCCTCAGACTGTAAAAGACTAAAATGATCTCCCCTATGGTAATGTGTAGAGAACAGGAAGCTGCTGGCATTTTCCTTACTTCCCCTTCTTGAGGCCCCAGGGGAAAGCATGCTCTTTACAGAAATAAGGCTCTTCAGTTCTGGCAGATCCCCTCCTGCCTCTCTCCTGAACACTTAAGCTCCTGTGAGCTGTATTTGGTCCCATAATGAATTCAAAGGTAAAATCAAAGTACACCAGGCATAATGTTTCCTTTAGTGTACTTAGAAACACCTACTTCATGTAATGTAGCCAGCATCCCTACTCTTGCTTTATGCTTCTGAAAGTCAGAATTGTGATTTCAAATTTTAAGAAATTTTAGTTTTGTCTAAGCTGTAGAAGTTAAGATGATAAGTGAAAATTCCTGCCTGGGATTCTGGGAAATCCAAAGTGCTCTTCAGTAAGCAGATTGTTGAATAACTATTATAGTGCTTTAATTTATATATCTATATGTATATCAGTATATACATTTATCAGTATTTCAGAGAAAACCCTGTAACTAATCAGCAGCAATATTTCCAGTTGCATAGTCCTTTTTTGTTTTGGCCATATTACTGTCATTTGGCTAGCCAACGGTCTACATTTAAAAATTTGTCCTAGTTAAGCCGAGGTGTGCATATGTACAGTTCTCGGTCAGCAGCTGGTTGTGACTTACTCAAGTTCAAAGTGATTTTAGATGTTAAGATGAAATTACTGTAAAATAGAAGAATTAACCTCTGCCACCTAGGTCATTACCTTTTATGTCTGTTCAATTTTGAAAAAATAAATATTTTGAAGCATTGTCTTAGTCTTAGAAGTCAGTGGTTCTTTGTACTCTTAATATACACTTTGTGTAAAAATTATTTGGGCTCCAAACTGTCTTACTGGTGTCAACCTAAGCTGCTACTTGGACGATCTAGAACCTATAAACGCTCCCTTTTGAATTACTTGGGTGCAGCTGAAGATACAACTTGATCCAGTGATAGGCATGCTAAAGATGTGCAATGTCACACAAATGACAGTTTATGTACACACAGATGTAAGGTACTTCCATAATGTTTGTACTTAATACTATGCCCTGACTTTCTGAATAAAGTCTCCAGCTCTATGTAGACATCAGCTACAAGTTCAAAGCAGCAATGATTGCTTTGAAAGTAGCACTTGGCATATGAAAAATGTGTGCTAGGTCTGCTCTTCAATGTTCTCAACTTTCAGGGCACCACCCAAAGGAAGTAGTATGAGCTTAAGAGAGTGGACAAGCTACCCTAGAGTATGTGGACAGAAGCCATACTGTGATGAAAGATTAACTGTCTTTACAGTGGCTGTATTCGTCATCAGAAGGGGAGAAAACTAAACAATGATAAGTGAAAGATTTTACTTCAGTCTGAATCACACTTCTGCGTACACTATTCTGTGCTACCTGAATGATATTTAGGACCTTACAAATAGTTGCACGATTGAAGGCTAATTTTACACTAAAAAAATCCCAAATTTTCTGGGAGCTCCCCCAAACATAATGACTAGAAATATAATTTCATAAGTAATTTAACTGGTTTTCTATCTAGAATTCAGATTCGTTTTACCTGTAGCATGATGTGCAAAGAAAACATAGCCTGGAGTGATGTAAAAGATCTTATCCTCACTTGCATAGGTCAGACAGCAAGACCCTGGTTAAACAGTGTTTTCACTGCACAAGTACAAATCCCATGTGTTTCAACAGGAAAAGCAGAACTTGGTTTTGTGTTCTTCAGTGAAGATAGGGAGTCCAAACCTACTGTGAGAGAAGGCCAAAACAAGAGCTTTTTGTTTAGATGTTTTTGTTGTGGGTTTTTTTTTGTGTGTGTTTTTTTTGTTTTGTTTTTTGGTGGGCAGGGGAGTTAATTGAAATAATGCAACCTCAAATACCCAGAAGTATGGCCATGTATTTCTGTGTAAAATGCTTTCATCACACAATAATGGTAAAGGTCTGAAAACTAATAAAAATTTAACTTGAGAATACAGTAAAAAAAGGCATCTCACAACTGCAGTTTGTTCATTGCCAAATTGTCCTGGGGCACATGATGCGAAAATCATATCTGAGTCTGTTGGGGGGCTTAGAGACTTCCATTCATAAGCAGTGCAATACAGTTCCATGGCAAAATTTATCTTTGTATTTTTAGCTTATTAGCACTCAGCATTTATATGTGTGAGACCATAGTGTTCAATCCTACTAGAGAGGTAGAGGTAGAGAGGTCAAGGTGTTCTAAGAAAGGAGTTGTGTTTAAAGCAGACTAAACCTATGACTAACACAAGAAACAAAGCAGAGCTGAAGACCCATTAGATACCTGGTATCTGAGGGTGGGAAATGAGGAAGTGGCTGGACCAGTTTCAGAAACTTACTGGCACCTCTTTCCTGAAAAATATTCTGCTTCATGGCTGGCTGATAAATGTGTGAAAAAATATTATTGGCCAATGAATGTGAACAGTCAAAAGCTCATCTTGAGTCAATTTCAGTTATAAGTCACTTTCCTACACAAGCATGTATAACATCACAGCTCCACAGAGGCCCTTTGTTTTGGGCAAGGGAGCAGAATCCAGCTCCCTTTCGTACCACAGCTTCTGTCAGCTTGTCACGCTACCCTGGCACAGGGCCTGTGATGAGATCAAATCGGGCAAAAGAATAAACAGTAAAGAGCTGTTGATAGGATAAACCTTCCTTCCAACCTGCAGCCCTGGGATGCCACACCCCCCCCTTGTGCAAAGAATTTAATACTTGGATGCTTCTTAGAGTTGGCACAGTGAAGTCTTCAAATGTCATGCCAGATTGTTAGCTGTCATATACTTCTGTAATTAAACAACCACAATTACTAAGCACTTAAGCTAAGAAAAATCTAATTGGAAAGCAGAAACACACAACAGCTGGTTCTTGCAGGTTACTTAGGTATGTGCGTAGGTCCTAAAGATTTGATTTTGCAGAACTTTTCTTCAGATGATATTATTTATGGCATATGAAGTTTGATTGTTCAAGGCAACAAGGGTCCATTCTGACTATCTATGCCAGCCTCTTACATAACATAAGGCACAACACAGCTTTGCAAAAATCGCTGCAACTTCTCTTGCCTGCAGTTGAGACTGCACATTTAGAGCAATAGACAGTATGGAACCCTGACCCCACTGAAATCTTTAGAAATAACATTTTATAATCTGTGCCTTCATAAAGGCAGAGCTTTCTTGGAGAGGTTTAGGGAACTCACAGAAGTTAAGGCATTGAAGGCTCCTGGATCTTTGAAACTTTAATCTTCCAGTCTCATATGTGGGATATACATGGTTAGGTCATTCATTTATTGGTTCCTGTAATAATTTCCTGTAGAAAAATTCTTATTTTCCAATAGAAAAAAATCAAGCTGCATTTTGTATTTTTATAAGCTCTTGTTATAGCCTTCAACTGTCAGATGCTTTCACTGAGTATAAGGCATTGGAAGTACTGACCAAGCTGCTTTACAAAGCTTGGGTTGTCCTCTCAGAAATCACAGTACCAAGGCATCATGCATGACAGCTGCAACTTTTCTCATGCTTTCCTAAGAAAAGCTGTCCATCTCTTCTGTTCTATATGGTACAAAGCCCTAGGTACAGTCCAAACCAAGCAGTAATTGCATGGTTCATAAAACAAGTGAGAATGAAGAACCATCAGGGTATAAGGCAAAAAAAGAAGTAAAGATAAGCAAGAAACTTGGTTGTATCTAATAATGTAAGGTTCTGGAATTCACTTAAACTGAAGTAAATTTGCTATAGTGTACTCATGGGTCCCCATTAGTGTGTTATGACAGATATAAAAATCCTGAGTATCTTCTCTCTGTACCTATGTGTACTGCATGTCTCCTTGATTAACTATTGTAGTTCCATTAAAATATTTTAAATTCACTGGTGAGAAATCTCGATTGCATGGTGTCTTTCTACAGCTACCAAATCACTGAGATCTTATCTGTTTCAAGGTTATATTACCTCACAGTGAATATGCAAAGTGTTTAAGTACTGATAGTTGCAATAGGCATAAATTGGGTTTGAGAAAAAGTGACGCTCTGCTAGTAAACCTGAGTTGTTATACAGAATTTTCTTAAACAGTCTGGGTGATCATGTCATGGTATCAGTAACATCTCACTTGAAGGCAGGCAATAGCATTATTAAAATAATATGATTTACAGTTACGCTCCAGTTGCTGTAATCACAATTTTTTCTTCCCAGAGTGAGATAAACCCTATTTTTAAACCTTTTTATGGTAAAATTTTATATTTATAAATATTTTTTTCATACTTTCTCTTGCTTTTCCTGGCATCTGTTAGGAACTAGCTGTTTCACTTCTTAAGGCAA
The DNA here is from genome assembly GCF_012275295.1 of Melopsittacus undulatus. Taxonomy (NCBI): domain Eukaryota; kingdom Metazoa; phylum Chordata; class Aves; order Psittaciformes; family Psittaculidae; genus Melopsittacus; species Melopsittacus undulatus. Next base: position 53,127,319 of record NC_047532.1, on the reverse strand, counting down.
TATTGCTTCAAAGTACCAGTTTATTGTATATAGTCTACTAAGAAAACCAATGACTTTACAATAGCATCTACCTTTTTATCATATAGGGAAATATCATGGTTCAAGCTCTGTCGGCAAGTCAGCCACGCAGTTTCTCTCTCACACTGCCACCCCTACCCCCACCCACGTGCCCCCCCTGCTCCTGGAGGGATGGGGAGGAGAATCAAAAGAATGCAACTCCCACGAGTTGAGATAAGAACAGTCCGGTAACTAAGGTATAACACAAATCACTGCTGCTGCCACCCATAATAATAATAATAAGGGAAATAATAAGGGAAGAGAATACAACACCTCACCACCCGCTGACAGATAACTCGCCCTGCCTGACAGAGCACCGCCAGATACGTAGTCCAACCCCTCAGTGAACTAGCCCTTCCAGGTAACTCTCAGTTACATCCCAAGCATGATGTGCTGTGGTATGGAATACCTCTTTGGCTAGTTTGGGTCAGGTGTCCCGTCTCTGCTTCCTCCCAGCTTCCCCTCCTCCCTGGCAGAGCATGAGACTCACAAAGTCCTTGGTCAGAGTAAACATAAGTGTTATCAGTGCTGGTCCCAGGCCAACAGTCAAAAACACAGCACTGCATCAGCTACTAAGAAGGAGGAAAAATGACTGCTACTGCTAAACCCAGGACAGGAAAACATATTTACAGTTATTAAGGATATGATTCTTGTTGAGACTGTCAACTGCTTTGTTTGTCAGAGGTAGGGGAAAGAAGAGATATGACATCACGATGCAACTGGAGATAAGGCAGAAATATCCTGACTGCAATGCGAACTTCAAGGTCATGTGGGGAGGTGTGTGTGTACATGCAAACATAGAATCATAGAATAGTTAGGGTTGGAAAGGACCTCAAGATCATCTAGTTCCAAACCCCCTGCCATGGGCAGGGACACCTGACACTAAACCATATCACCAAAGGCTTTATCCAACCTGGCCTTGAACACTGCCAGGGATGGAGCATTCACAGCCTCCCTGCACAACCCATTCCATTGCCTCACCACCCTAACAGTAAAGAATTTCTTCCTTATATCCAATCTAAACTTCTGCTGTTAAAGTTTCAACCCCTTGTCCTGTCACTACAGTCCCTAATGAATAGTCCCTCCCCAGCATCCCTGTAGGCCCCCTTCAGATACTGGAAGGCTGCTATGAGGTCTCCATGCAGCCTTCTCTTCTCCAGGCTGAACAGCCCCAACTTTCTCAGCCTGTCTTCATAAGGGAGGTGCTCCAGTCCCCTGATCATCCTCGTGGCCTCCTCTGGACTTGTTCCAACAGTTCCATGTCCTTTTTATGTTGAGGACACTAGAACTGCACTCAGTAATCCAGGTGGGGTCTGACAAGTGCAGAGTAGAGGGGCAGGATCACCTCCTTTGACCTGCTGGTCACGCTTCTTTTGATGCAGCCCAGAATACGGTTGGCTTGCCTGTGCAAAGTTGTTAATTTATGCAGGCAATGAGCTGAAGTCAGTGGCAGTGTCTTCAAGAAACTGTGCAATGGTAAATAAAAAGAAAGGTGAAATTGTTTTGTTTTACTAAAGATTTTAGTTCTTTAATTGCCACTGAGCTCTCCATGTGTATTTCTCATTTTTTTTGAATTATACCCAGTAAGACAGGATGGTTCTGAGAATGCAGGTGTACTAGAACTACAGTATATGCTAAAAAAATTGCGAACAAATTGACACAAATGACAGTGTAAGCTCAACTATCGGGTACAATTCAGAATAAATCATTCGTCTGTAGAATGTAGTCTATTCAGAAAAATGCGAGAGTTGTAGTTTTCCAGTGTAAAATAGGCTTTTGAGTAACCCATTAGTTTCTGTGAGTTTAAAGGGACACTTCTAAAACTGTGTTTTTCTAATAAAATTATAAGTATAGCCTAAAAGAGGCCATTTGCCTGAACACAGGTTATTGACTCTTTAAGTGTGAGTGATGCATAGCAGAAAATAACTGACAGACTTTTTTGCTGTAGGGTAGTTGTGATTGATGTGGGTCTTATATAGTTCTACTCTATGTAAAAATTAATAGGCTAAAATTTTTCTGGACATTGAATTAATAAACTACATGGGTTCTCTAGCACAGTGAGTTTGGCCCAAGGAAAATGACAACCACATACTCACCTTGGTGTTAGCCTAACACAAAAACCACAGAAAATCATGGCTATAGATTGCAAATTCTCCCATAAAACTGTCTGTCTTTATTACTGAAACACAGCTGACAACTGGCTACTGTGTTTATATATAAAGCATCAAAAAAAATAACATTTAGAAACAAAATTCTGGGTTTACCATGGAAAGAATACACTGACTGCCTGAGAATCAGTTACAAGGAAGAGAGGATCAGCTTTTGCAGTACCTTACTGGTCAAGGTTTTTTTCAAATTGCTTTCCAGTTATTCCTGCAGGTAGAAAATTTGAGGACCTGGTATTGTAAGAGAAGGACTGGTGTTGGACCACTTCTTGCACGTGTTGAGGCAACTCCTCTGCTCACTTGTGCAGCCATTGGCATTCTCTATATGCTAGTCAAAAAAAAAAAAAAACCAAACAAAACTCCCCAAAAAACCCAAAACTATGAAACAAACAAAGCCCAAACCAAAAAACCCTAACAACTAAAACAAGCAATCCTCTCCCAACACTGACCTAAAAAAACCCAAACAAAAAAGCCAACCAACCAAAAAAACCTCTTAATCCCCCTCCCAAAAAAAAAACAAGACAAAAAGAAAAACAACACCCCCTCCCCCAAAAATAATATCCAAAGACAAACCCCCCCCCCCCCAAAAAAAAAACCAAACAAAAAAAAAACCCAAAAAAACCCCACAACCAACCAACCAAAAACCTGACACTCCCCCTCTCCCCCTCCCCCCAAACCTGAATGATATAAATCTTGAATCTTAAGTGTAGAATGGCGGAACAGCAACAAAATTCAGCTGCTCCATGTGTTGCAGGACTAAGAAATCTGGTGTCATACATCTATTTCCTGCATAGTTTATTGATGTGTAATAGGGAGTGAACTCTGTACTCACTGGACAATTTCAAAAGAGCACCCAAAGACACTAACTGTCTATGAAATCAGTAAAAATAAGGGGATGGATTGCAGACAGAGACCCTATGAGTGCCCAGTGAAGGCTGTGACAAAGTTACTGAGGGAGACTGACATGTTTACACACACAGCATGATTGCATAAATCCCATTCCTCTAGGAAACCAATGTAAAAAACTACTTTCCTAACAGTCCATATAGAACAAACCCCAGAGCCACTGAAGTCTGGTAGGAGTCTTACAATTTGTTACAATTTGTTGGGATCCAGATTTGGCCGCAAAACTTTATACGTATTTGAAGTTACATTGGTATTGCTAGATGAGTAAGACGTTTAATACTGTAACAGTAGCTACCTCAAAGCTGAATTAATTTCTTTTGTGAAATCAGTGCCTTTTCTTAGGCCCACAAAGACAATATTAGAGATGTGCAGACAGACCCCGAATTGTCCACTGCTGTCTCACAATATGGACCACAATATATAGCAGAAGAGGGAGCCTCAAGGAGTAAGAGGGACCTGTGTTTAGATTTGTTGTTGGTTCTATCATAGAACACTTTAGGTTGGAAGGGACCTTCAAAGGTCATCTAGTCTGACGTCACTTTCAAAGAGCAAGACAAAATTGCCCAGAACCACATCCTCTCTGTCTTTGAATGTCTCCAGGGATGCCACATCTACCACCTCTCTGGGCAATCTGTGCTAGTATTTTACCACCCTCATTTAAAAAAAACTTTCTTTCCTCTTATCCAACTTATTCAGGACAAGTATTTGAACTGTGCAGTGTTAAATACGAAGATGTGTTGCATAGTGATGTATATTGTGGCTTAGAAATTAAAAATAGCGGAAGCAGCAGCAGTATTGATTTAGGTACTTTGAACAAAGGAAAACAGCCAGTGTAGTTTGGGGCATTTGGCTATCAAGAATGCAGGTTGGAGAGGATATGCAATGGAGGACCTCAGGCAGACTTGCAGCTTTCTTTAACAGCAGTGTGGAGGCCAGGCAGGCTACTCTGGGGACCTAGCTGGCACTAGATGGTGGTTGTCAGACAAACTGGTAACCACTAATGATTCTTACCTTTGTATACAGAGGTCTGAATAATATATTTGCAGCTCTCTTCACTCCCTTTGCTCATAACCAATTCAAGAGTAAAGGAAAGAATTTGCAGCATAAAAGAGAAATATGAAGACAACATGGTGATATACTATTTTAATTTGCCCAGGAGTTATAGCCCTCTTTTAGTCAGACAAAAGCTTGGAACAAATAAAATTTACTTTCTCTTACTGTGTTTGGAAAGGAAAAGGTCTTTTCTCTTGAAACAGATTTGGAGTGAGAATCAAGAGCTCTCCTATCTGAAATTAGAATGTTGAGATAGTCTGAATTTAAGCATTTCAGTTGAGGGCTACTTGGCTTTGCATGCCATTTCTGTGTTTGAAACTCTAAGTTCAATCTGTTTATCCTCCATAGAAATACAGATCGGGTGTCCTGCTCCTCCATTCACTTCAGTTAAAGTGTCTTCCCAAAAGACTTGTGGGAAGATTATGGCAAACTTGAAGGGTCACTGCAGGGCAGTGATGAATACCCCTCACACTCAATAGCTTTACATAGAAACTTGCAGAAGTAGTCCTATAGTTGATTTTAATGAAAGTAGAACCAGCTCCTCCCGGATGTAGCTGTTGACTGTCAGCAGGCTTAGCATCAGTAGAAACCTTGGCAACGCTTTACTCCAGTTATGAGTGCAAAGCCTCCCTTGTTATGCTTGGCCTGTTTGTCTCAAATGGGGGTAAGAGAGAATGAATAACACATAGCTGATACACAGCATTGAGACAGTGAACATGTATAGTGGCAAAGAGGAAGGAAACCCTCAGAGCCTGAAAAACTCCAGTTCTGAAAAACATTAGGGTAGTGAGGATAGCAAGTCCCAGCAGTGGTTTTCAGCTGGCTGTTGAGTTCATGTTTCAGTGTGGTTGTCCTTCTGGGGCTCTGTGTCTCCACCACAACTGCTGAGTCTCAGCCACCCTGTAATTCTCCCCCGGGTCAGATCTCGTGCATGCCATGTGCTGGGTGCTTTCATCAGTGGCTTTCCAGAGCCTGCCAGTTCCATTGTGGGTATTTATCACAAAGCTGCTGCAGACAGTATGCACCATGTTAGCTTTGGCTTTGCTTGTGTGCTGGGTATGAAATACAGTCGTCATGTCATGTCTAGGTCTGCTTGTGTTTCCATCATGGCCTTTTGCACTGTGGCACTTTTGCCAGAGTCCTTTGCTTTGACTCAGCCTTGAGTCAAGCTTTAGTCAGCCTTTTGCCTTTCTGCTCTAGCAGTCCCCTGAAAGCATCTATGTTGTGGTGTATCTTACCATGGTGAGGCTGAATATGTCTTTGGCAAGCATAGTCATATCTAAGAACTATGCATAGATTCATGAAGAAACCCAGATGCACGTGTCTAAGAGCAATGCATAAACTTGACATATCGATGTCTGTAGGGCTACTGATAATCAAGCAGAAAGTGCATCTAGCCAAGGATGCCGCAACACAGTAGAGACAGAAATATCAAGGCAACTTATTACAAACTGAGTTACTAAGTCGCAGCAGAGCAGCTTGGGCCACATGAACTCTGTAGGGAATGGGTTTCCCACACAATGTATTCATGTCTGCTCTAAGGAGGGATTCTTAGTCTAGCCTGAGGTACTAAATCACATTGAGCACCAGTGTGATGTATGCACCAGCTACTTTAATTCAAGCTAACCACAGTTAAAGTGGTTCAACAAACCAATGTAGACATGGCCTAAAGCAGTGCAATAAAATTCCCTTCTTTTCCAGGCTATTTGGAGTTGTGTAATATAATCCTGGAGGTGGAAAAATTACTGTATTACCAACAGAAATTGGGAGGGGAAGTAGTTGACAATATTGCTAGCACTTCTACTGCAGAATCAGCAATTACTACACAATTCTCTGATTCTGGAAAAATCAAAGTCTGGACATACGGCCTCAATCCCAGGAATATGCCATCCCTAAAAGTAAAGAATTTCTTTTTATTAGCATGTGAGATGTTTTTGCATCATCTGTTTCTCAAAGGGTTATTCAGACCTACAGAGTAAAGCTTGTGTTCCTTGTTTCTCACTATATACCTTCTTTTCCAACATATTTCAGCACTATCTACATTTGGGAAAAATAACAACATATTTCAGGACTATGTATTTATAGGTTCATAAGACTTCTAAGTGGAACTTTAATAACTTCTTTTATTTTATGGTATTGGTTTCACAAAGCCTTCTGCAGGATTGTATTTTTAATTGCTTGTGCAGTTCCCTGTTGACTTTGATATTAGGGCTGCTTGTCATTATAATGAACCAATTAAATGATTGCTATTAATGTTTATATAATGCAAGGGGGAAAAGGCATTTCTCAGCCTGGGCCATAGAGTACTAGGGATGTAGATGGGTCTGGTGTGAGAGCTGAAGACTCCCTGTTTTGCCAAGACAGAGCAAACACATTCTCCTCTATGCCAAACAGTAAGGGGAATCACTAGGTTTTGGTAACCTTACAGGGTGTATAGGTCATTTACTCTCCTCACTAAGAACTCCTAGATCCTTGTGAATATCATAAAAAATAAGATTTTGGCCTAGGAAAAATAATATATGTCCTACAAACTTGTGATTTATCATTGCTAGGCAAACACTGAGTGACTTTTGTAACTTACTTTCACACTTTAAAATGAGGGTACTAAAGTTGATACTTTCACATGAGTGTAATAACCATGTCTTGCCTGTATAATCTTCCATGTGATCAACTAACTCTGTCTAGCAGACTCCAGTGTTTGTTCATAAGTTTTTATTTTATCTAGTTCAGTTATCTTTGAAAGCTTGCACACTAGGAAGTTAAGCAGAATACCTGCTCTGACGTGGTTTCTGAAGCATTGATCTAACTCAGTGCGTTGAGTTATCCATGCCAAAAAGGCTCTGGTCTAATGCACCTTTAATTCAACTTCTGTGGAAATGGAGCCAGAGAACAGTCTCTCATAAAGATACACAAAATGTTGACATTGGACATGTAGCATGCAAGTCCCACTAGCTTTCTTTAAAGGCTTGAAAGCCTAGTCCAGCAGAATAGTTCACTGTCCTTTCAAAAAACTAAGGGCAATTTGGATAATACAACTGGTCACTTCAAAGAAATTTAACTTTGGTTTCCTAAAAGTGAGATTTTTTTTTAAATTTTTTAAATCAAGGAAGAGGAGGAAAGGAGCAGAGAACAACCACAGTCACCTGAAGTGGTGTGTATAGACTGCCCTTCCTACAAAGGTAAAGTGCATGCTGGGGTGAGATATGAGTGCATGGTTTTTTTTCAGCTATGCAGTAGGAAATTATGAGCCTTTCCATATATGTGACAGGAACCAACTGTTGCTTCAGTCAGGAAATACTGTAAAAATTAGCATAATAATAATAATCCCAACACAAACCCAAAAATTGAGCTGATGGTTGTCTAGCAGTTACACCACTTTCATTGGTTCGTTGTTGTAAAACCCTCTGTGATTACATAAGCTCATCTGCTGTTCACATTTGCCACCTGAAGTGTTTCTTATTAAGTGGTTTCCATGATAGAAAAAAACAGTCATTGAAGTGATTTCTTAAGAGTCTGGGGATAAAAACCATTGATAATTAGAGTATTTGAGGGCTTGCTTCCTTTCAAATGGTATAAAGTTTGTACCAAGTATGTGCATAAATAGTGCAGCTTGTGAAGTTAGAAAAGCTAAACTCCTTCCTTCTTATTTATATTTGCTATTCACTATTAGATTCATATAAAAAAAACAAGTCCTCTAAGCTAGAAGAGAGAAAAAAAAGACTGATTGAAGCAATTAACAAGCACCCAAAAGCAAGAGGACAAAAGTCCTGCCAGGCTCAAAGAACTGATGGAGAGAAACGATGGATAAGCCTTAATTCTTTCTATGCTGTCCTTTAGACTCTGCACTGAGCCCCACGTGGTAATACATCCTGACATAGTAAACACAGTAGTGTCTATAATATGGGGAAAATCATCTTCTGCCAATGGTCTGTGTTAGTTAAAGGGAGAGATTGCTTCAAGCTGCCTTATGACCTTTCCCTTGGCTCTTTGGGACAATAGTGAACTGCTTTGGTTTGGATATTATTACAAACGACGGGAACTCCCAGTACGAGGTAGGAACATCCTGAGGTAGGAACAGTCTGCTAGAAGCTGGAGGCAGTTGGTGGTGCTTCAGTACAACTTAATTACAGGTGTAGGAGAGATAAGGTTGAATGGAAAATATAAGCCAAGTCATGGATATATATTTCATTTTATACTGTGTAAATTGTATGCCACTTGTATTACAGAATCAAGTGGGTGTATGTAGGTTTACTGATGATTGAGGCCTTACCTCTGTCCTAAAGCTTAGCTGTAGTACAGTTTTCTTGCACATTTACCTTTATGCTAAAATAAATTAGACAAGCAAGTTCATTGGGCAGTGTCGTGGTTTAAACCAAGTCCCCCAACTCCCGGAGAGTTAGGAAGGAGAATCCAAAAAATGTAGCCCCCACGGATTGAGATAAGAACGGTTTAATTGCTAAGGCATAACACAAAACCCCTACTGCCATTTACTACTACAAATAATAATGATACAGCAAACAGCAAGTGAAAAGAATACAACACCCCACCAGCCACCGACCCATAACTCACTCCACCCTGCCTGGCTGAGCACTGCGTGCTCCCTCCTCCATTTTTCTCTCCAGCTCTCCCCCTCCAGCCCTCTCTTTCCCAGTATGCATCCTGGGCATCACGTGCTATGGTATGGAATACCTCATTGACTAGCCTGGGTCAGGTGTCCTGTCTCTCCTTCCTCCCGGACTCCCCTCCTCCACCTGGCTGGAAAAAACCTTGAACAAAAACACCCTCAAAACATGCTCAAACCATGACAGGCAGTATTTGTAGATTATTCTCTTGGAGTTCACCATCAGCGTTGCATTGAGTCTGACCCCTCAGAGCTTTCTTGCTGTTTTTTAAATTCATTTCTGCATTTTCACATTCAGACCATCCAGTCATAGTGATTCACTGGTTTAGCAGTTCTCCAGGTTGCTCTTTAATTCTTTTTATAAGATTATCCATCAGCAAGAAGCAGCCAAGCAAAACTGCAGTTGGAGGCAGCTTCCCATGTGAGGCAGTCAACCTGCAGATTAGCTGCACTCCCCTGGTACAATGCAGCTTGCTGTTCACATTAGATGTTCTCTGTGATAAAGGATGTTGCCTTAAGGAAAGAGACATCTCTAGCCATTTAACAAGTCAGAGTTACATAGGCACCCTTGCATCTGAATTGCCAGAGCCACAGGTGCCAGCTAGCTATGTCAAAAGAGAAAGCAGTGTATTTCTGTGATTGGAGTGCCAAGCCTGGCCCTGAAGCACTTCTCTGTTACCCAGGGGAAAGTTACCCAACTGGGCTGCAAAATTCGGGACCTGCCATGCTTGCTAAAGAGCTTCACCCCAGGAGACTGTTGTTCCTAGCTAGGTGATATATTAATAACATCAGGATTTTACTGCCTGCTGTATTCACAAGACCTTAAGTAATGCACAGTTTTAAGGAAAGGTTATTACTTGTAGCCAATGAAATTATGTGAACCTATTCTTACTTTTATGTAGGTGATCAAATTTTAAAATAGGTACATTCAGGCAAGTGACTACAGTTGCTGAACGTTTTCTTGCTTGACAAATGTGTGTGGCTTTGAAACCAGATCTCCGAATTTCAATGACAAAGGGTGCTTGCTGTTTAGTTTAACTGTTGCTTCTGACCAGCCAAGTAATGGGAGAACTAAGGGTTGATTTGGTTTTGTCTTTTTTGTGGGGTGGTTTGGTTTTTTTTTCCCCTCCACTCATCTAAGGATGTCCTCGTTGAAGTTCAGGTGAAAATTTGTTTTCCTTGACTTACTGCAAGCTGTGCATGAACAATTAATATTGCTTGTCCTGTTTGCTGATGAACAGCAAGAGGGCAGAATAAGCAATTTTCAGATCTGTTGAGTTGAAACAGGAAGCAGAGTAGATGGAAGTTTGTTTCCCTGCAGACTGAGCATTTGCACTTGAAAGTGAAACAGACCAGAAGCATTGAACCTGTATTACTAGAATTTTACTCTTGTTTCACAGCTGAAAGGTTGAATGTAGCTGTGGATGATCTGATTTTAGCTACATTTACATAGTCACTCGTTCATGGCTCATCCGCTGAAATCAATAGACTTTACCATAATTTAAATTCAGATCAGTGCTAAAGAGATCAGAGGCAGGCCCTATGATTTCTACATAACTCTACAGAGTCTGAGCCCATTTTTGCATGGACTTCTGCCTTATAACTTGCTATAGGACCACATAAATGTAATATAGTGAAAAGCTGGCACCATGTTTCCTGAAGTTCAGTGTGTGCACTCAGTTTCTGGGTGGATAGGCACATATTCAAATTCCTTTCTAGAAATTGCATGTAATTCATCATGAAAACAGAAGACCTCTCTTTTTCCTTACTGGTATTTATGATCCTCTGACCCTTCTACGTAGAATATGAGTTTCCCTTGATGTCACTACCGAAAATCTTTCCTTCCCCACACTGGTATGCACATTTTGCATCTTTGAAGAAAAAACAGCTAGATGTATTAGCACCAATGAAAAAAGCATTATTTCTTTTTCTTTTTTTACTAGAATTACTGTGTTGGTTGATTCTTCATAGTGTTTGATTCTCAGGAGATAAAAACTGGATCCACCCCAGTTTTACTGATGATCAAATATATTTGCATTTCCATGGCCCTATGGCTAACAAAAGTTTAGTTAAATATTTATTTATCAGGCTTTTGTCATTAGAGTAACACATTTGTAATGATTCTAACGCACTAAAAGATGTTGCTCCATAACTCACAAACAGTGTTGCACAGCTCTGCACAATAAAACAAATACATTAATTTCAACCAGCATAATATGTGTTTGGAAACAATTATTACAGTGTCACAAACAAACATCACTAAGCAGCTGATTACTTGCATATTATTATTTCCATAGATTAGATGAGAGTATACCCAGCATAAGGTATTTTGTTTCCCCTAATTTTACTAGGTGAATGCAAGGTACTAACAGAACTTTTGAACTGTGGGAAACCAAATTATTTTGCTTTTGTCTACCAACATATATTTTCCTCAACTGCTCTCCCTTTGTTGTTGTTGCAGGTGCAAAGTTGCACTTGCCTATTTCCCTGTCAGAGATTATGGTGTTTTGTTTTGTTTTCTTCTAACTCGTTAGTATGACAGCAGAGCCCTTTGCCCTTCTTGGTGGGTTCAAGAAGGGAGTGCTCAGTGGCAGTATCCCCCTCTATCCTTGCAGAAAGTAAGCACTGCTGCTGGCTCCCCGGCTGGCAGTCAGCACACAGATCCGGGAACTGTTCCAGTAGGGTAAAGGTGCTCCAGGCTGCTCTGGGTGGCAAAAAGCAACCCCCAAGAAAACGGGGCCATCAGCAAGTGTAGTTAATCTGATGGGGATGTAAATTTGTAAAAACCTGTGATGTCCCACAGAGACAGATGCTGAAGTTTGCTGAAAGCAAACAAACAACAAAAAACCCCAACAAAAAAAACCCACAAAGAAAGAAACAAAACCCTCAAAACGGAGATAGTCACATCCCCTGATGAGTACATGATTGAAAAAAAATAGACAAGCAAATTTGGTACTTTGTGTCATGGGCAAAATAAGGTGGAACAGGGCTTCACAGGGTCTGATTGTACTTTCTTGCAGGATGTCTGCATTGTGAGTACAGACAGGTTCACTAAGGAAAAAATCTGTTTACACCTTGCTGATGCAAAGTGGTGCCATCCGCTGTGACCTTCCAGCTTGTTAACAATAGGGAGCCCTTGCATTGCCTACAGAGTCCAGAAATTTTGCTGGATTTCACACTGAGGCATACAACCACAGTTTTTGGTGATTGCTCTCTGCAGCTTTCCAGGGGTTTGGGCGCTGGCAGAAATCCAAATGTAGGCAAGGTTGTTCTGCGTGGCTTATAGAACTGATATATCATAGGAGTCTTGGGATCGTGTTTTGGCTATATGAGAAAAGATGCATATTTTCCAGTTGCACATTTCACTCTTGAAACATTTTTGTCATATTTATAGCCCCACAAAATAAGAAGTTTGGAAACAGAAAGAAATGCTGTAGTTTTGTTGTTTTGACTCTTCAGGCTGCATGCAGTCTGATTCTGTGGTCCTTGTTCAGTTACCTAGGAAACAGCTGTGGGATGGGATTTATTTATTCTGTCTGAATAAGTGTCTGAGATATATACACAAGGATTATCTTGCTTGTATCTGTGGAAAATCAGTGAATGCTTATATTAGGCTAATATCAGGTAACTTCAACCACATGAGGGAAATTACTGGCACAATTTAAATGGTTAACAAAAATCCTCTGTAATTCCCAAAAAAGAAAAGTGAAAGAAGAACTGTACGAACATATTATCAAGCATTTATGGTATTGGGTCAGGGAGGGAAGCCACAGGAGACCACAGCTGTCTGAAGCAAGTGGGGACAGGAGTCCAACTGGCCCCTTCCATAGAAGATGGTGGTGTGCATCTGGAGCATGCTGCAAGCCAGGTGGAGGGCTGCCCACTGCTCACCAAAGCCAGATGTACAAAGAGGAACAGACATGGGGTTAGATCTCCTTGTCCAAATCACACCCCAGTAGCCAAGATAGTGAGTTTGTGAACTTGGTCAGCCCTGTCTCTGGGAGCCTCTGTAAAACACCAGCTGTTGCAGATGTTCAGGCACAAATCCATATGTTCTTGTATTCTGACTTTGTTACCTGTTACTAGCACAGGGTAATGACCCACTCATGGGGTGATGTGCAGGCAGCTGCTTATCTTTCAACTTTGTCCGTGAATTCTTAACTTCCAGCATTGTGTCATGCCATGTGAAAAGCCTGTGTTTCCAGGCTAGGAGACACTGGTTCATTCTGCTCCCAGTGGGACCCGTCGCTCTGTTGGCCCCTTGCCCTTGTCTGTTTAAATTATTTTTTTGACAAGAGCACAATGTTTTCCCAGAGTGGCTATCCTGATATGCCCTGTGAACTTGAGGAAGGATGAGAAGATCACCAGCCTGTTCCTTATCCCCATCCTTTCCTGCTTTCCCAAAACTCCAAACCACAACAATCTCTATGTGGATAATCTCCACCCTCACACACGTGCAGTGTGTCCATCCTAACATACACTGATGTAAGTTTCATGTTTTATACTACAGAGAAAAGCTAAATGGTAGAGAGATTACAGCTGAGGCTGTGCACAGATTTATTTAAATGACCATTCAGGCCTTGTCGGTAGTCCAGGAAGGGCTCTTGAAGCGCTTCTTGTAGGTGTGTCTGTAGCAGAGATGTCCATATGTGGGCTCAGAATAATGCCACTAAGTGAGGTTTTTCACTTCTGTTTCCCATTGTGATCTCTGTAATTGGTAAGAAAGTAGAGGATCTGTGTCTAGTTTTAGTAGCTGGGGTAGCTATAGCTGCACTGGACACCATCGATTTCTAAATCAGGGTAGTCTCAGCTGGATTTGGGACTCTTGAGTCTCTGGGGCTAAAGCTACACCTTCCACTTCAGAGCCTTGGCAGCCCTGCTGTCATTGTACCCTGTAATCAGCTGCAAGTGCTGTGTCTGCAGGAGAGGTCAGGTTTTGGCTGCATTACTTTAGCCAGCATGTTGAGAAAAAAGTCTTGCATTTCAGTAGCATTCAATTAGACGTCACAGGGAAATTTTGTATAAATAGAAATGTTTTCAAAGTCATATGGCAATTTGGATAGTAAATAAGCCTTTGGTGACTACCCACTCTAAACCCTGCCACAGGGTGTACCAGATGCACTGCTACCCTATGATCACCCCAGCTGTGTTTCAGAGTGGTAACTTTTATCCTCCTCTCATAAGCTGTGCTGTGATGCTGCTGCTGCTAAGTGCAAAGAAGACTGCTTGCTCTGCTCTGATTTATGTACTGTGTAGTTCTGATTTTTAATAGGATTAAGCAAGAGGGAAGTAAAGGCAAAATGTGGCCATTCATAGAATTTACCGTGTGTGTATCTTGATTGTAGTGTTTTGGTATTTCATCCAAAGATCATAAAGTGCTTTACGAAGACAGTAAAATTATGAGCCATACTTTATGGGTGGTAAAACTAACTCTGGCTAGGAGAATTTCTCAGTGGTGCACAGAGTCAAGAGCAAGAAGAGATTCCCAGGTTTTTTAACTCTACATTCTCTCTTTTAATTGGTATATTATTTATTTTAATTAACGTGGGCTTTTCTTGATACTACATTAGCATAAAGCAATCGAAACAACTCTTAGAAATCATTTTAGAAGCAGAGGAAGCTGTTAAACTCATAGTGTGAGCATACAGGAAATGAATGCATGTAAGAAGTTTATGAATTTAACAGATGGCACTCTCTCAGCTCTTTGTACATATGATAATATGAATTTTTTTGGATCTTTATTTGAGAGGAATTCATTACACCATTAGCGTGGAGTATTCTTAAGAAAATCCCGGTTTTGCCTCTAGATGGCTCACGTGGAACTGCCATTGTAAAAATGTTATCCAAAAAGGAATTCCTACAGTATATTCTCATGCTATAATGGCTTGCTTTTCCAGCAGCAATGGAGAGTCTATCATGTAAATGTATTATATCTGTGTAAAAACATTCTGCCAAATTGTTTTGCCTTTTGTAGGAGCAAGACTAACAGATGGATTAGGGACAGACCAGATTTAAGAGTAAAATAACTTCCTATCAGTCATTATCATGAGTCACATCCTAAAGTATCTTGGGGAGGGCTTATAATAAACACTTTCCAGGTGCAATCCTTGCTGTGGTGTAGGTTATGTGTTAGGCAATGATCACATTGTTATCTGTCTACTGTATTTCAGCCCTGTAAATAAGAAATGGAGTTTTTCTTGAGGGACTAGGGTGTAGACTACTATGTGTACATACTATGTGTACATAACTTCAAGTTATGTAATCATGAATAATCTGTAGCAGTCAGAAAATACAAAAGCATTTTGGGAAAGAGCTACCAAGTTTTACTTCTCTTACAAAGCATATGGTTCATATAGGTTTGTAAAAGTCTGGGTTAAAGTATGTATTTCTTATTATGTCCATAATAACTCACAGAGAAATGAAAAAGAGCAGCTGGTGGCTGAGGACACAGTAGAGCCCACCCAGCTTTCATGAGCAGAATTCAGAAAGGGCTGTCTGTGCACTGAAGCTCACAGGTTTTGTGTTGTGAGAACTGCAGTGTTTAGGGGAGTCCCATCATAGCCTGCAGATACTGTGAATTTGATTTAGAGAGCTCGGGGGACACAAACCAATACAAGCAGCACAGAAATGAGCATCCTCTCCTTGGGGTTTTCACTGGAGTGTGAAAGAGCTTCTTGATATTTTCATTTTATAGCCTATGCATTTGGGTTTGGGTTTGTTTTTTTATTTAATGGTTTATTTAGGGTGAGATAAAAATCTTCAGGAAAACCGCTTGTGTCACACTATTTTTTACTGTAATGGGGACTGCATTTATCCTTCATCTGGCCAACAGGAGCAGCCCCCTTTATTTTTGGGGGTGCCCCACACCATTCGCGCTTGCACATTCCACCTTTGTTCTGCGGGAGGAACTCCCCTTGACGTTGATATGTATTCCACACACCAGGCGAGTGCAGAGCCTGCAATCGACAGCCTCTGTGCTGCAGCTTGGGGAGAATATTTCTCCAGATCGCTCCTTGCATTTTAATAGTCCAGAGAAAGTAGAAATATCTGTTTTCTGAAATGGAGGGAGTGAATAAAAGAAGTGTCAGGTACTGAAATAAGGACTAAGCTAATTTGATTTTTTTTTTATTTTAATTTAGTCACACCAGCATCTGAGAGGTACATTAAATGTTAAGAATATGGCCTCAGATTGCACAGATGAGATGTAAAGATTTCCCAGTGAAAAACGGGTACATACAAAGATGGTCAGACTTATAGTGAGCTGGGAACAAGATTGAAATGTCTTGCGATGTCTCTCTTGCATCTCTGGTGCATGATTTTGGGGGAGAATTTTGTTAATATCTAGTAAAACAAAAAAATAATTGAATTCAGAATTCAACAGGACAATATTCCTCACTGAAACCCAGCTCTATCTCAGCCAAATTGATTATTTGCTGTAAGGTAGTACTAAAAAGGTCACCTACAAACCTAAGTCTTAAGAAGAAGTGCCTTAGCTACTACAAACTTTGATAGAAACAACATGAATTTCTCAGGGTGGTCCTCATGACTGTGTCCCTGTGTTGTACCTCCTGGTCAGAAATCTTTCTCTGCATATGCAGAAATCTCATTCTTTTCTCAGATTCTGACTGCCAAGTTCCTCTACTTGTTGGCATTCACCTCAAAAAACCTCCTTCTACCTCAACAAAGGGTCATAACATGGTTTTCCTCCCATGTACACCCTTCAATCAATCCATAATAGGAAAGACAGTAGATCTTCGTACTTCCCGAGTAAGATGCTCAGAAACACCACCCAGAAGTGGCTCTGCTGAAGAATTTGTTGCAGGTCCAGCACTACTGGCAAACCCAGCTCAAGGAAAAACCAGAGCTACATTAACACAGAAACCTAATATGTGCTGTTGGGTTGTTGTGTAGAAGGGAAGGTTCCTTTAGGTCAAGGGCAAAAGCAACAGCTAAGCAGAAATGTGGCCACCTGCACTACTGTGCCCTTTGTATGTACATAAAAGTTTGGTTTCCAGGCGTTTGCAGTCACAAACATTCCTCTGACACCCAAACAAATAATCAGAAATAAATAACTTGTAAAGCTGTTGATAATAAAGCCAGAGAATGGTCATTCATAGAAATATATATTACATCACTCCTCCTGACCGCCTGGTGATTCATCATCATTTCCCTTCTCTTGCCTTTTATTCTTTTGATTATGTTTGCTCAGGGATCCCTTAAACACTTTCCACCTAATTTTAAATATGTTTTTGTTTGAAATGATAGATCTTGGAAAAAGCCCTTTTGAATAGGAGTGCTTCCTATAAGTAGGTCAGCAGCCTTTGCTGACAAGATATTTTGCTTTCTAAAGCACTTAATGCTGCTTCAGAAAAAAAAGAAAGGAAGAAAAAAGAAAGATACCCATTTGTTGACCTTTGTCTGGTGCTGGGCAAAGCGTCTTTCTGACCAGCTCAAGAGACATTAAACCAGTGATGTATAGAACTATATTTATACTCTGAATAAATAGACTAAAAATATCCCTTCAAATAGGGTAAGCTGTAATTTTAAATTGTAGCACTTCTAAAGAGCTTTTACTGATATCAGACACTCCCAGGCTCCAAGCAGTATGGCACTGCATTTTAATCAAATAACTGTGAAACCATTGCCACAGAGTTGCAACCAAAATGTTTGTGTAATGTTATGTAGCTACGGAAACAAACTTGGGCTTCTAGAATTACCTTATTAACTAGTTCACAGCAATGGGCTCATTGCTGGGTTTTGGCAGAGCTGTATGTTAGGCTGTGCAATTTCTCCCCTCACCCCAAAGAGTAAACCCCATGTAGATTCAAGACTGGGCAGGCACAAAGTGATATTGGGACCTTAACAACTTTAGATTTGTTTAAGGACAGAGCAAGTTCTTACTTTACTCATAGTAGCTGGGAATGGTAAATCGACAGTTCTTGAACGCATGAAAATGCCACATGGTGTTTATAGTGGTATTTCCCAATTATTTTATTGTATAATCTGTTTTCAGACACACTCCATTTCAGTTCTAGCTATTCAGGGTGCAAGTAAAGATGCAACTTTTTGGTCACTATGTATTGTGCATAACAGAAAGCATGACACTGAAGTTACTATACTTTAAAAAAAATATAACATTCAAAATCTAATTACAGATTCTCACTGGTATCTTCCCTGCTAAGCTCCATTTAGGCTTTGTCAGGAACTACTGATGTCTAGGAGTGCTCTGGGATCAGGAGGTCTCTCCACCCTTCTTCTCCTCCACCCCCTCAAATTTTTGGTGACAAAACACCAAAAATATTTGTGTGGACTGCACTCTCCTGCCTTACAGTCTCCCTAAAACAGGACAGTTTAGTACAGAGTATTCATTTGCTCTGTGGAAAGAACCAGCAAATATTAAATTACATTAATTTTCTGCTGGGGATAACACAGGGCTGTATTTTATATTTTATGTACCAATAAGCAGTTATCAAAACATAAATATTCTATAATTCATGCTGGAGAAAAATTTCAATTTTTTTTTCTTTTTTAATCAAGCAAAATGTCATTAGTATCTATTGAAATCTTCCTGTATGGAGGTGAAAGGCAGCAGAAAATTGCATGTTAGTGAGAGAATAATTTTGCTGGTGTTTGTTTAATGAATCTGTATTTGGGATGAAAAATATCCAGGCTCTAGAGTAGTGGCCGTGGCTGTGCTCCCAGGGGCACACATGAAGGTACAGCAAGGTCTTAGCTCTGCTTGGCTGGCTGTCAGCGGGGCTTCTCAACCCACAGATGAAGGGGCCTGGCAGCTTTAAATGATCAGGGACTGCTTCTTGTTACTAAGCTTCCAAGAGGAGCACCAAGCATGGGTAACGTTCTGGTCACAGAATAAGCTATGAAACACAAAGCGCAATCCTCAGGTTTATTTTTGGTCTTCTGCTTACATTGCCTTTTGGAGGCTGTCTCTTACTTGCACAGGTTATGGACATAGCTGATTGAACTCTCTTTATGACCAACTCACTTTGTGATACAACCTTGCTAAGACATCTGCTTTCAGCAGATAGAGGTAGTAACATGCAGACTTACTATCAAAGACAAGTAAATGAGGTACCTGAGGGTCAGCATGGTCCATTCATCACTCTTGTCTTCGGAAGTCTGTGTTCATGTCATCTCTTCTCTGTAGCCTTAAGCAAATGTCACAGAAAAAGTGCTTGGTTGTACCATATTTCCTGTCTGAAGAGAGTAGGGTGTAGTACAGAAACTTTGTCTCTCTCGCAGCAGCATGAACAGCAACACATCAGAGAAAGCCTCTGGAAAGCAGGGCACAGCTGGGGAGCTCTGTGGAAAGCAAGCTCCTGTAGAGGCTCTGCAGATGGAAAGGCAGGAGAAAACTTGCAGAGCATCACAAAGTGATCCTACAGACTATTAGATGCAGCCTTAACAATTGCACTATGAACTCACATTGTGGTTATCAGACAGATACTGCGGTACTTATTCCTTTATATCTGCCAATCCTGCCATGGAAGGCAGACTTAGGAAGAAGTATGAGTGAATCCAACACAGGGGATCAAGGCAAGTCTGGTCTGGGACAGGGGCTCATGACATGTATTCAATGCCCAGCTCTGTTGGAGCTCTGAGCCAGGACAGAGTCCCGTCAGGAAGCTAGGTGTACTGCAAAGACGTTGCCATCTGTCCACAGGCAGCTGGGAACCACATAGTGACAGCTGAAAGCAGAAGTTAAGTCAGCAACTTCATCAAGACCTGAGATGGTCATTGCCTAGCAAGGTATCCCTATACTCTCCTTTATAAATCTGTTTTTCTCATTTCTGCCAGCAGTAAGAATTAACCACAGTTAAATCTGGAAGAAACTAAGAGTTTGCTCTTGAGAGGAAGTCAGTACAGCAGAAAATGTGCATTGCTCTGAATCCAATAAAAGGGCTCTCAGCAGAGCACTGTGCTGAGAGCTTTACTGATACCAAAGTCCAGCAATGCTGATAAAGGCCCATTAGCTTCAGCATACTTTGAACATGAATGTGCTCTAAATATAAATGGTTGCCTCCTTCATTTTAGACATGGAAATCCAAGAATGTGGGTCACGATCCAGAAATAGTATGAGAAAAAGGAGTTGTTCATGATAGAAAGGACTTGTGTTTAAGGTCTTCACAATCCAGTATTGACCAGTCATAAAACTACACAAAAATGTATAAGCCTGCCAAATTCATATGGAAAACATGAACACTTAGACATTAATGTGACTGTTTTGCAAAACTGAAGTTAAGCATTAATGCCAAATCAAAGTGTTCAAATTCTGAGTCAGGTTTCCAAAAACTAGGAGATTGGTTTATAGTCTTCTTTCTTTATTTCTTTCTTTTCTTTTGTTAACATAAAGTTTGTAGAGGCTCTTGTCTTCTGATTATGAAGTCTAAAATTCAGGTTTTCAAGCTTTCTCTGCAGCCGTGAGAACCAGAAGTTTACCTTTTCAAATATGTAATCTGAGATTCTCATAATAAATCCAGGATTTTAGACCTTAAAGAAAACATGAAATATTGTCAGGTTTATGATAAAATCATAGGAGCTGGCAGTGCTATGTAAGCCTGTGTTTTCTCAGCTTTCCTATGAACACGAATTACAGAATATTCCTAAGGTTTTCCTGGAAAGGAGATCTGTGCCAGGAGAATGCTGTGCCATTTACAGTGGTAATATTCAGACTGGTTGTTAGTCTCAAATAAAACACTTTGATTTTTTTGGAAGATTTGAACATCCACAATTGCCATTGACTTTAGACAGGGTTTTGATCATTGGTGCCACTAAAAATCACACTCAGACCAACTTTTTGTTTTAATAACAACTTTAGAATAACTACTGAATCAGACCAAAAGTTTTTAGCCCATTTTGTATTTCTGACAGCAGTCAATAACCTCATGGAGACCGAGCAGGGCAGGCACACTTCAGAGATGCATTCTTCCAGCCTCAAGAAACAAGCAGACCAGGAACTTCCTGAGCCACAAGTATCACCAAGGCATTTTATAGCCCCTGATGGATTGTTCTTATACCAGAATTCTTGTAAACCTTAAGTGTCTTGTATTACACACTGTGGGACTAATACACTGAGTAGGCAAAAAGATGACCTGTCTCTGTCACAGAAGGCATGTCAAGATTCACAAGTTCCTCTGTTAACACTCCTGGAGCTATGTGGTGGAGATCGCATATGCAGATGCTAATTTTTCACACTGGGTTGGATTCCCTGTAGACCAGAAAATGATTAGAGTTGTGACATCTTCTGCATGGCTTTTAAAATCATATCTGTATCTTCAGCAGTCACACTAATCTTTCTTCCCACGTGTGCTCTCTATTATACTGGCATCTTAATGTTTACCAGATGCAATCACAGCGTACCAAGAAAGAAAAGAATTACCTAGCAAATTTTGTAAGAGAGAAACAAATACAATTCTCTCTTGGACTTACCCACCCCAGAATTCTGAAAACAGGTGTCATAAGGTAGAACTAGGTCACTTCTTTCTTATGAAAGAGTTGAGTTGTTGGTTGTTTTCATCTATTTCACCAATTAGAAAAACTCGGAGAAATTAGAGATAATCAGCAGCTACTTCTCCCTAAAACTGTTTGCATATTGTTTGTCAGTTTGATGAGCCTTTTCAGCAAGAGTCCCTGTGAATATCCACCATTTCTGTGAGAAACTTGACTTCCAGTTTTCATCAGTGTCTGTGAACATAAGAGAGGGGCCTGAGTATTTGACAGAGTCTGGTAGTATTTTATTCTTGACAGAAGGTAAGGGTGTGTAATATAGACAGGTCATAACTCCTAATGTAGTCACTCTGGGAAGTTTGATCACATTATTCCCAGAGTGCCTTTATCATTTGGTTGTAGAGGCTGGACTTCTATGTGGAGGTGACAGAAATGGCTGCCATGAAATCTGGATTGCTTTAGGACTAGACCCTAGGAAGGCCATTAATTTGCATGATAAAGATGCAAATTTGCAGTTTCTTTCTACATTTCTTTAAGACAGGATTGCTCTTTCTTTTCCTAGGTTGTTGAAACTACAAAGTTAGCTAAGCTATTACCCTCTCTTTACATCTGCCACACGATGATTATCTCTCTTGAAAGATTTGTATAAAGAAAATCACCAAATGACATTACACATAGATACTTTTTGCTCTGGTCTTTAGGAAACGTCCTGCAGCTCCTTTCTGAGACCAACATATTTTTATTATCACGTGCTGTTTTCAGCAGCCACCACCACCAGCATGCTTCACCTAGCAAAACGTAACTACCCAATCTGTGAGTCCTGTATAGGATCGCAGTCACTGTGAAGACACTGTCATTTCTTGTACTGCACAGTATCCAAGTTTCAAGTACAAACAGAAAATGTCACCAGAGAAGATGTATCTAGTGTCTCAGCCATCTACATAGGTTACAGGAGATTATTTTGGATTTTTTCTTGCATTTATGTGCTCATGCTACCTCCTTTGGAGTGAAACGTTAATCTTGGCTGTTATTCTTAGCCTCAAGTTATAGAGTTTATATTCTTAAAATCTGGAAAACACATTGAATGTATGGTTACAGGCAAGCTGCTGGTTGTTAATTCCAGACTAAACCTACACCAGAGAGCACCCCTGTGGGTCAGTATCTATGATTCATACCCGCAAGTCCTGGTTTACACTGCTGAACAGCTGTAAATTGGAAGTTGTTTAAACTGTTCATGCCATCTGAGGTAAAAATGTTCAACCCAAGAGACATGGAATGGGGGAACCTTTGTTATTCTCTCACGGATGAGGTACAGTACTACATAGTGATGTACATCAGCTTTGAGGACTTGTAGTGATTCTGGAATTCATGGTTTATTAAGGATTGCCAAAGAAAATGCCTGAAGTGTTGTTTATCTGCCGTAAATTATTTCAAATGCTTCTACTAGTGCTGCATTAATATTTTATGTAGTATTTTTATATAAGTATTACACTTATTGCTAGTAGCTTGAATAGAAAAAAATGCATTCAAAATTTTTGTAACTCTTACAAAGGTAGATTTCTTTCAGGAATCTATTTAATTGTTTTATTTAAAGTGTTAGCTATAGATATATTTAAGTATGACTTAGACGTCTCTAAATGGATACAAAGATTTAGTATCAAAGTCTGCTACTAAAATTATGCAATGCAGTGGCCAGTAACAATTTTTTTATAGCATTTGTTCCTCCCCATCAGGCATCTGTGAAAAAAAAACCCAACCAAACAAAATGGGAGAAATTCCCAGTTCTAGTGGTTTCACAGAAAAAGTGAAATAAAACATAAAACAACAGAAGAACAATGAATTATTTATTAAAAAGAAAATTGAAATTTCAGTTCCTGCAATTTCCAGCAGATAAGATAGAAAATGGTATAATTCTCAAAAGAAAAAGAAGCTCATGTCTATTAACAACCAGCCTTTTTCTTTCAATATTGACTCCTACCTTTAGGCATAGATCCTCTAAACACTTACTGTGATTTTAACTTCAAGCATAAAACCTGTCACAAAATCTCTCTAATGGGATTATTCACATGCTTACAGTTAGGAACACAAATATGTCTCCAGGCCCAGGCACCTTCTGAAAAAGGAAATTCCTGGTCTTAAATCAAGACTATTTCCTCTTGTACAGCTAAGGCAATTAGTGCTAGATTGCTGTTCTGGGGAAGCCATCTGAGTTTTTTCCAGCATCATTCAAATTTGCTTGTTCTGTGGTCCTTCATGAATATTACCATGTGATAAGAGTGATGCACATGAATGTCAGTAAGAAAAAGGCATGGCCATAAAAATTAGCTTTGGTGGTAGCTCTGTACTGCACAAAAAACACATCCATCTCAGTGCATAAGAAATAAGTAACTTAGACATTGTCCAAAAGCATTTCTAAATACTATTGTGAGTTTGTGGTGGTGAATAGTCTGAGAAGTGTAAATCAGCACAAATGTTACTTCCAGTGAGAAATACTCAGTTCTTTGGTCATGGCTGCTTTGAGGCTACCCACTAGTGAGTGCAACCATTGACAATTTAAAAACAGACTGAATTAAAAAGGGGAGCTTTACTTTTCCTTTGAGAGCCAGTCATTTGGGCAGTTTGGGAGCAATATAGATATTGGGATTCCAATTATGAGATCCCAAAGCTTAGTTATAAGATCTCCAGGCATCATCTTACATGAAGAGTTTCTTAACATGTCTGCAGTTCCTGAGTTTCTACTCAGTGCATAGTGTCTTCCAGCACAATGCCTGCTTTTAAAGGGCAAAGAGTAAGGATACCGTAGCAGCTAATGCTGTCAATAAAAACCAGGCACAGTCTTCCCTGGTGGGTGAGAGGAGCTCACAGTACTGTCTGTTGGCTTACATTTTATACTAAATTGCAAAAGTTAGAAAGTTACAGAGTGACAGTGATATCAAGACATCAATATGATCTAAGGAATATTTTTATTTGTCAGTCACAGCTTGCTTCAAGAAATAATCATCAAAGAGGGGAAAGCAGAAATTGCCACTGCTTTTTAGTGGAGAGCACTGGCCTGTAAACTTGTACATGAAAGGCATCTGTATTGCTTCCTTCTGGTTGTGCAGAGCAGCCCCCTGCCTGGCAACCTGCATCCTGTCAGAGATGCCTGCACTCCCACACTTGCTGTGAGAAGCCTGGTGGTCAGGCATAGGGTCTAGTCCCTCCGGGGGAGGGAACCTGAAGAGATCTTTGGTGATGGTGTCCACATATTTTGGTGAGGCCTTTTACATATATGGGTTTTCTGGGGTTTTGTTTTGTTGTTTTTATTATTCCCTTTTTCTTACAGGCCTTAAGCACATCAGAAAATGTGGGCTCTGGGGAAAAAAAAAAATCTACAGGACTGAAAGAGCTCTCATTATATTGGAACTGGAATGAAATTTCTTAGCTCTTGCCCATTTCAAATGAGTCAAAGGTCTCTGAGTATTTTACTTTCAGTTATAGCAATACAAATGTTATTTCTCAGATCATTGATCAAATAAGAATAATAGTTTGGATCACTTTTTGCCATTTATCACATAACATTTAATTATTCATTACCTGTAACTACATTTGGGACAAAAACATTATTTTGGAATTTAGATAATGGTTGCACATACTATACACACCCACTGGGATTTGCCACAATGTGTACAGAATAATATTTAATATTCTATGATGGGACTGGTCAGTCTGTTTAAGAAAGAACAGAGAACAGCAAACTGAGTGGTTATTTTCCTATTGTTTCCATGAAGGTTTCTATTTAAGCACTAGATTTCTTTCCTGTTGTATTTCTTCTAAATTGTTTCCAAATCAAAAGCTTCATTACTCTGATAACCGTGTTTTTCCACCTGAGGAAGGTTTTTCTTCTTTCAGTCTGTGTTTTATGTGGTTGGTTATTACTGAGACCTACACAATGACTTTAATCAACACAAAGTACCCTCTAGGAAATGGGAGACCACAAGAAGGTGCAGCATTATTAAACTGAATTACAGACAAGGGCTAAAGGAGACAAATAAGTATTTTGCTATTATAAAGCTTCACTTCAATCATCTCATGATGATTGAAAGTGTTTACAAAGCATGCATGGTAAAGTGGTGGCAGAGGAAGAAGGCTGAGGAAAGTCCTCTAGTGCTCTGAATGGCAGTAAACTTTTGCTGCACAGTGAAAAATGGGTTGGGAGCTGAAAACCAGAGCTGCTGTCCTAGTGTGTCTAGAAAGCCACTCAGAGACAGCTGGCTTGCAGGGATCGCCTGATAAGCAGCCCTTGCTTAGGGTTGAGGAAGAAGCAGCCGTTCAAACACTGAGCAAGAAATGCAGTTCCCCTCTGGTGTGAAAATGTTAGGACAAACTCACAGAGAAATTGATTGTTGGTCACTAAGGAGAAGTGCACAGGTCCTCAGTGACACCTTACAGATGCACAGGTCCTCAGTGACACCTGACAGATAGATAAGTAACTTCTACTTTAAATACACAATTGCCTCCTTCTCTATTTATTTTTAAAGAGCTCTTACTTAGCTATTGAATATTAATAGCTGTGATGATTTCTATTGAAGTAATTTGAAAAAGTCATCAAACTTTCTGTAAGAAGTTGCTTGTCTGATTTCCAACATCCTCCTAATCAAGTTTTCCTTTCCTGTTACTTAAAAAAAAATCTAGGTAAATCATGCAGTTCATCCAAAATTCCCATGGCAGAGCACACATGTATCATCCTTCCTCATCTGTCTGTCTTTCTGCCAGGATCGTAGATGAACACCTTACTTATAAAATTGAGGGGCAGCAGTGAAATCCCTGCTTCAGTTGATGTAGTCTTTGGCTCATGTCCCTTTGTGGGAGATTAGCCTTCTGCTTAGGTTTGGGCCATGTATTTAACCTTTATGGTTTACAGCTGGCATAATCATTTAGAGCAACAAAATACTGAGTAACTTTCAAGATAATCTTTAAAAAAGCACAAAACTTTTCTGTGAACTAGACCCTACTTTTGTCTTTAATGTTGCATAGCTCAAGAAGAATGATGTCTTCTAAGAAATGTCATGTAACAAAAGTTTTATTTCAGCCCTCTTCCCCTCTGCAAAAATGTGGGCAATGGCCTATATATGTGCTGAGCATACACATGAATTCTTCATGCAAAGAAATCAAATGCCTATTTGTAAGAGGATCAGGGATGTGTGCATTTTGCTAACTGCATGTAAACCATCTGTCCTGTTTGTGTAGAGTTCAGTTGCATGTTGGAACTGTGTATCTACATTGCTTATGAATTTATACAGGCAGATCCTTAATGGGTATTGAATGGCTGGATAAGATTTTTTGGGTGAGTTTTTCAAAACTGTTTAACATGGGCTTAACTTTGCTTCAGTTGACAGAAATCCAGGAATTCATTATTAACTTACAGGAGACTAAATCACCTTGTGATGAATGCTTTGGAAAACACTTTTCTTTCCTTGCTCATCAACATACTTAAATTGTGATCCAAAGCCAGCTAGGAGCCTGAAGTGTGTTGAATGATGTGGCTATGTGCATAGGTCTGATCTGGGCCCTCCACTTCTGTGGATTAAACTGCATGAATAGCTACAGAATTTTTTCTTCTCATCTATTAATGACTCCACTCCCAGTTCCTTTCAAGCTCACTTTCTGGTGAAGGAGCAATCACTGGCATGAAGTCTAGGCAAACCTACAAAAGCATGAATCCATTAGGGGAGGAGTGGAGCTAAATGGTTGTTTTTTTTTTGCCTCATTAGCACTGGTGTGATATCTACTTCTGGAAAAAACCCTCTACACATCTATTTACTCTCACCCAAGGTCTAGAGCCTAGTCAAGGAGTATGCAGGTGATTTCTGAGTTGCAGAAATCTCACACGCAGTTTGCAAAAAGCTGCAGAAAGCAAATCTTCCTGCTGCCTGCATAGCTGCCTTAGCCCTGGAATTTGCAGGTCCCTATCTAAATGATTACAAAGCTCTGGCTATAACTGAACACTGGCTTACACCCACAGCCATATACTTTAGAAGACATACACCTAAATACTTTTTTGATTATGATGAGCTTGATATAAATGGTAGTTGCTGTAGTACTGATAGTTACCCAACAATGAGGAGAAGCAGTCTGTGTTGGTCACCTCTGACACAAGAGGTGGCTCATAAAACAAACTCTTAAGATACAGTTCTTGTTGTGAAAATGTTTGGGTGCTTTCTAACTAGAGAATGAAGCACAAGAAGGAATAAAAAGCACATTGTATTTAAATGCAAGCACAATTGTCACTACCTATCAGCCTTGCAGGTTATGGCATCTGTCTTTTTCCAGCTTAATTTGTAAAAGAGAGTTGGCTTAGCAGCTCGATCTGAAGGACCTACAATGTATCAGGGCTATCACCATTGCTAAATATCAGAATTAGAATGAAATAACTTAGTTTCCTTAAATTAGTGAAGCCCCAAGAGGGATTTGTTATTAAAAAAGTCCTCCATTTAATCTGAATTTTGGTTTTCTGTTCTGGTTTTGCTGCTTTAAAAAGGGTGAAGAAAGAGGTGAGAAAGAGGGCAGGATAGGTCCCATTCAACTAGGTGCTCTGCTGGTCAATGTAAACTGGCATTTGTGTCAAGGTCACGGGAAAGGTCATTGACCTAATTTGTTTTCCTGCTCTGAGCAGAGCACTTCATGTGCTCCAGAAAGAGCAGAGAAAAAAGCTCAGCTCCTTACAGGCACTGCCCTAGCACTGTGAATGAATTGCACAGTGTCATCTACCAAATCAGTGTGCAGAAAGTCTCTCCTTTTCTACAGCTATGAATATAACAAGCCCTCAGATCTCACTGCAGCCATTACCATTAATCCCTCACAAGCAGTATGATGCAGGGGAAGATGATGATGAAGCTTGGTACAACAAAATGCCTGTTTATCAACTTACTTTCTCAGTACATAATTCATCTCTGGATATGACTTGATCTAGGTAAAGTGGGTGTACTCAAACAGGGCAACACTATGAGAACATCAGTTAATTCTAGAGGAATTTGCTGGCATTTGGACTGAGAAAGAGAGGGAACAACTCAAGTATCTCCTAAAATTCTCTAGACTTTGTACATGTGCCTATTGTAAATCTAGCCTGAGATAAACAAAAGTGTCTCAGTCTAGAACTTAGTATTTATTCACATTTCAGTTACATTGCATGCAGAAGCTTGAAAGAAAGCTTAGTACTGGTAGCCTGTCACACACTCAAGGCCACACTGCATTGTCTTACTACATTCCCATGCTTCAACAGCATTAGAGTGAGGTAAAAAGGAAAAAAAAAATGCCCAAATCTTCCAGTACTCAGGTTGATGTTGACATTGCTGCCTGCTCCTGAATTAGACTTATTGTTTTTCCAGCACATTCTTCCCCAGGAAGGAGTTTGGATTTAGCACCATCCTGCATCCATATATCCCCTGACACACATGAAGATGGGAGAATGGTAGATCACTTAAAGCATAAAGCCACCTTTCCATGCTTTAAAGCAGATTCTGGCAACTTTTAGTGCTGGTTGGCTAGGCTGTGATTTTTCCCTCCTGGTTCAAGGACTGAACCTACCACTAGAAAGCCAGTAGGAGCTATGAGATGTTGCTCCTCAGTGGATTTGCAGCACTCCTTGCTGCATGAGGGAGCTGCGCACCCACACCAGCTTGGCATCTCTATCTGGAGATGCTCAGCTCCCATCCTTGCCACATGCCACCTGTGACAGATGTTGCTGACCTCTCTGCCAGAGCCCTCAGCTCTCCGGGCATATGACTTCATCCTTGCCCTTGCACAGCAGCCACACCTAATCTCATTCCCAGGGAGATAGCTTCAGAAGCCCTGGGAGGCACAGAAGGTTTAGTTTAAATATACAATGAAAGAAAAGCTAGCAGCATTTTTTCTAGTGTCTAGTCTTCAGAAAAAAAAATCTCTGCTAACATGCTGGCCTGTCTCTGTTCTGGGTTTTCCTTTTTTGGGGTTTGGTTTTTGATTTTTTATTTGTTGGTTGGTTTTTTTTTGTTGTTGTTGGGTTTTTTGTTTGATTGTTTTTGTTTTCTTTTGTTTTTGTTTTGTTATCTACATAATATTTGTTCAGCTTAATCTGTTTGTTAAACCAGACTTAGCAAAGAAACTTAGCAAGGGCTTGGCTATAAAAGCAATGCTTTAAGTTCAATAAAGTCTTAAGTACACTGGTGCAACAAGCTTAGCTGTACATTTCTGTATGCTCAAACATTTCAAGATCTTTCTTTTTCCTTTTGGCTGGTGTTTCTTCCTCCAGTTAGATATGTTTTTACAGATTTATTGTCTTAGGACCATCAGTCATAGCACTATATAGAAGCTTGATTTAAACATCTTTAAATAAACCTGCATAGAACCATTGTTTTTTAAAGTTGGTCGTTTCCATAGATATCAGAATGTTGACTGAGAAACCATTAGCATCAAATAACCTTTCTCTAGTGCACTCATTAATTCTTCAGTTCCTTTAACTGTATCTATTATATTAGCATGTGAATGTGTGGCTGTGCCCTTCATTTCATTATAATTTTTTTGGTAATCTGAAAATGCTTTTTATTTTGTTTTTGCTTTTGGAAGGAAAACAGTAAGCTACAAAAAAAGAAAACGGTTTGAAATGGCGTAAAATGTCTCCTGACTTTGAGGGACTGCATCAAATCCTGCATGCAGTTTGCTTTAAGTTTTCCAAAAGTGTAGTGACTACGGTGTTCCTTAAAGTTTCTGGTACCATTGAACTGGATTGAGATGAAACTATTCAAGATGGCAAGTATTTGCTCTTGAAACATGTGGCTGAAGGCAATGAAGCTCCTGAGGGACAGTTCTACTGTCAGTCCTGGAAGGCCTGGGAGTCAAGCTTAGGACTGCCAGCTCTTAAAGGGAGAAGGGCTGCGTAACTTTTGGAACTGCCCATGTTCAGGAAGGTTAACCTTGTTCACCAGGCTGATCCCTTGGCAGGGATCGCTTGGTATCCCATACAGAAGAGCATCCAGGGTGCATAGAAGGAACAATGCCTTCCACCACAGAGCAGGTCACAGACCTGGAAATATTAGCTAGCAGTTAAAGGCAGTTCTTTGGCACCTCAGGCTAATTAGAAATGTGGTGTACTGACTTTGCTGTTCAACACCCTAGCTTTTGCCATTTTAAGGATATGCTTTTTCCTAGTATCAGTATTGATCACACTCTGTTTCTCAAATCTGGGGTTGTTTGCCATCTGTGAGGTTACACATTTACGTAAGTAGATTAAATAGCCCACTAACACCCTGCATCCATTTCTATTGTGCTAGTTCATAAATTCACATGGTTACAACATTCTCTAATTCAGTGTTAAGAGTAACATCTTTAGACACAGACATTAGTAATGTTAACTCCCCCTCCCCAAGTGTGGCAAGCAACTATTAGTAGCATTAGTATTCTATTAGCAGATATTTCTCAGAGATTGAAATTCACTTATATTAGAGCTGACTGAAAAAAGTAATACATGCATTAAATATTAATACTATTTTCTCATGAAAAATACTCAGAGGACACATCAGAATTGTCATTTAGCTTTCCTTTCCCTTTGTGGACTATCTGTGATCATAATTTTCTTCCATTCATTCCTTATTTAATGAATTTATTATGAATATTTGAAAGTCAAGTCATGCTGCTCAGTTGTTATTCATCAGAGAAGTCACACAGTCCTTCTTACATATTCAGGCATTTAGGAAGCAAATCCTCATACAAGACAGTTTAAAATTTTGTTTTTACAAATTCTGTGATTCAGCTTTGCATCTTCTGTTTTAAAAACACTTGAACTCAAATGACTTCTTCAGGTGTAAGCATTGTGCATTTGGATGTTGTCGTGGTTTAAAACCAAACTGCACAGCTCGTGTACTCACTCCCCCTAACTCCCAACTCCCGGAGAGTTAGGAAGGAGAATCCAAAGAATGTAACCCCCACGGGTTGAGATAAGAACAGTTTAATAACTAAGGTATAACGCAAATCACTACTGCCACTACTACTACAAATAATAATGATAAAGGAAATAACAAGAGAATATAACACCTCACCAGCCACCGACCCATAACTCATCCCACCCTGCCCGACCGAGCACCGACTGATACCTCCTCCATCCCCCCAGAGCTCCAGCCCTTCCGGGTCTCTCCCGGTTACATCCTGGGCATGACGTGCTATGGTATGGAATACCTCTTTGGCTAGCCTGGGTCAGGTGTCCTGTCTCTCCTTCCTGCCGGCCTCCCCTCCTCCCTGGCAGAGCATGAGCTCAGAAAAGGCCTTGGACAAACCAAACATTTGAGCAGTAACTCAAAACATGCTTGCTGTCAGCAACCGTTCCCAGCACCAGCTACCAAGAAGGAGAAAATGACGGCTACTGCTGAACCCAGGACAGATGTGAATTCAGCAACACAGATTCTACCATATGCAAATGTCCATGTGCAGTAAGACAGTAACAACGATGCACATCTTTCCAAAGTGGCTGCTTGTGTTTTAAAGTTGAATTATACTCTTGCTTTTTAGCAAATTGAGGGAGAGTTTTATCTTAGATAACTGTATCACCTCCAAAGGTCTATTCATTGCAGTGTGTCTTGGACATCTCTGGATGTATCGGTCTCTTTGCAGCGAGTGTTGAGGCAGCTTAGACGTGCCATTTCTGCTGGCTGATGCTGGGTGAAATGAATGGAACTGAGCAGTATAAGTCAGATGTTGTGCTGGCTGGTTGTTGCATTCCTTGCAACCCATAAGTGAAGGCAGTTATGAAAAGTACTGCTTGACATAATTATCAGCACCTGCTTCTCTGGTTTTGTGTTTTGTTTGGCTGGTTGTTTTTTTGTAATTGGAGCTCTTGTTTTATTTTTATATTTATTAACTGAGCTTTTCAAGTTCAGATGAATCCATTTCTGTGTACTCTCTAACTTAATTCTGTGTGGTACTAAACACACTGTTTATTGCAGTTGTTCAGACTATTCCAGGCTCATTATTTAAAAGTGTTGGAATGACTTGCAAAATTTGAACCTATGGAAAAAATAGTGTGCTGCTTTTTTTTTTTGCCTTTGAAAAAAAAATCTAAACTTGCTCTATATTCAAACTGAGCAACAGGGCTTTTGACTTGACTAAGCATCTCCAAATTCAAGATATTTTAAAGTCTTGTAGAGGCTCTCATGAACACTGGAAGGAGTAGAAAATAATATTTAATCAATGCTGAAAGAGATATAATGTGATGGAAGCTCTACAACATCTCAGAATATTATTGCATGAGGTTGTCAAGCACTATTATCTTCAGGAGCACTTGAAATATTCATGTGTTTTATGCAATTGATAATTCTGGAGTGCCTCCCAAAATAATACTGGATTTTTCATTTAAGGCTTTTCAAAGCAGCACAGAGCACTTGCTCCCAGAACATCCAACATCTGTAAGTCAATTTAGGCTAACAACCCAAAAATGGGCGCACCACTAGCCAATAATAAAAATTAGATCTTAGCTATATTGCAAAGAATCTGATGAATTGTAGCACAGCACACACCAAGATACCAAGCACTGATCTTCTTTTTTAGAACAGATGTAGCCTCATGCTGTTGAATCTTCATATTTAAATAAACGCATGAGAAATGCATAGCATTTAGCACATTCCTTCAGAGCAGTAACTCCAAGGGCAAGTTAAAATAACTAATATTATTTTTCTGACTGTTATAAAAAATAATACTGCATATTTTTGTCTATCTCTCGGTACAGTACAACACATATGCAGGGCCTCTCTGCTTGTTCTGTTCAGAGAATATGCAGTAAAATGCTTTAATCCACATTGTGGGCAATTGCAATGACTGTCTACCTGCAGGTCAGGGATTCTTTATGCTGTACAAACAAAGCACTAGGACATGCTGTCTAAATGAGATGGAACAGATAAACACTGTGTTTGAGCTTCACAGTACTCTTCCTTTGAATAAGTATTTCATTTGCTGTACAGCATTGGAATCTGCAACTTCACTCTGACAGTAACACCAAGCTCAAAATGTGACAAGGACTTTACAGACATCAGCAAGATGTATCCTGGGTCCTGAAGGACTTTTAGCTTCACTAGCTGATATAGCAGCTTCAGGATAAGCATTGAGAGAAAGGCAGCCAGCCTGTCATCTATCCTGATCACCACCCTAATTTGTTGAACTCTTTTTTCTGATTTGTTCCTTTTGTATTTAATTTGGGAAATTCTACTAATGTTCATTGTCATTTTTCTTCATTGATTTTGATGCCTTCTTTTAAAGGCAAGCCAATACTGAAGGGCTGGCCAGCTGGTGAACGAGGTGATAACTCCTCCAGAAATAATGATTTCATGAGTTGCAGAAAGAGCATGGAAGCTCTTTTCAGAAATATGAAAATGTTCAAAAGGGACTATCTTTCAGTTTTTTCTATTAAAAAAAAAGCCTCTAGCTTTCAGCATGAGACAGCCAAACTGTAACGTTTAATCTGATAAATTCTAGTCTGTTTTTTGCAGAGCTAGGAGAGACACTGGCTTTTGCAGAATTTATCAACTATTCACAAGCGTTAATGTTTGCAAAGTTGCTAGGTTGGGCTATGCATCTGCACAGCTATTTAGAGAGAGATAAAGGAAACTTTAAAAAAAATGCCCTATCTCTCTGCTATGATATTATTGGATGCTCTATGGGTGGGTTCTCACTTGTCTAAGGCTATTCCATTCCAAAGATCTTATGTGTTGTTCTTAAGATACTACTGTCCTTGGAATAAGGAGATGACAGCAGACCATTGTTTTCCTGAATTAAACATACAGTAATGTATCTCAGCTCCCTGTAATCCTCTTTTCCTTTACAGCTCTGATTTCTGAGGGCATTTTTTGTAATTTAAGCCTGCTTAATAAAATTGGCCAGAGAACAACAGTTCCATTCTATGACAACTTTAAAGGTCTCAAATTCCTTTTGTTCCACCCTGGAACACGCAAAATACAGTCTTTGGAAAACATCACAAAATGGAACTGTTGCATTTGTCTACTTTAAATTGGGGAAAAAAGTTCAAATTTTTTGAGTTGTTGTTTTTTCCCTTTTCTTTCTCTCTGGTTGGAAGTGATCTGTGCCACGGGAATATTCACATTTAAAACTTGTTGAATCTGTACTGCTTTAGAAGTTCTTATGCTTTGGCAATACAAACTAATCCGTAGAAATATATTTAAGTCAGAAATTTCTAGCCATGTCTTTTGTATCAGTATTGAGGAAGGTCTGGATATGGGGAAGGACTGCTGATATTTGGTGATCTGTCTGCTGAGTGTGATATCTCTCTCTCTCTCTCTCTCTCTCTGATTTATTCATCAATTTTTACTGCAAAGTCATCTTACCTTGGGTGATTATATCATCACTTAGATCACCCAAGGCAGCCCAGCAACCATCAGGAAGAGACATTTCCTTGAAGTTAACTGAGAAAGTGTTAGCCTATTCATTTGTCCTGGTATATGCTAGGGTACATATGTGTATGTGTATATATATATACATACACACACATATATATATATATAAAATTCTCACCAGAAATAAGAAATTTCTCAGAACCCACTATATTCTGCGATTTTCTCTCCTGTTTCCTGCCTGAATGTGGGTTCTCCAGGCCACATATTTGGTTGTCTCACTTGTTCAGACTCCTGGCTCCGGGAGAGGGAATGTGCACTCCCAGAGGGCACCTGACTGCTACTGACTTTGTGATACTACCAGAGCTGCTGGAGTAAGTGTCCTCCTCCAGCTCTTTCAGCCCCCAGATTTTCTGCTCAAAAGCTGAGCAAACTGTGCCCCTTCCACTTCATCAGATGTCCCCCAGTCACCCCCCAGCAGCATAAATGGCTAGCCAGACCTTCGTCAGCTTGCAGAAGAGATACGTAGTGCTGCTATCTGCCATTCCCACCCCAAGCAGCAGTCCCAGGACTCGGACTGACAGGGGAGCCAACGGGTCAACATATTAGCACAGTTGTTCTCTGTGCTCAGATATGACCCTGCCTTTCCCTTCGCCAGCATCTTCCTTCTGACCTTTCTATTGCTGGCACATCTTGTGGGCCAAAAGTAGCTCCCCGGACAGGTGGTTTAAATGCTATTAACAACTTGTTTCTCCACATGTGGCTGTGAGGCTTTTGTTTGCATGTTTGCCTGGAGCTAATATTAGAAGAGGTTGGAAAGGCAACTTCTAAAATAAATCTGAGTGTATTTACTAGGCATGGCAAATTTACATACATCTATATGAGGAGGTGCTGGAGTTTTGCAGCTCTTCCCTAGGACAAGTAAGCTCTGCCTTAAAATGATGACATGTATAAATAAATGTCTATTCATAAAACTGCATTGAAGATTATTGATACACCAAAGATTTACATGGCAACTTACTGTGTGTCTATCCTGGTGGTTGTAATTGCATAATTTCTGCCAGTCACCTGACCTCAGTGTTCTAGTCTTGCTTGAAAAGGGGTGGGGACTTGGTCTCATTGACGTCAATGCTAAAACCTCCTTTAAGTTCACCAAGAGATTTTCTTGTCCCTTTTATGTAGCTCTAAATGAGGGGTTTGTATATGTGCCTTCAGCAAAACAGGCTTTTGTATCTCTAAAGAGAGCTGTGTTGCAAAGGCTGCACAATGAGAGACATTACCCACTGTAAATTATATAAAGGGATTAAAAGCAAAGGCACAGAGGCTTCTCAAGAGAGGCAAAGGGTGAGGGCTGTTGTGCTGAAATTTGTAGCATGTACAGGGTTCAGCCCAGGGCCTGACCACACAGCTTTCTTTCTGCTTGTGTGAATGATGTTCACCAACAGCAGGAATGTCTCATTGGGTCTTTGCTAAGGTCACTGATTTTGGATAATGTAGTTAATGCAACTCTGGTTTCCTGAGAGATCCTAGATGGCATATTTATTGATCGATATTAATTGTGCAACTTCACAAACCCAGTAAACAAATGCACAGAGAATAATGCAGGTAGAAGCCACTTCTCTGGTGCAGGATCTTTAGATGCAACAAATGTGTCTTTTGTTTTCAGCTACAAACACTGGTCTTACCACTAGGCCCTGTGGTTGCTTGTAGGGTAGCATGTTTTAGGCAAGACAAGGGATTAGGAAAATATACCTGTGGTAAACAGGTCTGCAATTGAGGACCCTACTTTGAAGACTTGAGAAGAAGTTAACAAATGAGAACTGTAGGAAGCATCAGAATAAATAACCAATATCTTTCTTATTTCTCACTGGGCTATTCCTACATGGTGTCAATAAGAAGAAGTCTAAATTACCTAGAAAGTGCAACAGATGAAGAATTTACTATGCATTCATTAGGAAAAAAGAAAAGATGGCACTGAACTATCTGGTGAGAGAAAAGATGTCTGTGATTCCTCCTTACAAGAAATGACTTTGCACTGTGATATATTTCAGGAGGGTATTTACTTTTGTCCTGTGTTCCAATTTAGATTACAAAGAGAAAAAAAAAAGCAAATGTTTAAGCACAGATGATGTCTTTGTGGCAGAACCCAGTCCTATAGAAATACTGGGAATATGTGACCAAGTCAGAAACGTTTATTCCTGCACTTCATGTTACTGGAGTTTCTCCAATATCACTAGGAGGATCTAAAAGTAGGTGACAAGTATGGTTTAATATGTAGACTATGCTGTTGATGCAGAGATATATTTTCCTTAGATATGTCATTTAACGAAGTGGGCAAGCAATGGAAATACTGTGACTGAATTGCTGTGGATACTCACTGTGTTCACTGTTTTGTCTTCAGATTTCTATGTGTAATTTAGCTTCAAGACCTTTTAAGCTTGACAGAATAAAAGCCATTACTTGGAGGCACTGCCAAAGGCAACTGTGGGTCCGAAAATTTTGTAACAATGGAACTCAGCTCAGAGGCAAACATGTGTGGAAGTGCACATGCTTTGTAGTTCGCACCAGGCCCTTTCTGAGGAGGTTTACTGCAAGAGACAGCAAAGTTCATAGCAGCAGGATGTCAAGGTTGTCTCTCACATGTACAGGCAAATGACCACTGATTTTCTTTTTATGCCTTTAATATTAGCTACAATACAAGCAGTCATGAAACAGTCTTAAATAGATCCTGCTGAGGGATTTCCCAAATGCAGAGCCTATGCCCCATGATCACACTTTGTCAGTGCAGCCAGTATTTGCAAAAGTCCTGGTCTTACTCCGAAGGAGAGACCTTTGCAGGGAAGAGCTGGAAGGGCACTAGGGGCTCAGGACCTGTCTACATGGCCATAGCCAGAAGCAGCTCAGGCTTCACTGCCTAGTCTTGAGTGCCTGGAGAACATCAGGTCAAAAGTTGTTCTTCAGTTAAGCATACAGTAAGTCTCATATCTTGCAGGGTGTCTAGTGATTTCCTTAAGAGAACTGCTGCTGAAGGGCCGAACTTTTTTCAGCTAGGGATTTTAATCCCAGTCTTGACAGATAAAACCTCATGGTTAAGGGCTTACTAGCTGTCTCTTTTAAAAGAGCTTCTGGGAACTTTTAATGGATGTCATTGTTCTCCAGAACTGTTAAAACCAACTCTGTAGACTACAAAGCAGTTCTGCATTGCCTAAGGCTTGAGGTAGTCACCACAGGTATGTACTTGAGCTAGCTGGGAGAAGAAACACAGTTCACAGAAGCAGTCAATGCTATAAAGGATTGCCTGATACTTAACAGAATATAAAATACAAGAATATAAATAGCTGAATTTTAGCTATCAGTAGTATGTGAGGATGATTGCTCAACTGATTATGAAATGCCATAACTTCCTAACCTCATGAATTGCTTCATAAAGACTCAAATGTGGCATTGGTGGGGGAATGCTGTTTTCAGAAAATCATTTTGCTGAGTATTTTTGTAGAATGTGTGTTAAAAGCCAAAATCTTGACAAGTGTCCCTAGAGTGAGGCAGAGTATCAGAAAACAATGCAGGAAATAAATACTTGGAAGATTATGGGAAATCTATTTGGACCAATTTGCTTTTTATTTATACTAGTAAATTTAGGGGTTAACTCCTATCAATGTTGCCATTAGAATTATAAACACAGAAAACTAATGGGAGAGAAATGGACTGATTAAAGCTGTTATGACTGCTTTTCCTGATGCAGGAAGGTGAAAAGACAAGTTTTCCGGAACAAAAATAGAAATATGAAATTATGATATAAATTAAAATCCATAGAAGATTGGCCAGAAAAATGCTAGGCTTAAATGAGCATTAAAAGAGCACCAGCTTGTTCCTGGAGCTCTCCTGCTATTTATTGCATGGTTTTCTAATGAAAGGTGCCAGACTCACTCTTTTTACTGTATAACAACGCACCAAGGGGTTCTGGATGGAATACAGGATGATACTAGGGTGTCTCAGAAGCAGAGGCTAAGCCAAATAATGCCATCTGGTAGCCAGGTTTTAGTGAGTAAATGCAAAAGCTAAAGGAAGGTTATGACAAGCACACCAAAGCTTAATAATGCAGGGACATTAATCCTTTCTCCCCTGCCTGATTACCCCAGCAGAAAGTCTGCACCAGCCTGTGCTCTGTAAATGATTCCATTTTATTTTTTTTCTGGCATGCTTGTGGAGCATTTTGCATGTTTTCAGCATTACTCAAATAATAAATTAACAACAAAATAGAAAAAAAATCTATTACTTCAAACTCTGTCTTCCCAAGGCACAGTCTGCCTAGAATTAATTTTATGCTGGCTGGCAAGCTGAACTCTGAAGCAAAAAAAAGTGTCTTCTCTGAGAAGCCCCAGATGTATAAGCAGGTATAGATGGTATAGGTGGCATAAACACATGTGGTTTTCCTCATGGTAACTTGAAGCTGCTCACTCCTCATGCCTACAGAATTATCAAAAAGTTCTAAGTCTTTGCACTCTACCATATGTGAAAGCCAGTGGAAAGGGATTCATACTTGCACATCCATGCTCCCAGGAAATGTTAACCAAGTAGTTTGAATTCCAGGATCCCTTATCATGCCTTTTTCTGGGTCACTCCCATCACCAAAGGTTCATCACAGTTTCAAGATCAGGGTGAAGATAGTTTGTGCAGATGCTCATCCTATTTTAAAGGCATTGTCTTGTACTTGACATAAAGGGTCAGGACAGGTTTTCCTTCCAAAGACACTCCAAAAGAACAAGATCTGTTTGCTACAAATAGTACAGAATATTGTCTGTGATAAAGGATTCAGCTGTCTTGTTCCAAGCCATCCATGCCACCCAGGGCTGACCCTGGGCATATGGTACCTGTACTGCTATAGAGAGCCTGCTGTCCCTGCATTCAAGCCCATCTTGCTTCCCATGCACTGGCCACATGCCACTTGCCAAGCTGCCCCTCTGTTTTCAGCTGCCATTTGGCTGACAAGTGCTGTCTCAGAGCTGCCCAAAGTGCACAGCACGTCAGGCAGAGACTAACCTGAGCTGAAAAGCAGGTGATCCTCCTAGAGGCAGCTCACCCTCTAGGGATGGAGAGTCATGGTGAGCTGGTCTGTGATTTGGGAAGAATAAAAGCCGGTTTTAATTTGTACTGGGAATAAAAAAAAAAAAAAAAACCAAACAACCCAACAAAACCCATGCTTTGGGTTGAAGATCTGTTTTGGCCTCTTAATTAGCAGATAAAATGCAGATGGAAACCTAAATCCATAGTGGTTGGCTTTGAAACTGGCTGAGACCCATGCCAGGGAGAACTCTGCCAGGGGAGATGCCTGCATGTTGTTCTCCATCAAAGGCTGCTAGACCATCTTCATTAACAGCTGCTGAAGAAAGAGACTAAGCCCTCAGGGGAGCAACTACATTCCCAAGATTTACCTCTCTGGAGCATGAACCCAGCATACACAAGAAATGCAGATCCCTAGCAGAGACATGACTGCACTTTTTTTAAAGGATCAAACTCTCCTTGCCCTGATGAACTCTTTGGTAGCTGTGGAGGTGTGGACAGCTTGTGAGATCGTGTAAGGGAGAACTGGGAGATAGGTCATGAATTGGTCAATGTACATAGGCGGTGCTTATATATAGGAAGCTTATTACCCTCATCTCTGCAGCATGTAGAGCCTGTTATTTATATTAAATAAATATAAGTAACTCCCAGTATCCACAGAGCAATGGATATAGGCAATGGAATAGTGATGTGCATACTAGGATAGCCATATGTCCTTTAAATGTCCCTTCTGGCTTGCTGGGTAATGCCCTTATGAATACTTGTAATTAACGATAAGAACTGAGCTGAATACTTCCTAGTGACTTTTTTTTTTGAGCTAGAACTTGTTTTTTAAATAAGGAAAGGCAGATGTATCTGCCTGGAATGCATGTGCTTGACTTGGGAATATGCAGCAGGCACAGCAAGCCAGGCAGTGCCCATCCCAAGGGCTCGGGGTCTGATTTTGGCTGATGGTTGTAAGCTGGCCCTTGATTTGGCCACTCACCCTGAGGGTTCAGAGGGTTTGGCAGGGTTCAGGACTTGTGCTGCTCTGCTCGCATGGTTCATGCATGGCATGCTGGGAAGTTCATCACCCAGGGCTAAAATTCTGTATATGAAGGCAAGACACTGGGAAAAGGGAACTCTGGAATATGAAACTCTAGCAATTTTTAACAAAGTATGCCCTTTCAGCCAGCAGCAGACTGAGCCAACGTCCATGGCCCAGTGCTTGTTAATTCAGTCCTCTGGGTTCAGTGAGCACAAAATAACTTTTTTTCTGCATCAGCCTGCCAACCTTATTTAAAGCAACCCATACCCTTCCAGCTTCTTACAAGTCATGGGTGTTGTTGGTTGAGAAGTCACTGGAAATGGGAACATCTTCAGTGTTTTTTATTGTGGGAAAAATTTCACAGAGAACTGCCCAAGCAAGGCCAGTTTTGGACCTTGCAACTAACAGCTAGAACATCTTTAGGGTAGCTACCCCAGTTGCCATTAAAAGGCCAAGGGAAGCAAGGTTGAAAACTCAGTTTGTTCACATGGAACAGTGAGCTGAAGGCCGAATACAAGCTCAGATGTTGAAGGCTGAGAAGTCTAAGGCAAGCTTTGGTTTAAAAAAGCTTACGTCAGATTTCAGGAGGTGATGCCATAGTATTAGACTTGGAAATCATGGAGCACTGAACAGAAACAGAACAGTAACCTCTCTCAGAAAACATACATCATCAAATATTTCTGGCATTTTTATTGATAACCTGTAAATACAAATAAGCTTATTCTGGAGTGTCTTAAGGTACTCAGTAGGTGCTGACTTAGTTGTGTTCTAGAGGAGCTGGCTGTTCTAAGGCATGGAAAAGGATATTGCATATAACTATCATTCTCATAATGGAAAAATATTGTTATATTTTCAGCCAACCTACATATTTCCAGATCTGGGAAGAGTTGCTGGAAATGCAATATCAAGCTATGAAAAGCCTCTCATTTTTCTGCCGGGATAGTGGAGTGACTCCTGCATGCATAAATTTCCTTAGCACCTATTTTTTAATCCATGTAGCACAATATATGCAAATCTGAACAGCTAGGATGTCATTCCTCCTATCTATACTTATGTACTCTTCACACTAACTAATGTTCAAACCAGGAGTGCTCCTGCAGTGGCCTCTTTGTCAATAAGCTCTGCAGTGTAATACCCTGCAGATTCACAAAGATAAGTACAGATTTCACCCTCTGTTATCCCTTTGGGCCTCTATCCAGCTTGCCATGTCCTTTTGTTGCCTGTTTTATCTGACTGTCTTAAACAAGTGTGACAGAGATTCCTGATGTTATTGCCCAGTGCCCTGGTCATATGTTGCTTTGAAAACATTGAAGCAGAAATTGGGTGGCTGAGGTGCTTTTAGCTCAGCAGAAACTCTGAAGCCCTCCAGTAAAATATCGCAGTGAATCTGAGGTGATGGGTGGAAAAAGGCAGCAAGGCTGGTGAGGGAAAAAATACACTATTTGTCATTTTAAACATGTCTTGATTCATAATGGGAATTTGGGTGGGAAGCACAGCTGGGAGGACAGAGAGAGAGAGACATATTTCTATTATGAAAATATGTGCTAATTGTGGCTCTAAGCAGGGGACAGAGGGTGGAACAATGTATGATGAGAAGTCACCTGCAGTGGAGATGGGAAGGAAGAGAAAAAGGGATCTACAAGAATACTACTTTTTTCATATCTATTAATTGAAAATGTATCTATTTCTTCCCTAGCGACTGACCACCAGCTAGCCAGGCAGCCTCAGATCACTGAGTAACTAAGACTCAGCACTGTTTCTGTTTCTGGCAGTAGCTTTTATGACTTGGTTCTAGCACCTATTATTTAGACTTGTGTGAATAATTGTTTTTAGGTAGAATTAAATGTTTCAGTTGACCCAAAACTGACATTTGCTTTCACTCAGTCTTTTAATAAATATATTCTTTCCCTTTCAGGCATCAATCTCTATTATTTTTGCGTTTGTTTAAAGCCAAGTAGTGGAAATGCAGAGCCATAATTTATACATACACGAAATCAGAAAAAGTTCTCTTTCTTAGCAATGAAAAATTCAGGAATGTCCACATCACTCTCCCATGTTGTAACAGAACTCTCTGAGTCTTACTTTCAGAGAAACTTTTAATCCCCAGGCTATGGTTGATTCTGAGCAGCAGGGTATCTGGCCATTTGTATTATATGCCTGGCTATGTATTGGCATCGATGCTGATCAGGCACACAGTTACTCCACTAGTTGGGTAAACATCCAAATGCTTTTTCTCAATGGCTACAGTATAACTCCTTCCCAGACAGAATAACTTCATCAGGACAGCACCATAGCATGGTATTAATTAATCTCA
The DNA here is from genome assembly GCF_012275295.1 of Melopsittacus undulatus. Taxonomy (NCBI): domain Eukaryota; kingdom Metazoa; phylum Chordata; class Aves; order Psittaciformes; family Psittaculidae; genus Melopsittacus; species Melopsittacus undulatus. The sequence continues at coordinate 53,084,304 of NC_047532.1, read as the reverse complement.
AACTATTTGGCAGATAGTTCAGGCAGCAACTCAGAGAGCATTATTTGAATTAATAGACTAATTGAAGCTGGTCTGAGGTTTTTTGAGCCTTAATTTGTTTTTATTAATACCCAGAACACAAATGTGGGTCACTAACACAATGTTATCTGGGGGCCTCAGATGTGATCTTGTTGAGATGTACTGAAGGGCTTCTACCTCAAGTGCCAGGAGATAAATCTTGTTCTGCAGTAAGCCTTATAAACTCTAATGGGCCCAGTACCTCTTCTGAAATAGTAAAAGAAGCTCTACTGCTTCCAATTGGTATTCCAGTTCCCTCTTAAACTAAATGGTTCAGCTCTGCTCCTCTGGAAATGGCTCTTGGGCCAGTGACTCTCAAGAGGAAGTACAGCAGGACTGATTTTTCTCATTTTGTTTCTTTTTAGTCTTGTGGACAGCTAAAAAAGCAGAAGGGCTCATAATTCCTATTCTGCTTTCACCTTTGAAACT